>NW_024543990.1:332500-932500 GCF_018167655.1 Microtus oregoni | reverse complement strand
TTAATCATCTACTAACGAAACATTTAATTCATAAAAGCAGGCTATGGTCCCAAGTAGGCACAGGACCAAAGGACTTCTTTTTATAAAAAAATTGACTTTTCTTACCTTCATGAGGTCAAGTAAAACACTATTTAAGATTCCAAGGTACCTTCTCTCTAATGACTGAGGATGGTTAACAGCCGGAAACTGTAAGGACAACACAGCATGGATGTTAGCATTTGGGGAAGGGTATGTGTACAGACATTTTTGGGGGTTACACAAGGCAGCAGCTGGATGGAAATCATTACCCTAGCATCAATCCAAGTCAAATTACTATTTGTTATATTACTTTTTGTGTCTATATATTTTAGATATGCATTAATAGGGCCAAATAGTAAATATTGGGAAAACTTACAGGTGATATCTAAAGTTAGATAGAGGATATTGAAGCTCGCAAAGAGAATAAAAGTCCTGGCTGTATATTTAATAGAATTCTGTCTGCTTATACAGCTTGCTTCTAAAACAATTTATAGATAAACTGTCTGCTGAAACAGACAGTTCTCAATACTGACAGACTGGAGAACTAACAGAAGGGCCATGATATGATATCATATAAAGATGTCTTGGTTTTTCCACAAGAATATGTAATTTACTCCTGAAAATGGAGACATAAGAAAGGAAAAAAGGCAGCAAGAGGCCAGAACCTGAAAAGCTCATTTTGAAATTGTAAATTTAGGCACATGTCCTATTATTGTTTTTAATATACTCTTCTAATGATCTATTTTAAAAATCTTACTTTAAAGTTCTAAAGGGGTAAACATAGACACTTAGATCAACGAATTAATTTCTAAATAAAGTAAGAGATGTTGAAACTTATTTTGATGTTGTACCCTTTCTTCTACCAATTTACACTCGGCAATATCTTGAGTGGTATTGAAGCATTGAGTAAGACACCGGCAGAACCCAAGCTTCCAAATGTTGAGAAACAGTTCGCTTGTAATACATAATTCCTTGATACCAACATAGGAACATTTCAAGGTGCAGAAATCCTTAAACAAGCTGAATGAAAGGTAACATCAAACAAAATATTAAGAAATATTTATGCTACCATCTCAACACTACATTCTGTAGGGTAAGAGATACACTTGAGAAATTTGTTGTCTGGTTGGAAAGGAATTAACTATGCATCTGTAAATGAGAAGCTAAAGGCGGTCATGGGGGCATACACCTGTAGTCTCAGCACTCAAGAGAGTGGCTGCGGCAGGAAGAGCTTGGGCTTGAGGCCAGTCTGGAATAAATAGTGAGAACCTGAGGCTGTAGAAGAACCCGTGGACATGTTAAACTCAACTTTGAAAGAAAGACAGGGAAGTAATGCTGTGCAAAGCATTTTAAGTATTATTTAAACTTACATTTTAGAGAAGAGGAAAATGATGGTCAGAAAGTTCAAATAACTGGCTTGAGGAAAGCTACATAATTAATGAACAGAAGTACTATCTGCATCTAAGCCTGTGATCCACACCCCCTCCTAACACAAAGTACCTCTCCCAAGTTCCTTTTGGTGCTACTGCAGCATTAACTATCAGACTAAAGGGAGGGGCACCTGTCACACCACGATAGAAGACTCTCCACTAGTAAAATTTAATCAAGACTTTTCTTCTAAGGTCTATATTATTAGATCACATACCCTTCTTTTCTCTCCTTGGGAATGACATTTCATTGATAAGAAAATTAATTCTGAAAGCTAAAAGGTCTTAGAAGGATCACAACAAAGAAAAGTGACCAGGACAGGGAGTTTTCTGTGAGATCATGTCTCCTAGAAATGTCAGAAGCTACATGCATAAAATCTCACCAACGTGGCTGACTAAACATGAGTTGAACAAGGAGGACACTGATAGACATGCTAATGTGGACAAGGAAAGCTCACACGGCTTCAACTCTGTATAAGGAACTAGAGGCAACTAAGGTATGTTGCGAGCAGGTGTACCATACCAAACTTTGATCAGTCCTGAAAACATACATACAAGTAACAATAGAGAGATTGAGCTGGTTATAAATAAGAATACACACACAATTATATACAAACACACATGTACCAACAATTAATGGGAAAAGAGGCCATTAATTGGAAAGAGAGCACAGACTGGCACACAGGATGATTTGGAGGGAGGAAAGGGAAGGGAGAAAAGATGCCATTGCATTATAATCTTAAAATATATAAAACATTTAAGGATGATCAGGCAAAATCTCAATTTAAAAATATAATGTATATGCTATTAAATGAAATATGCTATTCTAATATGAGATAATTCGACAAAGAGCCAAAGCTGGAACATACTATTTAAAACTAATGCTAGGGTTTTTACTTTCTTAATCATTTGAGTTCCTCTTTACTGAGCACAAGCTATACACTATGACCTGGCCTTGGCATTTTGTTCATTTCCAGTGCTAGGGATGGAACTCAGGTCTGTGGGCCTGTTAGGCGAGCACTCTACTATGTAGGTACACCCTGGCCCTACAGAGTGATTCTCATAGATCATTCTCCTTCATCACAACCCGTCAATATTTCACATGTGAAGAAAACAAAGCCACAAGAGAATGACATAGCTTCTGGAAGGTCGTAAATATGGGGACTCTGATGTTCTAATCCCACTGTGGTACACTAATGATTATTTTTTCCAAATAATGACTAGAAGTAGAATGGCATGCTGTGGATTTTCCAGTTCTCTACACCAGTGGATGCGAATACACACCATGCTGGTTTGTGCATGGTTTGCAGCAAATGCAGTTCATGGGCCCTGTGTGCTCAGCTAGCTGTCACAGACAGTCTCAGAGACTATCATAAGGAAAAACTTTTCCCTTAAAAGTCATTGTTAAGCCTCTAAAGAAAGACAGCACTAATTTCGTTAAGCCACCATGAACACTTCAGACTAAAATGCAAATACAGTAACGTCTATAAAAACCTAACTGTCCCAGAAGCAGCAATCTCCCTGAAGGATATTTACAGAGCTCTCACATGCTAGCGAGCATGCCATAGATGCTGTTGTTTAGAGAGGAGGTCTGGGAATAGACAGGACCACAGACAAAAGAGAAAACGGTGATTTTTGTGGGTCCTATAAATTTGAATGTGGCCTCTAATTCAAATGTGATTTATTCTTCAAAGATGCACCTTAAATTTCAAATCTGCCCATAAAAGCTGTTCTAGCCGGGCGATGGTGGCGCACGCCTTTAATCCCAGCACTCGGGAGGCAGAGGCAGGCGGATCTCTGTGAGTTCGAGACCAGCCTGGTCTACAGAGCTAGTTCCAGGACAGGCTCCAAAGCCACAGAGAAACCCTGTCTCGAAAAACCAAAAAAAAAAAAAAAAAACCAAAAAAAAAAAAAAAAAACCAAAAAAAAGCTGTTCTAATAAAATACCAGATATGATTTCCAACTTGCCAGAAAGTATGACATGCTCCTGGTCCAAATCACAATGAAATATGATAGAAGCAGAACAATGAGATGGAATGCAGTGCATTATGCTTGCGTATAAATTTATAGTTTACAAATTAATTCAGTATAAAATTATTTTTGTGCTTTATACTAGTATTTTTGTTTTTGTTTCGTTTTTCTCTATGAAATTCTCATATCTTTGTGACATAAGCATAGGCCATAATACCTGCATGATGTTGAAATCATTCGGGCAAGGCAGTCTCAGTTACATGGAGTTTCAGACCAGCCTTGGCAATTTAGTAAGACCCTGTCTCCAAAAATATAGCATCTATGAAGAACTAAGAAAACAAAACAACTCCAACAAAAGGCACTAGACACCCAAACCCAGAACATTCAATCGACAAATGGGTAAATGAACTGAACACATTCCTCTAAAGAAGATACACGGAAAGCCAATAAATAGTTGAAAAAAACTTCAACCTTAGCATGAGGGAAATGCCAATTAAACCTGCCTTTGATTCTCTTACTCCAGTCAAAACTGAGTAAACCAGCAAATGCTGATGAGGATGCGGGAAAGAGGAATCCATATTCACTGCTAATAGGAATGCAAACTTGTGCAGCTCCTATAGAACTTAGGGTGGAGGGCCCTCAAAAAAGCTGAAAACGACCATCTGGTCTCTGAGCTATACCACTCTTGGGTGTTGCCCAAAAGGAACTGACAATGGCATACCACAGAGGTTCCAGAATGTCCGTACCTAATGTAGCACTACTCACAAGAGCTAAGCCACAGATCCAGTCTAGATGCTTACCAAAGATGAACAGATGAAATACATGAACAATGGAATCCTATTCAGTCATTCAGCACACTGAAACCATGTCAGCTGTAGAGAAATGGATGACTGGAAGATAACCATTGGAACAAAAGAAGCCACATTCAAGAAAGCAAATAGAACTTTCCTTTCACATGTGGAATATGGATTTCACTATGAGGCAGAAGAAGGAAGAGGTCTTGGACAGAGCTGAAGGTGAAAAAGCCAGGATAGTGGAGAAAGAAAGAATATATCACATGTTTTCTCTCATATGCAGAATCTAGGTGTGTGTGTGTGCACACACATAGAAAGAAAGAAGATTATTTGCAGGGTAGGTCAAAGGGACCAGCTAGAGAGAAGAGGCAGGATGAAGGAGGGTAGTGAAGGTGGTGAATAAGAGCAAGACACAAAGATATACATACATGAATACAAAAAAAATTATTCTGCATGCTAACTAAAAGAATAGAAAAAATAAAGTTGAGGGATAAAGAAAACATCTTAATTCCTTAGTTTCTAAGTTATTAAGTAGGCCTAGAAATGTCAAAATCTGCTCACCATTCAGATTCTGTGGCACAGGCCTTCTAACCAGACCTGTAATAAATCAACACTATGCAATCTAGGAGATACCACCTTAGGTGTGTGATATGAATGGAGCAGTTTCTTTCCTCAACAAAGTCACAAGCCTGGTGAGGAGGCATATTTGCGAACAGCTATTTAATTGAGCATTAATGGGTATAACAGCAAAGAAAAATGTGATCAAAGTGCTACAGGAGTGTAAAACAGCCTAGATGCACACTCTCGAAGGGCTTCACTGGCTCTAGGCTGTGCTCGGAGCGCTAGAGATAACAGTGCAGCACTCGGGCCGTGCCAAACACATGGCGGGAGGTTCCTGGTGGCCTGAGAATATAGGAAAGAGATCAGGACAGGGGATGATGAGGCCAGAGAATCCTGAATGCTACCCTAAAGAGTTTAAACTTTAACAGAAATCATAGAAAGTGGTAAGCAAAACGGAGACAGACTTAAAAGTGTAGTTTGAGAGAAAGTTTAAGAGATCAGTTTGATCCTATAGCTATACTGATGAATATCTTGCATATCACCATAGAACCTTCATCTGGCGATGGATGGAGATAGAGACAGAGACCCACACTGCAGCACCGGACTGAGCTCCCAAGGTCCAAATGAGGAGCAGAAGGAGGGAGAACATGACAATGGGGCTGATCTATTGGGAGCTCACCAAGGCCAGTGGGACTGTGACTGAAAAAGCATGGGATAAAACCGGAATCTCTGAATATGGTGGACAATGAGGGCTGACTGAGAAGCCAAGGACAATGGCACTGGGTTTTGACCCTACTGCATGTACTGGCTTTGTGGGAGCCTGGTTTATTTGGATGCTCACTTTCCTAGACCTGGATGGAGGGGGGAGGACCTTGGACTTCCCACAGGGCAGGGAACCCTGACTGCTCTTTGGACTGGAGAGGGAGGGGAAGGGGGATGGGGGAAGGGGAAGGAAAATGGGAGGCCGCCAGGAGGCAGAAATTTTTAATAAAAAAAAAAGAAATCAGTTTGAAAATAACTCAAAGTTCACGTAAGGTCGACGGGGGAAGGCAGCATTAGAGGCAGAGAGAAAGGAAATGCAAATGAATTTGATTGATGATGGCATGGACTCATTCAGTCATTCAGTGAGTGTCTACCACAGACAGGATGGTTTAGTGTTGTCAACCTGACAGAAATCTAGAATTTCCTGGAACAGGGGCCTGTGGGCATGCCTGTGTGGGTTATCTTGATTACCTTAATTGATGCAGAAAGGCCCATTTTAATTGTGGGCAGGATCATTCTGGACTATTAAAGGTGGAGGAAGGGAACTGAGTCATAGTTGGCCACTCTCTGCTTCTTGACTGAAGATGCAATGTGACCAGCTCCCTCAAGCTCCTCCAGTTGTGACTTCCCTACCGTATGGACTGTAATCAAAACTACTACCAAGTAGTCATGAAGTACCAAAACCTCAGAATGCCCATAGAGGTAAAAGAACAGGCAAGTGTGGTGAGAATCTGGAGGGAGGCAAATGGAGACAGTATGCGTCAAGGTCAGGGAACCAAAGGCCCCACCATGTGAGACCTCACAGGCTATGGCAGAGAGCATGGAATGATCCTCAGTGAGAACAGAAATTCAGTATTTGTGAATATAATACTTGCCTCTCTGTTAGACCAAGATCAGGTCTTATTTATTGCCACATTTTCAGCCTCTAGTATGAGAAATGTTCCATAACTGTTAAATTAATTTTGAACTACATACTATTTTGTAAACTAATCAATGATCACAATTTGGCTAATATAAGCAAAAACAAAAGGAGAAAATAGTCTAAAGTAACAGGCACCTTTGGGGGAGGAAGTGAAAAAAGAAAGCAGAGAGAGGAATGAAAAAGTATATACAGCTCACTTTGTTCATTTCTTCCATGTGTGCTGATCTCAGGAGGAGCTGGGACTGTGTTATGTACATATGTGAGCAGGAGAAACTAACCGAGGTCCAGAAAGTCAAAGAAAAAAAAACCAAAGCACTTTACAAATGACAAGTGACATCATGAATTTGTCATTTCATGATAGCTGATGGTTGTGAGGTAAGAAAAGTCATTTTCCTTTGGGGACATAGATGCAAGTAGGTCACTCATACATACACGGGAAGCGCTAAGTAGACTCGGGGTTATCAATAACAACAAGGACAAAAACCATGGAAGACATGAAGTTTAGAGAGAGGTGAGATAGGGAGACCCTAGGGTGAGTTGGAGGGACATGATTGAAATACATTGTGTGACTATACAACATTTTCAAAGAATAAAAAAATATTAAAACAAATAATAGAATGGTTTGAGATTTATAAATTTGCACTGGAAAATAAAACAAGGAATGATGAACTTGTTTAGTAGTTTCTGCAAAGACTACAAATTAGCACATTGGCTTAAAGGGCTCCTTAAACACTTAAAAAGCTGCATTGGGGGTAGATGGAAGTAAAGAGCAGTATAGAAAACCCTTATCATTCTGATGAGGTACCGCTGGCAGTTACATGTTCCTCATTTGGATAAAGTTCATGGTTTTGAAAATATTTTTTATTATAGTCTCAGCAGACAAATGCATCAAGCCTAGGAAAACATGCCCAAGGCTCTGACTTCTACAGGGATCTGATGTTCCACTGTTAGTGTACAAGAAAAATCTGTGAAGCAGAACCTCTAAATCTGTAGAACGCAAGCACCCATGGCCATCTGCAAGACACCACAAATATATTCACCTAAGTCGACAGCAGCATACGGTTGTCTTTCAGAGATGCTTAATATTCTGAATAAAGAGATAGTGTAAGATAAAAGTTTGGAATAAAATAACGTACATGCTAAAAAGATACTGAAAAATCAAACTTTACAGATTAGAAAAAAGACATTAGCAGCTCTTGCTTTCCAACTGTGGCTATTTTTAATTTCACAAATACTATATAAGATTCAGAAATAAAATATCACAGTGAGAATTAAAAACACAGCGATGGGATAGGGAGAGTGTGCAATGGGAAGCTTAGCATTCTATTGTGCAGTGAACAGCACGTTAAATACTGGCAGAATGATTCCATTTCGGATTTTAGCAAAGCCTCTTACCCGGAGCCCATGGAAACGAGGATTACTGTAGAAGAGCTTCATCTGCTCAGATGGAAGTGGTCCTAGCACCTTCTGAATAGTAAAGAGTTGGTCAATTTCACTTTCTCCAGGAAATAAGGGCTGTCCATCACTAAGCTCCCCAAGAATACAGCCCACTGACCACATGTCTACGGACTTGCCGTAGGGAGCTCTGAAAAGCAAAAGAAGAGACAATCTTAACAACTGAAGACACAAAATGTTTAATAATTCCCAACTTAATTTAGACCAAATTCATGATTTAAGACATGCATGTACTTAAGGAATTTAAAAGGGCCACTAGCAAAAGTGAGACTGGAAATAAGAAATTAGAGCATCTACATAAAAATTTAGACTACAAGTCCATAACCCACACTCTAAAAGAAATCAGTTTAAGCACAATGGAGTTAGGATTTACTTATTTGAAATCTAGATATATCTTGAACACGAATGGCTTTAATAAACTAATGTACATATTGAATAAGAACACCTCACTTAGGCAATGAAATATTCCCAAGAAATGTATTTTCAAATAATTACTACTTTAAGCTTTAGTCTGGTAAAATGTACCATTGCCTTATGTACCTTAAACAAATACTGAATGTTATTTAGCTTCTGATTGCGTAGAATCATAATTTCTAACAGCTAAGATGAGTTATTTAGATATAACTATTTTATACAAGGCATTCTGATAACTACTTCTAGCAAATAATGTTTTAATGGGCTTAAGGGTTTGTAGCTCTCTTTTAGGACCTAAATCACTAGAGAGCTTGACGAAGAGAATTTGCTACAAATGGAGGCCATAAATGAAAATTTAAGGCTCCCCATATAGCTTATAGCTTGGTACCTAAAATCTAAAATAAAATTATTTACGACAGTTTAAACAAAACTTATACACAGTTTCAAACATAGAGAATCCAAGCTTTAAAAAGGGAAAGCCAAAATAAAATATATGAAAAATAATCTCAAATGAAATTCTAGAATGCCATAAAGCTAATATAAAAATTTAAACTAAAGCATTTTTAGCATACAGAATACATTTAGGTTAATACAAGTTACTGCAACAATAACTCAGTGTTTCATTTATCTCATTTTGTCCCCTCCCCCCAGATATAAAACCACGAGGAAAGCTCATTTAAACAATTTTGGTAGCTTTCTGGGCAATTAAGCATACCGATTTTAAAACTACTATTTGAGATAAAGAAAACCTGTCATATGGTACTAGATTGAAAAACCTATGGAAAAAAAATCTCACACTCATGACAAGCTATTTTAATCCTGTCATCTAATTTGAATACCTTATGCAGCTGAAACTATTTTGGATATCAAGGACAAAGTCCTCGGAATGTATAAACATGTAGACTCAATATAAAACCAAATACCGACGGATTTCAATGAAATCTTTACACAAATAGTATGGTACTTAAACTAGAACCTGACGATCGATTCCACTGTGCTGAAGTTGGCTGTGCTGTGTGCATCTGCTTTTAGCAACTATGAACATCTACGAATATAACCTCAGCTTCCCAATGGGTGCCACGAGAGAAAAAATGTCCTCTAAAAATTCATAATAAAGCTATCCCCACAAGACTACATGGGTCTAGTTTATAGACAAAAGTCCCATTTTAAAGACTTCTGCCACACTTGGGCTCTTGGTTGTGGTTCTAAGAATGATCTGCTTCCTACTCTTCCTTAGCAAATAGTGTCCTATAAATTCAAATCACAAATTCCTCAAAGGAATATAATAAAGCCCAGTGATGCACAAACATACCAGGAGAAACACAGATGGATACAACGGAAAACAATCTTAACTCCAGGATCAAAAGTTAGCCCAAGAAGCTGGGGAGATAGCTCAGTGGGTAAAGTGCTTGCTTAATAAGCATGAGAACATGAGTTTTGATCTCTAGTACCCACAGAAACATCTGGGTATGGCAGTGGGTACTTGTAATGCCAGCGCTGGGAAGCAGAGACAAAAGGATCCTGGGGGCTCACTGGCCAACCAGGGTAGCCAACTGAATGAGCTCCAGGCTCAGCAAAAGATCCTGTCTCAAAGAAATGAGGAGTGGATTGGCAGCAGGGTAACCTGCACAGAACCCAACTAGGCCCCCTGAATGTGGATGATGGTTGTGTGGCTTGGGCAGTCTGTGTGGTCACTGACAGTGGGGCCAGGGTTTATCCCTAGTGCATGAACTGGCTTTTTGGAGTCCATTCGCTACGGAGGGATACCTTGCTTAGCCTAGGTACACGCCAGTGAGAAACCTTGTCTCAGAGAGGAGAGAGAGAGAGAGAGAGAGAGAGAGAGAGAGAGAGAGAGAGAGAGAGAGAGAGAGAGGGAGAGAGGGAGGGAGGGAGGGAGGGAGGGAGAGACGGGGAGAGAGACAGAGAGAGAGACAGAGAGAGAGAGAGAGAGAGAGAGAGAGAGAGAGAGAGAGAGAGAGAGTCAAAAGGTCTATCAGACACAAGTCAAAGGACTCTACATCAACGTATTCCCAGTCCATCTGCTAGTCAACTAGCTACCATCGGAGTGACTCCAGGAGAGGCTACTGGGCTGAACTCAAGCCACAGGAACCCAGAACTGAGATCAAGACAAGGCAGCTTGTTTCTCAGCAGCATGACATCGTTAGGGGTCTTTTTCTGCAGTGAACATGCAACTGATATATTTAAGTAACCCCAGTTTTTATTTTCCATAAGTGATCCCAATACAAATGACAAAGAAACAAGAAGTGTGCACAGGCCACACTATTAGAAAAGTAACTCACCCGAGTAATAGCTCTGGCGACCGGTACCACCTTGTAGCCACATACTCGGTATAATTCGCATTATTGCCCTCTGAGAGATTCCGAGCAAAACCTGAAAGAATAGCAATTTCCTGTTGACAAAATCGTTCACCTCTAGTAATACTTTTAAGGAAAACCAAGAGAGTATAATGACTAACATTAAATAGACTTTATTAAGAACATCCTTATTTGAAATAGTTAATAGTGTTCCTATGTTAAAGCACATGATGAATTTGCTACAGACTCAGTCTTTCTTCTATGCTAAAGAGAGCTGTGTTTTCAAATTCACCCAATCTATTTTTTTTTTTTGTCAAAATGTGGAGCCAGATTTCCAAATAGACTCTCCTAAAATTTTCAATTTAAAATTGAGAGCTCACTAGGGCCAGGAGTCCAAGTCACATGAGCATTAATTCTGCTGTGTGAGACCTACATAATACTGTGTATTTACTGTTGCTGCGCGGCTCCAGCCATTAAGTAAACAATTAACAGTTGGCACTGATAGAAACGAGTAGGCTGAAAATTACCCTTCGCCCTTAATGCTGTAGAAGCGGTGAGGGCATCTTAATTACCTTCTAGGCACTAGCATTGTTTTTGTCCCCACTCCTTCCAAAGGTTTAGGACCAAAAAATGAAGCAGGAGGATAAATCAATTACCTATCTAACCCACCAAATGCAAGAGAGGTTCACCACCAAGGTTAGGAAAACATTAAAACTGGAGTAAAAATTCAGGTTTGTGTCAGTTTGAGAGGTAAAACTTAGTGTTTCTTAAAGTGAAACAGTAAAAAAAGAGAAAGGAAACAACAGCAACAAAAGACAAAGCCCGTAACTTCAGCTAGTCAATTCTTCCTACTGAAGCATTGGCTGAGTAACTATGTGCAATCCTGAATGGGGTTCTTCAAGCCAGATAAAGGAGTTGCCTCTCTGCTAGGTAAGACAATTAATTAGGAAGTCCTTGATGGGACCCACAGGACATAGGATGCCACACGGAGTGCTGCCAGAAGGAACTTCCTGACCACTCTTTAAAGTACAATGCTAGAGAAATAGTACACGTTTCCTATTGTTAACCATAGCACAGGTATTTCTTTTCTATTTATACCTGCTTAAAAATCTTCAGTCACTTTGAACCTTAATGGAGAATCATGGGTAGGCATAGTACATAAGTCTGCTGACATCTTGGGAGGTAATCATAATTACAGATGGGAAACTCAGAGACAACATTCTTGGAAATCGGTGGAGGCCAGAAGAGGGAAGTCAGATCCCTTGGAACTGGAGTTACAGGCAGTTCTGAGCTACTTTGTGGGTACTGGGAACTGAACCCAGGTCCTTTTCAAGAGCAATAAGTGCTCTTAATCATTGAGCCATCTCTCCAGCTCCCAATAATATTTTAAAGAGTTGCCATTTTTTTTTTAACAATGTAGACCAGGTAAAAGGAAAATTTCAAAAGCTGAAATGGCAACATTTGACTTAAAATCAGTGCATGTGACCCTGGGCTTAGAGTACGTTCAGTTGGTAGTCTCTGCCTAGCATGCAGGAACCCCTGGGTTCTACCTCTAACGTTGCATAAACTTGGTGTGGTGGCACATGATTATAATTCCAACACTCAAGAGGTGGAGGCAGATGGATCAGACACTTAGGGCTATCCTTAGCTATAAAGTGAGTTTGAGGTCAGCCTGAGATACATGAAATCTTATTTCAGAACAAATTAATTTAAGTATTTAAATCAACTGTTGAGTAGTAAAGAAAACTCAAAAATTTGAATTGTCTGCTGCTTTTTGTAAATGCTCCTTTCTGATATTTTTATCAAGCCATGACCTAAACACTATTAAGTTTTCTATATTATTTAAAATATTCAACAGCATTTAAAATAGAATTATCCACATGAAAAACAACACAGATTTTACTAGGAGTATAATTTTTAGAAGTCTTTCTGTATATTTGAAAAATAAGAGTATTGTACACCAGTTACCCATTTCATTCATTAAACATTTAACAGGAACAAACAGATGTGTTCTCAAAATGGCTTTGACCTTACCGGTACAACCACTGTATGTAAATCATACATAAGTGTGAAGACATATGGGCATGTATCTAGTGGTTATGACTAAATGTAGGACAATTTCTATCAATATGCAAAAACATTTTATTCTACTCTAACCAGGAATCTATACTGATGGTTTACAGAAAACTCTAATTCTGGCATCATTTGATACTGCGTCATTTGGTACATTACTCCTACATGACAATCAAGTATTTGTTCCAAATTAACTCCCATTAAACAAATAACTGCATAATTTGTTAAAATTGCAGATAATATACCACACAACAAAGAGAAAGCAAAGCTACACCAGCCATCAACTCTCAGCATATGACACAATAGAATGTTCCTCTACTAATTTAAATCAAAATATAAGATCACTTTTAATATACCTTCAAACGCTACCCATGTAGCACATTAAATTAATCCTCTCAATATTGGGGCTCAATTTCTTTTTAACTTACCGAAGTCACATAGTTTCAGGACATCATTGTGGCTGATTAAGAGATTTTCTGGCTTTATATCTAGAATACCAAGATTAAAAAAACAGTAAATAAAGACGGTCTATTTTTTGCTGATTGACACAGTACTGTAATGGCGTCTATTTAAAATCATCTAAGCAGGATTTGACTAGAAAACTGTGCAGCGTGAAGAAGAGAAAAGACATTTTATGCTGCTACAAAAAGGCTTGATTTCTTTTTAAGAGACACGCAGACCACAATTGCTAAGGAGATCCTGAAAAAAAACTCAAAACATAATTATCTCTCTCCCTTTCCCTGCTAAGGATTGACCCCAGAGCCTAAAGCATGTTGAGGACACACCTTACTGAATTCTGTGAGGATTTTTAAAATGATTAAACTTAGGCCAATATACTTATAGGAACTGCTTTTGCTTCATAAAATGCTAACAATACAAATTTTTGGAGATTGAAGCTAAAATGTTTATATCTCCATGATATTTTAAAAACCATATACACCAATAGTTAAACAGTATAATGTTTATTAGAGGAAAACTGTAAAAAGGTTCTCTGCATAATTCCTATATTCTCATACCTATTTTGTTTTTTCATGTGGTTCACAACTAACAGTCAAGACTGCCATGTTTTCCCCAATAGATCATGTAAAGATGTGATAAGAGTTGAGGAGCAGAAATGTCAGAAAATGAAGTTGAACTATTCCACTGAGAGGCACCATACAATCCTATTTGTTGACATAGGATCTCATGTATCTCAGACTGGCCTCCAACGCCTATGTAGTCAAAGATGGCATTGAATTCCCCATCCTCCCAAACACTGAGAATACAGGTATATACCACCATGCCCAGCTACAACTGAATTACCATCTATATTACGTGGAAGAGATGAAAATAAGGTGATTATAGAGGGAGTGGAATTGAAAGATTTCCCAGTCATGGGATTGTGGTTTCCGATCCTGGAGAGCGAACCAAAGGCTAGTGGAGCACTCTAGCATTTACAGCCCCGGCTCAGAGTCATACTTCCTATCACTTAATCAAATCACAGTCCTATAATGGAAATACACTTAACTCAGCTCCTCATTAATATCCAAAAGTTATCACAGGCTGGTTTTCAACCATTACCTAAGACACTAGATGGCCAGTTGACCTATACATCCATGATGTATACAGTCTTGATAATAGGGTAACTAGTACGAGAGTCAAATGGTAGAAGTTGGAAATCTTCAGTTATTCTTAAAAGTAAGACTATTTTAAAGGTAATTATCCTTGTCCATTTGTACAGATAAATTTAGTATAATAATAATTAACAATAATACAAAGAAAAGAAGTAGATATGCCAACATTTTCTGATAAACATTTTAGCTTCATTATTATGATCCAACTGGGTCCATTGCTATAAGCTTTCCGGGTGTAAGTGAGATTATTAGAAAACGAATATTAGTCAAAATGACACGAAGCAAGTAATTTCCCTTATTGCTGAAACCACTGACTTTGTCGTGCTAAAGAAAAAGTGATATAGTTTAGAGAAGTATAATCATGGCCATGCAAGACCTATAGACAAGGGGCACTTTTCACCAGTAGGGAGCAGAAATCAGCAGGCAAAGATGTGTACTAGAGATTCCTGGCCTAAGATGGAATGAAAAGAAAGCTGTACTGGCGGGTCGGTGACTTAAAACCACTTATAATCTGAGTTGGCTCACAGGCCCTGGTCTACCTGTAAGACACAAAGGCTATGGAAATTGTCTAGCTGCCTCTTTGATTCCACCCAGAAAAAGCTTCGAATTTTGCATCTGCCGACTCATTAGTATTGCTACAGTCACAGCAGACTTGGTAATACAAATAGAGATAGCACCACAATATCCAAAATAAACCTGTACGCTGCCCTTTGGTGGGTATAGAGCAAAGGGCTTCTCATATGTTTACTTTCAAAACAGAAATGGTCTTAAAACAGTCCATCTTTAACTAGCCAATTGATTTAGTAGTCTCCATGTCAAGAGTCCCACACTCACCTCTATGGACTATGTCATTCTTGTGGCACCAGTGAATAGCTTTAATTAGTTGGTAGATGTAGCTTTTCACTTTTTCAGGTGGAACTCCATTTGGCATTTCTTCCAGCAATTCAAGCATATTCTAAAAGTAAATACAGAGTCATTTAGCTTCAAAATTAAGCAAACCTATCAATTATGTAACAAATAATCTATAGCACCTTACATAAGGATTCATCCAATGTAAAAAGCATGCATTTTTCATTTTGTAGTTAATATTCAACTTAGTTTGTGGTGGATCAGGATAGTGCATTAAATAAAAGTTCTCCTTTAAGAGAAATTATTTTTTTAAAAAATCCTTCCTGCTGCCTCCAATTCTAAGAGTGGGGAGGGAGAAAGAAAGAGGGAAGGGTGAGAAAGAACGAGAAGAATGATTAGATTTACACATTTGGTATAAAAATTGAAACAGGCTAGAAAATACCATTGAGGGCCAGTGGGATTGCTCAGCAGATAAAGACACTCACTGCTTAACTGATGCAAACCTGACAACCTAAATTTGATCCTGAAACTCTCGTAAAGATGGAAGGTGACAACTAACTCCACAAAATAAATTTTCCTTTGGCCTGCACATGTGCACTTTGGCATGGTTCCTCCCCACATAAATGAAATAAAAAATTTAAAGACAAAAATATCGTTAAAGAAGCACATAAAGCCCAGACAATTCAAAACTGTCAATCTGATGTCAGAGACTATTTTGCACAAAGTTCATGCAAAATTTTCTGGTAAATCAGATATTGCAGTGCATGTCTGTCACCCCAGCACTTAGAAGACATTACATAATAAGACCCTGTTTCCAAAAACGCCAGAAATGCTAAGCCTAAACTTAGCTAGCCTCCATTGTATTACCACATTAGCCAAAGATTCTCAGTTTCTTCTGCAAAACACAACCAAGAGGGTTCACAGCACACCTTAGCCTATTGTTTGAAGGTACCCACATAGAGAAACAGCTTACAAAGGGAAACCTGGGATACACAGAGGCTCAGATGCTGCTCACAGGCTCAGGAAATCACATCAGCTTCATGACAGTGCTCAGCTGTTTGCCTTTTTCACGATTGGCATGTACACTGATGGTACACAGCAACAATGGATAAATTGCTAGAACACTAATAGGAATGAAAACAATGGAATTTTCAATTCAACTGACCCTGGACATTCTATTAAATTAAATTAATGCTATTAAACTATTAAACAAAAAAAAAGCAGTTAGCTAAAGATGTCCTTGATGAAGCAGTAGAAAAGCACTGCTTTTATGAAATTTTATTGTACATGTTGTAACGATTAAGTTTTGATTGTCAAATTGGCACAATGGAAAGGGGGTGTCAATGAGGGATTGACCTATGAGCAGGTGTGGGGGGATTGTCAATAACTGCCTTCAGTGATGTAGAAAGACCCAGCTTGAAAGTGTGTGCACTGTTCCTTGGTTTGGAGCTCTGAAGTGTAGAAAAAGTACAGAAAAGCTAGCTGAGAACTTAGCTATGCATTAGAATGCATGCATGCATTCATTTCTCTTTGATCATGTTTGTGGATATGATATGACTAGTTGCGTCAAGCTCTGGGTGTTGTGAGTTCCCTCCACTGGCAGACTATAACATGGACCTGTAAGCTAAAATAAACCCTTCTTCTCTAAGTTGCTTTCTTTTCAGGGTATGCTGCCGCAGCAACATAAATGAAATTAAAACATGTCTTTTTAACATTCGACATGTCAACTGAAGAATCTACACAAAGCACTTCTGCTGCACACATGCCATCTGAACCGCGGCCGTCCTCACCGCATGCTGAGATGCATCTGAACCACAGCTGTCCTCACTGCACGCTGAAATGCATCGAACCACAGCTGTTCTCATTGGATGCTGAGATGCATCTGAACCACAGCTGCCCTCACTGCATGCTGAGATGCATCTGAACCCCAGCTGTCTTCACTGGATGCTGAGATGCATCTGAACCACAGCTGTCTTCACTGGATGCTGAGATGCATCTGAACCACAGCTGTCTTCACTGGATGCTGAGATGCATCTGAACCACAGCTGTCCTCACCGCATGCTGAGATGCATCTGAACCACAGCTGTCCTCACTGCACGCTGAAATGCATCGAACCACAGCTGTTCTCATTGGATGCTGAGATGCATCTGAACCACAGCTGCCCTCACTGCATGCTGAGATGCATCTGAACCCCAGCTGTCTTCACTGGATGCTGAGATGCATCTGAACCACAGCTGTCTTCACTGGATGCTGAGATGCATCTGAACCACAGCTGTCTTCACTGGATGCTGAGATGCATCTGAACCACAGCTGTCCTCACCGCATGCTGAGATGCATCTGAACCACAGCTGTCCTCACTGCACGCTGAAATGCATCGAACCACAGCTGTTCTCATTGGATGCTGAGATGCATCTGAACCACAGCTGCCCTCACTGCATGCTGAGATGCATCTGAACCCCAGCTGTCTTCACTGGATGCTGAGATGCATCTGAACCACAGCTGTCTTCACTGGATGCTGAGATGCATCTGAACCACAGCTGTCTTCACTGGATGCTGAGATGCATCTGAACCACAGCTGTCCTCACCGCATGCTGAGATGCATCTGAACCACAGCTGTCCTCACTGCACGCTGAAATGCATCGAACCACAGCTGTTCTCATTGGATGCTGAGATGCATCTGAACCACAGCTGCCCTCACTGCATGCTGAGATGCATCTGAACCCCAGCTGTCTTCACTGGATGCTGAGATGCATCTGAACCACAGCTGTCTTCACTGGATGCTGAGATGCATCTGAACCACAGCTGTCTTCACTGGATGCTGAGATGCATCTGAACCACAGCTGTCCTCACCGCATGCTGAGATGCATCTGAACCACAGCTGTCCTCACTGCACGCTGAAATGCATCGAACCACAGCTGTTCTCATTGGATGCTGAGATGCATCTGAACCACAGCTGCCCTCACTGCATGCTGAGATGCATCTGAACCCCAGCTGTCTTCACTGGATGCTGAGATGCATCTGAACCACAGCTGTCTTCACTGGATGCTGAGATGCATCTGAACCACAGCTGTCTTCACTGGATGCTGAGATGCATCTGAACCACAGCTGTCCTCACCGCATGCTGAGATGCATCTGAACCACAGCTGTCCTCACTGCACGCTGAAATGCATCGAACCACAGCTGTTCTCATTGGATGCTGAGATGCATCTGAACCACAGCTGCCCTCACTGCATGCTGAGATGCATCTGAACCCCAGCTGTCTTCACTGGATGCTGAGATGCATCTGAACCACAGCTGTCTTCACTGGATGCTGAGATGCATCTGAACCACAGCTGTCTTCACTGGATGCTGAGATGCATCTGAACCACAGCTGTCCTCACCGCATGCTGAGATGCATCTGAACCACAGCTGTCCTCACTGCACGCTGAAATGCATCGAACCACAGCTGTTCTCATTGGATGCTGAGATGCATCTGAACCACAGCTGCCCTCACTGCATGCTGAGATGCATCTGAACCCCAGCTGTCTTCACTGGATGCTGAGATGCATCTGAACCACAGCTGTCTTCACTGGATGCTGAGATGCATCTGAACCACAGCTGTCTTCACTGGATGCTGAGATGCATCTGAACCACAGCTGTCCTCACCGCATGCTGAGATGCATCTGAACCACAGCTGTCCTCACTGCACGCTGAAATGCATCGAACCACAGCTGTTCTCATTGGATGCTGAGATGCATCTGAACCACAGCTGCCCTCACTGCATGCTGAGATGCATCTGAACCCCAGCTGTCTTCACTGGATGCTGAGATGCATCTGAACCACAGCTGTCTTCACTGGATGCTGAGATGCATCTGAACCACAGCTGTCTTCACTGGATGCTGAGATGCATCTGAACCACAGCTGTCTTCACTGGATGCTGAGATGCATCTGAACCACAGCTGCCCTCACTGCATGCTGAGATGCATCTGAACCACAGCTGTCTTCACTGGATGCTGAGATGCATCTGAACCACAGCTGTCTTCACTGGATGCTGAGATGCATCTGAACCACAGCTGTCCTCACTGCACGCTGAAATGCATCGAACCACAGCTGTTCTCATTGGATGCTGAGATGCATCTGAACCACAGCTGCCCTCACTGCATGCTGAGATGCATCTGAACCCCAGCTGTCTTCACTGGATGCTGAGATGCATCTGAACCACAGCTGTCTTCACTGGATGCTGAGATGCATCTGAACCACAGCTGTCTTCACTGGATGCTGAGATGCATCTGAACCACAGCTGTCCTCACCGCATGCTGAGATGCATCTGAACCACAGCTGTCCTCACTGCACGCTGAAATGCATCGAACCACAGCTGTTCTCATTGGATGCTGAGATGCATCTGAACCACAGCTGCCCTCACTGCATGCTGAGATGCATCTGAACCCCAGCTGTCTTCACTGGATGCTGAGATGCATCTGAACCACAGCTGTCTTCACTGGATGCTGAGATGCATCTGAACCACAGCTGTCTTCACTGGATGCTGAGATGCATCTGAACCACAGCTGTCTTCACTGGATGCTGAGATGCATCTGAACCACAGCTGCCCTCACTGCATGCTGAGATGCATCTGAACCACAGCTGCCCTCACTGCATGCTGAGATGCATCTGAACCCCAGCTGTCTTCACTGGATGCTGAGATGCATCTGAACCACAGCTGTCTTCACTGCATGCTGAGATGCATCTGAACCATGGCTGTCCTCACTGGGAGCTGAGTGCACGTGCAGGCTGCACTAGCCACGTTTTGTGCTGTACCATTTTCTATCTTAAAGAACAACTGAAATGCAAGCCACTTGTGTTAACATTATTGAGTTTGTTGTTGATTTTGTTTTATTTTTGCATTGCTAGCTAAGCGCTCTACCAGTGAGCTCTTACTCTAGCCCCAAACAGTTTTACAATGCTCAGTTCTGTCTAATATGAGAAACACTACTAGATAAAACCCACATAAAAGTTGTGAAGGCTCTCAACAATCTTAACATCATTAAATATCATTATCAACCATTGAAATAATGTTTCTTTAAAAAGAGAGCTGCTGCACATATGAAAATCATGTTTATAATAGTTTGGAAATACCTAACAAAAGAGAGCCACAAAATGCGGTACTGTCTAGTCAATGGTGACAGACACGCAGAAGCACGGGTAAGGAACAGGTGCTGGCAGCTGATAATCATAAATACTGACAGCCTCTGCATGGAGATTGCTCTTTAGTCTTGTGCCCTTGCTTCCATTTAAAGATGCATTGATGGGTATGCTGTATGCAACAAAGACCAGTCAGAACTTTAATCAGAAGATCAATATGCAGAACACCTCAACCTACCTCTGTAGAGGATTCAATGTATAATTATGGTTTCAGTTAAAAATGTCGAAAGAATGCTTGTAGCTTAAAAAAAAATCTCTATGCGAATTGCCTTTTTTCCAACTAACAAATACACAGGAGATGCCAAGAACAAGGAGGCATAGGAGAGCTGAAGAGTACAGAAAAGATGGTTATCTCTCAGTTGGTGTTTTACTCACGCTTCCTAAGCAGCAGATACTATCACTCTCCACAGCCATTTTTCCTTACTCTGTAGGGAATACAATTTTCAACAACAGACTCAGATACTCTGAATGCTGAGTACATTTCCTTTCTGCCTTGCAGCAAGTGTGACCCATGAAACTCTATACTAGCTGATAGGATGTGACAGCTGACACTAAAGACCAGGGAGCGGAGCTTGCCCTTCAGTCCTGCGCTATCTCCCGTTGTATATATTTCTGAGGAACAAAGAGATTCCCATTTTGTTTAGGGCATTGTAATTGTGGGTCTGAGCTAAGGACTCCCTATCCTGTTTGAGCATCTTTCTCTATGCTCCCCAGACTCACTGTAGATTGCCAGGTCCTGCCGCTGGTGGGCAGGTGTAAAGGTTAACTTCCATCCAAGAATCACAGGGGCAGGAAAGAAGGCCAAGCCTCAGTGTCAGAAGATTGTAATATTGGTCACAGCACTGTCTCTTGGGAGCAGAGCGAGCTCAAGCATGTCAAATTGCTTCTCCCAGAGAGAAAACAGATATGCAGAAGAGATATCTCTATTTGATATACTAAATTGTTATTTATTGTAAATCACCACCATGAACATAACACAAATAAAAAAAGTGAGACTGAAATACCAGATGTGTCAAATTTCATTATTGGGCAGTGAAAGGTGAAGACTGAACAAGTATTTGTGATAACTAGAAAATAAACAATCTGTTTTTCTGTTATCCTAGGACAGCAATATTTTTCTTAAAACAAAAAAATCTTTAGTTTTATTTACATAAAGAAATACCAAACTAACACAGAAAAAGATTTGGGGAAAATAACATATAATAACTGATTTAAAATGACAGAGCCTTCGCTGGGGATATTAACCACAGTTAATGGTAGGCCCCATGCCCAGCAGTAGATGGCCAACACAAAACAAACTCAATGATATTTTTGTAGACTTTTTGTCTCATATTGCTTTTTGTTTGGCCATTCTTTATCTTGCTAGTCACTTGTTTAGATATTACGACTTCCAATTTTATGTTTTTATGGATCTTGTTTTTGTGTATGTGTGCACATTTCTTCTTTTTTTGAATTCTATTTCTGTTGTTGTCATTTGCCTGTTTTTTTTTCTAGAGAGAGAAAAAAAAGAAGGGGCATAGAGTTGGGTAGTTCAGGAGGTGGGGAGCAGTTGGATGAAGTTGGGGAAGGGAAAAACCATGATCAGATCATATATGAAAAATACTTTTCAATAAAAATAAATATTAAAATAAAATGATAGTCTTGCATATTTTAAATGATGCTAATAAGAATTAGTTTCTATGGCTTATTTCAAAAAATACGTTGTAAATGCTGAATGAACTCAAAGTCACATTAACAGGTCAGGTCTTCCTGAAAACATTGCTTTCTTGTCACTTATGTCACAATGAACACCAGGGAATTGACCTACTAGCAAACGGCAGCCTCTCCAGTGTTAGGAAACAGCCCATGAACTGCTCATCAGCCGCCTTCCCACACAGCAGCCAAACCTTTAACAGGCTCCTCTGTTTCCAGTTTCTCCTACTGTAATCAGTTGAAACCAACCAACTCCTCGTTCAGTTGCTCTCTAAGAAACTTGGAGACAGCTAACCTTTTGCCCTTAGGTCACAATAGTAAACCATTCAGTCATGAGTTAACCTTCTTTACAAAGTATTACTAGTGATCTTTAGAGCAGCTTAGGCCTTCCTTTACAAGTCCCTCAAGAAAGCCAGGCTACTGGCAGTGCACAAAACACTGCGTCTGCTTTGCTCATCCATTATCCTAGGTCTGACCGCAGGATCCAGCTCCTGCTTGCATGGACCTGATGTGACGTGTGCCTCTACCATCCTTTTTCAAACTGTCCACTCACTTATTTCACCTGCAGAGCTTTTTGTTCATGTTAAATTGAAAAAAAAATTAAGCTGAAAACCGCTTGTACACAGATTCTAACTTCAGAAGCTGCACCACTATGCTGTTTAAACTTAAGATCATCTGAATGCTTCTACATTGTACAAAATCGCTAAATCTACTTTAGAACATCTAGTGGCTGTGAGAGATAGTTTCATTTTTAAGACCCTAAGATTATCAATACACAGATAGGTCATACTAATTTATCCTACTTTCTTCAGTAGTGTCAAAAACAAAAGACAAAGTGAATCTGCACATTGGTAACTCATGACTTACTTTCTCAACATATTCAAACACCAGGTACAGCTTCCCTCTCCGGCGAAAGGCTTCCTTCAGCTCCACGATGTTTTCCTGCTTGAGAGTGCGAAGCATTTTAAGCTCTCGTAAAGTCGTTTCCTTGACTTCTTCATTTTCTGGAATGCAGGCAAATACATTAAAGCTTTCAAAGCTACCATTCAAAGAATTTTAAGAGCACTGACATCTTCTATATAAAAAGTCCACAGATTAAAAAAAAAAGAAGTCCACAGATAGAATATTAACACATTTTCTTGGCGAGACAAGGAAAATAAGAAACTTAAAGAAAAGACTGAGTTGGATCTTTTGGTGCACACATGTATTCCCAGCACTTAGGAGGCTGAGGTTGGAGGATGGTAAGTTCCAGGCCAGCCTGGTTTATGTGGTACCAAAAAAAGCCCAAAACAACAAAGAAAAGGCTTCCTTGAACAGCTCAAACCCATTTTTTTTTTTTGCTCGCATTTTCTTTTTGTTGTACCAAATCAGAGATTTATAGACATGGCACACAAATTTATCATTATTTTAGGCCAAACATTCTGTATTGGGGAAGAAAATGTTTAAAATGGTTATGAGAGTCAACCTTATCAGTGTACAGAGGAGACTCTGTGTCCAGTACATGTAGCAGTTGATATCTTAAGGCTGGCTTCAAGTTTTAGCTTATAAGAGTATTTTATTCTTTAGGCTGCTTGTGAATCACCTCAGTGAGCACAGGTTGTACATCAGGCATTCACGACACAGTTCATGGCCAAATCACAGGGTATTCTTAAGAGTGTCTTATTTCTCTCAACAGCAGCTGTTGTGGGTTCCTGCTGTCTTCCCATGGCATGTCCATCTGTCCATCCCAGATGGTGTAGCTGTTCTGGGATGGAGAACTGATGCTGTACCAGTATCTGCCCTTCCATACCATCAACTTCACTTGTGATAACCTTCACAGACATGGAGGAAGGACAGAAGTCACATTAGTGGTAATGGATTAATGGGTAGGCAATCAGGGAGCTAATATTTCACTTTAAATATATGCTTATGATAGCTTCAGAAGTGACTGGGATATTCTAAGTATTGTGTTTTCAATATGTATGTTCAAGAATACAGGTTCATAATCCCCAAATCCCTACATGGAAAACTGAGCCTCTTCTATGTTTGTGACAAATTCATTCAAAAGTAAAACGGAATTGATATGAGACTCTTTATGGTATTTGTTTAATCCATTTAATATGAATATTCATAGTCTAGGCTATAGAAATATGCCTTGATTACAGGGTGTTATGTAGCATGCCATATTTCCATTCTAAAACTTCCAAATTATGAATTCAAAAAACCGCATTTGGCCTCAAGGCTTTGGTTAGGAGCCAGCAGCCAAATTTGTGAGATTATGCTGTGGGGACCTCAATTTCAGGCATGTCTTTAAGTCTGAAGAGAAAGGAACTGAAATTTCAGGACAGGGACAAGAAAACCTATGGCTTTCAGGAAGACACACTGTGTACACAAGGCAGCAGAGAGGGGAAAAGCTGGCTGAGGGCTGTGATGGAGACAGGGAAAGATTCTAAGTGCAGAAAGAAGAGTGATTATCAGCTGATTTTCTGTTCAGCTCCTTACCCAGGCCTTTTCCAAAATGTGTTTTAAGAAGAGGCTAATAGAAACAGGGCTTTGTCGAACTGGTGAACCTGTGACAATCAGGAAACGTGAAGCCAATACTTCGTTGTGACCTGGTTATGTAAGTGAGGAAACTGTTGGAGCTTGCTGGAATGCAGGTTAGTAAGGGACACGGATGCCGCCTGGGCAGAAAGAAGCAGTGGCACTAGAGAAAGCCAACAGTGGCAGAGCAGTATCCTGACTGAAGAATTGGATAGTGAATCACACACAACAGGAAGGGTAGGAGAGACACAATTGGGAACTTGCCGAATTGGGAAGCAGCAAAGGCTAGCTGTTGGCTAAGTCCGTGATCCTCATTACTGTTAAGTACTACAGTAGCCCCAGCCACTGAGACCTGGGGACAGCCTCTAGCCTCCACGAGAAACTTAATCAGGCTCTCCAATTTCATGTTCTCCTCGCCTTAGTCTTTTAGTTGCCCAAACAGTCCTAACTTTTGTTAGCATGCGGCCATTTCATCTGCTCTCTGGGCCCAGAATGTTCAGTCTTCTACCCTGGTTCTTGACAGTGCTGGTTCTTTGAGGGTTTTTAGTAGAATTTCATTCCTCAAGAGGATTTCCCAGATCCTCAAGTAAGATGACTCCTCAGGCTACCATTCTGTATCACTATATGGAGGGCTTTCTTCTCACAGACCAGTTCACCAATTTTCTTAAGAGTGTCTTATTTCTCTCAACAGCAGTTGATACAAGTGGACTATCCCTGACCTGGAATGCTTATGACCAAGAAGTATTTCAAATTTTAGGTATTTTTGATGTGTGTATGTGTGGTGTATGTCTGTGTCTGTGTCGTGGTGTGTGTGTGTGTGTGGTGTATGTCTGTGTCTGTGTCGTGGTGTGTGTGTAATAAGATTTCTTAGGATTTGGACTCAAATGCAAATACAGAATTCATTTATGTTTTATATACCTGTATCCTGAATGCAACTTTATACCATGTTTTCAGTGTGCTTATGTTTGACTGCAACATATCATATGAGTTTAAGTATGCCATTTCCCACTTACAGCACCAGTCAAGCATCAATGAGTTGTAAATCTGAATACATTTCACATTTAACGTTTTGGGACTGAGACTGCTCAACATGCTACCATTTGCTTACTGATAAAGCTCTTCTGTCCAATATACATTCAACTTTGCGGAACTGTGAACAATGAGAACTTCCTAGCGTAAATGCTCAAGCTAGCTCTGTGAGGAGATCTTTGAGCATATATGCCTAGCTCTCCCGAATTTCAGATGTGGGAAGTAGGGAAGAGATGGCCAACAATTGTCCACTCAATCTTGAGTAGAGTGCTTTCGGCTTTTCTTTGGAGGATTTTGAAAGGGCTGCTTGTGAGGTACTGTGGAAGACAGAATTTATTTTCCCTTACTCATCTCTGACCCTGATTTTTTTTTTCTAGAATATGAAAACTGGCGAATCCAGAAAACTAATAGTACTTAGGGTCAACAGTGTGTACGTCTATACACAAAATCCTTAAGAAGATCAACAAGCTATACTGGAGCTGAGTACAAAGTTGCTAAGGAAATACAGCTGGTGTTTCTTCCCTAATCAAATTCAAGCAAAAAGAGGGTGCTGTGCACTATTATCAAGCTGGGGAAGTTTCCTTGTGCTAATAGATAAAATGACTTTGGAATGTCCACATTAAATGAGCGATGATAGAAGGAACACTGGAAGAGAATTATGGAGATCTAGATTTAGCTTCTGCCTTTTAAGCAATTTATGCTGTATGCAATTATGGCCAAGGCACTTACATTTTCATCAGCAAATAAATCTAATACTTTGTGATTTTTTTCATTAAAGTATTTCAGATTATAAACTTTATATACAGTATTTATACTGATTATAAACTTTTCATCAGTAAATCAATCTAATAATTTATGTTTTTTTTCCATTAAAGTCTTTATGATTATTTTTGGTTGTGAGCCTAGCCTTTAACAGCTGAGCCATGTCTCCAGACAAAGTCTTTTTAAACCTAAAACTCACTGAATTTTGGTAATTGATAAATGTATCATTCATTTATACTTGCTCCACTTAAGTGGAGTTATAAAAAGATAAAGGTTATATTCTGGATGTTTATAAAGAGAGAAAGAGAAAGAGGTTCATTTTTCAAGAAGCAGCAGCACACAATAAACCAGGCCCAGTGGCACCAACTTATAATCCTGGCTACTTGGAAGGCTAAAGCAGGAAGTTTCCAAGTTCAAGGCCAGCCTGGGCAACTTCCTGAGACCCTGTCTCTAAATAAAAAGTAAAAGTAAATAAATAAATAAATAAATAAATAAATAAATAAATAAAATAGTTAAAAAGAGGGGCTGGGATATAGCTTGGTGGTAAGAGTGCTTTCTTAAGTTCGAATGGCCAAAAGACACTTAAGGTCATGCTCAACCTCCTTAGCGATCAGGGAAATGCAAATCAAAACAACTTTGAGATATCATCTTACACCTGTCAGAATGGCTAGAATCAAAAAACATCAATGATAGCCTTTGCTGGAGAGGATGTGGAGTAAGAGGACCACTCATCCATTGCTGGTGGGAATGCAAACTTGTGCAACCACTTTGGAAATCAGTGTGGCGGTTTCTCAGGAAATTTGGGATCAACCTACCCCAGGATCCAGCAATACCACTCTTGGGAATATACCCAAGAGATGCTTTATCATACTACAAAAGCATTTGTTCAACTATGTTCATAGCAGTATTATTTGTAATAACCAGAAGCTGGAAACAACCTAGATGCCCCTCAACGGAAGAATGGATAAAGAAAGTGTGGAATATGTACACATTATAGTACTACTCAGCGGTAAAAAAAAAAAAAAAAAAAAAAACAATGACATCTTGAATTTTGCATGCAAATGGATAGAAACAGAAAACACTATACTGAGTGAGGTAACCCAGACCCAAAAAGATGAATATGATATGTACTCACTCATAAGTAGATTCTAGCCATAAATAAAGGACACAGAGCCTATAATATGAGATCCTAGAGAAGCTAAATAAGAAGGTGATCCCAAAGAAAAACATAAAGTTATCCTCCTGATATTGGAAGGAGACAAGATTGCCAGGCAAAAATTGGAAACTTGGGGGTGAAGATGGGGTGGGGGTAAGGGGAAATGGGGAGAAAAAAGTGAGAAGGGGAGGATGGGGAGAGCTTGGGGGAATGGGATGGTTGGGATGGAGGCAGGGTGGATATGGGAGTAGGGAAGTATATATCGTAATTAAGGGAGCCATTTTAGGGTCGGTGAGAGACTTGACTCTAGAGGTGTTCTCAGGTGTCCATGGAGATGTCCCCAGATAGATCCTTGGGCAGCTGAGGAGAGGGAGCCTGAAATGGCCCTATCCTATAGCCATACTGATGAATATCTTGCGTATCACTGTAGAAACTTCATCTGGCGATGGATGGAGATAGAGACAGAGACCCACATTGGAGCACTGGACCGAGCTCCTAAGGTCCAAATGAGGAGCAGAAGGAAGGAGAACATGAGCAAGGAAGTCAGGACCATGAAGGGTGCGCCCACCCACTGAGATGGTGGGGCTGATATAATGGGAACTCACCAAGGCCAGCTGGATGATGGAGCATGTGATCAAACCGGACTCCCTGAACGTGGCTGACAATGAGGGCTGACTGAGAAGCCAAGGACAATGGCACTGGGTTTTGATCCTACTGCATGTACTGGCTTTGTGGGGGCCTAATCTGTTTGGATGCTCACCTTCCTAGTCCTGGATGGAGGGGGGAGGACCTTGGACTTCCCACAGGGCAGGGAACCCCAACTGATCTTTGGACTGGAGAGGGAGGGGAAGGGGGATGGGGGGGAGCAGGAGGGAAATGGGAGGAGGGAAGGAGGCGGAAATTTTTAATTAAATAAAAAAAATAAAAGAAGAGTGCTTTCTGAGCAAGTGCAAGCCCTTAGTTCAATTCCCAATACCTAATACACACACACACACACACACACACACACACACACACACACACACACACACACACACAGATACACAGAGAGAGAAAGAGAGAGAGAGAGAGATTGGGGTGGGGAGGCACATGAGAATATCACACAGGGCATACTGCGCAAAAGTAACCTCATTTGAGCTGCCTTTTAAGGAAATGAGGCTCCTTTATGGCAGCCATCAGTAAGTACCTGAGCATTAATACAGTAATGACTGGGAACAGGCAGGAAATGGAGTTATTAATTCTCAAAGTGCAAGCAAACTATGCACTCATCATTATCTGGAATGTCCTATAATTTTGTTTCTGTGAGTACTTTTAAGGTTTCTAGCCTGCCTTATACTTGATAGTGAAAATTGTGGGATGAGAGGACGGAGAAAGGCAATGGACACTCTACCAACACTTGGCCTTCTTCAAAAACAAGCAGAAAGTAGCCAAGCATTACAAATCATAGCACAATCCATGAAAATCAACATCTTCCACCCTCCCGTTCCCAAATCACTAGCTAAGATAATCCTTATGTGCTACGTATGCTCTTTTCTCCAGTTCATAAGTAAAGAACTGAGCGCTAAAAAAAAAAAAAGGATAGGTAACTTTCTCAGGATGCACAGACTAGAGTCACATTCAACCTCACGTCCTGCATTGAACATCGGGACTTAGGTGGTATGGAAATCTCAGTGAACTTTGGAGAGTGACTCATGGCATCTAGGTCGACACCTAGCCGTTGTTCTCCGACCCGGTTATTTGGCTGCTAAGGCCACATAGCCAAAGAACATAGTATGCTGGGAAAAACAGTCAGTGCAGCTCCCGGGGCTTCAGAAACACACGCCAGCTCTTGACCTATAAAACTGGGACTGTGGTCACAGTGGTTTATTCTAAAGGCTTCTCCTAGTTCTAAAAGTCAATGTTTCTATACCTGTTTATAGGAAATACTAACCAATCTCACCATTAGGCACTACCAAAGAAAGCCAAGCAAAGTGGTTCACATCTGGAATCCCAGCACTCAGAAGGCTGAGGCAGGAGGACTGCTACAAGTTGAAAGGCACCTTTGGCAAAACAGTGAGTTCTAGGTCAGCCTTGACTACAGAGCAAGGTCCTTTTTCAAAATATAGAGAAGAGGAAAATGGCAGGGATAAGGAAGATAGAGGGAGGAGGGGAGAGCAAGCGAGCAAGACTGACTGACTGACTGAATGAATGAATGAATGAATGAACAAACAAAAAGATGAAAATTTAATTTCAGGCTATCCTGGACTACATAGCAATATCCTGTCTCAAACAAAACAAAAACATTTACCATTGGAGGGGGTTGTCAAAGTCAAGAGCAACTATGGAAAAGTTATGTGCAGTAAGTATACAATCCAACCTAGTAAGGACAAAGTGACATGAACAAAAAAGATGCCAAGTAAGAACAAACAAAAATTTGACCTAGTTCTGTAGGCTTACCATTGAGTCAAGTTAACACACCTAAAAATCAAGAGAGTCACTAAAATAAAAGATAGCAGTTTTTTAAGAAGAAAGCTCACAGGAGCAAAAGAAATTCAAAGATAAGTCAGCGATGAAAAGAAAAATCTAAAGATCAGCAGAAACTCTATTGTAACCCTATTTTTAAAGAACCGTGGGTTTGGAAAAGAAATTCAGGAATAGCTGTAACCTACTTTATGAAATCATAAACCTGACATCTTTGTATAGCCAAAGAGGCCCCCAAAACAGACCTTTAAACAGATAGAATAAAAAAGAAAAGTCAATCCATCCGTGAACAAAACCATAGGGGTACCATGTTTGATTCTGGTTGCTCTGATTGAAGACAGGATAGCAGCAGCAGGACAATCAATGTGGCCACAGAGGTTTGAATGGTGATGTTACTGTTTTATGTACCAAAAAAAGATAAAGACCCTTCCAGCTTTAGAGATGAAGGACAAAGTGAAGAACAGAGAAAATTTATGAAATCACAAAAGGTGCAGAAATGTAGCCAAATCTTACAAGAATCCTTGAGGTTTGAAAGAGATCTGGTTTGGGCAGTAAAAGGAAGTGTGATAGTACCAAGAGTAGCTAGGGTGTACAGCTCATTTCATCACATTCTTTATATAATAAATACTGGAAATTTTGGTTCAAGACCCCTTATATACGGAAATTGGGTTCTTGAATTTTAGAATTCATGAATTCTTTTTTTTATAGCATCAAACAAAATGAGAGAACAGTGTAAAGTTTTCGAGTCTCTAAAAATAAGAATGGAATCAACTAGAGGAAAGACTAGTTGATTATCTAAACAGTTCCTAATAATTAAAGAAATAAATATGCTCATTTCAAGAAAAAAAATTATCTATAGGAAACAAGCAACAAAAAAGAAAATGCCAGCAATCATATTTGATATGAAAGAAGAGAAATGACTTAACACCACCCCACCCTGCCCCGCAATTAAACGTGGATGGCCGTACAGCTCACTGGAGTTAGCCACGTACGGAGGCCACGTGATAAGTAAGGAGAATGTTTCATTCATCAAAGAAAGGTCACAGTCCAAAGAGTTAAAAGAAAGGTCAAAATATAAGTAAAAAAATAAATTCTGATTACATGTTCTCCTTACATTTTAATAGACAGTATTTTTTATTATTGCTATTCCAAAACCATCTAGTTTAAATTGGTATGCCTGGATTGCTCAATAAACTTGGGTTTATATATTCATATAAGAATGATGACCCAAGGCCAGTGAGATGCCTCAGGGTTGGTAAAGGTGCTTGCCTCTAAGATTTGACAAAGTGTGTGTGTGCGCGCGCGCGTGTGCGCACACGCGCACGTGGGCGGGATGGAGAGATGGCTCAGAGATTAAGAATATTTACTGTTCTTGAAGGACCCTAGTTTGATTCCCAGCACCCACATGGTGGTTCACAACTCCCCATAACTCCAGTTCTAGGGGATCCAATGTCCTGTTCCTACCTCCATGGGCACTGGACACATACAGAGTATACATTCATACATGCCAACAAAGCTCTCATAGATACAAAGTAAAAATAATCCTAAAACAATTTTAAAAACTGAAACATGAAGACAGACATATTAGAAGGGTGAAAACTGACAAAGCCTTTTTGCTACATTTTGAGCTAGAACGCAATTTTACTCTAAAAACTGACTTTCCTGCTTAAAAGACAATATTCAATTCTCCTAAGATATTAAAAACTAGCATGCAGCTGCTATTATGGTTAAAATTGTATTTACTATAAAGCAAACTTATTTTCATAATTTCAGCCTTTTATTTATGATAAAATATTTGGGTCTTATTTTAAATAGCAATCAGTTATTCTGGGACAATAAAGATCTTTTGCACAAAAAGTGGTCTACTTGAAAATATGTTTTAAAATAAAATAATAATATACTTTATTTTTAACTTAAATTTGAAATTAAATAAATTTTATTTAATTTATTAGTAAATTAATGAAATTAAATGTCTATTTAAATTAAATTTAAAAATAAAATATTTCAAAAATATACACAAATTTTTGGATCCATATCATCTTAACAGGACAGTAAGACATTATTATAATCTTCAAAGCAACCAGAGGGTGGCACATATTCTTAAACATACTCCCTGTATATCATCAGCTAGAGAATATTTAGAAACATTCATGTGAATGGTAGTCAGACCAAGGACGGGTCCCATTTCAACTAAAGTTTAACATTGCTTTTATGGAATTACTTCATTTATTTTCTCAAAGATTTGGAAATGTTTGCTTTAGAATAATTTAGAATAATTATAATACAAATTTTCATAATAACTAATAAAAAGAATGGTTGAGGGCTACGGGACAATGAGAACAATATTATCCAAACGCTCATTTTTTATTATAATAGACCTGGTTGGAATTTAGAGAATAAAAGAAATTTTGAATTATAATAGTTTACAAAGGCGCTCAAAAGACAATCTTATCTATATGAAACTATTTACGTATAACTCAGACTCCAAAAAGTTGGTCAGCCGACCTGTACCATATTAAGTTTGTACATATTAAGTAAGGCAGTATTCTTGCTAGAGGAACAGGGTAAAGACATACATAGAAGACAGTATGCAAGCTTAGGTCTACATGAGACACTATGACCAAAAAAAATTGTTTTTGAAAGTCTGCTGACACTTTCTCTTTTTTCAGCTTGCCAATGCAACCTTAAAGGCGAATACAGAGTCAGAAGTCTCCACACACACGCAAGGGTGGTGCTTGGATCTTCTGCTACAGTCACCCTTTTTAGATCAGCATTTGTCTCTGCGCCTGTCACTAGTCTAAAGTCACTGCTCAACGAGCCTATTTCCAATGGTCTCACAGTGGGTCCGACATGGGCAGCTGCTTCCATTAGATCCCAGGCACATAGTTCCAAGCTTCTCAGTACCTTCCTTTAAGACTGCCCTCACAACGGCTACTCATGGGCCTGGGTAATATGCATGCGCTCCACATCAGTAAAACATCATAGTCCAATTCTAACCATAATGCTGTGGAAGCTCTCCTAGGAGGCTTTTGTGAGCAAGCCCTCTTTGTTATTTCATGCTTTCTAAGTATCTGGGGTGAGGGTGATGCGACTCTCCATAAATATAGAAGCATGTGTTTAAAGTGCTTAGTCAGTGTACACCAAGGAAGCCAGACTATGTTGTTTATCTTCAGGTTTCGCATTAGATAGAGGCTGATGCTGGTACTTTTTATCTGTTTTTCATATGGTAGGTTGCAACTCAATGTCACAATGCACTTTTTTCTCAAGATTTTCCATAAACCAGGGAAAACAGAAAACAGAGAATGTCATTAACACAAGATTTCTGTGAGAGTTTTGCTTCATTATATGTATATGGAAACGGGGCTAGGGTTTAAAAAGTATTTTTACTGGGGTCTCTGTACTAAAAATTGGGAAGAACTGCTGCCTAAACCTCCTCAAAAGCCATGTGGACTTTCATTACCAGCCTTTCTTTGTCTGGGTAAGAGTTAGGAGCTAAGGTTTCTAAACTAATGCACTAGTAAAGTATTTTATTTGAAACTTTCTTTCCCAGCAGAGAATTTTAAAGCTCCATTTGAAACAGTCTAGAATTGTGTTCAAGGCCCCCAAATGTGGTATTTCTTATTGAAAAGCTTTTAGTCTCTCAATCCATGGCCCTAAACATAAAATGTTCTCATCTCTATACCACCTCCCACTTATCCTTGTATTTCTTGCTGTGCCTAGGAGTTGGAGAACATAGTGACCACATGCTGAATCTTTTTCAGCACTCACTCCAGATGCATTTGCTTTTACTCAGCGTTCCATTGGAATCTACATAGATTACAGGCAAACACGTGGTTAAGAAGATGTCTGTCTAGCCTTTGGAGCAAAATGTCCACCCCTGAGTGTAAATTAAAATAGATGTTCTAATATCGTATATTTCAAAGTAAAGCATGCTGATAAATAAGTTACGCTCACTCCTGAGATTATGATATTAAAATCACAAGGCTAGGGTCTAACCAACTAAACCCTCCCTGTCGCACTTTATATTTACAAAAATATTACAGAAGTAAAATTGCATACTTACCTTCACTGTCCTTAAATTTCTTGATTGCCACAATTTCATGTGTTTCCTGGAAAGGAAAAAGAAGCAGAGGTAAGAATCATTCCCTAGTCCCAACTGGGGATCCCAATTATCTGGGGACAGCAGGGCAAAGACACAGATCACCATCTCCATCCACCATTTCTTTGTTTCAAAATCCTCTCTTATCACCCTGCAGACATTGTCAAGGATAGAGAAAAAAGGGCAGTGATAAGAGGTAAAGAACAGACACTCCCATGATATGCAGGAAACATAAATCTGAACTGTTAATGTCTTCAAAAGTACAGGTTGTAAAAGAAATAAAAACAAAGAAGACATCCAGAACTATTCACATAACAGTTTGGTATATTCCTTTCAGAATTCTTTTTCTCAACTTGGAATCATAATAGTGTACGCTTTGTTATATACTGTGCATGTCACTTCATATTGCCTAAGTAACGTGCATACCTGTTGGTAAATAACTGTTTAAAGCTCCATTTGTAATAGATGGTTATTTAGACAGTCTATCAATGAACATCCTCCGATAGGGGCATCTTCACTTCCAGAGCAAATGCTCTGGCTATAGTGATACAGATGGCTCAAAGGCCACAAATGCTGAAGGCTCCTAAGACATACTCCCAATCACACATACCACTTTCACAGTTAGTTCCCTTGAGCAATGTTTAATATCCAGCTCACAGTCAGTGCCAAAACAGTTTATTATTACTTAAACGAATATATTTCTAATTCAATGTTAACAGCAGGTAAGGTTTTTAAAATTTTTAATTACATTTGGTTATCTATTGGGAGTCGGGGATGCATACCACAACACATGTACAGATCAGACAACTGATGAGGCCTGGTTCTCTATTCTCATCATGGAGGTACCGAGGACCAAACTCAGGTTGTTCAGTTTGACAACAAGGATCTTTATCCATTAGGCCATCGTGCTGGCCCTGACTAGAGAAATTTCCTATTACCTGCTACATAAAATGAACTCTACCAGGGCTATTTATTTGTTGTTTGTTTGTTTCTACTGATGCATGGATGAAAACTTGTTGCCAAACTGAAGGTTATTATACTGTAGAGTATAATACAAGATCAATTCTGATTTAACTGGCCTTTGTAATTTATGTTCATCATCTTTGTGCCACAAGTCTGGACTTGAACATCATGATTATTCATTCATATTTATGCATTTTGATATTTTAATGATTTCATCCCTTAAATCTTTAACCAATTATAATTTACTTTAGTAAATGTGGAAGTGAGCAACTTCAGATTTGATATAATTTCTAAATGTTGAATCAATTTTCCCAGTCCCCTTTAGTGATGATTTGTAACTGTTGTATCTTAGCATCCTTACAAATTCTGAAGTTACTTTCAGAGCTTTCTTGTCTGGTGTAGGCTATTGACCTATCTATTCTTATGCCAGAACTCCTTTAAATTACTGGTACCTTAAACTTTTACATTAATATGAAGTTCTAGATCCTGGCTTTCTTGTTACTTGGCTGAATAAAACTAAGAACAGGTTTTGGCTGTTAAGCCTAACATAGCTACATGCATACAGGCTATTATGTCAACTTATTTACATATTCAGTGGCTTCGTATTTACTAAAAGCCCATTTCTACAATGGTTTTCATGTATTTAAATACTTGATTTGCATTAGTTTTTGTTCCGCCACAAATCTATCTCTGAATACTATTCTGAGACACTACCCTATTTTCCTATTATGTGAACACCCTCAGCCACCCTATTTTCCTATTATGTGAACACCCTCAGTCGTGCAACAAGTGGGCAGACACAGAATTTATGGAATAGCTTGAGATGTGGCTTAGTGGTAGAAAGCAAGCTTAGCATGTGTGAGACTAAAAGAGAAATGTGAGAAAGAAGGAAGGGAGGGACGGATGGAGAGACGAAGGGAGGATTCATTAATTTGGGGGAAGCGAATCTTGCATTCTTACAGATTTTTCTGTATGCTTGTAGCAAAACCCAGGAAAGTGCCACTCACATCGCCTGCATTGGAAATCTATATGCCTATTAAGACTGAAATGTCTTGCAAGAAATCCATATAATAGCTATTTTTTTTCCAAGAGAAAAAAAATGAGAGGATTTAAAAGAAGCTTTGCTCACGCTGGGGAGATAGCTTAGTTGGTAAAGTGCTTTGCCACTCAAGTATGAGGGAGGCCTTGAATTCGGTCCCCATAACCCCTGGTAAAAAGTAAAGTGTGGTAGCATGAGCTTGGAAACTCACACTAGAGAGGTGGAGACAGGCACATCCCTGAGGCCAGCCTAGCCTACTTGAAGAGCTTCATGCCAGTGAGAGAACCTCTCTAAAATAAACAAAATGGATGGCGTCTGATGGAATGACACCGGAGGTTGTTGCTTGGCCTCTCTCCCTATATCCCAAACACATGCATTGCCCCCGTCCCACGAAGGCCTGCTGTTTTCTAACATAAATTATACTGACAGCACAGAAGGCTCTAAACAGGGAGCAAAGAACGCCATAATGGTCTCTGGTTTTGAGAAATCTATATCCAATATGGCTTGTATACCTTAGATAACTAGGTACCTTAATTTTTATACCTTAATTTTCTTAGATCACTTCTTTTCCTTGATGTAAAAAACAACTGAAACATCTGTCTATATTTTAGAAGAAATCCATGTGTTTGAGGTCTGAATTAATATCTGAAAAGTATGGGTGTTCAGATTTTCTTCTAATAACCTTAAATATTGTTTCTACCCTAACCTTTCTAGTAATTTCCAGTGTAAACTTTGTATCTTCCAGGTGTACCTTTCATAACTGCTTAATCAGTTTTGCTCAGCATTATGTCACCAATACCTACTGGATCAGGCACAGAGTAGATATTTGACATTTAGTGACCATTCCGTGAGTGAATTATTCAAAAGCTGTGAATTATTCAAATGTAATCAATTTCGTTCTTCATGTGCTCCATTCTAGGCTTCTTAATCTTTCCTAATGTCAGTCAAGTCCTGAATTTATTGCCGTGGTTCAGTTTCTTCTACACTATTCAGGGCCAATCTTGACTGTTCCCTTTCAGGTGACAGAGCAGATGCCTTGACTTCATCTGCTTGTTAGACAACAGTCATTTTCAAGGCTGGCTGTTGCGTCTAAAGCTCAAGAGAACATTTTGACTCCTCTTTTCACAGCCCTCCTCTCCCCACAGCCCGTTTTTAACCTCATACTCATTACCAAGATGGAAAGAAATTCAACGCGACTGGCATCTGGCAGCAAACTGGGTAGATGGGTTTTTCAGCCACCTGAACTTCAAATAAAGATGGATGTACTCAGAGCTTGATCTCCAAAGCGATGCCTAACTAACACCCTGCTCAGTGGGCTGAGCTGGTTTGAACTCAGACTCCCTCAGAAGGGTTCTCTGAACAAGAAGCCAAATGAAAACATTTGCTCTTTCCTGTGGAGGCTCCGGCCACCTTGGTACTGGCGGCTCCCTCACTTCTCTGTGGATGTTATTATGTCTCTCCCAAGCCTTCTCTATTTCTTGCCTTACTTTATGTATTTGGGAGCCGCTAGTCTCTGAAATGAACTGGGAATATGGATGTTAAATGGACTACTGGGGAACTGAGAACTCGGGTTGCTAGGTGAGATGGCTGCCTGTCGGCAAGTCTCTTTTAGACATAGGTGCAGCTCTTTTCCTCCTCCCTTTGGCTATTTTTTGCCTCAGCTGGTTTCAGAAAGTGTAATAAATAACATGACATTCAAGACTGCGTTTTAATCTACTCTTGCTAATGAAATTCTCCCTGGAGTTTGTCACCAATCTTTGGAATTTTTTTTTTAATTTACAGAACTATTAAAAGTTTCTGTTTTTCTTTGAAAATATTTCATGGGTTCCTAATGGAGAGGCAGGAGGTGACATGTCAATTGTTATTACTATTTTTACCATTATCCTGTGATGGTATACATAATAGAGGTGTGGGCAAGGAAGAAAATGCATGAAAATGACGGAAGAACTTGTGCTTTAAATTCAGTTTATTCCCAAAGCATGCCATTGCCCCCACAACGTCTGCAACAGAATGTCACCAGCTGTAGTTAGCAAGATAGACATAATCTGTTTCTTGTTTCAGTGTCCTGCTCTATTTTTAAAATGAGGCGGTGCGAAGCAGACATTTAAAGCAGTAAACTAAGAATGAGATAAAATATATCAACGATTCATTAATGGTATTTCCATCCTTTATTCTTTCTCAAAATTGGACTTAAAGATTACTTTGGAATGCAAAAAAAGAAAGATGAGATAATTTTTAGATAAGGGTTTCTGGATTACACTATCTCTATATTGAGGCATTTAATGGTTCCTAGAATAAGTTTTCCTCAGTGAAAGGAAAAAACAAATCAAGCAAGGCGTGGTACCACAGGCTTATGGTTTCAGCATTTAGGACTTAGAGGCAGGAGTTCGGAGACCAGTCTGGCTTACATGAGACTCTGCCTCAGAAAAGAAAACAGGCATGAAAAAAGGTATGTTATGAGTAGGAACTAATGAAAAAGTACCTGGAAGGCCTGTAGCTATTCTTGCATCAAGATCTCAACTCCATTCAAAAACCAAACAAGCCTCCAGTCATACTGGACAGAGAGACTTGTGACTATGAATTCACTCCTGATGCTGAGTGTCTAAAGCTCCCGAGTCATTTTGCTATCTAGGTTAAAACACACACCATGCAGCATGACACAACAGTCATGGATTAAGCTATTACAAAGCTTATACGCTAATTAATTTTCTAATTATTCTCTGAGGAAGCCCTTTCTTAGGATAAATGCTTTTCTTTGAAGATCCAAATATAAGTAATACAATTTGATAACCAAGGTATTTTAAGTCATGCTACATTTTATATGCAAAGAGCTCCATTAGTCTGTGCTCACACACTCACATGCCCATTCAGTAGAATCAAAACCTTATAATCAAAGATATACTTATTTTATTGACCAGTATGGGACCTGAAAAAAAGCAAATTTATTTACTTTTTGTTAAAGGCAGGAGCTCATGTAGTCAAGGCTAGCTCTGAACTCCTGATCATCCTGACTTTACCTCTCAAATTATGGTATTATAAGTATGTGCCATAATACAAGGTTTTATTTTAGATTACCATTTTAAATATTTTTTTGTGTGTCAGGGCCCCATGGTAAATATTCCCCAAGGATTATTTCATGCAATCCTCAAATCACAATTCTGAGGAGCTTGTCTTGCCCACTTTAGAGATGAGGATACTGAAGGGAACAAATGAGAAGAAAATAATGACACAAGCACGAAGAGGCCATTCAGAAACCCACAACTGTGCATGCGAAGCTAAGGAAGAGAGATGATGATGCTAAGTTTCATGGTATAAAAGTAAAAGCTAAGGGTACCAAGGACACATAGCTAAGAGATAGAAGAAAGGCAATTTCAAACCCAGTTGATTCTGGATGTCATTTTGGAAGCAGGGTAGTGCTATACAGTCTTTTCAAACATCAAATGAACATGTGTTGTAAAAACAAGTAAGTTCTAACACACACACACACACACACACACACAAAACACACACACAAAGTACACCTACCACTTACCAAAGATGGATCATTATCTCATTTAATTCTACGTTTTTCTGAAAAGCATCTTAGCACTAACAAATATTTCCAGATAGTTTTCCAACCATAGCTGTTATTATCTATCTATCTATCTATCTATCTATCTATCTATCTATCTATCTATCTATCTATCTATCTATCTATCTATCTATCTTAAAGTAAATATATAAATACTTCATTATTTCCATCATTTTCTTTCACTTTTATGAAAACCTTCAAAAATAACACTGAAATTATGTTTTACATAATGAGTAAAATTATAAAATGGAAGTAAACTAAGGTATGAGATGAATTCCACAGCAGGTGAACTACACAGAGATATAAAATATTTTATCTTGTATACAATGATAAAAGCTAGAATATATGACCCGTATTAGATTTCTACCATTGCTTGTTTGTATGAAAAGCTGAATTTACCAATAAGTTTAATTGTTTGAGACTAAATCAGGAAGGAAGCAATCGAACATAGGCAGGAATGAAGATATCCGAATGTGTCAATTAACAAATGCCTGCTGGCTCTCTGCTATCGGTAAGGCTGTCTGCTGCATCCATGTTTGACACGAGGGGAGTAAAGGAGGCTGGCTCGTGTACATGGAAGCTTATAACATGCTGTTTAACAGTGCATGAGAGTTAGTTGAAAATGCAGGAGAGAAGTTGAAAAATGCAACAGATGTTGTATGAGATATAGCACAGGAACTGAAAACAGGTTAATCATGCAAATGTACAGACAGAAATGTACACTCCTTTCAGATTTGGCAGTCGATCACATATTGGGCTTTTTGCCTTTCATTTCACCCTTGCTTTTTGTAATGTAAAACATTACAAATTTAGCTTTGCTCATTCCCAATTGCCTCTCTTCAGAGGTGATTTTTTGAAGCAAAACAAAACATTTTTGCTGTTCATTTACTTATTGTGATGTTGGTATCAGTGCTGGTGGTGGTGCTGGTGGTGGTGCTGGTGTTGGTGCTGGTGTTGGTGTTGGTGGTGCTGAGTATAAGAAGGTCAGAGACAACTTGCTGGAGTCAGTTCTCTCCTACCATGTGGGTCCTGAGGACTGAACTCAGATCAGGCTTGCTGACAGGTGCCTTTATCTATCATTGGTCCTCTCCAGGGGTAACTTCTACCCTGAGGTTGGAATGCATCACAGCTACCACAGATATTTTTCTACAACTATTGTCTGTACAATAAAAATGTACTCCCCCAAACATCTGGGACTGCTTCTAGCTGTCATATGGGAGAAGAGACACACAGGCTGCTATACATCCTACAGTGCACAGGATAGCCCCTACAACACAAAATTATTCAGCACCAAATGCCAATACTATTACTGCTCATTTTAAATATTCATTTTTCAATAGTTTATTCATAACTTTGATTCACTTATTTTTAATAATACTGTGGTGTTCTTTTGTAGATATTCTTTAAAAAAAATCAAAACCCCAAACTGGTCATCTAGCAGATGTGGTGGCGCACACCTTTAATCTCAGCACTTGGAAGGCAGAGGCAGGGCAATCTCTGTGAGTTTGAAGCCAGTTTGGTCTACACAGTGGGTTCCATGACAGCCAGGGCTACAACAGTGAGACCAGGTCTCAAAAATGATAACAAAAACAAAAAACAAAATACTTCAAACCCAAACCGTAAACCCTAAACCAACCAGACAAACAAACAAAAAAAACCAACCTACTCTTAAACTGATGACTTTTTAAGGAACTGTCTGTCACCTGGAAAGCCTTGGAATCATCTGATGTCAGATGACAGATTTAATATATCAATTACTATATTTAATGTAATAATTAATATATTTAATATACTATAAGGGAATTTTAAATTATTTTATTTTTCAATGTTATAATTGAAATAGAATTACATTACTTCCCCTCCAGCCCTTCCCTCAAAACTCCTCCTACATTTTTCCCATTCTCAAGTTGATAGCCTCTTTTTCTTATATTGTTACATACATATAGATATATGTATGTGCAAATAGCATGAGTGTGCATGTGTGTGTGAACCAATAAAGTGACTCATCTCTGGGAGAGAATAATTTTCCTCCCCACAGCCAACAGTTTTCTATAGTTCTTTGTTTAGGGGGTGGGGACCCCATGAAATTTTAATTGGAAATGCATAAGTTAAAAGATCAATTTTCAAAAAAAATTATTAAAACTATTAATCATGCCACTAAAATAACTACACTCATTTTAATACAATAGTGGTTACTTTAACTTTTACAATGACTGCATTGTGACAAAATTATACCAAAAATGAGGCTCGAGAGAGCTCAGTGGGTAAGAATTCTTCCAGAGGATCAAAGCTTAGTTTCCAGCACCGACACAAGTGCTTTACAATTATCTATAACACTAGTTCCAAGGGATTTAAAGCCCTCTTCTGGTTTCCATGGGCACTGTATACATGTGATGCACATACACTCATGTACACATATTATGTAATGTAAATATATATACATATATATATATATAAAGCTATTAAAATATATTATTTACTTTTCTGTTAAAAATTCAGACATGCTTTTCATTTGGCCAAATCAATTAACTAAGAACTACCATCTACACCAAAAGCCAGCCAAACTGCTAGTAAGGCTCATGTTGTTGAGTTATTACCACAAGAAGTATTGGTATAAACTTGGAACTGCTCTCAATTTGAATTTATTTATATGCCAAGAGTAATTTCAGGAAAACCTTAATATTTAGTAAGGGATATAAGAAAAATTCGATGTATTTATTATTTTGTGCTCAGACTCTAAAATGAGCAGTCTTATGAAAGTATTAATACTTCATTAACAACCAAAATAGATATGAAGAAAAGTGTCCATGTTTTTTGTGGGGTTTTTTTTGCTTTGTTTTTTTCTTTTACATTTGATCCCTGCAGGAAAGGTCTCATGGTAGCCCATGATTGGTATGGGCTCATGGTCTGTATTCTGTCAATTATATTTTAAATAAATGCAGATTGGCCAGTAGCCAGGCAGGAAGTATAGGCGCGGAAAACCAGACAGGAAGTAGAGGTGGGTCAAGGAGAACAGAATTCTGGACAGAGGAGGCAGTCCTGACCTGACCACAGAAGAAGCAAGATGTGACTGCCCCACTGAATAAGATACTGAGCCATATGGCTAACACAGATAAAAATAATGGGCTAATAATGGGCTATATAAGTTATAAGAGTTAATGAGAAGCCTGAACAAATGGGCCAATCAGTTTATAACTAATGTAGAACTCTGTGTGATTTCTTTGGGACTTAACATTTGCAGGAACCAGGCAGGACAGAAACCCAGACAACACATGCTGGCCTCAAACACGTTGTGTAGGTGAATATAACTTTGAACTTCTGATCCCCTTGCCTCTACCTCCAAAGTGCAAGGATCACAGACATGTACCAGTACACTAAGTTTTATGCACACCGTATGTGTGCAATGTCTTTGGATGCTACAAGAAGGCATCAGATCACCTGAAACTGGAGTTATATACAGTTGTAAGCCACCATGTGGATACTGGTTAGTGAACTGGGGTCTACTGCAAGGGTATGTGCTCTTGACTACTGAGCCATCTCTCTAACCCCCACCATTTTTTAGACAGGGTCTGTTACAGAAATTGAAACTCATCAATTTGCCTGGGTTGACTGGCCAATAAGCTTCAGAAATACAACTGTCTCTGCTCCCTAAGCCTACCCACAGTGCTGAGGTTATAGGCAGTCACTAAGCCCTTCATTTTTATATAGGTTCTGAGGATTCAAACTCAGGTCTTCATGATTGCAAGGCAGGTACCTTTTCAATTAATCCATTTCCACATCCCAATATGCATGTTCTTTTGTAAATGAGGTGCCAGTGATGAAACTCAGAGCTCTGTGCATGCTAAACAAGTACTCTACCAACTGAACCACATCTCAAACTGAGAAATGGCACCCTAAAGTGACACTTCCTCCAGAGAAAAACTGTCTTCAAGCAAGTCAGTGATAAAATTCCTACGTAACAAATTCTAATTTTTCTTTTAGTTCCATAAAACATAGAATACCTTCTACCCTTAGTAAGCCTTATAGGGCCTCCATGAATATTTAGTTGAGACATAAAATGGGAGTACAAAAGTATAATTTATTCAGACAGAATGCCTAATCATTCTCAATGTTCCTCTACTAAACCTGGGCCTGTTCCCAATTCCAAATCTCAGTGAATGCTAGCCAGAAACTTAGGATCCTTCTTCCCATCTCCTATATCTGTACTTCCAAATAGATGTAGTTTATCATCAAGTGACAACTGCTAATATCATCTAAATCTCTCCAAATGTCTATAAATGCTCCCATCACAGGTCAAGCCTTTAGCATCCTCAATCCATTCTCGCATGTTTACCCCAGGACCTCGTTTGGAAAAAGAAATCCAATTTAATGATGTTCCCCTTAAAATGCTCCCCAACCTCCACTGACTTAATGTTTTATCACCCCTCCCCTATGGTGGGCAAGGACCACTTAGTGATAAGAACATGGGACAACCCTCCAGTCTCCTTTCTCTGCTCTCACGGGCTTGCTAAGATGCAACCATTTTCAACCCAGTCTCCCACTGCATAGCTGTTCCTCTTGCTCTAACCACAGTCAAGTCCTCATGCATGTTTCACATCCTTGGGAACGTCTGAAACCCAGGTATTCTCTTGGAACATGCCTTCTAATCATCTCCCAGATGAAATGTTCATTTTTACAGGTTTCCAGGACACCGTCAAGGCCTGATTCTTCACTGGAGCAATTTTGTAAGTGATAAAAGACTGCATGACTCTTCTTAACAGACGTTCAGTAACCAAGGGCAGATATTGAAGGATTGCAAACGTTTAACTATACTGAGTGTATTGAAAACACAGATCCTGATGACCCGGATCATCTTTCTTATTGGATGATTAAACCTACTAGTTTAAAGAAGAAATGCTTTTTCCTGCAATGATTAAAAAAACGAAAAAGAAAAGAGGTATGTCTTGCACACAATGAAAAGCAAACCAACGAACCAAGAACACTAAAGGATTGGTTTCTTTTCTTTCTTTCTTTTCCTTTTCTTGTTGATGCTTAGGATCGAACACAGGGTTTTAAGCACACTAAATAAATTCCCTAGCACTAACTTTTATACCCCAACTCCATTTCTGGCTTTGTTTGTTTTTGTTTTAAAGACACAGTACTTCTAACAAAAGACAGGAATACAGATCTGTTCTTCTGGTCTTTAGAATGTTTTAAAAAATGAAGATAATTCAAAGAGGCATAATGTAAGATCCCTCATATCTGACCCTGGCTCTCACCAGAAGTCCTTTAGAGGGCAGGAATTTAAATTAGTTCTTAAAGTGAAAACATAAAAATGACAGCGCCTCAGTAAATGCCTCCTTTGCTACTCCACTGCCCTGACCCCCTGAAGGGCCTCCAAATACACTTCAAAGCTGCCCTTGCTTTCCTCTGTCAATATTGCTTTCACATCAGGCTTGTGAAATGGCTGAATATGCTATGTTGCCAATATATCAGGTTTGCTATTAAAAAATTATTACTCAAAGCTTTTGGTGGTGGCACATGCCTTTAATCCCAGCACTTGGGAGGAAGAGGCAGGGGGATCTCTGTGAGTTTGAGGACAGCCTGGTGTACAGAGTGAGTTCTAGGACAGCCAGAGCAACACAGTGAAACTGCTTTAAAATAAAATGGAAATAATAAATTAAGACTTTTGGATGGGCATGGGGGTTCACACCTTTAATCCCAGCACACAGGGGGCAGAGACAAGCATATCTCTGAGTTTGAGGCCAGCCTGGTCTACAGAGTGAGTTCCAGGTCAGCCAGGGCTACACAGAGAAACCTTGTCTTGAAATACTCACCAAAAATGCATTATTCAATGATGTATTTCTCTCCCTGAGACAATAAAATGGGTTTTTGAGTCACTGAGCTGACTTAGTGGGTAAAGGTACTTGCTGCACAAGCCTAGTGACCAGAGTTCAATACTCATGTCAAAGTGAAAGAAGACACTCAATGGCACAAAGTGGCCTTCTGACCTTCACATAAGCGCCATGGTACACAAGCACCCCCCCAACACCAATACACTCCCACACAAATAAAAAATTAAAAATAATCTTTTTAAGGACAGGGTCTCTATATCTCTGACTGTTCTGAAACTTGCTATGTAGACCAGCCTGTCCTGGAACTCACAGAGTTCCTGCCGCTTCCTCCAAAGTGCTGTGATTAAAGGTATGTGCCACCATATCCTGATTGGTTGGTTTTTTTTTTTTTTAAGGTTTTCTTCCACAGCCACCTGTATTCTAGCCTGCGGCAAAGTTGTGCAATTTGCTTTAGACTGACAAGTTATGTGAAAAACACATAACTATCGGTATCGCACACTCGTACCATCTGAGCCGTTACCAGTATTGGAACAGTCGTAAGAGTGCTAGTTGGCTAACAGTTATGGACGTATACAGTATGGCATCTCTAAATCCTTGGGGTATCAGGCATCTCACAGTACTTAGAATGAAGCTGAACTATTTTTATTTCTACAATAAAAATCAAAGTTTCTGAGAAAGCTTGTTGATATTTAAGTGCCAAAAAAAAATATCAGAATGGAACACATAAAAGCCGTAGACTGCTTAATTGGAAGATACACTCACACCCACACACCAAAGGAAGCATCTGGGAACGCTTCTACTATGACCCAGTGTTTATTGTCACAGTGGGCCAGTATCAACCTGACCAGACGCTGCCTGGGAATGTCAAAGGATGCATGTTTACAGGGAAACAATGCACTAGAAACAGATCCACCTTGCTGTGTATAAATAAGTAGACATGTCTTTTGTTGTTGTCTTCGTGGGCTAGAGATGAAACTGGAGGCCTTTCACAAGCTAGGCAAGTGCTCTTCCCCTGAGCTACAGTCACAGTCCTAGTGGGTATGCTTTTGGATGCAGATTACACCTCAAAAGAGGAGATCTAAGATGAATGGTTTAGAGTTGGAGAGACGTACAGCTCATTGGGGGTGCTTTCCCAGCATGTCCGAGGCTCTAGTTTCTATCTCCAGTACCATTAACAAACAAACAAAACAAAAGAATTCACCTAACAGCTACAGATTATTGTAAATTTACTAACTTATGGTTATACAGAGAAGGTAATAAATAAAATGTTCAAAAACTGAAATCTAGCTATCAAGAGGAAAAAAAAAAGCTGCACAAACAATGTTTCACTAACACCCTCCCCCACCAGAAAAAGAGCATTTTTTGAAATAGAAAGAGAAAGCAATAAGCTAGGTGTAGTAGCCTGTAATCCTAGCTAGTCAGGAGGCTGCAAAGGAAGGATTGACAGCTTGATGTCAGCCGGAGATACACAGCAAGACCCCATCTGAGAAGAAGGGGATGGTGACAAAAGAAATAAATGTCCTTTCAAAACCATCTAGCTCTAGAGTAAAAGATTGGGTAAAATGAGATAGATTTGCTCTTCATACCATCCATACCTTTCCACACTATATATACATGTCCCCAAACAACCTTGTATATAGCAAATACAGACTTTGGTGTCAGCAGATGAATGAAAAATTCCAAGACTGTGAGGTAGTGAAGCCTGATAGGCTGCCATCAGTTAAGTGGTATTAACCACTTCTGCTTGTACTGCAGCTGTTGTGCAACTGGGGGAATATTTCATGGCACCCTTATTTTTTATAACAATAGGAGGTAATGAGAAAATGAAGTCCCACTTTTAGTGAACAAATAATTGAAACCAAGATGGCATTAATTAGGCAACCCAACACAGGCAGTCTACAATCTCAATCAATCACCAGACTTAAATGACATGCAATTGCGATGGGTGAATACAAAATTTAAATTTAAATGCAGAATATATTTCATCAAAGATTACCTTGCTGTGGCAGCAACAGTAGCTTACAACACAGTAAATGCAAGTTGTGCCAAGAAAATGTAGTATTTCAATTTTCTGTAAGTAGTTGACTTTTGAAAGTACACAGACCTTACCTTGAACTTGCATGGTAGTGACTTGGTCCTTCTTAGTTTATAGAGTCCTTTCAGGTAAATGCTCAGACCTTTCGGATCATTCTCCCTGCTTCTACTAAGACAGGAGCTTGCTTATATAGAGTGGGTGAAATAGAAGAAACTCACTGGAGTAAGACAGGGGCTCTCTGGTCTCTACGGACTTTCTTTCTGGGTTTGAACCCCTGATGCTTCTATTGAACTCCAAGGAATACACATCAACTATCTCTTAGTTGGTATAAAGACATCTAGACTGCAATCTCATTTACATGTACCCTTGATCACCAAATACTATGAGCTATCAGCCTGAGCCTCAAACACAACATCCCCACTGATGGTGCCCCTGGCTTTCAATCCAGTATATAATATGTGTTCTGTTGAGATCCTTAGAAACCGCTCACAAGCTAAAGGAGGGCCAGGAGGCTCCTCTCCACTTAACTGCGCTAGCTTTTGTTTTCTTATTGCTGTTCCAGCTCTGATGAGGCAACTTTGAAGGGTGCACTTTCCAAGAGGGGAATAAGAGACAAGCTTCCTTCCCTTTGGGGAATAAATTCAACACATCCATTTTTTTGAAGTGGGAATGCTAAAAATGTCAGGATATACTTACCTACTCTAACTTGCCTCTTCTTTCTACGTTGTTTGATCATTTGAAAGGACAATCTTTCACTTTTTTGATTTTCAAAGGAAATTTCTTAGAAAGTAGCATCCATGCTTTTCTCCCCACCCTAACCCCTCTCTCCCTTAGGGCTATGATAAAAAGCAAAGATCAGGCAGCAGGACCAGGATCTGGCCCTGGTCCATGAGCTAGATTGTTGGAGCCCATCCCCTATGGTGGAATGCCATGCTCAGCCTGATGTGGGGTGGGGGTGGGGGTGGGGCTTGATCTTGCCCCAACTTAATGTGCCAGGCTTTGTTGACTCTCCATGGGAGCCCTTACAGGTTGGGAGAAGTATGGGGGGGGGGCTGTGGGGGAGGTGAGAAGGAGCAGGGGGAGGGTGGAATGTAAAATGAAACTAAAAACAATAAGTAAAAAAATTAAAAACAAGGCCAGGAGAGAAATTTCAACATAGTGACTGTCTTAGGGCTTCTATTGCTGTGAAAAGATACCATAACCATGGCAATTCTTAGAAAGAAAAACATGTAACAGGGCAGGCTTACAGTACAGAGGTTTAGTCAATTATCATCATGGTGGGACATAGCGGCATGTAGGCAGACATGGTACAGAAGGAGCTGATACTTGTTGATCCACAGGCAACAGGAACTAGACTAACACACTGGGCAGTGTCTTGAGCATAGGAGACCTCAAAGCCTGCCCCAACTGTGACACACTTCTTCCAAAAAGACCACACCTACTCCAACAAAACCACACCTCCTAATAGTGGCATTCCCTCTAGGTGCCATTTTCTTTCAAACCACCACACTGACCATGGATATAGTAGCAGGTATTTGAAATTTACTATATTAAATACAGAAATTTTTAGGTATACTGATAGAACAAGAACCAAATTCCTTTGAAATATTAAATTATGGACAGATGATCAATATAAAAAATACATGATTCTTGGGGCTGGAGAGATGCTGATTCAGTGGTTAAGAGCTCATGCTGATCTTGCAAAGGACCCAAAGTTGGTACACAATTGCCTATAACTTGAGCTCCAGGGAATTTAATGCCTTCTCCTGACCTCTGTGGGCACCGTATTTATGTGTATATTTTACATAGACAGGTACACATACATACACGCAATTTAGAATGAAAATTTAAAAATGGCACAAATAAAGAGAAAACATTATTTCTCTGTTAAACTAGTGAGAATAGCTTTCTCTACAGATTCCTTTATAAACAATACTTACTTTCCTGCGATTCTTCTCCCATGCATTGTGTAGGGAACACTGAGTCTTAATATTTGCAGCTGTTTGTGAGCAAACAATGTATAGAAAGCTAGCAATAGAATAGGTAGTTAGTACGGAGCAAGTGGCTGACTGTTTCTGGGGGAATACTAACAACAAAAAATATCCAGGGGTACCCACACATTCACACCTTCTGCTGAAGTTAGAGGCAGAAGAGCTAAAATGGTTACATATTTACAAATTAATGTCTGTTTTGCAATTGTTCATCAACACTCTGATATATACCCCCCCTCACTCACTCTGTGTGTGTGTGTGTGTGTGTGTGTGTGTGTGTGTGTGTAAGAGAGAGAGAGTTTGAGACTCAGTCTGGCTTTGGGAAAATATCACACTACCCTAGGTTTATATTATCCTATAAAATACAATATGAATACTGAATTCTCTTAAATAAGGCCAACATATCATTGGTTATTTTTCTTCAACTCATTGGAAATATGGGTGGCTTGGGATGTCATAGACCGTAGGTAGGAAGCTATTGCTTGCTATTGTTCCACAAAATAAACAAAATGTGCCCATGAAACTGTCCTCTAAAGAATTTCTATTTATTTAGTGCTGCCATCAACTCTGGTCAGAGAAGTTCCATTTAGGATGGGCAGTGATAATTGCAGAGACTCATAGATGGTCAAGGTAATCAGAACAAAGGACTCAGCCATAAGTGACATCAACACCCCCTCTAAGACTCAAGGAACACAGCAGGAAAAAAAGGTGGAGCTATAAGAGCCAAATGAAGAAGCGGAATGAGGTGAAAGCTATCTCTGGAGCACAGTAATGCAATTGAACTCTTGACCTCCAAACAGTTGTGCTTATCTGTGCAAGACTGGGCTTGTCAACATTCTGCTACAGGCAGTAGATACATAGGGCCAAGTTCCCACACTGGAGGACCTATAGGCAGACAATGGAAGCTACTTAGTAGTGGGGGGAAGTCAAGAAGACTCATCTCTACCTGAGTATGTCTAGAAAGTAAATAGTTTCTGGGGAAAGAAGAGAGATTTATTGGTGGTATAATCACTGGTAGAAAGCCCATGCTCTTTTTTTTTTTTTATTGCGAAAAGAAGAAAAAAAAACATAAACAAAAAAACAAGTTTCCACCTCCTCCCAGCCTCCCATTTCCCTTCCCCTCCTCCCACCCTTCTCCCCCTCCTCCCACCCTTCTCACCCTCCTCCCACCCTTCTCCTCCTCCCCCCACTCCTCTCCCCCTCCCTCTCCAGTCCACAGAGCAGTCCGGTTCCCTGCCCTGTGGTAAGTCCTAGGTCCTCTCCGTCCATATCTAGGAAGGTGAACATCCAAACTGGCTAGGCTCCCACAAAGCCAGCACGTTAAGTAGGATCAAAACCCCCTGCCATTGTCCTTGGTGTCTCATCAGCCCTCATTGTTCGCCATGTTCAGAGAGTCCGGTTTTATCCCATGCTTTTTCGGTCACAGTCCAGCTGGCCTTGGTGAGCTCCCCGTAGATCAGCTCCTCTGTCTCAGTGGGTGGGTGCACGCCTCGTGGTCCCGAATTCTTTGCTCATGTTCTCCCTCCTTCTGCTCCTCCTTGGGACCTTGGGAGCTCAGTCCAGTGCTCCTGTGTGGGTCACTGTCTCGATCTCTATCCATCACCAGATGAAGATTCTATGATGATATGCAAGATATTCGTCAGTATTGCTCTAGGATAGGGTCATTTCAGGTTCCCAATCCTCAGCTGCCCAAGGAACTAACTGGGAACCTCATCTTGGGCACTAGGGAGCCCCTCTAGGGTCAAGTCGCTTGCCCACCCTAAAGTGGCTCCCTTTACTAAGAATTGTGGTTCCGTGCTCCCCTATCCACCTTTCCTTTATCCCAATTCTCCCGTTTCCCAGGTCCCCCCTCCTTCCCTTCTACCTTTTCTCTCCCCATCTCCCCTTACCCCCATCCCACCCCCCCCCAAGATCCCATTTTCTCCCCGGAAATTTGGTCTACTTCCCTTAGCGAAGAGGACAACTATATGTTTTTCCTTCGGTTCACCTTCTTCCTTAGCTTCTTTAGGTTCACCTCTTGTAGACTCCGTGGTCCTTATTTATGGCTAGAAACCAATTATGAGTGAGTACATCCCATATTCATCTTTTTGGGTCTGGGACACCTCACTCAGGATAGTGTTTTCTATTTCCATCCATTTGCATGCAAAATTCGAGAAGTCATTGTTTTTTACCGCAGCGTAGTACTCTAGCGTGTATATATTCCATACTTTCTTCATCCATTCTTCCATTGAAGGGCATCTAGGTTGTTTCCAGGTTCTGGCTATTACAAATAATACTGCTATGAACATAGTTGAACAAATGCTTTTGTCATTTGATAGAGCATCTCTTGGGTATATTCCCAAGAGTGGTATTGCTGGGTCCAGGGGTAAGTTGATCCCGAATTTCCTGAGAAACCGAAACACTGACTTCCACAGTGGTTGCACAAGATTGCATTCCCACCAGCAATGGATGAGGGTACCAGTTCCTCCACAGCCTCTCCAGCAAAGGTTATCCTTGGTGTTTTTGACTTTAGCCATTCTGACAGGTGTAAGATGATATCTCAAAGTTGTTTTGATTTGCATTTCCCTGATTGCTAAGGAAGTTGAGCACGACCTTAAGTGTCTTTTGGCCATTTGAACTTCTTCTGTTGAGAATTCTCTGTTCAGTTCAGTGCCCCATTTTTTAATTGGGTTAATTAGCATTTTAAAGTCTAGTTTCTTGAGTTCTCTATATATTTTGGAGATCAGACCTTTGTCTGTTGCGGGGTTGGTGAAGATCTTCTCCCAGTCAGTAGGTTGCCTTTGTGTCTTAGTGACAGTGTCCTTTGCTTTACAGAAGCTTCTCAGTTTAAGTAGGTCCCATTTATTCAATGTTGCCCTTAATGTCTGTGCTTCTGGGGTTATACATAGGAAGCGATCTCCTGTGCCCATCTGTTGTAGGGTATTTCCCACTTTCTCTTCTATCAGGTTCAGTGTGTTCGGACTGATATTGAGGTCTTTAATCCATTTGGACTTGAGTTTTGTGCACGGTGAGAGATATGGGTCTATTTTCATTCTTCTACAGGTTGACATCCAGTTGTGCCAGCACCATTTGTTGAAGATGCTTTCTTTCTTCCATTGCATACTTTTAGCTCCTTTATCGAAAATGAGGTGTTCATAGGTTTGTGGGATAAAATCCGGGTCTTCTATACTATTCCATTGGCCGACTTCTCTGTTTTTATGCCAGTACCACACTGTTATAAATAGTTTCCTACCCAGGATCTTATAAGAAACCCCAAGAAAATACAATGAGACAAAAAGAAAATGAAAACAGAAAGAAGGCTAGCAGTGGAGTAGAGTGGGAATAAGAGAGAGTTATGGAAGGGTGAGTGATAAATATGTATTATATATACATATGACATGTTGAAGCCCCCTCCTTTTCCCCTTTTATCGAAAATGGAGTTTTTTCTTCACACAATATATCCTGATTATTGTTTTGCCTCCCTCTTGTCCTCCCAGTTCCTCCTCACCTCTCCTCCCCATCTAGATTCACTCCATTTCTGTCTCTCATTAGAAAACAGGCTTCTAAGGGATAATAATAAAATATAAAAGAAAATATATTAAGATAAAAAAACCCTATCACATCGAAGTAGAGCAAGAAAAAAAAACAATAGAAGAAAAGAGCCCAAAAGAAGGCACAAGAATCAGAGACCCACTTATTCACACACTCAGGAACCCCACAAAAACACTAAACTGGAAGCTATAGTATATCCACAGAGGACCTGGTGCAGACCCGTGACAGCCCTGTGCATGCTGGTCTCTGTGAGTTCAGATGAGCTTTGCTCATACTGATCTAGTGCCCTTCATCCCCTATGGTTCTTACACTCTTTTTGCCTCCTCTTCTGCAGGGTTCCCTGAGCTCTGAGGGGAGGGATTTGATGGAGACATCAGTTTTCGGGCTGAGGTTTCCCAGGCATCTTACTCTCTGCATAATGCCTGGCTATCAGTCTCTATTTGTTCCCATCTGCTGCAGGAGAAAGCGTCTCTGATTATATAAAGCTCTTTCTTATATATAATATACACAAATAAAAAATTAACTATGTTTAATGACACTCTCAAGTTCAAATGAAATAAGTTTATTCTTCAGGGCCCTGGGTTCAGGGTCCTCAGGTACATAGTGCCATGACAGCGCCAAGATGCGAAAGACTGTGAGGTCTAGCAGGAGAAATGTGGGCAAGAGCCTGTGTGAGCACTGCAGCGAATTCCTCTACGGACAGTGCAGTCTCGTGCTCTGACAGACGTGTTTGCACACAACACGCAGGCATGACGAAGAAATAGTTTAACCCAAATCTGATTAAAGTACAAAGCCACTGATTTTTGCCATAGCTGTGTGTGCGCAGATGCACACACAAATTTTAATTAACGTTAACAATTTTTATTTTCCCAAAACTTTTTAGGGGGTGGAAAGATTGTTCAGTGGTTAAGAGCACTTGCTTCTCTTGCGGAGGACCTGGGTTCGACTCCCAACACTGACAAGAACTTTCAGTTCCAGGCCCTATGCTCTCTTGTGGTCTCCTCAGATGCCTCCTGGTCTCCTCAGGTGCCAACACTCAGGTGTACATATATCCATGTAGGCAAAGCACCTATACACATCAAACAAACAAACCTACCAACCTACTTTTTAAAGTGTCTTTTTGAGTAAAAACTCTTCATGACTTATTATACATTGTGGAAAACACTAGAAAAGCCCAGCCTTGCATTCTCTTACAACAAAAAGAGTATCAAATATAAAGCAACAGAGTGTGGTATTTTTTAGAAACCATTTGGTCTTCATATCTAACTTCCCACATTATTTTATCATACCTATCAACTACATCATATTAAAGATCTGGAAGATGAACTGTTTATCATAATCACATATGGAAGTTTAATGGCCTAGTCATTTCATTGTAAGCAGCAAAGATAAAAAAGTGGGAGACTAATTCCCCAATGAGACAATGCTAATGGAACAATAGTGGCCTATAAGTCTTTAGTAGTTCTATGATGTTAGAGAAATAGCCAAATAACACTATAAATTTGAATCAAAATTTTGTGTCTTGTTATCTAATATGAAGAATATCACTGAATATATAAAGAATTCAACCCAACAGTAAAACAAACAATAATAGCACACCTAAACAAGTAATTGAAATTTTAAATATGGGCAAAAGACTTTGACAGACATCTCTCAAAAGAGGACACCATAAATGGCAAAAAGAAATATGAAAAATGCTTAACAGCACAACTCCCCAGAGGAATGTCAATCAAAATTAAACGGAAGGAGTTGGAGAGATGGCTCAGTGGTTAGGAACGCTGTGGCTGCTTTTCTAGAGAACCTGGGTTTGATTCCCAGCGCTCACATGATAGCCAATAACTATTCAAAACTCCAGTCCCAGTGGAATCCATTGCCTTCTTCTGGCCTCTGAAGGCACCAGGAATGCACGTGGTACACAGACATACATACACACATATAATCACCCATACACATAAAATAATTTTATAAAGTTTAAAAACTACAATGAAATTATCACCTTCCTCAAGGAAGAATGGCTATCATCAAAAAGACAAAAAAAAATTAAAAAAAATTTAAAAAAAAGAAAAAAAATGAGAAAAAAAAAAGACAAAAAACAAGCCAGTCGGTGGTGGTACATGCCTTTAATCCCAGCACTTGGGAGGCAGAGGCAGGAAGATCTCTGTGAGTTCAAGGCCAGCCTGGTCTACAAGAGCTAGTTCCAGGACAGGCTCCAAAGCTACAGAAAAACCCTGTCTCATAAAACACAAAAAGCATGAAACAAAAAGACAAAAGACAGAAAAGTGCTAGGAGCAACATGGAGAAAAAAAAATACACAAAGGTGGTAGAAATGCAAAGTAGTATAGGCATCATAGAAAAAAGAGTGAAGATTCCTCAGGAAAAATTGAAAACAGATCTTCCACATGGCCTAACTGCCCCACTACTAGCTACATACATAAAAGAAATGAAGCCAGTGTGGAATACAGACATCTACACTCTCATGTTTAGAGCAACACTATTTGCAATAGTGAAGGTAAACGTGCATAAATGGATGGACAGGAAATACAAATCTACATATACATAACACAATACCATGCAGCCATAAAGAGAAGGAATCTTGCCATTGGAAAGAACATAGGAATTAAAAGTCATTGTGCTAAGTGAAATAAGAGAGGCATAGAAAGTACTATATAGCTGCATTCATTTTTGGATATAAAACTCTGGACTTTATAGGAAAAATATCAGTAATATTATTAAAAATCCTCTTCAAATACTATTATCAAAGGCCTCAATGAGATCCCAAGTTTTTGTCTTTTAAAGTGCCTCTTCTGCCACATCTAATTCCTTGGAGATTCTTAGCTGAGTCTTTCTTTATATATACTTGTTTCTGTCTTTTCAGACTTTGCTTCAAGTATTCATCCAGTCTTCACTCACTCGTTTCATTGACATATATTTTTTCAAGCTTCTACTGGGTGACTGGCACTGTGCTAACAGGGAAAGGGGGTCTTTTCTCATGGAGGTTACATTCTGGAAGGAAAAGCAAAAGACAAAACAAGAAGACCAGGGCTGGGGATGTTGCTCAGTAGTAGAATGCTTCTCCAGAATGCCTATGTCGACCCCTAATACTAAAAAAATGTAGATTACGGTAACAGCTTCTGAAAGAACACAGAGATGGGACAATGTCACGGTATCTGTGCAGGCGGGGGATCCCGAGGAAGTGACACATTTTAGCTTTACTTAGAAGACATTAAGCCATCTCCACTGCTAGTTCATTCCTCTCTCAACCTTCACATCCTTCCTCTGGGAAGTGTGTGCAGGGCCTTCCTTCCATCTTGTTCTGTGACTTCTCTTTTCATGATTTCCGGTGTTCTAGCTACACCTCCAGCCAAGAACTTCGCTATGGCTGACCATGTGGCTAGGCAACCATTAACATTTGTGAGAACAGGGGCCTTATTTTAACTCTGTAACATGAAGGCTAGCAGAAAGGCCCTCCAAAAGGATGAGATGAACCAGTTGGATATGCCAGTTTTGTTGTTATATTATTTAGCTTTTTTTTTTGAGACGAAGGGCTACTTTGTAGTCCAGGCTAGCCCCCTTAGCCTCCCATGTGTTGGGATTGCAGGTGTGAGCCACTGCGACTGGCTAGTACATTTTAAGTCCCTCTGATAAAATTTTCAGGAATCATGAAGAAATGAGACAAAGGACAGCTTGGACAAGAAAATGAGACATGAAATTTTAATCTTAACTAAAAACATTGAGAAAGGCAAAGACCGAAATGTTACTTTGATAAGAGGATGAACTAAATCTAAGCTTAAAAGACAATAACTTCCTTTTGTACATTGTTCATTCTCTGACAGACTGGATTCTTCAAGGACACAGAGCACAGCCCATCACGGTGTTGTCGTGAGCCTTTTCCTTCCATATAGTAAGCTTTCTATAGATGCTGATGATGCCCTTCATGCCCTCTGGCCTAAATCCACAGCAAAATGTCTACTTAATGAATTAATTTGAAGTTTGAAAATTCATCCTTATGGTTTATCTATGACAGGGACAAAGACTTTCCTTACATCAATAAATTATATTCAAATTGCATGGTCAATGAAGCCATAAGAATTTGAAAAATATCTGCTTCAGATATCACAATGGGCTATGAGTTTCAAGATATTTAAGAGAAAAAAAATAAGAACTTTTAGAAGAAAAATAAACAGATGACTGTAGGAGAAACTATACATTATTTCTTAAAAGTCAGCAGACATTGTATATTCACGACTCTGTATTTATGTGGAGCAGAACAAACTGTTAAGACATTGTACCAAGTACATGGGGTGTGTATGTCAATGGGGAAAATGAAATACTTTTGCTGAAAGGCAAGGTAAAGGCGAGGATGGATCTTTTCTAACCGAGAAACCTGCTGACTTATAACTGCTTCACAGAAGTCCTGAGCTAGAATCTAAATTCAGCATGGAATATTGACAAACCAGCTTTGAATTATATCCTTCTAGTTACTCTGTATTCGGACAAAAATGAAGCTAAAGTGACAGAATTGATCAGAAGATATAAAGAAATAATATATAGAATAAATATACATAACAGCCCCCATACTGAGAGCTAAACAGTCACACATCAGATTTCTAACAAAATTTTGTTTCCCACTCAAAACAAACCAGAAAGAAAACTCTCCTTCTAAAGGGCTATATTGTAAACAGTTCAAAATGTAGGCTATGCCCCTGGTCCTTTCTCACGCTAATGTTGCCAAGTCTGTCTACAAGGGTTCCTGAGAGGCTGGGAAAAACAAACCCAGTCTTTCTCATTGGTAATATTCTTTAGGAATACTGAACTGTGTGGCATCTCATTTCACACACACCTATCACTCCTGATTTCAAGCAAATGAAAATGGTGACCTAAAACTCAAAGGCCGTTACACCTCCAAAAAAGGATGAGAACTTCAGCTTGAGAGCTAGGCTGCAGGAGCTTAAATCCTGACTCTAGCACATTCTACCCAATTGAGTGTGGCCTGAGGAGCATAACTCACCTCTTGGTACCTTGTCAAGAGAACTGGGTCTCAGGATATCTAAAACAATTCTGTACAATAAAAGAACTTCTGGAGGCATCACCACCCCTGATGGTGATTCAAGTGCTATATAGCCATAGTAATAAAAACAGCTTGGTATTTGCATAAAAACAGGCACATTGCTCAATGGAATAGAATCAAAGACCCTTACATAAATCCACACACTTATGAACACCTGATTTTTGGCAAGGAAGCCAAAATTGTACAACGGAAAATAGAAAGCATATTCAACAAATGGTGCTGTCATAACTGGATGTCAGCATGTAGAAGAATGCAAATAGATCCATATCTATCACCATGCACAAAACTCAAATCCCAGAGGATCAAAGACTTCAACATAAATCCAGTTACACTGAACACGATAGGAGAAAAAGTGGGAAGCAGCCTTGAAGGTATTGGCAGAGGAGACCACTTCCTAAATATAACACTATTAACACAGACACTGAGAGAAACAACAAATGGGACCTCCTGAAACTGAAAAGCTTCTGTAAGGCAAAAGACATGGTAAATAAGACAAAATGGCAGCCTACAGAATGGGAAAAGATCTTCACCAACCCCACATCTGACAGAGGGCTGATCTCCAAAATATATAAGGAACTCAGGAAACTAGACATCAAAATATAAAATAATCAAATTAAAAATGGGGTACACATCTAAACAGAGAATTTTCAACAGAAGAATCTCAAAAGGCCAAAAGACATTTAAGGAATTGCTCAACATTCTTAGTCATCAGGGAAATGCAAATCAAAATGACTGTGAGATTCCACTTTACACCTGTCAGAATGGCTAAAATCAAAAACACTGATGACAGCTTATGCTGGAGGATGTAGAGTAAGGAGAACACTTCTCCACTGTTGATGGGCATACAAACTTGTACAGCCACTTCAGAAATGAGTACGGCAGTTTCTTAGAAAATTGGGAACCAACCTACCTCAAGACCCAGCAATACCACTCTTCGGCATATACCCAAAGAATGCTCAAACATACCACAAGGACACTTGCTCAATTATGTTCATAGCAGCATTATTCATGATAGTCAGAACCTGGAAACAACCTAGATGCCCCTCAACCAAAGACTGGGTGAAGAAAATGTGGTATATTTACACAATGGAGTACTACTCGGTGGTGGAAAAAAATGATATTGTAAAATTTGCAGGCAAATGGAAGAAACTAGATAAAATCATCCTGAGTGAGGTAACAGACCTCGAGAGACAAACACAGTATGTATTCACTCATAAGTAGATTTTAGATGTAAAGCAAAGGGTAATCAGTCTAAAATCCACAGTCCTAGAGAAGCTAGGGAACATGGATGGCCCTGGGAAGGGGAAATAGATGAGATCTCCCGAGTAAACTGGGGGAGGAGGGTAAACGGGAGGGGTGGGGAGTGGGAACATGAGGGATCAGGATGGTCGAGTTGGGGAAGAGACTGAGAGGGAGAGTAATGAAAGAGACATCTTGATAGATGGAACCATTATGGAGTTAGGGAGAAACCTGGTGCCAGGGAAACTCCCAGGAACCCACAAGGATGAGCAGAGATAAGATTCCTAGCAACAGTGGAGAGGGTGCCTGAACTGGCCTTCTATAATCAGATTGGTGACTAGCCTAACTGACCTTCATTCAGTAACTGATAGAAAGCAGACGCAGAGATCCAAGGTCAAGCACTGGGCCAAGCTGCAGGTGTCCAGTTGAAGAGAGGGAAGAGGGATTGTATGAGCCAAGGGGGTCAAGATCATGATGGGGACATCCACAGAGACAGCTGACCTGACTGAGTTCATGGGAGCTCATAGACTCTATACTGACAGCTAGGGAGTCTGCATATGACTGAACTAGGCCTTCTGCATGTGGGTGACATTTGTGTAGCTTGGCCTGTTTGTGGGGCCTCTAGCAGTGGGACCAGGGTCTATCCCTGGTGCATGAGCTGGATTTTTTTTTAACCTATTCCCTATAGTGGGATACCTTGCTCAGCCTTGTTGCAGCAGGAGGATCTTGGTCCTGCCTCAATTTGATATGCTAGGCTTTGTTGACTCCCGTGGGAGACCTTTCCCTTTCTGAGGAGTGGATGGGGGAGAGGAGAGAAAGGAGGTGGGGGGAGGAAACAAGAGGAGAGGAGGGAGAGAAAACTGGTTGGTATATAAAATAAATTTAAAAATTTAATTAAAAAAACAAGTTAAAAAAGAAAGAAAACTGGGTCTAGGCCTGTGGTGGCGCACACCTTTAATCTCAGCAGTCAGGAGGCAGAGACGAGTGGATCTCTGTGAGTTCAAGGCCAGTCTAGTCTATACAGTTAGTTCTAGGACAGCCAAGTTTGCATAAAGAAACCTTGTTTTGAAAAACAAAACAATGTACTTCTCCCCTCCCCCAGTCACCAAAAAGAAAGAAAATGGCATCTAATGACAGCTCATATTCCTGGGAGCACAATTAGGATTCCATGAAAAGACAAAAATGTTCAGCATTGACCTAAGTTAAAATGCTCTGCTTGTAGCCGTTCCCAAACATGAGAAGTAGGTTCCCAAGTGAGTGCAGAGGACCTGGGGCTTCGTCTAAGGTCTAGCTCCTCTTTGCCTTATGGAGACTGCCAGTCCTTGCTGTTATTAGTAAGCTGAGTCTCACTACAGTAGTGGAACTGAACATCCCTATCCAACAGAGTCAAGAGCTGCCCCAGGACTGGGCAGGCCATTGGACTATAACACTTGCATGGTGTGCCTGTAGGCCACAGCAGAGCTCAAGGACTACTGACTGGACGTACTTTGGTCATCTGATCTCTAAGCACATGGCCCGAGAAGCTGAAGCTAGGAATGCTCTGTTTGCTAGACCGCAGCTGTCAGCAAAGGGCTTAATGGGAACCCAAGTAAAACATAATGATGACCAAGATAACTATAAGTCACTGGGCACAAGCCTCCTCGGCGCGTGTCTAACACTCAGCTAGCTAATAAGAAGGGGAAGGGCTTCAACAACATCATAAGCCAGGGAGTGCAAACTTAATTTTATTTTAATACTAAAGAATTGTAAGCAGAGTGTGGCAGTGCATGCCTGCAATATTAGCACTTGGGAAAATGAGAAGGCAGACTGAGAGTTTAATAACAGCTCAGGACACAAGCGAGACCTTGTCTGAAGCAATCAATCAATTCTGCATGACTTCAAGCACCAGAGTGACCCAAAAACAAAAAAGAAGGAAATGACAGTTGTTCACTAAGGTCAAGGAACAAATTAATTTATTTCACAGGTCTCTGAACTCCACAAGACGACAAGCGATTTCAAAGCAAGGGACTATCGATAATCAAGGGTCCACTGCAGTTGCCTAATAAAAGTAAGTCTGAAGAATAAACTAGTATTATCATATAAAGTATTGCTGATAGCCAGACATGCTAGCATACACCTGTAACTCCAGCACTTGGGAAGCTGGAGCAAAAAGATTATGAGATTGAAGGCACTCTGTGCTACACAGTACATTCAAGGCAAGCCTGAGACTCACAGTTTTACAGCAAGACCCTGCTTCAAAAATATTTTTTAAAGTGTTTCTTATAGACTTTATTTGGGGATCTTTATTATAACACACAGACACAGTCACACACACACACACACACACACACACACACACACACACACACACACACACACACACACACACACACACTTCTAGTTCTGGCCCAGAAAGGATAGCCTCATTCCTCCCAGGTTCCCCAGCTGGTATCAATCTCTGGCCTCCACATGTGGTTGCACAGGCAGGCACACCTCTATACATACATACCACAGATAGTACAAAGAACAGCAAAAAAAACCCCACCCAATTTAAAATGTGTTATGGCCTATATAATTTGTTTGAATAGCATCCTTGAAATAACAAAACTAAACAGGGTTAAGTGAAGATTAGGAGTTACCTAGGGTCAGGGATAAGGAAAAAATGTGGCCAGGACTATCAAAAGGTATTATTGCCAAAACTACTGTGTATTTTGAATATAGTGGACACAAAACTCTACACAAATTATAAAGTTATATATAACTAAACACAATGAGTGTATATAAAATTGGTGAAACTGAAGGTTAATGGATTGTGTCAATGTCAACTTTCTACCTATGAAATTATTCCTCAAAAGTTAAGAGGTATAATGGTGTGCATTGTAATTCTAGTAGACGGGAGGTAGAAGCAGAAATAAAAACCAGAAATTCAAAGTCACCCTTGGCTATATATTGAGCTCAAGACCAGCATGGGTTATAAGAGATCCTGTTTTAAAAACACAAACAGGCAAAATGTAAACTGTAAAAGTTGGGGGTATAGCTCAGTGACAGAGTACTTGCTTGACATGCACAAAGCCATGGGCCCAATCTGCAGCCCTATATAAACCAGGCACGGGGGCACACTCTTGTAATTCCAGCACTAAGGAGGTAAAGGCTTGAGGATCAGAAGTTCAGGGTCATGTGAAAATGAATGAAGCAGGAACAGGCCCCCTTACTAAATAACTGATTAATCTTCATAAGCCACTTCTAAAAAAAAACCTGACACTCATCATTTAACTAAGGGACTAGATTTTCCAAATGAGACTGTGGCAATGGTCAGAACCTGACTTTAGAAACTACAGGTTTGATGATCTGTTCTTGTGTTCTCCATTTCCCTCGGTTCCCTGGGATGGGAAGACACTTAATGATGAGAATACATCCCTTAAAGGGGAAGGGAAAAAAACCCAACTATATTCTTTTTGCATATCTGGAGGTCATGGATCTCCCCATGATTCTAGTACATGAAATGAAGGATGCTGATTCTAGAATCATGTCGCAGAGTCATCCCACCTGAATTTCACAAACTGTGATTGCACTGGACTCTGCTTCATGGGCAGGAAATGGGGAGTGTCTCACACTCTAGTCCACTGCAATTGTCTTGGCTTCCATGAGCCACTATAACCAGTTTAGTGTGCTTAAATGAAGATGCACCAGTGAAGAGTTCAAAAGACCGGTCAGAAGTTATCAGAGAAGGAATACGCATGGACCGTGCTCTTACTACTTTATTGAATAAAGAATTTTCTAGAATAACATGTGATAGGCCTGCATTGCAAGAAACAAAGATGAACATGGTAGTTTAACATCAAATGGTAAGCAAATTAATATTTCTTGAATAAAATTGTGTGTGTAGCTGTCATGGAAAAACAAGTCAGCAGCTCAGTATTTTTCAATCTGTGGAATGTTTCAAAAGGCATAAGAAAAATGAATAGCATTTCTTTTATATGTTTCAAATCAATTACACAGGTATTTCACAAATTTCCCTCACCCTCTCCTGCTTTCCAAATAAAATCTTAATATAAACATGAAAAATGCCAATAATCACAAGAGACTGCCAAACTCACAGCAGAAGGTAACATCTGAATTAATATGTATTATGTAAAACAAATGCCCACTATTGTCAAATTCATGTAGGCACATTTCATAATTCACTTCTAAGCGTTTAAGTTTGTCATGTTCACAATTACTGTTTTCAGTACAACTGTTTCTTTAAGGGCTCCGACTCTCTCTTGGAAAAGAAGAATAAATTGTTTACATCTGTGATAGGATTGCTGCTATAGTATATAAGAGAAAAAGAAAACTCATCACAATTACCAGAACTATGACATATTATAAATTGGGGGATGCATTTTAAGGGAAAATATAATTTACTTTTACATTAGGAATTAAACAGTATAAACATAGTATGGGCCCAAACAATAAAATCCAAGAGAAAGGCTCAACTTTCAATGGTATGTTTGTATTATTTAAAAATGCAGGATTGGGAATTTACACTGTATCTGCGTCAATGGATAAATAATAAAATCACTCCCCCCCCCCCCACAGAACCATTTTAGGGTAATACGGGAAAGGTCCTTATACATTGCCTAATACAAGTTATAGTTGGACTAAAAGTTCTTTGAGTCAACCATTTTATTTATTTAGTTCGTTTGTTCAAATTACTATCTTTTTATTCTTGTGCTACTTGAGGTCTTATACATACTAGACCAACCATCTACCAATGAGCTAGATGAATAAGCCTCCAGAGTCAAGAACTTTAAATACTGACACATGTCTTGGTTACCACTGAGGCCAATGAACATTATCTGTACTGAAACATGGGTACACTTTCTACCGCACTTTGATTCTCTTTAGCAACCAGGCAAAATCACAATGCTTTCAAGAAGAAATCACAGTATCTAAGCTATCAGGCTGCTGGTGTCATGACCACTACTATTGGTGGAGAGCTGCTACTCGTGTTCGGTAGCTTTGATTTGCTTTTCTCTCCACTTAGACCTACTGAGAATCCTGCTTATCATCAGGGTGAAGAAAAGGCTGAGTGCGGGCCAGAAAAGACACTGTCTGCCTGCCTCCCCCCACCTGACTCTGTTACACTCCGAAACCGATAATGTTCCGCAGGAACCGCCTGATCCTCAGAAAACGCGGTAGTGAGAACATTTGGTGAGGGGGCATGGGAAAGGCTCTGGAGATCAGCTATACTATAGTAAACCTCATTCTCCTTTCTCACATAATTCTTAATGACCTTATATAGGACATAGGACAGCTCAAGGATATTCAAGGCCAAAGACACCAGGGACACCACCAGCATGAAGAGGATGAAGATGGTTTTTTCTGTGGGGCGAGAGACGAAGCAGTCCACCTGATGTGGGCAAGGAGCTTGCTCACAAATGTAAACTGCCCTCAGGGTAAATCCATAAATGTACCACTGGATCAGCATGAAGGCCACCTCAAAGACAGACTTGAAGACGATACTGAGCATGTAGGTTAGCAGCAACCGGCCTTTCCTTTCCACCTTAGCTTGTTCTTCTCTGCCACTCTCGAACTTCTTCTCTTCAGTTTGCTCTAAGTGCGCTTCCACGTAGGCACCATTAACACGAACAACTCCAAGCTCCTTCTCTAGCTTCTTCAGGTTCTGGTTCTGCCGGGTCTCATAGAACACGTGTGCCAGGTATAAGACTGTGGGCACAGACACGAAGATGATCTGGAGGACCCAGAGGCGCATGTGAGAGATGGGGAAAGCTTGGTCGTAGCAGATGTTTTCACAGCCAGGCTGCTGAGTGTTGCAACGGAACTTCAGCTGCTCATCACTCCAGGCTGACTCAATGGCGGTCCCCAGGAGCAGGATGCGGAAGATGAAAAGGACCCTGAGCCATACCTTTCCTTCAATCGTGGAGTAGGGCTGAACCCTTTTTAGAAGCTTGGCTAAGGCACTCCAGTTGCCCATGTTGCCTTCTCGCCGTTGATGCATTTAAAAGAGAAGGAGGCACAGCAAGCGACTGCACGCCTTGGAGGACGAAGTAAATGAAAACGTAAGTGCAAGAGTTACACCTGCCTCAAGTTTAAAAGCCTACTGCTGTTTGGCCCCTTCCTCACGCCATCTCCTAATAAAAGAAAATTGCTGACAACAGGCAAAAGCTTATGTGAATTCATTTTTATAAGTGGCAAGTGTTCCTGCACCAGAACATATGTGTATCTATAATGAACCAAGTTACATAAATGGGAAACAGATAAATGTAAAGGTCTCCTTCATTTCAGTATAAAACAATCTCCAAAAATAATGAGTCAACTCTTTAACATACTAACAATTCATACGCATACACTGATTGGTGAAGTTTCAGAAGTTGGGCCAACATTTCCCAAAGAGAGACAATGATATCCATTCAGCCATTGTTTATTCAGTGTCTACTAGGTGAAATGTACTCTAACAGGCACGGGCTCTTACTGGTGAGTAAATCAGAATATACTTGTGGCATGTACAATCAACTGGGCAAACTCGCTAATTTCAAATATGGAGTTTTGCTGGTACATGCCAGTAATCTCCAGCCCTCAGAATACTGAAGTGGAAGGATCACTCAGAGTTTCTAGGTCTACCTTTGCTACCTAGTGAATTCCAGATCACCCTGAGATACCCACTGAGTTACCCTGAGCTACAGAGTAAGAACTTGCCTCAAAAAGTATAACATTTTATTAAATACATAATATAACTTATAAGATAAAGAATGAAGAAATCCAGTGCAAGATACGGCTTACACCTTAATTTCAGAAACAGGTGTGTGTGTGTGTGTGTGTGTGTGTGTGTGATAGCTTATAATCAAAGGAAGTCTCAGTGAGCAAATGAATACACATCAGTTGCAAATTTAAATAGATGCCGAGAAGAAAATAACCAGGACACACTGACCAAAAAAATGAGGTAGGAAAGCTCCAGCCAGACTGATTAGAGATAGTGGGACAAGAAGTAAGAAAATTATTGCCAGATGTGAAAGAAACAACAGAGATTCAAAAAGGAAAGAACTTGCTATATTCAAAGAATTAAAAGGCAGAAGTTGAGGTAGCTGTTGAGCAAGTGGGCAGTGTAAAGGATGAGCGAGAGTCACAGAAGAGTTACATCAGACACCACCTAGCAGCAGAAAAGCCTGGATGCTGGAACAAAGATCACACTGTGAAACTAGGACAAGGCTAAGGCCATGGGAGAAAGTACAAACGGTTGGTCCCAGGCTTGCAGGATGAGTGGGAGGACAGGCAGGGCAGGCAGGGCAAGATTAGAGCAAGGGACATAGAGATTAGGAAAAGGATGGGAGCTCTGCTCTAATAGACAGCAAGTGAGTTTTGGTGGAAACAAAATATCAAGAGGCTATCAAGAATGATGGGGGCCTGGCGAGATGGATTAGCATTTAGGAGGACATGAGTATGCTATATGACGAACTCAAGGTGAAAACCTTTCAGAAGGAACAATGATGCCATCCCCTAGTCTACTGAATGTGGGTGGAAGCGGGCATGACAAAATATGAGCCAAGCAGTTCTGAAGACTTGGTAGTCTTCATCCATTTCTTCCCTAAAGGCCCTGTTCCTTCATGAAAAAGTCCTCAAAGCAAAAGCAGAGTGAGATGCTTTCTGCTTCCAATTCAGAGAATAGTAGATGATCTTACCATGGATGGGCCACAGATAATTTCTATAAAACTAACAAACAACTATCATTCTTAATTAAATACTTTCAATGCAGCAAATCATTTACAAAGTAATTTTTCATTTGCTGAATTAAAATCATACTTAAAATTTTAATCCAACTCCTGTGAAAAAGCATTTTTCCCAAACACAGTCATTGTAAGCAAATGAGTATAATAAAACAGAAAAAGATTCTTAACACAAGCACAGTAAGACTTGGCCAATTAATAATCAATTTTAGAAGCTAAGCCATACAACTAATTTGTTTCTTGTTTTAATGGCCATTCTGCAGAGTACTTTCAGTACTGTGAGAAAAAATTAAAATGAACCCTAGAAAAAAAGAAGGGTTAACGAAATTTACAGCGTGCCAATCACCTGAGATTGGTTGCAACTGTTATCCAAGAATAAGAACTGAAGCTTCCCCAAATTAAAATTGTTAGCGAGTTATCAAATTTAAGGCTTCAAAGTACACAAAGTACTTTCTCAGCTGGATAAATAACACATTTTAGATGAACTTTCCTCTGTTGCACAGATTACAAAAGTAGTCCTATTAAGCTAAAGTCACCAAGATCTAGAGTTTATAATTAGTTCATTCCTCAAGGCTAATTGAAAACAAGTCATTGGCAGTATAAGACTTCCCTATTTCTTCTCAATCATTTGTCACATTTAAACAGGGCTTAGTCGCTAGAGATTTGAAGGTGCCTTCGAAATTGAGCTCCTTTTGCAAAACACATAGGGTGAAATGGTAAAGAAAAATCCCCAGAACTACTTTAGTCTAGTCTATAAAACGTAGCTGACAAGTCAAAAAACAATGCTGGGGGCAAACAGGAGTCATAATATTGTTAACTAATTCAGGGTACAGTTCTTAGCAATTTTCAAGAACTATATGAAGTTCTTAAGCTTTTCAGATATTCTGTTCCGAAAAAGTTCTTACTGAACATATGAAAATAGAGATCTAAGATTCAAAAGGATGAAAATAACTGAAAATGAGTCATCTTAGCTAAGCAAATGCTTCACAGGAAAGTTTAAAACCCTCTTGCAGAACATTATTTTTAAACTGGACAAGATCTTTCTAATTTTAAAATATAAAACGTAGGACTTCCAGTTTCAGCTCAACACACGCAGGGCTTAGCTATATCATCATTCCTGTCATTACAGCAAGAAAGCCCTAACGGATTTAAAATTGCCAAGTTTTCTCCAACCCACCAAAGAACTGAGGACACAGGGCAAGACAGCCCCTCTCTCCAGATGGGCAGATACACACAATCTTACCCAAGATACTTACCTGAAGTGAAGGCACTAGGGTAAAATATTAGTAAAGAAAATAAATCTGACAAACGTCCAGGGCGGCAAGCGTTTGGAGTGAGAGCTCTCGGAAGAAGAGACCCTCCTACTCCACAGCTCTGCCTCCAGGAATCTCACCAGGTTCTAACTCTGAAATCTCCTCCCCTCTGAAGGAGAGGAAATGTAACCATTCGGAGACAGCCCCAAAAGTAAGAGCCAATAAGAATCTCTTCCTTGCTAGGCATGATGGCACCTGCTTTTCATGCCAGCCCTTGAGAGACAGAAGCAGTTTGAGGCCACCTTAGGAGTTCCAGGACAGCCAAAGCTACACAGAGACCCTGTCTCAAAAAACAAAACAAATAAAACAAAAACCCTCTTCTTTGGGGAAGGAGAATGTAAGCATTTTTGAAATGTACACTGGAAAAAGGGAACAGTTTTCAAATAAATTCACTCTCGTTGCCTAGGCCAGCTTGTACACACGTACTCGGAATCTCCTGCCTCAGCCTCTCAAACAGCTAGGATTACAAGTCTGTACCATTTAGCCCAGTTCAAACAAGTTCAGAATGTTCTTCAGTAACCAAGGCTAACACTCTGAACACAGTATCAGAAACATATATCCTGGAAGAAGGGGGAATTAACTAGCTCTAGTCCAAGTGTTCTTTCTATTTCACCTAACATAAGGGAAAAAAGGAGCAGCAGCCCTAGCCATATTTGTTTTTTTTTTTGTTTTTGTTTTTTTATATTTTTTTAATTTATTTATTTATTAAAGATTTCTGTCTCTTCCCCGCCACCGCCTCCCATTTCCCTCCCCCTCACCCAATCAAGTCCCCCTCCCTCATCAGCCCAAAGAGCAATCAGGTTTTCCTGCCCTGTAGGGAGTCCAAGGAACCCCCACTTCCATCCAGGTCTAGTAAGGTGAGCATCCAAACTGCCTAGGCTCCCACAAAGCCAGTACGTGCAGTAGGATCAAAAACCCATTGCCATTGTTCTTGAGTTCTCAGTAGTCCTCATTGTCCGCTATGTTCAGTGAGTCCGGTTTTATCCCATGCTTTTTCAGATCCAAGCCAGCTGGCCTTGGTGAGTTCCCGATAGAATATCCCCATTGTCTCAGTGTGTGGGTGCACCCCTCGTGGTCCTGAGTTCCTTGCTTGTGCTCCGTCTCCTTCTGCTCCTGATTTGGACCTTGAGATTTCTGTCTGGTGCTCCAATGTGGGTCTCTGTCTCTGTCTCCTTTCATCGCCTGATGAAGGTTAATATTCAGGAGGATGCCTATATGTTTTTCTTTCCTAGCCATATTTGTAAAGGATACAGCCAAGGACTTGGACCCAACTGAAACCCTACATTACAAAGCACTTTCTCCATCTTCTTCTTTCCCAACATTTCAACAGGGATCCAGTACAGAACAATGGATCATCACTAAAATGTGCTGCAAGCAAGAGAGTCTCTATTTAAAGTTCTTAGGAAAAAGAAAGAGCCAAAGGGTAGAAAAAACAAACAAAAGGACTAGAGCAGTGGTTCTCAACCTGTGGGTTCGCATCTCCCCTATTCTGCATATCAGATATTTATATTACAATTCCTATCACTAGTAAAATTACAGTTATGAAGTAGCAATGAAAATCACTTTGTGGCTGGGGGGGGGGGTCACCATTCATGAGGAACTGTATTAAAGGGTCATAGCTAGGAGGTTGAGAACCACTGCTCTAGAGACAACTGAAGGGAGTAGCAACTAAACTTCTACCATTAGAAATGGGGCTAGTCAAGTGACACACTCAGCAGGTATAGGTGCTTGCTGCCAACCCTAAGGACCCGATTCCATGCTGCCAACCCTAAGAACCCGAGTTCCATGCTGCCAACCCTAAGAACCTGAGGTCCGTTCCCAAAACTCACATGTTTGAATGAAAGTTCAATCCCTGCAAACTAGCCTATGATCTCCATGTGTGCAGCCACACACTTGCATGAATGCACACATATAAACTGAATGAATGGATGGATGGATGGATGGATGGATGGATGGATGGATGGACAAACAAACAAAGGAATGAATGATGGAAAAAATTTAATGGCTCAGTTCCTGGCTGAGGAAAATAAACTCTTTACTAGAGGCCTATTTATTTCAGTTTGTATCACCCAATATACAATACCCAGTGAACACACAGAGAACACAAGGCATGCAAAGGGCTGAGAAAACCTATCTGAATAGATAAAGAAGTATCAGAACCAGATGAAGACAAGCCTTGAGGCTTGAGAATTATTACATAAGGAATTTAAAAATAACTATGAATAAACTGGGCATTATAGTACAAGCCTGTAATCCCAGCACTAAGAAGGACCACTAGTTTAAGGCCAACTAAAGTTGCATAGTGAGACACTATCTCAAACAAAAACAAACTGTGATCAATGCATTAAGAACTCAGAAAGTATGCCTTTAATGCCAGCACTCAAGAGGAAAAGTCTGAGGCCAGCTGGGGATAGACAGTAAGGCACTATACCTTGAAAAGAAATAGGAATGTTAAGAAAGAAAGGAGGGGGAGAAGTCACCTTTCCTAACCCTCTACAACTACTCAAACACTCACGACAATAGGAAAAGTTTGCTGTTGTGGTAAGAAAGCTGTGCTTTCACCTCCCCTACGTCCCACTCCAGCTCACAAAGAGAAGAGAAACAGAATGCAGAAAGCAACTTCTTGCGTCTGCTGATAAAAGGTTCTGGGGTTTTTTTTTTTTTTTGCTTTTTTGTTGTTTTGTGTTTTGAGAACGATCTTGCTATGTTGCCAAGGCTGGTCTGAAACTCAAAGGATTCTTTCACCTTGGCCTCCAGAGTAGCTGGGCCTTGAGTGAATAGACAGCATTCACCACCATGTTTGCTCAAGATTATTTTTGAACACTGTAGCTAACACCATGCACTGGATGGCTAAGGGGAACTAAAAACCTTTCTTTAAACACCAGGAACAAGACAAGACCACCTGTTTTGGTCACTTTCACAACTTTATACTTGAAGTTCTAGCTAGATCAATTAGGCTAGACAAAGAAATAAAGACATCCAACTTGGAAATGAATAAGGAAAAACTATTCATCTTCACAGATGAAATCCTAAAGAATCGACAAAAACAAAACAAAAAATCTATTAGGCCTAATAAAGTTAGCAAAGTTGTAGAAAATAAGATCAAACACAAAAATGCAAGCATCAAAGTCATATGTAGTTACCATATGACCAAGGAATTCTGCTACTAGGTATACATCCCAAAGGACTGAGAACAAGTACTTGGATCCTTGTTTGTGAAGTAGTGTTCATAATAGCCAATAATGGAAACAATTTAAGTGTCCATAGCATATTAATGGATTGGAAAAATGTGAGGCATACATGATAGGTACACTATATATGTGTCATATATAGAATACATACACAATATGTACACATATATGACAATACAATGGAACACTACAAGAATGAAGTTCTCATATGTACAACATGAATGAGCCTCAAGAATATTTAATGGAAGAAGCCAGATTTTATAAAAAATGATAAATACTGCACCATTTCAGAACTATAAAAATCTATACTAGACAAAAGTCACAGGAAAGTTAAAGTAGCTTGAAGTTACTAAGTATTAGGGTGCAGTAAGTAAAATATAGGAGATAGTGCTGAATTAGTTCCAAGCTTCTATTTAGGCTAATGAAAGAAGATTGAAAACGACATTAGAGCTGTTTTCACATCACTGAGAATGCAGCTAATGTCACTGAACTGTAACACTCAACTTAAAATGCTAAATTCTGTTATACAACTTTCATCACAATTAAAAATAAACAGGAGTATTGCTATATACTACCAACAAACAGTTTTAAATGGAAATTAAGAGATCAATTTTAGTTACAAAAGCATGACAATGAATGAATAAATAGATGAAATACTTGGGGATAAATCTGAGATTCTATGCAACTGCTATCAAAATTCCAATGGCTTCCCCACCTCCAGCTGATCTTAAAATCAATATGGCAGCACAAGATGCTTCAATATACAAAAAGAACATTGAAATGAAAATAATTGGAAGACTCATATTTTCTGATTTCTAATTTTATTACACAGTTGTAATAATCAAGACAATTTGGTATTGGCATGAAGACAGGTACAAAGCCCAAAGGACAAAATGAAATGTACCCAACCACATCCCCACTCCCACGCACTCATACCTATGGCCAAGTGATTTTCAGCAAAGGTGCCAATACGAGTCAGTGGAAGAAAGTACTGCTCAACAAAAGGTAGGACAACTGGATAGTTACATTAAAAGAACAAAAATAAGAGCCAAGTATGGTGGCTCATGACTGTAATCCCAGCATGTAGGATGTGGAAGCAGGGAGATCAGATGTTTGAAGTCATCCTTAGTCAAAGCTGAGTTGGAAGGCAACCTGAACTATTTGAGACCCAATCTAAAAGAAAAATTAAAAAAAAAAAAAACAGGGGCTGGGGATTTTGCACTGGGAGTAAAGTGTCTGGCCTTGGAAGCATAAAGACAGTCCTATTTCAGATCTTCAAGACCCACATAAAGCCAAGCATAGCTGCACAACTGATTAACATTAGTCCATGCAAACATGTACACGGGGGATAAGGCTATCCCTGAAGCTTGCTGGCTGGCCAGTCCAGTCAACTGATGAACACCAAGTTCAGGAAGAGACGATATCTCAAGAAGTAAGGTGTAGTCGGGCATGGTGGTGCATACTTTTAATCACAGCACTAGGGAGGCAGTGGCTGACAGATCTCTGAATTTTCCAAGGCAGCCTGGTCTATATAGCGAGTTCTAGGATAGCCAGGGCTGCACAGTGAGATCCTGTCTTAAACAAAAACAGGGCTTAGAGGGATGGCTCAGTAGTTAAGAGTACTAGCAGCTCTTCTAGAAGTTCAGGGTTGGATTCCCAACAACCAAATGATGACTCACCAACCATCTAGATTTCCCATTCCAGGGGATCCAATGCCCCCTTTTGGCCTCTGTGCAGACTGCATGCATGTGGTGCAAACACATGTACATTAAATTAATCCATTAAACATGAAAATAAGGTTGACCCCTATATTATACTATAGTAAAATTATACAAATATTAACTCAAAATAGATCAAGGACCCAATAACTATAAAAGCTAAAATTATACTAGTATTCTATTAAATACATATAAACGCATCTAAACTTTCACATCCTTGAATTTCAGTGGTTTTTTAAAATGTGATTGTTAAAGGGAAAGTAAATAATATATCATCAAAATTAAAAATTTTGTGCATCAAAGACATCAACAAGAATATGACAACATCTTCTGGGAGCATGGGAACCATGGAAGAGGGGAAAGGAGAGGGGAGAGGAAAGGAGGGGAGCAGAGAAAAATGTATAGCTCAATAAAAAATTTTAAAAACACAAAAAAGTATATAAAAAGACTACCTATAGAATGAGAGAAAATACTTGCAAACCACATACCTGATGAGAAACTTATACTCAAAGTCAACAACAACAAAAAAAGAATCAATTTAAAAATGGGCTTTTATAGGCAGATCTCTCTAAGTACCAGGGCAGCCTGGGCTACATAGTGATCTTACAGAGATCTTATATTTAAAAAGAGCTGAATAGACAATTCCCTAAATAAAATGTACAAGTGGCTGGACAGAAGGCTTAGGAGTTAAGAACACTTGCCATGCAATCATAAGGACCAGAGTTCAGATCCCTACCACCGTGTAACAAACAGGCACCCCTGTAAAAGTCTGTAACATTCCAGCTCTAGGGAGACAGAACTGGGAGGATCACTGACGTTTGCTGGCTTCCAGCCTAGCTGAGACACAAGCACCCAAGTTCAGGAAGGGATCCCGCCTTAAAGAAATAGGTAGAAAAGAATTAAGGAGGATGCCTAATACCTTCTCCAGGCTTCTGTGTATCTATAGGCATGAACAATGCACAGATTTATATGCATACATTCGCACACACATGTAAATAAATCAACATAAATCTCTGAAAAAGAGGACAGTATACAAATGGTGAAAATGTTCATAAAAAGATGTTCAACATAACCAATCATAGGTGAGTGTAAATCAAAACAACAACGAAGTACTACATTACATCCACTGGGATGGCTGCAATAAAGTCAAGATGTGGAAAAACTGGAGCCTGCCTACAGTGCTGTGGGGAATATAGAGCGGTGCGGCTGCTATGGAAACTAGTTAGGCAGTTCCTCAGAGAAGTTAAACATAGAATTTCCATATGATATTCTTTCTACTCCTAGGTATACACCCTACAGAACCGAAAACAAGACCTCTAATACTTGCACATGACTGTTCACAGCTACACTGTTCCCAACAGCCAGCAGGAAGAAATGACCAGACATCCATCCACTAAAAGTCCATAAACAAAACATGGTAGGTGCAAATACAACAAAATGTCATTCAGGAACGATAAAGAATGAAACATGGTGCAATGTGAACAACCCCCCCCCCCCCAAAAAAAAAAATTTTTGTTAAGCAGAGGAAACCAAATTTAAAAGTCACATGCTATACAATTTTCCATATACCAAATATTCAGAATATCTATGCCCATGAACACAAAAACCAAATGCAAATGCCAGGATAAGAGCTGAAATGGAGAGTTTGCACTTAATAAATATGGAGTTTTCTTTTAGGGATATAAAATACTTTAAAACTTGAAAGACTGTGAATGTATTACATGTCACTGAAATGTGCATTTGAAAATGACTGATTTATGTAATGTGAATTGTATATTAATGGGGCGGGGGGTAAAACTGTATCTTAAAACTACCAGTTCTACCAGGAATCAACTTCCGTGGTGTAGCGGCGTAAACGAATGCAGACAGAGTGTAAATATATATATATATATAGCTTTAATGTAGAAATAGACTTACAGAACCACCGTTCCCGCGGAGACCAGGAAAGCAGAAGCGAGAGCTCGGAGCTTACTCGCCAAATTTATAGGCAGACATTAGCCCGAGGCGAACACGCCCCTTAAGGGGCGGGACTTATCCCTACATCTCCCCTTTTTTGTCTAAATAAGACAGAACTAAACCAAATACAACTACATACAATAACAACAAATAATAAATACAACAAACAATATTGAGAACAAAAGCTTTGCTAAACATTCTATCTCAAGAAGTCCAAATAATGTAAAGAGTAACTACAATTATATAATCTTCAACTCAGTCAAAGATCTGAGAAGGGAATAAACACTACTCAACAAACGAGATATATCCAAAATGTGCAACAATTGACAGAGACAACTGACTACCTGGGCAATCACCCAAAGTCTCGTTTGCAACGTTGAGTCAACCGATTTTGGCTAAGGCCTAACATAACTGACATACCATTATTAAAGGCAAGGAACTTTTCAAAACTATCTTACCCTGTCTTGGCAGGATATGACAGTCCTGTTTTATCCATTGATGCACGCTCTGTATCTGTGTCAGTGGTTGAGGTATGGGCATTTCTTTGCCCAAAGGCCAGTTCTGCCAAATAGAAAGGCTCCAGATGGAGTGTTTTTGGTGCTCAACATTCTCTCGGGAATAGAGCGGTGTTGCCAGGAGCAATTGTGTCTCACTATCACGAAACTCTGAGTTAGATTAAAGGCCATTTTCTACAGCTCTTTGAAGGGGTTGAAGATTATCTATCTATACTGAGTATAATCTCTATATATCCAAAGAACCTGATTAGTCTGATTATAAATGACAAACTTAGATGACTATTTATCTATATAATTCTCAATATCTATCTAACTTAAAGACTAAGACAATAAACAACTGTGTAACAAATGAGGATAATGACCTCCAAATATAAACACTGTACAAATATACATTGCAATATGGCAAATATACATCAATACACAAACATTATATAAGTATCTTAATCAGAGGTAGAAATGTACATTGCAATATGGTAAATATATACAATATATATATCAATACAATATATGTCAATACATAAAAATGTTTTAAACAGACATAGAAACATGCATGCATACAATAGTCCATATAATTTAACTTTGTTTCAATATACAAGAATTGATACCAATATATTTGTCTAAAAGCAGTAACTCACAATTATAAATCTATTATCCCATCACCGTGGAACTTAGGAAATTAAACTATTTAAGCATCAGTTCCTCCCACATAAAAGACAATTCTTTCTAATGTAGGAGGTAAAGCAGTTAAACAATACATGGGTGAGAGACTTTAAACAAGAGTTATTGTTGTCTTATTAATATATTTATTTCAACTTGACTTACACAAGAAAGACATTCAATTGTTTTTCTTGAGTAGGGTTCTTCACAGTGTGAGAATGCCTGCCTTCCTTTTAAACCAAAGACTCTGCTCATCGTTCTCAAGAAGAGAGTACAGTGTGCTTTGTTCATCTTTGGGTGGAACAACAGCTATTCCAAGCCACTGACTGGACAAGCGTGAAGAGTTTGGGTATGTTTCTGTATGCCTGATTCCTGAACAGTCTACTTGTCTGTTTGACATTAATATATGAAAGAGGGAACTACACACAACTTGCGATGTCACCATTTAAAGAAATTACCCCAAATCCAAATGAAAGGAAAAGGAATTTTCAGTGGAAGTCCCCTAACTTATTAACATTACTTCCTTAGACTCCAAGAAACAGATAGAAACAGGCTGTTGGGTCACTGAGGCCACTATCCTACTGCTTAACAACAGAAATAAGCAAATTCCTCTGTAAAAGTCAGGTGATAAATATTTTGAGCTTCATGGGTCACATACTGCAACTAACTACTCAGCTCTTTAAATGTATCACAAAAGCATCCACGGAAATAGCACACATGAATGAGTAAGGCTGTGTTCCAATAAAACATTATTTATTTATGAAATAGATTGGAGGCTTGATTTGGCTCAAGTGTGGTAGTTTGCAAGCCCCAGATCTACACCCTCTGGACAAATTCGTGCACCCATCCTAATCTGGTGGCATTAAACTTAAAGAAAATGACTAGGGCCTATGGTTCAAGTATCCACTGTTTAAACCAGATTGGCCTCAACCTCACAGAGATCTACTTGTCTCTGCCTCCCAAGTGCTGGGATTAAAAGCATGCCCCACCACCACTTAGCTTGAAATCACTCATTTTAAGGAGATGTACAAAGAATGTTCTTGTCTTTGAATTAATTATGCTATGATTTGCATAAAAGGCAACTTAAAACTCAACCTATAAATGCTCGATAAAGAATAACATTGATTGAAGCATATAGAAGAGAGGTAGTGCAGAAAAGCTGGACTTGGTCCCTAACAAGGGATCCAACATGATCCTGATGATTTGAATTTGGTTAATTGGAAAAGCAGCCTGGGGAATAAATCCTCAATGGAGGGCAGAAATGAGGCTTTAGAAACTGAGCAGGGTCAGGCATGTTAGTACAGGCCTTAATACAAGAAGTCAGATCTGCCTGCAAAATAACACACCACTGATTATTCTTTTTGTTGGCAAGCAATAGAAATATGGTTAGTTTTTCCTATCAACAGACTAGTAGAAGGGCTTGGTGGCTGTGGTGGTTTAAAAGAAAATGGCCCCCAAAGGGAGTGGCACTGTTAGGACGTGTAGCTTTGTTGGAATAGGTGTAGTCTTGTTGGAGGAAGTGTGGGGCAGGCTTTGGGGTCTCTTTTCTCAAGATTCACTCAGTTGGACAGTCAGGCAACTTCCTGTTGCCTGCAAGATGTAGACCTCTCAGCTCCTCTAGCATCATGTCTGCCTGCATGCCACCATGTTCCCCACCATGATGATAATGGGTTAAACCTCTGAAAACTGTAAGCTATTCATCCCAATTAAATGTTAGAAGTGTTGTCTTGGTTATGGTGTTTCTTCACAGTAATAAAAACCCTAACTAAGACAGTGGTTCATGTTTGTAATTCTCATACAACAGAAACTAGAGTAGAAAGAATGTCACAAGTTCAAGGCCATTCTGTACTACGTAGCGAGTTCTCAAAAACAGAAGTAAATAATAAAGACGAGCAGATTATGAAATACAAAACATAACTACAAAGAAGTAAGAGCTTAATGAAAATCTTACAGAATTTCAGAAAATTAATTATATCAGCAAAAACCAAAAAACGAGGTCAAGAGCGGAAACCAAATGAAATGTTTCCATATGAGTGCCACTGTAAAAGAGGACAAAAGGTATTTTTTCTTTATTAATGATTCCTATTGTCTTTACCTTGAATCTGAAGCCAGTGATGTCCCATTAATCTCTATAGCTTGCAGTAAATTAATATCATTTAAGAGAATAAGTCTTTTAAAATTAATTATGATGAAAAAAACACAAAATTATTTCCAGCTTTCTACAATCTTTATTACAACCCTAAGCTTCTTTGTGATTTTAATTAATAAAAATTTTACACACAAGAAGCAGGAACTTTGATATTTATTTAAATAAAGATGAAAGCAATGATGGAGAAAATAATATAACAAATTTCTATTCTACCTGTCTTATCTTTTTGACCTTTGTTTTAAAATTGTAATACACATATGAAGCTTAAAACTAAAAATTAATGAAAAATATTTGCTTTATTTAATGTGATTTAAAGAAACAAGGTCAGTTTTGTTTTAGTGAAAACCACTGCATGGTTTCAGATGGCAGCCACTTGCCCAAAGTAAACATATATACCCCCAAACTATACAGAGCTGTTGAATTAGAGACTGGCCACTGGCTTTTCCTCAAACATTGCCTTAATACAGTTGGATGTTTAAAATGGTCACAAATTGTTTTGTTTTGGAGAAAAGCAAAAGGAATCACTATATATGCTCCTGCAATATGTGGCAGCTCATACCTGAATCCTAGCACTCAGATGAAGTAGAAGGATTGCTACATCTTTGAGACCACAGAATGAATTTCAGGGCATCCTGGGCTACAGAGTGAGAGACTGTCTCTAAAAAACAAAAAAGAAAAGAAAAAGTATAGTGTTTACAATGAAGTCTGGTCGGGCAAGATGGCTCAAGCCCATATTCCCGGCACTCAGGTGGCTAAGGCAGGAGGATCAAGGCTAGCCTGGGCTTCATAGTGAGTTTCAGGAAAGCCTGGGTTACATTATGAGGACACCTCTGATCTTTAAAAAAAAAAGGCAGATTTTAAAAACCGACAATAAAGCCTTATAACAAAAGGCAAACTGTAACAACTGAGTGTTAAACAATCAAGAATGTCTCCTTAGTGCAGAGAAATAAAGGTATTTGTTACTGGTGTCTTAGTTAGGGCTGCTGTTGCTGTGACAAAACTTCATGACTAAAAGCAACTTGAGGAAGGAAAGGGTTTATTTCGCTCACAGTTCCATCTAACAGCTTATTATCAAAAGCAGTGAGGGAAGAACGCAGAGCAGGAGCGGGTGCAGGGACTATGGAGGAGAGCTGTTTACTGGCTTGCTCCTCCAGGCTTGTTCAGCCTGCTCTCTTCTAGAACCCAGGACCACTCTCCCAGGGGCGCCACCACACACAGTGAGCTGGGCCATCACATGTTAATCATCAATCCAGAAAATGCCTTACATGCTTGTCTACAGCCCGATCTTATGGAGAAATTGTCTTAATTGAGATTTCCTCCTCTCAGTGATTCTAGTTTGTGTCAAGTTGACATAAAATTAGCCAGCACAAGTGAATATTTAGTCAACTATATGCTGTCGGTACCACAATCTCAAGTTTTCAACACTCAAAGGAGAAAAATGGAACATTCTAGACTATCTACTAAAAAATAAAACAACAACATCAATAAAACATTTGGTGACCATTTCACTTAGAGGTTATTTAATAAATGGTTCATTGCAATACATGGATTTGCTCATCTCTCAATCCTCATCATCTTGGGTCCTCCTATAACCTTTAGACTACTGATGAATACTATCTTTCAAGACCTTCCCTCCTAGCTTCCTTTAGACGCAGCAATTCCAATAGCCCATTCATTCAGCTCAGTACTCCCTCCCATAAACATCCTATCATCTCAAAACTCCTTTTCCTCTCGTTAGCTACTTCTGGAGGCAGAACAAAGCCTGGTTTCACCACTTCACAGATAAGTAATCACGGCCTTCATATACTGGTTCCTTATCTATAAAATGGGGATAAGCACAGAATTGTTGTGGAGACAGAACCATCTGCAGGGTGTCTAATATATGACATTGCTTAATATATGGTATCTACTACTGGATTCTTCTTTTAACATTTTTTTCAATTTATTTTAAAGTGTGTGTGTGTGTGTGTGTGTGTGTGTGTGTGTGTGTGTGTGTACATATGAATGCAAGGGCTCAAAGAGGCTAGAAGGGCCGGATATCCCTGGAGGTGGAGTTACAGGCTCATAAGCCATGTGATGTGGGTGCTGGGACCCAAACTCAGGTCCTCAGGAAGAGCAGAGGAGTAAGAGGGAACACATACACATGAATAAAAGAAAACCACCAAGGTATTCTGTGTAGGGTACAGGTCAAAACCAGCGTGTTTTCCAAATATGAGTAGTCGTCAGGCATTATAAATAAAAGCTTGGCAGTCATTGCTAAGAACTTTTCAGATACATGGCAATGTGTATACATAAAAATAAACAGAAACTATCAAGAAAGCACAAGCTGTTTATTTTTTAATTGGGCACCATTTATCTGAATAAACTAAAAAATAGAGAGTCTTCAGAGTGGGCGATAGCACAGCATGTAAAAGCACTTGCCACCAAACCTGAGTTTAATCCCCAGAACCCATGTGGTGGAAAGAGAAAACCCACTCCTGAAAATTGACCTCTGACCTCCACATGTACACCGTGTTGTACCACACCACAATCGATCAAGCAAGCCAGCCAAGTATAGTCTCCTGTCTAGGTGGTGAAGTCTAGAGAAGAGTACACTTATTGGCTATTCAATACTAAATGGTTAGCCCTGAAAATCAACATACAATAAACATGATACAGACTAAGCAGGTTTTATTTATGTATGCAAGCATGTATATATATACATATATGTGCATGCACACACATGTATGTATGTAAAAACAATTAATGAAAAAAGGGACCAGAAATTTGAAAGAAAAGGAGGAGGGGTATATGGGAGAGTTTGAAGGGAGGAAAGAGAAGGTGGAAAATGATGTAATTATAATTTCAAAAAGAAATAGTTTTTAAAAAAGCAAATATAGTCTTTGGACTGGAATAGTCCATCATACTATGCTCAGAAAAGACAAGGCATACTTGACCTCTGAACCTCATCAGTATACAGATCTAAAGTGACTTTTTTCATATTTGCTTGGATATATAATGAATTATTTAATTATATGGAACATTATTATAATGTTTATTTTAATAATTATATATATCCATACCTAACAATAGCTGCTCTATGCTTAAGAAACAGGCCTACTGTATAAAAAATAATACAGATGCAATGCACAAAATTTTAAGCATCCCTCTAAAATGTTAGGTTTGCAAAGATATTAGCACAATTATTTTTCACATAATGAACTCAATACGGAGGATCACATTTATTTTACCTGTAACATGAACTCCATAGTAATCTGTTCACTTGATTCTAAAGCATAAATCCTATGAGGCGCATCAGATTCTCTATTTTTATATAATGGAGCCTAGATTTGAAGGTCTGATTTTAGCTGGGAAAAGGATATACTCTAACAAGTCAAGCGACTAAACAGCTGCCGATGCTAAAAAGAGTTTCATATTATTCTGAGTTAGGCACTAATTTATGCTTTAAATTTTCCATCCTGTGATAATCTTTTTAGATGCATGAAAGGGAAAAGCAACAATACTTTGAATGCTGATCTGAGTTTCTCATTTAGTGAAGAGCAGGAGAAGGCGAATTTTAGATACTAGTCCAGGCTGACTGGTTTAAACCTGGAATCCCTTATCTTCTTACCTCTATCTCCCAAGTGCTGGGACCTCACAGGTATGTGTCACCATGCCTGATTTATGCTATACTGTGAAATGAACCTAGGTGTTCCTGTACGCCAGGTAAACTATCAAATGAGCTACACCTCCAGCTGGAGTATTTTGCTTTTATCTTTCCATTTACTTGTTTGTTAGAATAGTGTCTTTATATATACTTGGTTTTGATACTATGTAGTACCAGCAAGATGGGCCTGAAGGAAAGTGGATGGGAGTGGGCATCCTCTGTTCTTGAGAAACCCATTTTGAATGTGAACTCTAATTCCTAGTAACTATATGTACAGCAGTTTTAATCACAAGGGTCAATATACCATAGTTTTCTTGCCCTTGTAGTCTATATGAATTAGTTTAAAAACTATATTTTAGTTTTCTGCAAATGAGATTGCATCTTGCTAGGTGTGATGGTGCATACTTTGTAACTTCAGTGAAGGCAGAGGCAGGAGGATAAGGAGTTCCAGGTCATCCTCACTTCAATAGGAAGTGTGAGGACAGTTTGGACTACATGAGACCTAATTTCAAACCATCCCCCACCGTGAAAAAAAATCAAAAGTCAAAGGAAAGGTTAAGGGTCAATGAATAATAAAGACTAGCAAAAAATATCTAAACCACACACACACACACACTTAATATATTAGAAAAGCAAATAACACATATACATATATATGCATGCTAGACATGTCTGTATCTCCCAATTCCTTATGGTTCAAAACCCACCACTAGGACTGAGAACAGATGTAGCTCACTTCATAGAGTACTTGTCTCATACTCACAAGAGCCCTGGGCTAAATCCCCAACACTGCACACAACTGGGCTGCAGGGACACACAACTGTTAATCCTAGCACTCTAATGACAGAGGCAAGAGATTAGAAGTTCAGTGTCACCCACTTCAGACTACATAGTGACTCTGAGGACAGCCTGGGATGTTTGAGGCCATGTCTCAAAAAAGAATAAAAAGTAAAACCCACAAGGAAGAACTGAAACATCTATTTACGAGGCTGTACAAAATAGAGTCATAGCAGAACAGTATTACGCTCACGAGAGTCAAATGTAACTTGGAAACGAACTTTTCACAAGTAATACGCCAGCCCCATCCCCCTCCAGAAATTCTGTTTCCTGAAGCTTTAGAAATGTATTATAACTCAAGGAGACTCATTACAAGAAGAGCATTTCATTAGGGAACTTGCATTTGTTTAATTTCAAACTACAGTAATACTTCTTAACGAGGTATTCAAGGTACTAAATTTATTTTTGATTGCATTTATTTTAAATTCTTAATCATCCTTAATTAAGAGCCAGTAGCATTCAATTTTTGAGGATTAGTTACTGACAAAGAGCTACAGATTATTTTTCAACATAAAAATAATTCAAACATTCAAATTCAAGAATTGGAAAGTCACTGTATCAAAATAGATCTGTGATAGACAACACAAAACCATACTGTCATGGGTTCCAAAGTCAAAAGATAGCAAGACTTATAAGAAAGAGCCAGCAGAAAAATTTTCATTATTTATAGATAAACACTACTATTGATGGATGATAGATTCAAATGATTAAATGATTTGAGTCCAATAGTTGAATTCATTTCAGACCCAAACTGTATCACCAAAAAAAAAATCACAAAATATTAAAGCCTTGATCTTAAAATTAAAACAAAATAACATGAGGCCAAATACCACTACTTTGACCATTACATTCAAATAGAAAAATATTTAACTACATGTTTAAAATTGTTGCAATTTCAATACTTGCCATCTTAAATTTAGCCTCTGAGCAAGACGCATTCAGTAAGTAACAGCTAGGAAACTTCTAACGACTTTATGAAAAATTTATGGTTGCTGTAGTCAAAAACCTATAATAAGATTGATTTTGAGAGTGACCAACTAGAGCCAGTACGCATAACCATATAATATTATTCCAAATCCCAGTGCACAGCCAAACATCTACCCACTCACACTACCTTTCAAAACCCAGATGGGGATCCATCCAGTAATCAACTGGGCCTCCATGAAAATCACACAAGACTCCTCCTTGCTCCTGAGTAACTCATTATAAATTTAATACGTCACTATCTTCCTTCTTTCCATCCAACCGTTTTCTTCCCATTATATAACTTTTCACAAATAGACTGCCTTTAAAAAATAGCATGTAGCTGGAAAACTAGAAGCTAATGATCACTTACCATGATGATGCTTATCCCCAAAGCTGCCTTTTCTCTGGGTTAACATATCAACTCTATGTCATTAGGAGTCACTACTCAACCAGACAATTTTAATTACATGCCCACGTGTAAAGAACATTGCGTTAGTTTGAAAACAGTTGAAATAATACATATTTTTCCTTGTAAAAATCATGTACTTGCCTTGTGTCTGCATTTAAGCACAACTCCATAGGCTCCTATAATTAAAAAGAAGAAAGCAATCAGAGACATGCATACAAACTATAGCTTTATATTCACATTGCCTATGAGCATATGTTAGAAAACAACACCTATGGCAATATTCTAGCGTGACAAACTCATGAGACATACAAACAGAGCATGGATCTGTTAGTATGGATTTTTATAAACCAAGAGTATAGACAAATCATTGCTTTCAATAAGTATCTTTAAATGCTTCTTTTTAAAAAAAAAATCTTCACAAACCTTGTCTCAAAAAAAGAGAAATATTCGCTACACACATTTGTTATTTTAGGCAAGAAGGGGCCAAATACATAAATAAAATAAACAAACAGACCTAGGACTGTGAGGCTGTGTGAACTGGGTATAGTGGTGCACATGGTAGGCACAGCACTTGGAAGTCTGAGGCAAGATGGCTGCCATCAGCATGAGGCCATCATGGACTGCATAGCCAAGACAGTCAGGGGTACACACAAGACAACATCTCAAATAAAAATCAACTCAGTAGGTTCTAGGGAACGTAAAACTAAGGATAAGGTCAAACGCAGAGCTTACCCATGTAAATTCAGTCCTAGGAATCACGTAATACATCTTCTGGAATACTGTAATATATTTCCTAACAGGTGGAATATTCTTTGTTGGAGCTAGGGGTGAGGTTCAGTGGTAGAGTGCTTGCCTTCCATGCATGAGGTCCTGGGTCCTATATTCAGTATCACACGTACACACATGCCCTCCAAAATTACTAGACTCAGTAATCCCATTAAATAGTAAGAGTTTCTATCCTTCTAAGCACAAAAGCTCAGCTTAGGAGCACAGGCCCCAAGAACTACCACTTTCTTTGGTTTATTCTGATATGATCTCTTCCTAGCTCTTGAGTTAGCCATCCTATTATGTCGGCAGTAAACTCAAAGAAACAGTATCTTGGCAGGAAAGTACGCAGAAAACTAAGATTAAAGTTACAATATGAAAAATTTAATTAAAAGAATCAAGACAGTGGGGGGCGGGGGGGCTGCACACCTTTAATCCCAGCACTCAGGAGGCAGAGATGGCTGGATCGCTGTGAGTTCAAAGCCAGCTTGGTCTACAGAGTGAGTTCTAGGACAGTCAGAGCCACAGACAGAGAAACCCCCCCTTCTCTCCCTCCCTCCCTCTCTCTCTCTCTCTCTCTCTCTCTCTCTCTCTCTCTCTCTCTCACACACACACACACACACACACACACACACACACACACATACACACACACACATGCACACACACAAAAAGAATCAAGACATAACATATATGATGGGGCTCTGAAGACCCATGACAAACATGTTTGTTATCAAACAGGTAATTCCTGAATGCAACTATGAGAAGGGGGTGGACTTGAGTGAGATGAAACTCGGAAATATGTCTCTAAGAGTCTAGCACACCTTAAAGTGGCTCCTTCATTTTGCTGGAGAGGCATGACTCTTAGAATCATAGTTAAGATGGAAGCAGCAATTAGAACCATCCAAATGAACGCCACAGTTACCAGGAAATAGGCACTCCACAGAAACTTTTCTATTAAGTGAAAATGCATCATCTAGGCCACAGGAATGTGTATGCCAGACAGATGCACTTCCTACCCCAAATCCAACTGAGTGAGTTTACTAAGAAAAAGCGGAACAACAATGTCTGACCTAAACAAACAGCCTTGCAATTTTGGCTAATCTGAACCAATACCTAAAAAGATTATCGTTAACTGCCGCTTAGAAAGAGAAGGTTATCTAGGCAGTCAGACCCAAACTTTGGACCATTCCAACCTTGCTATACTCGACACGCCCTTCTCCCTTGATTGCATACATCTTTAACTGCAATAGCTTTGAAAAATAAAATGTGGACAAGCAGTATGGAAAATTTATTTTCTACATTCATTTATGTATAGGGGAGCGCACACATGCCACAGTGCACGTGGAAGGAGAGGACGGCTCCTTTGACCTGTGGTTCTGGGACAGAACTCAGGTTCTCAGCATTGGCGGCTTCAAGCATCTTTGCTGGCCCGAAAAGGCAAATTTTATAAAACAGGTCAACAATTAAGAGTCAATTTTCATACATAGTATCAATGAAGAGAAGAAGAGGAGTTGGCTAGTGAAGGAAGAAGAACCAAATGGTGTGTGGTCTGAACCTTAGACCTTGAATCAAGCACCTAATTTACAATCAGACTCTCATAGCTTCTATTTATTTGCGAAGGATTTGGCAACATAATATTAAAATCTTGAAGAGCTCTGTAAAATTTTTAAATTTTTGAAATTCAAATTTTATTTTAAAAGCCTAAAATACAAAATTTTGTAATATTTGCTTTTTATATAAATGTTAAGAAACCACATTTTCACTGATACTGTATTAAAATAATTTTTATAAATTTCTGCAAATTTATTTCTAAGAGTCAAAATGACTAAGCAAGAAAAATAGGGTAATTATCTTTTTCTAGAATTCTATTTTTGAAGAAATAATTATACTCTATCAAATCAATAGTGTCTTTGATCATAAAAGCATCATGTTATGTACTACAATAAAGAAAAATTGATAGCATTAAACCCTAACATGCATGCTGATTTAAGATGTTATAAAATACAACCGAATTGTGTACCTGAAAGCTTGTAAACTATGGTCTGTTATTCTCAAATAAATGGAAGTTATTTCTCTGTTTACCATATAGTGAATTAAAGTTAGCATATACAAATAAAATTTAAGTTACTTAATATAAGCTTAAATGATATACAATGTAAAAATAACAAAAATCCATAGACTAAGGAAACAATACTAGTGAAGAGAATAAAATCAGGGCAGTTTTAAAATATCCCTGATTGCCAGGGATGGTGGCTCATGCCTTTAACCTCAGCACTCCAGAGACAGGCAGAACTCCGAGTTCAAGGCCAGCCTAGTCTAAAGAGCAAGTTCCAGGACATCAAAGGATACATAGAAAGACTTGGTCTCAAAAAAAATCTATTAAACTTGAATGTTTTTAATGGTATTGGTTTTCACTTGGAATAAGAAGAACAGTTTTATTTTTACTGCTGCACACTTAGGTGCACATCTGAATTGGTATGATAAATTAAGAGGATCTGAATGAAGTTTTTGGTGATGAATGAAATGATAAAATGTTCCGAAGTTCAAAGGTGAAAGTCTAACTTACCTTCACCTACAACCCCAAGGATCTCAAATTTATTCATCACATTACCAATGTTAGGAATCTTCATGAAGACAAACTCCTCTTTTGATGTAGGCCACAGAACATGGCACCAAAAAAAAAAAAAAGGAACTTCTGAAAAAAATTATTCAGTAAGCAGAAAAAAGAAGGTCCCAACGAAGAATGCTTGGCAAGGAACTTTCATACATTCATTCAATGATGACGTATTAAACGTGTCCCTGAAAGAACAAACACAGTGAAACACCGTTAGCATTATGTTACAACACTCAACTTATTATAGCATTGTAAAACGTTTTCTAAACCATGTTAATGTTTCTTTCGTATGCTGTAAAAAAAAATTAGGGAGAAAGAACCTCAAATGAAATGAACCTCTTATAATTTAAAATTAATACCATGACCACAATTAAGGGGGACCAGTTAACTTTTGAACATGGTACTTTACCTAATATCCTCAATCTCATAACAACAACATTGTATTCAACCACTCAGATTGGAGATGTTTTCTTTAATGGTGATAGGATAATTTCTTAAAGACAGTCTCACTACGTAGCCCTGGCTGGAACTCAGACATCCATGTGCCTCTGTCAGCCATGTGCTGGAGTGCTGAGTCTAAAGTTGTGTGCCATCACACCTAGACGACAAGAAACTTCTCATCTATATTCTAGAACTGAACAGGTAAATAAATATGTAGTAACTAATGAGACATCTGTTTCTGTTGTGAATTATTTTTATTCTTTGGGAATTTCATACACGAAGATTCATCACACACACATACATACACACACAGACACACACTCTGCTTCCCTCAACCTGAACCTCGAACTCCTCCTAGACACCTACCACTACTTCTCCTTCCCAACTTCGTGTCTTTTCTTTGTAAAACAGAGTCCAGTTAGTAAAGCCAGGATGTGCATGGGTATAGGGCGCCATCCACTGGAGCACAGACAACCTACCCTGGGCCATATCTCTGAAGGAGACTGACAGCGTCTGTTAACTGCCAATAGTCTCTCTGCTCAGGGAGGGGCCTTATGAGGCCTACTTTCCCCGTGCTGAACTGAGACTTTCATCTCTTACCCTCACAAAAGAAATACAAACGCGAAAGGGCAAGAAAATGACATAAGTGTTTATGTCCTCGCATACATATATGCCCTACCTCTGTGCCATGGGGGCGCCTCCAGGTAGTACACAGCAACAGCTCTGAGCACAGTGCATATTCTAGGGAAAGGACTTTGGGTTCTTTGGAGAAGTGACTAATTTAAGACCAGAGCAGAAAAAGTGCAGAGCCAGAACGTAAGGAAGCGCTCAAAGAACAACCAGGGCATATCAAGTGAACTCAGGAGCCAAGCTAAACTGATTCAGACTGGCCATATGGGTAATATCTCAAAAGTAAAAAATAATGAAGATAGTAATAAATTATAATCTGCAGACTAAAATAAAAATGTGTTCATAAATAAATGCAGGCAAAGCTTTTTATGAAGCTTTCTAACAAATAATAAAGGTAGTGATGGAATTACAAACTCTCCATTTAGCAATAACTCTGCAAGTGTCACCAATATGTGCTAAAACTTACAGTTGAAAGTTACAGGAAAAGCGATATATCTTATCTCAAAGGATCCACTGACATGACACCTATTACTTGCAAAAAGACAAGGTGTAATTTTAATGGTGAAGAATCCTGCCAGACACAACCATAATTAAGCAATCAAAGTATATGGTCAATAATGGAAGAAACCAACATTATGTCTCCTGAGAAAACACACCACATCACAACTTCTGTGGCAATTCTACCAGAAATGTAAAGCCCAAATCGAGCCAGACGTGGTGGTATACGACTGTCATTTCAGCACTTGGGATGCTGAGGCAGGAGGATCAGCAGTCCATACCTAGCCTCGGTCAAATTGTGAGTTCAAGGTCAAAACAAAACAGACAAAATTGACATGCTTACACGTTAGTACTGCTTACACAGTACTGTCTACAGTGCTGAGTGCGACAATACTGATGTTCTAGAAAACAATGCTCTAGTTTGTTTGTTGTAGTTCTATTTAAAAACATCATTTTTGCCCTGCTTCTTCTACAAATAATAACTAAGTTTTAAAAAATGTTATAAAAGTAAGAAAAATCTAAACTAAGAATTTTTTTGTTGTCTGTAGAATCTCAAACTTAAAAAATGTAAGAGTACCCTATGTAATATGTAGACAGGAAGTATTCTCTCAGACATGATGGTGGGAATGCAAATTAGGACAAGACTTCCACAGAATTAGCATGTTCATAATTAAATGATTTTTAAATGTCCTTATCCTGATAAAGATATGTGACCACACAGAACCTGCAACAGCTAGGCATAGTGAAACGCCCTGTTAATCCCAACACTCAGAGGTAGAGGCAGAAGGGTTTCCACATGTTCAAGGCCAGTCAGATCTACACAGTCAGATGTTATCACAAAAAAAGAAAAAGGAAAACAAAAACAAAAACCTGCAACCAATCGTCTTAAATGTAAATTATCAGGCAGTTTTTGTTTTCTTTTAATTAAATACATTGGGACTGGAGAGATGGCTCAGTGGTTCAGAGAACTTTGTTCTTATAAAGGATCCAAGTTTGGTTCTCAGCACCTACATAGGCTGCCCACAAGTGCTTATAACTCCAATTCCGAGGGATCCACCACCCTCTTCTGGTCTTCTGGGGTACTGCACTCATGTTCACAATTAAAACTAAAATCTTTAAAAGTAAATATTAAGCTGGGCAGAGGTGGTGCACGCCTTTAATCCCAGCACTCAGGGCGCAGATGCAGGCAGATCTCAGTGTTTGAGGCCATCCTGGTCTACAGAGCTAGCTCCAGGACAGCTAGGGCTGTTATGCAGAGAAATCCTGTCTTGAAAAACCAAAATAGAGGGGGCTGGAGAGATGGCTCAGGGGTTAAGAGCACTGCCTGCTCTTCCAAAGGTCCTGAGTTCAATTCCCAGCAACCACATAGTGGCTGATAACCATCTGTAATGAGGTCTGGTGCCCTCTTCTGGCCTTCAGGCATACACGCAGACAGAATATTGTATACATAATAAATAAATAAATAAATATTAAAAAACAAAATAGATAGATAGATAGATATTAAAAATATAACATTGAACTCTACCTATTCATACTTATTTTCTAAACATTATTAAAACGTGTTAGGTTCTAGTCTTTCCAGCAAAGTATGGGGTACATGTACACACATAAATTTATAAAATGTAGAGGATTCAAAAGAGAGAACTATAGATATAAATGTACAAGAAATCAGAAATGGTGATGCACACCTATGACCCCAGCATTCAGAAAGAAGGTAGTCACAGGAGGCCAGCCTGGACGATAAAGTGACACCCTATGACAACAAACAAACAAGAGGGGCTGAGGACAGCTCAGATAAGAAAAAGAATTTTTGAATTTTGCAACTTGAGGTCAACTCCTGGGATCCCATGATGAGAGGAAAGAACCAACTGCCAAGGGATATCCACTCCACACACGTACACATACACAGAAATGATAAATAAAAAATAAAATATGAAAAAGAGAGATGGGGAAGTGGAAAGGGAAAAGAACAAGAGAGGGGAGAATGGGAAGGAAAAGTAGGGAAGGAGGGGAGGAGAAAGAAGGGGAAAAGTTAGTTTACATTGCCCCCACGTACATTCTCACCAACATATCTAAAAAGGCGAGTTCTGTCTACTTACCTACCCTACATGGGACCCTTACTTTTCACAAGTTTCAGATCCCATAGGCAGGCAGCAAAGGCAATTTCTTTGTTTATATTTATTTCTTCCTTTTAAAACAGTTATTGTTTGCAGAAGTAGGACAGGGGGAAGAAAGGAAGGGAGGGAGGGAGGGAGGGAGGGAGGGAGGGAGGGAGGGAGGGAGGGAAGGAGGGAGGGAAACGTGACAGGATAATAACTGAAAACTGTTAGAAGTTCAGAAACTAACAAGGGAGCGGAACATAGACTTCATACATAAATATCAATATAGTTGTAAACATCTAAGTAGACCACATTTACAAGAACAAAAAGAAAAATTTAGGATTTTACATGACAAAAGATAATTAAGATCTCTAATGCAAATGCATAAAACCTTTTTCAAAGGCATTAAAGAAAACCTAAATAAATAAAAATTATTCAAATTTTAAGACTAACATGGTTCAATGCTACAAAAATGACAACTCATCTCATGTTAATCCATACAGTCAATGCAATTCTCATCAAGCAAGCTGATTTCACAGTCTACATAGAAGAGCAGAGTTACAAGTAGAAGCAATTACCCCTTTTTTATAAGGAGAAAAGGAAAAAAGAATGCAAGTCAGGCCTAGGCAGGAGGGCATGACTGAATACTCCGCAGAATATACGGAGCATTCTAACGCGGCTATGGAAACTAAGAAGGTGCTCCTGGCACCAGACTGGCACGGTCAGGCAGTGCAACAGATGCAAACACAAAGAAGAAGCAGTATCAACAATAAGACAATATCCCTACCATTTTGTCCAATCCTGATAGGACTCAGGGTAACTTTTTACGGTTAAGTCAGATCACGTTGCTTCTCACTAAAGTCTCTAGAGTGACTTCCCACACCATTAAAAGGAAAGGCGAAGTCCATCTTCAAGCCACACCCCTGCCACCTGTCTTCTGAAAATATCCACTAGTTTCCAAGTTGGGCTGCTTGGCTCCAACACTGATCCCTTTCACTACACTTTCTTCAGAAAACTAAAGCATGTCCCCTCCATCTAAGCACAGCCCTGTACGTGAGTGGTTTGCAACCCTCCTAAGGCTGCAGCCCTTTAAAACAATTCTTCATGGTGTGGTGATCCCCAACCATAAAATTATGTTCATTGCTACTGTAATGTTGCTACTGCTACCAATCGTAATGTGTTTTTGTAGATAGGTTTTGCCAAAGGGGTTGCAACCTACAGGCTGAGAACCACTGCTTTAAGGATTTTGCAATAATAGTCAGTTAAAAAAAAGTTACAATCATTTGTTGCTGCTGTTTTTGAGATGGGAATCACAAAATCTATAGCCTAGGCTGGACTCAAATTCATGGCAATCTTCCTTCCTCGGTCTCTCAAGTGCTGGGATTACAGGTATGTGTTGGGATATCTGTCTTACAGTGTTCCAATTTGAAAAAAGAAAAACAAATCTTCTATTGATCTGTTTAACAATTCATTCCCAGACTGTCTCCCATGTTCCAGAGGATAGGAAAATAAGACCCACAAGGGAGGGTGAAGGGAAAGTACTTGCTACACAAGCTTGACAACTGCGCTCAGATCCCTTGAGCCCACGGTGAAAGACAGACCAGACCTCTGCCCTCTACTCTCAAGTCAGCATAGTAAACACACATATATACACATCATACAGAGAGACACAATAATAATTAACTGGTTGATTGGAAAGATATGTGAGGCCATAGTGAATAAAACAAGACAGACCCTCCCCCTCATAGAATTTTTCATTGTCCAAAGGGAGGAAAACTCCAAGATTACCATCAGATAATGATATCAGGAGCAAAGGAAGAAAACTGAACTGATTACTCAAACAGGGGGAGCTTTTCTAAAAATGTGGCGTTGGAGATTGCAATGATAAGAAACCAGCCAGATGGAGATGCACAACAATCATCTCCAGATCAAAGATGCTCAGGGTGTTTCTGAGAGCTTGTCTTCACTCTCCAAGGCTGGCTTGAAGGAACCAGCAAACACCTAAACATCTTCTCTTCGGACAATTATGCTGTAGTTCATTTCAAAGCAACAGAGGTAAAATTAAATGATTTCCACTAAGAAAACCCAACACCCAAAGCAGGTAGGATGGCAGCAATAAACACAGGAAAGATTTGTTAGCACCTAATCCCTGTGGCAACCGAAAGAAGCTAAACTGAGAAATCCCAATTTATATGTGCCAGTGACTACGTAACATAAAACACAGGTGTCAAAATCTATGCTTTAACTACCAGTATTCATAGAGACAAAAGATTAATCTTGAAAGAGAAAAAATGGTATGAAAACAAAGACACTTTATCTTCTGTTAATGGCAAATTATATAACTTGAATGAAATGTCTCTTTGAGGCCAAATACAAATGCTGGGTAAAATACTTTTGCTCTGATAGGTAACAAGATTACAAAGAAGTATCTGGCTCAAATCAAGGCAAAAAATAGAACCTGGAGAGGTAGCCTAAACCACTCTAAACTGTTTTGATTCCTCTTGGAATTTGAAGATACAGGGGAAAAAAAAAAGGAAAACAGGCTGCTTATGAAATCCTTACAGATATAGGGGCACGAAAATCAAAGACAAGGGTGTTTCAAAAGGAAAAAGCTTGGCACATCACCACTCACTTGAAACTGAAGCCCAAAAGAGCTAGCTACAGTCTCAGGACAAAGGAAACCAGAAATATGTCAGAACCTTGGACAGACCAGAACTGTGCCCTTATACAGTCCCAGTGATCTATAGAAAATCTCTAAATGTACCTTGGTCTAAAATGATTCCACATTCAGATTGATGGGGTCACTACTTGTTTTAGGAAAAGTAAAAGGGGGAATTTTTTTTTTCTGGGGAAAAACAGCACCAAGCTAGACCTCATAAAAGTGTCACGCATCGTTTCTCATTATAGTGTACAGAATAGAAACAAAGATGGCCAGACATGCAGGGTGAGAGAGAGCCCACGAGAAACAATTACAACAGAAAGTGACTCACAAGGATCTGGACTATTCATATTCAAATGATCAAGAGTAGCCCGTGAAATAACTGCAGGATTAAAGTAGAAAAACAAAAGAAAAAAAAAAGTCAAGCATTTTGCATTTTGAGAACTGGATGGTCCAAAGAGTGATAGACAAAATTGGAACAACAAATTAGAATATTAAAACAACAGAAGAACACAAAAAGAACACAATGAAAAGGGAAAGTGTCAGCATTCAGAAGATCTTGAATAGTTTCTAAAAACACCATGTTGACTACATAATATTGTTTTTCTAATGCTTCAGTACATACACATGAATAAAACTGATGGCATGCTAGCCATAATGTAATTCAAACCAAATTATGAGGGCTGAAATCAGGCTAATCTCCTTTCAAAGCAAAAATATATGAGAAATCAAACACAAAGAAAATAATTAGGAAATACTAATATGTTTAGAAAGTAATATATTCCCCCAAAATTCCACTAGTGAATCAAGGAAGAAGTCATAAAACTTAAAAATTACAAAACCACAAATTTATGGGAAGAAGTTAAATCAGTACTTAAAAGGAAACTGCCAGAGGCCAGACAATCAGATGGATCAGCAGGTAAAGACACTTGGCACCAAGCCTGACAACCTGAGATTGATCCCTGGGACCCACATTGTGGAAGGAGAGAACCAGCCTTTTCAGATTGCTTGTCCTCTGACCTCCACATGTGACACACACCTACACCTGCACAAAACAAGTGCTAGTTTATTTAAAGAAGAGAAGAAACAATTTGATATATATACATCAGAAAATGCGAAACTTACAATAAATGAACTAAATACTAATCTCAAGATGAAGATATATGATAAATATAGAAAAATCATTCACGCCAGAAATTCCTGAAATAGGAAACACATTTAAAACAGTTTTTAAAAAGGCAAAGTTGGACCTTGGAAGTCAAAATTACAATTCACTTCTTGCAAAAAGAAAGAAAGAAAGAAAGAAAGAAAGAAAGAAAGAAAGAAAGAAAGAAAGAAAGAAAGAAAGAAAGAAAGAAAGAAAGAAAGAGAGAAAGAAAGAGAGAGACTGGCATAGACAGACATGGTAGAATATGAATATGCCTGGAATTCCAGCATTTGGGAGGCTGACGTAGGAGAATTGAGCCTGAGGCCAGTCTGGAACTACATAGAGAGATGTAGAACCTATTTACAAAAAGAAAAATATATAAGAGGCAGAGTATCAGCCTCATAATATTCTGAACAGAAAACTCAAAGAAGCCAGGGTACACTCGTGCCCCACAGAACTATGAGATTATACATATGGGTCATTTCTAGAGGTGAGCTTGAGGCAACTTGTTATACAACAGAAAACTAATTAAAAAATCATTTCTTCTTTTATGTACAATTTAAAAAAAAAAACCCAAACTAGAAAGCACATTAAGTAGGCATATATGTGGTTATGTCTGCTACAAGCACCGGGATACTAATTACCTCTGGGGAAGAGTAAAATGGGGAAGAAACACATACGAAGATGGTCTTTTGGAGATGTCATTTCTGTTTCTTAATTGCTGGCTTAATTAACATTCACTTAAAATTATTCACTATTTTAGATTTGTGTTCTAGGAATTTTTATGCAGTGATATTCAATAATCAAAAATGTTTTAGGATTTCACAATGACTAATTAAGATATCATATACATTTAGTTTCTTAGCTATTTATATGAAGGCAAAAGCAAATTCTGATTAAAGACAAGGCATGGCGCACTGCAGTAATAACATAAACAAAGGGCTATGTCTTCTCTCAGTGAGGCTTAGGCTCCACATATTATACTATGTCTAGTGCTAGATACCGAAATAAAGCCAAAATGCCCTCAAGGGTAGATAAATCCGAGAGTGACCACTCCTAAAATCAATCAGATGAGGAGCCAATGAAGAAACTGAGCTTGTCTTCTAAGAAAAACGACTGACCTCCTGTCTGAACTTGTCGAGAAAGAAGGAGTTGATCTGGAGGGTTCAGGGAGCAGAAGTGAAAAAAGAAACAGATTTCAGCTCAGTAGTGATTAGGCAAGGATCGGTCATAAATATTCATCTGTTCACACTGGTCATATTGTCAGATGGCTGCGAAAGGCAGCCGATGCTAGGAAGGCTTCAAGATACACCGGTGAACGCTGCCTCTGGCTTTCACGATGCTAGGCGGATGTGGGCAACAAACAAACAGGAAAATTTAGAGTGACAAATATAAAAAATGAAAGTTACGGCAAATGACAAGAAAGGGTCCTTGAGATAGGTGGTCTCAGAATGAGCTGCAAGAGAAATCTCACTCTGTTCCATGGAAAGCAGCAAGCCATGGGCACGGGGCTGTGAGAAGAGCATTCAAGGCAACACAAAGAAGAGCTTGATGGGCTGGAGAACAGAGAAGGCCTGTATATCTAAGGCAGAACCAACACAGAGGAGACCAGCAGGTGGCAGGAAGGGGTGGCTGGAAACAGTTAGTCCTGACAGAAAAGACTCTTGTGCTGAACTAGATGTCCTCTACGGTACCTTCCAAAGTAAAGACTTTAGATTACTAGCCATTCACTTTATAAATAAATAATCAATGGCTCACAGTAACAAATAACAGCTAGAAAAACGAAAATTTAAAAATTACATTTATTCAGTGAGAGAGAGAGAGAGACAGAGACAGAGACAGAGAGACAGAGAGGGGGAGAGAGAGAGGGAGGGAGGGGAGGGAGGGAGGGAGGGAGGGAGGGAGGGAGGAAGAGAGGGAGAGAAAAAGAGAGGGAGGGAGGGAGGGAGGGAGGGAGGGAGGGAGGGAGGGAGGGAGGGAGGGAGGGAGGGAGGGAGGGAGGGAGGGAGGGAGAGAGAAGGAGAATACACATGTACGTGCATGTCAGGGCACGTGTGTGGAGATCAGACAGCAACTTAAAGAATTCTCTTCTCTCCCTCCACTGAGTGGGTTTGGGGGACCAAAGGCAGGAATCAGGCTTGTGTGACAAGTGCCTTTACTCACTGAGCTGTCTCATCAGCCCTAGAATTAAACAGTCGTCCTCCTGCATTTACAAGTAACCAGGTAGCTACAAGAACTGACAGAATAAGGCTTAGGGTTTAGTTCCTAAATTACCAGCACCGAATTTAAAAGCTGCCTGGGCCTTGACTGTTTCCTTCATTGCCTGAAATTATAATCTTCAGCTCAACACATCTTTTCTTCTTTTCAAAGAGAGTACAAAATCAGTTGAATCATGCGTTTTGTTTTTGTTCCTGGCATTGTTTTTATACATACAAATGAGGAAACCATTTTTTTCAGTGAAGACAGCACAGGAATAAATTTGGTACATGACTAAATTTGTTATAATAGGAGATTTCAAATGATTTGAAAGCATCTTAAAACTCAGACTCCATGGATAAAAGGAAACCATTCCTACAGAAAACGCAAACCTGTGTAAACCATCCTAATTACCTTCTTGTGGGGGCTTTTCACATCTAAGTGGGAAAAGGGTAGTGCGCTTTATTTAGTTTTCTTCCAAGATAGGACCATCTGACCCTCAACTAATAGGGTCTGCTTTACTCTCTCAGTAGCAGGAAGTAATCTGATTTATTAATCTACACTTTAAAATGCAGTTTCTATTATTAAATCAAACAGATACTTAGTAAGCATGAGTTCCACATAACTTGCTGGAGTAGAAATTTCAAACTTAATAAACATGTATCTTGCTCTGTTCTTTACAATCTCTCTACAAGGAAGGAAATGCAATAATCCATTAGCACTGTCAATACTACTAAACTCTAAGATCTTCCAGAGAAGGCTTTGGAGATCAGACTGAAAAAGGGAGCTAAAACAGGGCAGGAGAAACTCAGAGACTATACTAATACTATACTGATCAACTAAGATATCTTACAAAAATTATTTTTGAAGGTACCTACATAAAAAGTGTAAAGATGAATTTTAGCAAGGTTAGCATGAAGGAATAGATGCTGAACTCCAAACCATAAACAACTAATTTTTTTAAAAAAAAAAAAAACTTACAAAGCTGGGAATTTCCTAGATTGCTATGCATCAGAAAACGTGATCCAAGTTACTGTAACACCTACTCCAGGAAAACAAAACAAAATAGAACAGAAAACAACAACAGCTTTAAGTTAAAGAAAGGAAGCCTGATACAAGCCTTTAATCCCAGATCTCAGGAGGCAGTGACAGGTGTATCTCTGTGAGTTCGAGGCCAACCTGGTCTAGAGAGCGAGTTCTAGGACAGCCAGGGCTGTTGCACAGAGAAACTCCATCTCAGAAAACCAAACCAAACAAACAAACAAAATACCCTCAAACAACAACAAAAAAGATTTAAAAAGGATGGAAGGAACTGAAGTCCAAGACTGCTCAAAGAATACTGAGTTTGGGGGCTGGAGAGGTAGCTCGGTGGTTAAAAAGGCTTGCTCTTCTTCCAGAGGAACTGAGTTCAGTTTCTAGCACCCATGTTAGGTGGCTCACAACCCCTGCAACTTCAGCTCTAGAAGATCGTTGCCCCAGTCCTGTGTGTTTGTGTGTGTGTGTGTGTGTGTGTGTGTCTAGAGGTCAGGAGACAACGTTCACGAGCAGGTTCTCTCTTTCTACCATGTAAGTTCTGAGATCAGAGAAAGGTCATCAAGTTTGTCAACAAGCACCTTTACTCACTGGCCCAAAACTACTTACTTTTAAATGCTACGATTTTTTATGATGGGACATAAGGAGCTACTGGAGGATCATAAAAGGAATGGCAGAAACATCGGGGTGATATAACAATTTAATTATTCATATTTTGAAAAGAAAGACAATGCAGGACTCCATTTTGCCCACGTTTCATCTGAGTTTAGATATCCATAAAAATGAAGAGGAGAAAAATAGAAGTGAAAACGTGAGAGAGAAAATCTACTTATATTACAGAGTCAGTATCTGATGGAGGAAGCTCATTGGCTAATAAAGGCACTGCCCTGGCCCATTTTATTGGTTAGAGGATAGGTGGGAGGAGAAAACAGGACAGAACGCTGGGAGGAAGAGGAAGTGAGGTCAGAGACTCCACAGTTCTCTCAGGAGCAGACGCCTCAGAGAGAGACGCCATGCCCCGCTCCCGGGATGAAGCTCCGACCCAGGATGGACTAGGCTAGAATCTCCCCGGTAAGCGCACCTTGGGGTGCTACACACAGATGATTATAAATGGGCTAAATTAATATGTGAGAATTAGCCTAGAAGAGAATGGGCCAAGCAGTGATTAAATGAATACAGTTTGTGTGTTGTTATTTCGGGGCATAAGCTAGCCGGGCAGGCGGCTGGGGTGTTGGGGACGCAGCCCCGCCGCCGCCCTTACTACTACATTTTGACGCCCAACGTGATGGATTAAACCCACTTAAAAAACCTGAGAAGGCTTAAAAATAAGGGAGAGAGAGTTTAACACAGATTTTTGCAGTTTGTTGGTGGCGTGCTGTAGAGAGATTTCCTGATTCAGCAACCGTAGCAGAAAAAACGCTGTGTCATTTTAAAGCGCGACTTCCTGGGGCTGTGCCACCATTGCGATCTCTGTCTGGCTCCTGTGGGAGACAGAGCTTTTGAATAGAGCATTTGGAGTAAAGTGCTACGATTTGTTAGATGGCAACTAGACTCGCTGTGTTCTCGGGTCTGCTCTGCTTGCTAGAGGCAAGCATGCGCTTTCTTCTAAGAGAAGCTTCCTGACTCAGCTTTAGCTGCAAAGCCTGCAGCTCATTAAGAGGTCCTGCCACGAAACACTTAAACGGTGTTGACGAAAAGCTGAACACATGCTTTTCGGTTTTCAGCAGTAGCAGGAAAAAAGCTGTGCCGTTTAAAAATGCCAGCTTTCTGGGCTGTCCTGCCAGGGCAAACTCTGACTATTTGAGGCAGGAGGGCCGGCTACCAAGAGAGGACTTGAGTGTTGTCTGTTGTAGCTCACTTGCTGGCAGGGACCTTGAAATGCCATACAGTTGTTGCAGTAAACATGGCTACAGCCTGTATATCTGCCATGAGGCTGGAAAGCTAAGGAATGGACTGGATCTAGCTGGCAAAGCCACGCCTTTAATCCTACTGAGATCGCTTGGTAAATTAAAGATTCATGTGGTCAGAAAAAGAGAGATATACAGTAAAGAGAGATTCAAAGACAGAAAAAATTTCTGAATGGTTTAAAGTGTGTTAAAAATATATGCAGACTAAAAGTTAAAGTTCTTAAAGTAAAAAAAAAAAAACAAAAAAAAGGAAGAGAGTTGTTGTGTGTGGTAGCACACGCCTTTAATCCCAGTGCCTAGAAGGCAGAGACAAACAGATCTCTGTGAGTTCAAGGTGTAGCAGTGTACACCTTTAATCCCGAATGCCTGGGAGGCAGAGACAGGCGGATCTCTGAGAGTTCAAAGACAGCCTGGTCTACAGAGTTACTTCAGGTCAAAGATACAGAGAACCTGTCTCAAAAAGCAAAAAGTTAAAAGTAAAAATAAATGAAATAGAGGTTAAAACAAAGGTGTAATAAGATGGAAAATAAACAGAGAATTTTGATACTGTATGATATTATGCTCTCTTTGAATTGTTTGAATGCTGAGGAAGGACAAACAACTGCTAAAAGATATTTGTTTATAAATGCTGCTGAACTAATCCAACATAGATACTTTGAAAATGCCTTAAATTTGAAATTTGGATCTAAAGACATGATACTTTGGAAAGGAGTTTCTTATTTTGTTTTCACAGAGGATGAGACGCTGTTCATTTCTTCTATTCCGATTTGGTATGATGGACCACGCCCTCCTGAAGTGTTGGTGTGAACGCCTTCAAAAAATTGCTTCGCTGAACTGCCAACTGAGATGAAACTAGCACACAGGTTATACCATGAAAGACCTAATTAACGACGCCCCCATTCAGCAGGAAGCAGTTTGGAGAGAAATAACTGCGCCCATATTCCCAAAAAATGTTTATAAATGTTCTTTTACATTTAAAGGGGGATATGATATAGATATGAATAATTTGCATTAGTATAGATTTTGCTTCATTGATAGCGATTTAAGGTCAATTTTGTTAAATGTATATGTATTTCTGATATTGATTAAGGTATTGTGATTGTGTAGTTCATTTAAAAATGTAATGTATATAGGTAGTTAATAGATAATCATAATAGTCAAGTTTGTAGTCATGTTAGTTAGATTTTCTAGATATATAGAGATATATTTTAGATAGACATTCTTCATGTCTTTCAAAGATTACAGAATAGGACATTTAATGTTTTAATAACTGAGGACTTTTCATGACAATGAGACACTCTGCTCCTGGCAGCACCAATCTACTTCAAGAGGAAGATGGGCATCGAAGAGGCACCTTATGGAGTTTGATAGCCATTTGGGCAAGAAACTGCTCTTGCCTGGACTATTGCATAAACTGGACACAGAGAACCCACAGAGAGAGGACTACTGAACTTGCCTAAGGTGAGATGATCTTTCGGGGTTCCTGATTCATGAAAGAGTCTGCGAGACATGCTGCAGGACACAACAGATAGTGACTGAACTGACTTTGAATTTTCCTGCTTTATGGAAATGTCTGCTGGATACCATGGGCCTGAAGGCTGAAGATGGATGCCCCAACGGTACAAAAGAACTTTGGGTGACTGTCCAGGCAGCGAGATGTCTCTGCCATTTCTAGAGTTTTAAAAGTTGCTTTTTTTCTTGTTTGCTTAAGTAGTATTGTATCTTTCTGGAGTCTTTGATGGAGTTAAGAATAGTTAGTTATAGTTTTCCTTAGTTATGACAAAGATTATTGTAACTTTTACTTGATAACTGTTTTGTTATATGTAATTTTGCTATGTTAAAGCCTTTTTTTTGTTTAAACCGAAAAAGGGGAAATGATGGAGGAAGCTCATTGGCTAATAAAGGCACTGCCCTGGCCCATTTTATTGGTTAGAGGATAGGTGGGAGGAGAAAACAGGACAGAACGCTGGGAGGAAGAGGAAGTGAGGTCAGAGACTCCACAGTTCTCTCAGGAGCAGACGCCTCAGAGAGAGACGCCATGCCCCGCTCCCGGGATGAAGCTCCGACCCAGGATGGACTAGGCTAGAATCTCCCCGGTAAGCGCACCTTGGGGTGCTACACACAGATGATTATAAATGGGCTAAATTAATATGTGAGAATTAGCCTAGAAGAGAATGGGCCAAGCAGTGATTAAATGAATACAGTTTGTGTGTTGTTATTTCGGGGCATAAGCTAGCCGGGCAGGCGGCTGGGGTGTTGGGGACGCAGCCCCGCCGCCGCCCTTACTACTACATTTTGGCGCCCAACGTGGGGCTCGAACCCACGACCCTGAGATTAAGAGTCTCATGCTCTACCGACTGAGCTAGCCGGGCAGGCGGCTGGGGTGTTGGGAACGCAGCCCCGCCGCCGCCCTTACTACTACAAGTATCCCAACAAATAAAAAGCTCCTAGTAGAAACCCCATTTATTGATGTTATTTTTTAAGATTAATTAAATCATTATCCCCTTCCATTTCCTTCCTCCAAATCCTACCATAGATTGCTCCTTGCTCTTTCAAATTCATGATCTCTTTTTTCATTAACTGTTATTACACACACACACACACACACACACACACACACACACACACTCCTAAATACATAACTAACAACATGTCCAGTCTGTATATGTATGTATGTATATTTCCAGGGCTGATCATTTAGTATTGAAAAACCAACTGGTGTGCAACTAGTGCTGAGCCTGTGAATGGCTCTGCGAGGGGGGGGGGGCGGGGCACCAGTTGTTAAGCCTGATGACCTAAATCCAACCCCCCATTTGAATTTAATCCCTAGAACCCACATAGTAAAAGGACAGAATGAACTACTGAAAGTTCCCCTCGGATTTTTACATATGCATGCATGCTTGCATGTATACATGTGTGTACACATATACACAAAATAAATGTTTAAGATCACCTGAAATAATAAAGAAATGAGCAGTCACAGAAAGAAAACAGAACTGGCTCTTCAATATTTAAAATGTTATGTGGCTATACACATAATAAAAACTGAAACTTAGGGCCAGGGAAGTGGGCAAAGACGCTTGCTGCGAAGGCTGACAAACTCAGTGGGTCCTGGGAATCAAACCCAAAGGTTGCCCTCTAACCTCTGTGTGTGTGTGCGTACGCATGCCTGTAAATGCCATTGGCGTTTTATACGCTGCAGTTCTAAGATTATATTGACAAAGGAGGAATCACGCTGATTTTAAAACTCTGCAAATATACTAACCAATGAACAAAAATCTACACAGTAGAGGCTGAAAAGGGTTGAAGAGATGGCTCACCTGTTAAGAGAGCTTACTGCTCTTGTAGAGGACTTGAGTTTACTTCCAAGCACTTGTATCTGCTGTTCACACGTACACAGAATATTTATCTACTCTAAAAAATGTATCTCTGCCTAAGGCGCTTTCAGATTGCTTTAATAAGGAGCTGAATGGCCAACAGCTATTCAGGAGAGAATAGGCAGGATGTCTGGGGAGAGAGAGGAAGAGGAGGAGGAATCTAGGCATGCGGATTTAGGCAGCAGACTCAGAACAAGTTGGACATGTCATACTGAGGAGAGGTAACCCAGCCACATGGTAGAATGTAGATCAATAAAAGCAGATTAGCTTAAGTTATAACAGCTAGTGGGACAAGCCTAAGTTAATGGCCAAACTTTCATAATTAATAAGAAGTCTCTGTGTTATTTGCAGGCTTGTGGTCCCAACAAGAAAGTTACTAGTTCTGAAGACACCATCCAATTTCAAAATCAACAACAAAGGAAACTCTGAAAGCTTTCAGGCTACAATATTAATACATTGACAAAGAGACACTCTCATTTAATCTCCACACTCCTGGTCCTTGTAGTTATACATAATACATTCTGAAACCTAGATTTCTCTAACCAAGATAAATGATCAGATTTGTGCCTGACATTGACTAATTTTTAATCTCTTAGTTGAAACCTAAGGCCTCTCTGCTAGATGATCTCTGAGGTTCCTTCTTCTTTTCAAGCCCATAATTCATTCTTAAGTACCTGGAGCCTTGAAAATTGACAATGACTACTAAAATCCTCAAATAATAAATATCAGTTCATAAGGGACCGATATCAAATCAATAAAGCCTAACCTCCTCCCTCTCTTTTCATTGCGATCCTAAATCACTTACAAGGTAAATCTTGGGAGCAATCGAGTACAGTTCACTTTAAAACAAGGGAAGGAAAGTGGTGATTCCCTTTCAGAATGTGTCGGAAAAACAGCAAAGCCAGAATGAATAGAACACTGCTGTCCAAACAGCTGGTGATTAAGCTAGCCCTGTGAGGGTCACTTATGTTAAAGATGAAAAACAAGTGGCAATAATAACCAGACAGCAGCAACTTTGCAAGGCATCAAGAAGAAGCCTGGGATATTTTAAGTTATTTTTACTTAAAGATACTTGTGTCCTATTTTTTAAAAATTGAAGAAAATCAAGCAAAAAAAAAAAAACCCTTACACTTCTTCAGTTGTCTGTTGCTGCTAACTTTAGTAAGTAAAATGACTTTGAACAAACAGTAAGAAAAAAGACAAGCAGTTTCTTTAAGAACAATAAATGATGAAATGACGTAAGCAATCAAATTCAAAAGATAAAACCTTATGGAAGAAAAGATCAATTCTTTCCTTCAAACAGAGAACAATTTCAAGGAAGGCCTAAACAAGACTAAGAGCAGTCTGGAGTTCCTGGCCTCCTCCCACACACCAGCCTGATGTGGAGCTGAGCAATCCTTGGAGTTTGTTTTCATTTGTAATACAGGAGATAACTGTGCTGACCTGAGGGCTTTTCCTGACTGTGTATCTGCAGGGCATCTTTTCCCATACCTCTGATACCAGTTTTCCGATTCTAACATCAGCTGGCTACCATCCAATCCAATCCACAGGTTGAAGGGCTCAGTCCAACAAGACTGCCCCATTGCAAACACCAGTCACAAGTCCCTGGCCCCAGGCTGGTTACATGACATATCTACAAATTCAAGGGTTTCCACACTTTCTCCTTGGATTCAAACTGCTCAAGACTCGAGAAGATGCTACATTTGATGCTTTCTTATTAAAGGCTATATAATAATATAACCATGAAACCGCTTGAAAGAAGATCCTCACAGGGCAAGGACAGTGAGGCAGGGGACTGCTGAGCTTGCATGACTTCTCAGGGTATGCCTCCCCTTAGAACTTCAGTGTTCTTAGAATCTCTTTGCCAAGTTAGAACTCCCAAACAAGTCATTTAATATTAACACTCAGAGTACCGGGTGCTCTTGCAGAGGACCCAAGTTCAATTCCCAGCACCTACATGGTGGTTCAAAACCATCTATGAGTTTTGCTTGGGTTTAAAGTTTTTTTTTTTTTTCTTGTAAAGTTTCCCCACCCCTCCCCCCCACCCAAACACACACTTAAAAGCTAATGAGCTTGCCATGTTTGTAATCCCAACATTTAGCACCAAGTTCAAGTCCAGGGCTACATATCAAGTCCCCTTTCCTCATCCCCCCCTAAGCGTCAGTGATATATTTTCATGAATTTACTATCTCTTTTGTGTCTTGACATAAAGTACTTGAGTCATTTGGGAAAACCTTTTAAGTGCAAACTTCTAATTTAGAGATACATCCAGCCAGGAGGTGGTAGCACACACCTTTAATTCGAGCACTGGGGAGGCAAAGGCTAGTGGATCTCTGTGAGTTCAAGGCCAGCCTGGTCTAGAGAGTGAGTCCCAGGTCAGTCAAGGCTACACAGAGAAACCCTGTCTCAAAAAACCAAAGGATGATAAATCCAATTTTATAGAGATATTTGCTTTATTTCTGTCATTTACCATGCTATACTACTGTTATTAGCCAATTAATGATAACAATTGTTCTTTCATATATGGCTACCAAGCATCAGAGGTATATATATATATATATATATATATATATATATATATGTATGTATACACATATATATGTATACATACACACATATATAAAACACCTCAATCTTCCTTATTAGCCTATGTACAGATACTATTATTTTCTCTTAGTGAATGAAAAAAAAACAGGCTGAAAGAGGTCACATAATTGGTGAAAGATAGCACTCAGATTTGTTGGTACTCTGAAGAATAGAACAGGAGTTCTGTTAGGAAGAGTTAAGGCCAACAAGCAGTGTGTGGGGACTGTCTGTCTGTCATCTTAATAGGCTTTCAACTGCTGAAATAATCATGTCTCATCTTCTATGGGAGACTTATCAATGTGAGGAAACTAAGGAGTCACTTGCGGTATTTAAAATTATTAGACTATGTTAACCTGACTAACTGGAACAGCAGATAAGATGGTATTTGCATTTGGAATGTGCATGGTATTTTGATGGAGGAGGGTCATCTGTCTATCTGTTGCTTTCATTGGCTAATTAATAAAGAAACTGCTTGGCCTGATAGGTCAGAACATAGGTGGGTGGAGTAGACAGAACAGAATGCTGGGAGGAAGGCAATGAGTCAGTCGCCATGGAGCCAGCCGCCAGGTCAGACATGCTGAATCTTTCCCAGTAAGTCACCACCTCTTGGTGCTACACAAATTATTAGAAATGGGTTAATCAAGATGTGAGAATTAACTGATAAGAGGCTAGAACTAACGGGCCAGGCAGTGATTAAATGAATACAGTTTGTGTGTTGTTATTTCCGGGGCTAAGCTAGCTGTGCGGGAGCTGGATGGGAACGCAGCCCGCCGCTCCCTTACTACTATAGTATTTAAAATTATTAGACTATGTTAACCTAACTAACTGAAACAGCAGATAAGATAGGATTTACATTTGGAATGTGTATGGGTCTTTCTGGAAGCTATGGTTAAGAAAAGTAGACATTACTTTGAGAAAATGATGATCCCATGATGAGACACAAGCTCCATGGTCATCACGAAGTTGCACTGTGTATGCTTCACCTACTCTGCTATAAAGTACCCTCTCCAAAGCTGATTCTAAGACCTGCATATGAACTCTCTCCTCGTTGTTGGAATGAATGTATAGGATTTGTTCCAGCTTTCAGATTCTGTGAGCCCCCGAACAGAAAAGTCATGACTTTACCATGTTTTCTGTATAAAATTAAAATCACAAATAATTACATTTGTACTGCTGTAAAATGTATTGTGGATAATCTATACATAGAGAGTAATATTGCTTACAAGTTTATTCCCTGCCAGTTACTGTTATTATAAACATTCACGGTCGATTCTCATTTATGAACTGTTAAAACATCTTATTCCAAGCCTGTAACTTTTCTTTGGTTTTTATCATTCCTTCACAAATGTGGGCTGTTAAGTTCTTCTTCAGTTAACAGGCAGAAAAAAGCTGAAATAGATTTTTTTTGAGCACTTCAGAGAGTTCTGACAAGATAATGAAACTAAGATCTATCTACCCTATGACAAAACCTTGGAAATTCTTAATATATTTCTTAACATATTTTGTTGTCTATTTCTTTTCACCCAGTGCCTACTTTTTATGTATGGACTAGGCTCTGGGGATGATATCTACCTTTCAGGAAATTATAATTTGCCTAAGAGAAATAGATATGTAGACAAAAAAAATTTAAATAAGTATATATGGAAAATCCTGTAAGAGCCAAGGGTAAGAATTTATAGCCTTTTGCATTTTTTATTCATTAGAATTAATAAAACTTAAGAAAGAAATCGGGCTTTGAGAGAACAATTTCTAATCATGCAGAGAAGATATAATTTACTCTTATTGCTTCGTTGTCACCTAATTATTAGTTCTTTATGGACTGGGAAACATCAAATGTACGGAACAGAAAGGAAAGATGGCGAGATGACTCAGCAGGTAAAGCTTGCTTGCTGCTACACTGACAAACGGAGTTCAGTCTCGGGAAGCCACACGCTCAATGAGGAAAGTCAGTCTCCAGAAGCTGTCCTCTGACTTCCATATACATACGTGTCCACGCACATCCACAAAATAAATATGTAAGTGTAAATTAAAACACAGAAAGGAATTCCAATGTGTGCCTTTAGTAAACCGAGAGGGTGAGTTTTATAGAAATGTTAACAGTTGTTTTTTTTTTTTAGTAGGATTTGACTATCACCTCTCCTGAATCCTCAGGTCATATTACAAGTGAGGAGGTCTGAATGAAGTTTGGAAATGTTATTAGCAACACCAATAATGGTTTATAAAGTGCAATTAATATACACTACTAATATAAGATGGTAATGGCAAAGGCGTATGGGAACTCTACCACTTTACTGTATTTCTTTAAACTGAAAACTATCCTAAATTTTGGACTTAACTATTTTGAAAACTCACTAAAGGTAAGGCTCCACATATTTTAGCTGGCAGATGAATCAATGAATGTGTTTGTGTGTGTGTGCATACACACACACACAAACACACACATACACACACACACACACACACACACACACACACACACACACACATTTAGTAAAGCAGATTGCATTCCCAAACATGGGCACATCCTATTCAGTCTACTGAAGGCCTAAACCAAACAAAAGATTAATTAGATAAAAAAGAGTTCTGACAGTTGGACCATCATGTAGCGAGGAACATGGGTCTTCTCCTAATTTTAGACAAAAATGAACTTTACCATCATTAGCTAGCCTGGTTCTCAATCTTTCATACTATAGATCTTGACACATATAGGCTTCTAAAAGCACGTAGTTAATTCTTTTTTTTTTTTTTTTTTTTTGGTTTTTCAAGACAGGGTTTCTCTGTAGCTTTGTAGCCTGTCCTGGAACTAGCTCTTGTAGATCAGGCTGGTCTTCAAACTCGCAGAGATCCGCCTGCCTCTGCCTCCTGAGTGCTGGGATTAAAGGAGTGTGCCACCATTGCCCGGCTAGGGCACATCATTTTTGTTCCTGCTCTGTGACAAGAGTTTCTCTGTGAGTTCGAGACCAGCCTGGTCTACAAGAGCTAGTTCCGTGGCCGGGCGGTGGTGGTGCACGCCTTTAATCCCAGCACTCAGGAGGCAGAGGCAGGCGGATCTCTGCGAGTTCGAGACCAGCCTGGTCTACAAGAGCTAGTTCCAGGACAGGCTCCAAAGCCGCAGAGAAACCCTGTCTCAAAAAACCAAAAAAAAAAAAAAAAAAATATGAAAGGCAATTTTATGCTGGAAGCAAGAGGCACAAGACAATCATGTTGAATCCCTATACTTCTTTAAGGGCTACTAAAGCACAAAGGAGGTAAATAGGAGCAAAGCTGTATTGTAATAAAGAAATGACAACAGACAGCAAATCAAAGAGAGGATGAAATGAAGAGAAGTAAATGATAAACACTCAATGGACAATACTTACTGCCTAAAGCTTGTTGACTTAAGGTCAGATTCCCTGAACCTACATAAAAAGCCAGCCACAATAGCACAAGGTATCTGGAATCCCAGCTACCTTACTAAAAGATGGAAGAGTAAACTAGAAGAAACACTGAAGGTTGGGGGCCAGCTAGCCTGGCATATATGGTAATAATCTCAAATAAGGAGGACAGTAAGGACCAACACATGAGGTGTACATTGGAACACATGCATTCTCATACACATACATCATATAAACATAAAAGGGGGCTATATGTATGTATCAGGAAAACATCTAAAACCACCTATCATATTAATTCCATTTTGATTTGCATTTAAAGAAAAATTTCCAGCAAAATGAATAATGTTCATTTTCATAATAACTACACCTCCAAATAAGCAACCTTAATTCTAATCATATGTACTATATAGCCACAGACAAAATAATATTCCAAAATTCAGACAACAAATTTAATATGGAACTATACTTTATTGCAACTCTAACTAAATTATTTCATATTAAGGTATCAAATAAACAAAACTATATTATATAATAAGTACTATAAAAGGAATAAACTACTCATTCTTCAGTTTGTATCATTGTCTTTTCTCTCTTAGTAAATAATAGAACTTACATTTTTCAATTACATAGTATATATTATGATTTATAGATTTACATGATATGCTCTGAGTAATGTTTTAATTTAAGGCTTACAAACTACCACACACTACAAGGCCTCCTGAAATAGTTCAAGCGTTTTGACTTTTCTTAACTGGCTTTTTTGGAGACAGGATGAAGGCCAGTCTAGACTTGCTATGTTGTAGCTAATAATGTGAACCCCTGATCCTCCTGCCCCCACTTCCAAATTCTGAAATTACAGGTATGTGTGCCTGATTTATGGGGTTCTGGGGTTTGAATCCAGTGCTTTGTGCATGTCAGGCAAACATTTTTCCAACTGGGTTACATTGTCAGGCCCTCTTTTGCCTTTTTAAATGTTACAAAAGTTAAAGAACCACTTGAACAGTAAAAAGAAAATATTAACACATTTCAAAAACCTTTGTCATGAGCCTTTGCCCAAAAAAGATGCTATCATTTCCATCCTAGCCACACTTTAGGAAAAGAATAAGATTCCACCCACAGTCTTAGATGCCAGTTTATGATATTACACGGCACTGCCCCTCGACCATGGTTTATTAAACTAGAGTTAAACTCTTGGCCAAAGTTGGAAAGAGAATATTCTCCTTTCTGGGAGACAGGGATTCAGCACCTAGAGCAATGATTCTCAACCTGAGGGTCACGACCCCTTTGGGGGTCACATATCAGATATTTACATTAAAATTCATAAAAGTAGCAAAATTAGTTAGGAAGTAGCAATAAAATAATTTAATGCCTGAGGATCACCACAACATGAGGAACTATATTAAAGGGTCACAGTATTAGGAAGATTGAGAACCACTGGCCTAGTGGTATATTATTTATGTTTTAGTAAATAAGGCTTGCCTGAAGATCAGAGGGCAAAGCAGCCATACTAGTTAACTATACAGGCCAGGGAGTGGGGACACATACCTCTAATCCTAGGACTCAGGAGACAGAGGCAGATGGATCTCTGGGAGTTCAAGGCCACCCTGGGCTACACAAGATTGAATCTGTCTATAAGATAAACAGAGCTCACACAAAGGTGATCCTAGCATTTGGAATCACACACCTTTAATTCCAGCACTAGGGGTTAGAGACCGGAGCAATATAGCTGGGCAGATAGGAATATAAAGGGGAAGAGACAGGAACTCAGTGGAGTGTGGAGTCTGAGGTTGGTGGAAAGCATTGTGGGATCTCCCCTTTGTTTGTCTGAGCCTTGGTAGAGGTAAGATCTCTCTAGTGTTTTGGCTGCTTTGCTTTTCTGATCTTCAGCTTGAACCCCAATATCTGTCTCTGGGTTTTTATTATTCCTGCCACAAAATGACTCATTATGGACTGCAGGAAAGTAATAAATGGCAGTTATTTCAGAACCTTCTATTTTATCATACACTTACCCCCTCTATAATCCATTTAAAAAATCAGTAGGAATGTATATTGTGCTCATGTTGGAGAAGACAGAAGGCCAACCCAGAACATGAGCCATATTGTGAGCATCCAAGAACAGGCAACTACTTAATTTTGCTGGATGAATATATAAACACAGTTGAAAAAAATTATGAGGTTCTGTAATTCAAAGAGCCTCAATGTCCTCAAGTGAAAATCTTTTGCAAAAGGCCATCTCCTTTTATTTACAGCCGATGCTTAGCATCCCAGAAGGAATGCTTTGATATTTTTAACCCCGAATCCACCAAAGACCATTCAAAGTTAATTATATTTAATATTTTATCTGATTTCTCTCCACAATTAGAACGCTATTACCTATGTGGAAATTGCTTAGTGGCACTGTAAAGCTTCAACAACAATGAGGGAAAAATCAGTACATAAAATGGAGTTAAATTACATAGTGAAATGTATTCGGGAAAGGCTGCTGTTGATAAAAAAGAAAAGACATTCAAAATACAGCATTTTAAATTCTCCAGTGATGATGACAGCTTACGAACGTTTTCTCAATAAACACTGAAAGAACATAAGAAAATGTTTTCCTTTTTTGGTTGTTGCTGGGGATATAACTCGGGGCCTTGTTCATGCTTGTCAAGTGTTCCAGTTACCACTGAGGTATACCCTGGAGTCAGAAATGGAAACCATTTGCATCCACTGATGAGAGGAAACCAGAAGATATGCTCGATGTAGTGGATCATTTTATGGAGAGGTGGGTCAAACTGGCAACTACTTCCTCAAATTGCCTACCCTATAGGATATACAAGAAGATACAGACAACCAGTCTTGGAAAGCCTTCATCATTACACAGACAAATCAAATGTACATGGTACGAGGTGATTCCCCCCTTATCCCCTCTGCATTCAGCCCATCCTCTGAGTTGGCCAACAGGAGCCAAGGACCCAACAACATATGCTTGGTTGTGGGCTGTGGACTCAGAGAGGCAATACCTCCCACAGACATCTCTGTAAAAAGACACATTTGCAATAGTACTTTTATGGCTGTACATATTTGGTTTCTAAAAATTTTCTGAGTAAACCATCATTTATCAACCTTCACCTGCACTATTGGAGGATCTATTAGTGACTACTGTTTGTTTCCCACATACTTGCAACCTATCTCTATTTATAATAATAACATTGACAATAATAATAATAATATAATAGGAACATATTACAGTAATAAATGACCCTCTCCCACACTGGTCACAGTGGTTCCATTTATCTAGTTGAATCCCCATATACTCAATATTAAACGTATAATTTGTAATCTAGCTATACTGAGAGAATAAGTTTAAACACTGAAAGCCCCATGTCTGTTACTACTAAGCTGACTTTTTCCAGAAATAACTAGTTTCACTTCATCCATTTACTTCTTTTTGAACATTTATTTACTTGTGTGAATAAGTGTATGTATAGGGGGTACACATGTGGAGGGCAGAGAACACCTTGCAAGGGTCAGTTCGCCCCTTCCACTCTGTGGGTTCTAGGACTCAAACTCAAGTTATCAGCACCTTTACCCATTGAGCCATCTGTCCGGCCCTGCTCTATTATTTTTATCTTTAATTACTTCCTTATATATAGCACATAAAAATACCTATTACATAATCTAATCTTATTTATTTGAAGTGGTTTTAACAAGAATAATGTGTTAACGATTCAGTTTTTAAGTGCCATTTGAGCCATTTTTTTCTTTTGAAGACTTGATAAAAAGAAATGGATTAAAAATTTTCAAATAAGTGTTTTAAATAAGTGTTCTCTAAAGAATTTAGTGAGCTTAAGAATTCTAACTATAAAATTATAAAAATGCAGTTGAGCTTGGTGGCACATGTCTATAATCCCAACAGTCCTCAGAAAGCTGAGGTAGGAAGATCATGAGTTCAAGGCCAGCAAAACATGAAGCCATGAGAAATATTTTCCCTCTTCAAAAGAACTGAGCATGTACTAAGCAACTAAATACTGAACTAGACACTGCAATGTCTGGATCACTAATTGTGTGTGTGTGTGTGTGTGTGTGTGTGTGTGTGGTTTGCATGTGTATGCGCATGTTATGTGCACAGCCAAATGTATGCAAAGATACGTGCTGGTGTGCATGTGAGTACATGTATCTAGAGGCCTAAAGCTGGCCTTAAGTGTCTTGTTTGATAACTATTTATTAAGACAGGGTTTCTCACTGGACTCAGTTTAGCTAGCCAGCTTCGCCCCAGGGAGCCTGTCTCTGCCTCCTGAGTGCTGGAATTGCAGGCGGCTGCCACACCTGCCTCACTTTTTACATAGGTTCTTGGGATTCAAACTCATGCTTCTGGGGCAAGTGTTTTATCTACTGAACCACTTCCACGGTCTTAACTTGTCTTAAGTCACTGTTTCTAAATCTCCCTCAAGGTCAGTTTGGATTCTTTTAGATTTACTTATTTTATGTTATTTTATGTGTATGAGTGTTTTGCCTGTATGTATATATACCTACATGTTTGCTGGTGCCCAAGGTCAGAAAAAGCTATTGGATCCCCAGTAACCAAAGTTAGGGATGACTGTGAACTACCATGTGTGGATGGGAACTGAACCCTGATCCTCAACAAGAACAGCAACGCTCTTAACAATGCTCTTTCCAGTCCCCTCTATTTGGATCTTCTATAACTGCCTAATACATTTTCATAAACATATTAAGTTACCAACTATTTCTTCCACAACCTTAACACTAGACATTCTCTAGTTAGCCTACCACATTAAAGAACATTTTTAAAAAATTCAAAATTGAAAAGACATCGGTCATGGCTAAGAATAATTAGTAAATATCAGATTCAGGTACTAATTTCTGATATACTACTTGTAATTGAGAAAATTTATTGTCTATTAAAATCCCTCCCTATAAAATATGGGTAGGGGAGAAGATGATTGGGAGAAGATATTCATGCTAATAAATAAGTGGATTTTTTTCATCCTTTATTTAAAAGAAATCATCCTAAGATATATTTGAAATTGCTCTCTGTAGAGAGGCCGAGAAGAAACAATTTTGGAGGAAGGAGCTATTCTATAGAAACACGTGCAAAGGGTATAAGCCCCTGCGCTTCCTGAAGGCCCACTTCTTGACCCCTTCCTCTGAGACAGCAGAAAATGTATGGTCAGGGCAGAAAGGATTTGTCCAGCTCACCGCATAAACTCACAACTCTAGAAAGGCACACACAACTAATAAAACGGTCCAGTAGACACTTCTGGAAAAACAAAAAGCCGCTCACTCCATCGGCTACCTTTAGACGCCTTCAGTTTACTACTGCATTGATTCATTTTAGATTTCCTGTGAAGGAAATTTCTAGTGAAAACATCAGCGCAGTCTGAAGAACATCCAGCACACTCTGAATTAATTAATTTCAGGTCCTTTTTTTTACTTAGATGGGTCTCACAACCCATCCATCTGCTGATTATAATCACAGCCATCACTACTCTTCTTCAAACTTGAAATCTGCAAATTGAATCTAAATACATCATGCTCTAAAATTAGAATAAGATTTTACCCTAAACTTATTAAAATATTTTAATCTAGAGGAATAAAGTTACTTAACCAGCTAGTCCGGTCAAAGCTAAACTTCACCTGAGCTCATCTGAGTAACATTTAAGCGTCTCTAGACGTCGCCTGAAGTCATCATGATGAGTCACACATACCGCTGACGTTCATCAAGCACACAGCATGGTAAAGGGCTGCAAAAGACAATAAAGGAAGGGGAAAGAAATAATACTGCCCTTCCACAAAACTACAGCTAGCTTTGCACCAGCATCACATAAGGACCTTTTCAGTGTAGTGCCTAGCTCATAAGTCTCAGAGATTGTCATTTGCTACCCCATCTATATACCAACATCATGTCTTTGTTGAAAGGCCTCAATAATGATGGCCAGGAACTCCTCCCATGTTGATGACACTACTGCAATCATCTACCTTAAGTTCCCATCTGCTTCTTTTTTTTTTTAAATTTATTTATTTATTTATTATGTATACAATATTCTGTCTGTGTGTATGCCTGCAGCCCAGAAGAAGGCACCAGACCCCATTACAGATGGCTGTGAGCCACCATGTGGTTGCTGGGAATTGAACTCAGGACCTTTGGAAGAGCAGGCAATGCTCTTAACCTCTGAGCCATCTCTCCAGCCCCTCCCATCTGCTTCTTGAGGCTACGTGATACCCACTGATTTTTCTCTACTGTGGCGTTTTTAGATAGGATCTAACTCTGTAATCCCTGGCTGGCCTGTAACTCACTATGTGGTCCAGGCTTGTGTGGAACTGGTAGCAAGCCTCCTTCAATCTTCCAAGTACAGCACCATAGCACGCTCCATTGACTTGACTCTGGCAGGCCACAAGGGCTCACTAGTATGACCTTGCCAGAGGGCAGCCAATAATAATACTTGATCCCTTAACTGTAAGTAAACAAATTACTAGCCAACTTGGAGTTTTCCTCTGCAAACGGTACTGCCATTGTCCACACCGACACACAGAAGCTACTTCTCTCTCCATGCAGTTTCTAGAGTTCCTGTGGTTCCTGTTTCTATTTGGCACCACGCAGCATTGCAAGAGCAAAGCAATGTCTCCTGCAAATATGGCAACCTCCCTGGGACAGCACCTGGGAGAGACCATTAAGAATAATGACTAAGAAAGAATTCACTAGACTTTACTCTGTGGCTTTACTAGTGACTCCATCACTTGGAGGAAGTTTTGTTACTACTAGCAACCTTTTTAATCTTTAACTCCTTTACCTTCATAGTGCTCTCACAATGAAATTTTAAACATTAAAAATACTTCATGCGATTTGTTTAAACAGCCTTTAGGAGTATTTGTGGCAGTACTGTTAACATTTGTGGCATTATGAGCTTTAACGGAGTCTCAAGGCTCTTGAGGTCCCTAAAGAATTGGCTTTATAGTCAACAATAATTCAGAAGTGAAAATAGAACACAGTTTTACTTTTTCGCTCGGAAAGAATTTTAGTTTCTAATAATGCTAACAAGGTAATTCAGACAAGCAAAAAACTGGGCAAAACATGAGGGCAGGGAATGAAGAAAAAGCTACGTAGCTGAGCATGGTGATACGGGTCTATAATCCCAGCACTCTGGAGGCTGATTTCAGCAAAGAATCACATGTTCAATGCCACCTTGGACAACATAGTAGTTCCAGGCCAGTATTGGTTATATAAACATAGCCAAGCTCTTCACATACACACACACACACAAAACCAAAACCAAAACCAATACCTGTAATCTCAAGTGATGACAGTGTCCTCTGGTTGTGCAGCTCACCATGGGACTACAGAGCAAGGTCAAGGGTAGCTTGGCCCAGACTGGAGTCCTAAGAAGGTGGCCACCACAGCATGATGCCCTTTGGGGTTAGTACTGGCATAATATTACCAATACTTTTTCTTACCTTAATTTATTTAATTTCTGCATTTTGCAAAGAAAAGGGATATGACGTGGGTATGTTTTTAATATAAGAAAAACATTTCCCTTCCTCTATAATAATACCTAGAAAGAAAATAAAAGGTACAAGCTGTGGAGGAAAACAAAGTATAATTACTCATAAATTACACAGATAAAAAATAAAAACTAGCTTAAAAATTATGGGGGGAAATGAATGTTATCAATATAAGGGACACATAAGTTAGTAAGAATTTCTGTATGCCAGTGATAAGGTTAAAAACTAGAATTTCAAATGGACAAGGTGTTAAAATTCTAGTTTAGAATTTTAAGTGGACAAGGTGTTAAAATTCTAGTTTAGAGTTTTAAGTGGACAAGGTGTTAAAATTCTAGTTTAGAGTTTTAAGTGGACAAGGTGTTATACATTTGGAATCCAAGACCTCAGGAGGTGAAGGCAGGTTAATCAGAAGTTCAACAGCACTCTCAGCCACGCAGAAGGTTTGAGGTCGGTCTGGGATGCCAGTGAAAAAGGCTAAAATTCATCACAGACATGCATAAGACTGCCAAAAATTCAACTGATTCTTTAAAACACTAAAATGTATCACGTATGGTGTGGCACATGCCTGTAATCCCAGCGGAAGCACAAAGACAGTTGCACAGTGCCAGACCATCCAGAAATGCATAACAAAGCTTTGTCTTAAAATAAATAAATAAGGGAGGCAGGGAGGTAGCTCATTGGGTAAAGACACTTGCCTCCAAGACAGAAAATTTGAGTTTGATCCCTGGAACCTACATGGTGGAAGGAAAGGACCCCCACAAGCTGTCCTCTGACCACAGGCATGCCATCACACAAACACACAAAATAAACAAGGGGCTAGAGAGATGGCTAAGTGATTAAGGACATTAGCTGTTCTTCCAGAGGACCCAGGTTTGAGTCCCAAAACCCACATGTCAGCTCACAACTTTCTGTAACTCCAGTTCCAGGGGATCCAACTCCTTCTGGCATCCATGAACAAGAAGCACATAAGTGGTACACACAGGCACACATGGAGACAAAACACCCAAACATTTTTTAAATGTAAAACAAGTAAAATTTTAAAATTAACTAAGTAAATAAAGTTACATAATAAAACGAAAACAATACTTTTAAAAATTAAAGGAGACTTAAAAAAAATCAAAAGGTTTTTTCCATGCTAAAATTTACCATTGCTAAGATGTCAATTATATTCAAATTGAGCTATACACCCAATACAATCCTAATTATTACTAGCAATTTGTTAGGGAGATTTACAGGCTAATTTGAAAATGTATACAGGAAGCAAATTGTCACGGTAAACAGGACAGCCTTGTAGAAGAACAAGAGAGCTTTTTCCTCTAGATTATCCAGATGTATTACCCAGCGCAATCATGAAGACAGTAAAATGAGACAGGCAGATGAAAGAACAGAAAGGAAAGGCCAGAAATGGTTCACACATGAAATAGATGCTGGCGCTACAGAGCAGATCTTTCCAATAAGCCATGTGCATAAGGGAAATTAAACAACCTCCAATTCATACAAAGCATTAACATTAATTTTCTAAATCTAAAAGAAAAAACTGCAGGGGTTTTATTGGCTTTGTTTTGGCTTTTTTGGGGAGGGAGGGGGCCGAGGCATGGTTTCTCTGTGTAGCCCTGGCTATAGCTCTGTAGATCAGGTTGGCCTTGAACTTGGAGATCCTCCTGCCTCTGTCTCCTGAGTGAATGCTGGGATTAAAGGCATGCATCACCATGCCTGGCTAAAAGCTGAAGCTCTTACAGATAATATAGAACCGCTCTTTGTGATACCATGAACAATAATCCCAAAAGACATTAAACACTGAATAACATTAAAATTACACACATCTGTTTGTCAAAAGAAAGCGAATAGGTAAGCCACAAAGAAAGTAGACATTATGGATGATCATATTTTTAAAATATGGTGATAAGAAGAAGACCAACTATTACTCAATAATTATATTGATTTTAAATTCTTTGTATAAAATGTACTCATACTACCTGAACCTAGGGAGGTCTCACCCATCGCCTGTCATTCAAAAGCACAGCCACCTTTAGCACACCACTGATTCAGAAGTTTGTCCATGTTCACGTGCTCAGGTGGGTAAAGTCACTTTAATGTTGACTTGGTGACAATTCACTGATGTCTCATATAGCTTGATAGTTTCCACTCCTCACGAATCACTATAAGGAAGCTTACAAAGAAGTCAACAAATAATTTACAAACTGAGAGACATACTGAATATCCTTACTATGTCAGCAAAAGAAAACAGATAAAGAAGAGCCACATGAACAGGCCTATCTAAAAAAAGAAACCTTTATCTTAAAAATCAATGAACAGTGATCCAAGCTCACCAGTAGTCACTTAAACAAAAGATAAAGCAGGTCAAACCCCAGAACATAGAAGACAAAGGTAGAAGAATCAGGAGTTTGCTTCAAAACCAACCCAGGCTACATGAAACCAGCTCAGAAAAGGAAATATAAGTAAGATTCAAATATGAAAGCAGACGATGGCACAGCCGCTAAAAGTACTCTCCACAAAAGCCTGACAAATAACCCGAGTCCTATCCCTGGAAAACAGAGTGGAGAGACAACTGACGCCCCCAAATTTTCCTCCACCCTCTGCATGCACATCATGACACACAGGTACTGTGGTACATCCACATACTCACCCGAAAAAAACAATGATGTAATAATAATACTAATAATATGATAATAATAACTAAGAATAAGAAAAAGAAAACAGTTTTTTGAAACAGGGTTTGACTATGTAGCACACTGGCTGTCTTGGGATTTAGTATGTAGACCAGACTAGCCTTGAACCCACAGAGCTCTGTTTGCCTCAGCCTCTCCCCCAATTCTCAGTGTTGGAATTAAAGGTATGTGTTACCATGCTTGTCTAAATAAGTTTTAAAGAAAATCATGCTTAACCTATCAAACTGGTGATAATTAAAGTAACTGAGAACTATCTAGTGCTCCAGCAGGTGCCAGAACACTTGAGTTCACACTCACAGTAGGTAGTAATATAAAAAATTCTGGAGAATAATCCAGCAACAGGTACTAAACATTTTAAATGTAAATATAACCACCTGATTTTAAAATAAATGTACTTCTACTGGACTGGAGGGATGGCTCAACAGTTAAAAGCACTTGGCTCCTCTTCCAGAGGACCTGGATTCAATTTCCAACAGCCAGTCTGTTAACTCCAGTTCAAGAAGATCCAATACCCTTTTCTGGCCTCTGCAGGCATCAAGTATACATGTGGTACAGACATACATGCAGGCAAATGCCCATACATAAAAATAAAGAATTTTTTAAAACATAAGAAACTATATTTTGAGTTTTTGAGACAGGGTTTCTGTTGTAGTCCTGGCTGTCCTGGAACTAGCTCTGTAGACTAGGCTGGCCTTGAACTCAGAGCTACACCTGACTCTGCCTCTAAGTGCCAGAATTAAAGGTGTGCGCCATCATGTCTATCTGAAACAATTTTTTTTTTATTGTACTTCCAGAGATTTATCCCCAGGGGACTATCTGACATACATCCAAAGATTGGTAGTATGGTTCTATTCATAAAATCAACAACAAAAACCAACCTAGTATCAGCTAAGGTAAGGTTGGATAAATATCATATTAATAAATGCATTGTCGTGACTTAGCCAGTATGGTTCCTTATACCTGTAATCTCAGCACTTGGCAGGCAGAGGCAAGAGGATCAGTGAGTTCAATACCAAGACAAGCCTGAGCTACATAGTGAGAGCTTGTCTCAAAAACAAACACATAAGTCTAAATCTATATTTACTGATATAGAAGAATGGTCGCTAACTAGTACAGGCTAGTACAATCCCAGCACTTGGGTGGCTACAGCAGGAAGATTGTTTCAGAAAGGGGAAGTAGGACAGGCAGAGGAGTAGCCATACATCTTAAGTGGGGGAACTTGTTACAGAAGATGGTATATTTTATCAATGAACAAAAATCTTACAAAACTAAGAAATGTGCAAATGATTCCACATTTTCTTGGTTTTTTTAAATCCCTGCTAGCAACTGCCTATTCAAATGTAGAATTTTAAAACTTGGTAAACAGTATTATGGCCAGTATTAATTGGGTTTTTGTTTGTTTTGTTTTTTCCATCTTTCTTTAAGAATTTCTCAGCCAGGCACAGTGGCACACTAGGGAGGTTGAGGCAGGTGATCTCTGAGTTCGAGGCTAACATGGTCTACAGAGTGAGTTCTAGAAAGAAAGGAGAGGGGAGGGAGAGAGGGAGAGAGAGGAAGGAAGGAAGGGAGGGAGGGAGGGAGGGAGGGAGGGAGGGAGGGAGGGGAAGAGAAGGGAGGGAGGGAGGGAGGGAGGGAGGGAGGGAGGGAGGGAGGGAGGGAGGGAGGAAGGAAGGAAGGAAGGAAGGAAGGAAGGAAGGAAGGAAGGAAGGAAGGAAGGAAGGAAGGAAGGAAGGAAGGAAAGGGGATTCTCTATGAAACCCTGGCTGGTCTGGCACTCACAATATAGACCAGACTGGCTTCTGTGGACACTTCTCCCACCTCTGCCTCCCTAGTGCTGAGATGTAGGTGCCTGCTACCACATCTGCTTTCATTGGTTCTTATAAGACAGAAGAATAACCTTGAAATTCTAATAAAAGCTACATGGCTTATCTTTTCCTTCTTTCTAGCCAGGAGTTCTTCTCCTCAACCCAGCAGCTAGCACACCATGCATCTCAGAATGGGTTGCTCCAGATTTCATGTAAAATGGATGCAGACAGGACATTTTGTAATCACGCCAAATGAAATTGCAATTTTTACCAATTAGCTGCTTGTATAAACATCCTGTCTCTCAAATATAAAATCCACCAACTTCCAAACACACATTGACCTGGGTATACTCTCACGTGTGGAACACCAACATGCGTTTAAGATCACTTGTCTAAGAAATTTTGGTTGCAGAACTGTAAAATTCCACGTACACCAAACTGAATTTAAATAAACAAATGTGAATTCATAAATATTTAAACAGTAGCATGTCTTGCTTATCTCAGTAAAGTGGGATTTAAGGCAACTCTGCTTTCCTTTTCACCTTCTCTCAAGTCCCTACATTTCCTACATTGAGATTGTATCATGGAGGTAGGGAAGGTATCTTTACTTGTAGAAAACATTCTTTCCCTCCATAGCCCACTTTCCAGACCATGTGACATCTTGCCTTCTGCCTGTATGGCTTCTGCAAGTCTCACAGTCCTGTCTCAACACCCAGGTTCAAGGTCTCAGCGTTTAAGGTTGCCTGTTTTCTGACACTGAGCCAGCAGCCTCCAGACTGGCCCATCCCAGCTATGCTGCTCCTTTGAGGTGGCTTCCTTTCAAGTCCCATGGATCCTGTGCCCCTAACTTACCTTCATTACTGTAAGTAGCCCTCGGGGATTTGGTTGGTTGGTTGGTTGGTTGGTTGGTTGGTTGGTTGGTTGGTTGGCTGGTTGGTTGGTTTGGTTTGGTTTGGTTTGGTTTGGTTTGATTTGGGATATAGTCTCATTTTGTAGCCTACAGGCCTCACCTCATGAACTCCGTGCCTCAGCTCCCTTACTGCTGGATAGGAGGCATGAGCCACTACCATGCCCAGTTTAAGAACCCTCAGTTATGACTCCACAAAAGTCTCAGGTTCCTAAAGTACCCCCTGGGCCGTCCTTCCTTTGCTCACATCTATGTTCTCATACTCGGACTCTCTGGATCCCCAGTAAAGCGTTTCCCCTTTTGTTCATCTCCCCTTTATCAGGCCTTACTCTCCTACAGCGGGCAGTTTATTGTTCTCTGTCACCGTAAATATAGATCAACGGGAGTGGTTCTCAAATTTGAGTGTATCACAATCAACTAAAGGAGTTGTTAAAAGTCAGATTTTATGATCAGGAGGTTTGCAATGGGTACCAAGAATCTGCACTTCTAACAAGTTTGCAGGAGATTGCTGATGCTTCTAATCTGGGACCACACACTTGAGAAGAATTTGGTCTAGATCAATACTTTCTGTCTCATCAGTCCATCAAACAGTTCCCTTCACCCAGCATATAACACAGCCTTAACCAAAATCCTCTCCAAAGTGACCTCATATACTGTCCCTCTCACATGAAGCCTTACAGGATACCATCTCTACAACTCAAATCAGATATGAAACAAAAGATACAGGATACTTGGAATTCTGGTGACAATGATTGCTGTTCTTCTAAGCATTGTGTGTCTCCTATTCTGACTAGACAAGATTATGCAGTTAGGAGACTTTTTCTTATCAATCATTAGATGTAGAAATGCACAAGGCAGAATCTTGTAAATACCAAGAATTCAGCTTGAAACTTGCCAATTTACTATACTGAAGTTGACTGAAATAAACTTACAGAAGAGGCTGGAGGTATAGTTCAGTAGTAGAGCCCTTACCTCGCATATCTGAGGTTCTGAGTTTGGTCCCAGCATCACAATATAAATTAATAGAAAACTTTCAGAATACTTTTATTCTTCATTTTCTTATATACTTCACATCATAAGTCCCCAGATCCTTACCATTGATACCAACAATAAGCAAAGTACACTGTATTACTCCCACAGCAGAAAGTAATAGGAATCCAACAGTCAACGTAATTGAATTACCAAGAGAGAAAGGAGTTTCACCAGGCCATGTGGTTTGAAGGTTAATCAAGATTGCCCATGGAAGAAAAGAATGTCCTTGGTGTTTGTACTGTTCAAACAATAGGATAGGGCTGCATTTATTTCCAGGTTTATTTGTGATTCCACAAGTCTGGGTCATGTGGGGAAATGAACATATAAAAATCCATACGTGACTAAACCTTAATCTCTTGGAATCAAAAAGAAAGCAACATGAATTAGTCTGGCTACCTTGAAAACTGTTTGGCCTTAAGTCCCTCTGCGCTTAGCAACTTCCTTCTTGGGTATGTAACGCAGATCAATGAAAGTAATGAAAACATAGAAATGAAAGCCCAGCTTTTGCTAACCAAATGAGAGAAGCTACCTAGACAATCATTAGCAGGAGAATTGATAGACTATTTTAATGCAACAGAAACAAGAAAAAGATTTAGGAGCACTTTGTCTCAAAGCATTGCAAACCACACTCACCAAATGAGAAATAAATCCATGGGACTTAATGGTTCACGTAATTATTTCCATATATCAACCCCAGCTATTTCTCTAAGAAAATGCATGTAGGACTACTAATACCTAATTTGAAAATTTTCACTGTGGTAGACATCCCATCAAATCATAACCTTCTAACATAATAGGCTTCCTTGCATCCCATTCTATAAGTGATAAGAGCCTATGAAAAAAATTCTTTAACTTGGCAAGGGTAGAAAAAGAAAGAAAAAAATTCTTAAACATTTAATGCAACGAAATTTGTTAACAAAAAAGAAATTAACCTCCGATAAAAAGGATACCAGAACAGGCACGATGGCCACACCCATAATCCCAACACTCGGGAGGTTGAGGCAAAAAGACTGTAAATTCCATGCTACACATGAATGTCTCCAAAATAAATTGGAAAGAAGCATGAGCAAGATTATACAGACTGTGCAAGGAGTGTGTGTGTGTGTGTGTGTGTGTGTGAGAGAGAGAGAGAGAGAGAGAGAGAGAGAGAGAGAGAGAGAGAGAGAGAGTGTGTGTGTGTAATTAAAGAGGGGAGAGAGGGAGAAAAGGGAAGGAAAGGATGCCTTGATATATTGTAATTTCAAAAAAAACTACTATAAAAAAAGAAACAAAGAAAAAAAGGCTAAGGTACGAAATGCAGAACTTTCCTCCCTTCCATCTGAGATCATTGCTGTTCCATCTTTTTTCCCTCCCCTGGTACCTACTGTTTGACATTGCTCCATGTGACGGTAAAACCAAAGACGCTTACATGTTATTACATGTAGTAATAACACCAAGGAGCAAGGAACTCATGCTTTTTCCCACCCTCCGGGTACAAGTGTAGAAGCACATTCAAGACCAGCAATATCCAAATGGTTGTCAACCTGGGGGGTTGCGTAGCAGATATTTACATTACAATTTATAACAGTAGCAAAAATTACAGTTATGAGGTAGCAGTGAAACAATTTTATGGCTGGGGATCACCACAACATTGGAAACTCTATTAAAGGGTCACAGCATTAAATATGTTGGGAACCACTACTCTAAATGGACATTCGGTATTAATGGCAATGCTCTACTCTATACTGTCCAATAAATGTGGCAACCACTAGTCAAATGTTGCTATTGGCCTAGTGAATTGTGCCTAGTGAAGCTAAGGAACTAAATCTTTGAATTTTAAGTAATTTAGGTTTAAATTTAATGTCTAATTACGTTATATTTAAATAGCCATATGTGGCTACAGCTACCATACTTGCTAGTACACTATTATACATACTTTTACCATAATACTTGTCATGGATATACACTACAGCTCCCCAGTTATGAGCTTCCACTAGTTATAAGCACCACCAATTTAACGGTTCTTTTTTTCTTTTTTTTTTAAAATGGAGGTCAAAACAGCTGACTTGAGCTAGTGGAAGCTCACTGACTCTGGACTGATAGCAGGCGAACCTGCATAGGACCAAATTAGGCCCACTAAATGTGGGGGACAGTCGTGAGGCTTGGGCAGTCTGTGGGGCCACTGGCAATGGGACCAGGATTTATCCCTAGTACTTGAACTGTTATCTAGGAGCCCATTCCTTATGGAGGGATACCTTGCTCAGTCTAGATATAGTGGGGAGGGCCTTGGTCCTGCCTCAAAGTGATGTGCCAGACTTTGTTGACCCCCCATGGGAAGCCTTACCCTGTCTGAGGAGTGGATGGGAAGGTGGGGTAGGGAGAAGGCAGAGGAAGTGGGAGGTGGGGAGGGAGTGGGAACATGGATAGTTGTGTAAAATGAGAGAAGATTGTGTTTAAAAAAATTCTTAACAAAAAGAAAAAAAGAAAAAAGATATTAACAGTTCTTGAAGAGATAACCGAAAACTATATTAAACATACATGCCAGGGTTTGAACTCTTCTGGTTTTCAGTAATGCTAAAACACAGGGGGAAAAAATACTCCTTCAGACAAAAGAAACCTAGTAACTGTTCTCTAAGCTTCTTCTTAAAGTTAAGCATCCAGTGTCTCTCACTCTCTTTCCCCATCTCCCTACATCCCTGCCTACTATTCCAAGAACAAGAGCTTGGATCTGATTGTAATGGATTTTGGTCACCCACAGAGTGGTGAATACACCATGCACTAAATCTTTGGGTTTGCCAACAGTGGTGAAAATGGTCCGGCTACAAATCCATCATGAAGACAAAGCAAAACTTGCCAACTAAATGTGGACTTGAAGCGAAAACTCTAGTACCATCAACAGAAAAAGGAAAGTCTGGAAGATGAGCCAAGTTTAGGGAATGAAGTTAAATTTAGAAAAATAACATGCAGCTCCTACTCTTAGAAAATGATACGCTGCCTGTTTTAAGACCTACAAGGATATGACCTGCCTTCCAGATTTGCCATCCAGCAAAGAGATGTTATCTGATTAACCAGAATGTTCTTAAGAGGTCTATGAAAGAAGAGTTGCGATGCGCAGAAATGACAGAGGCACATTCCAGAAGCATAAGGTTAGGGTTACTGCAGTGGTTCTCACCCTACCTAACGCTGCGACCCTTTACTGTAATTTCTCCTCTTGTGCTGACTCCCAACCATAAAATTATTTATGTTGCTACTTTGTAACTGATTTTGGTACTGAGCAGTGTCTCCGGTCCTAAGACCATCTGAAATATGTTTATTGAGGGTCGCAACCCACAGATTGAGTCACTCTGTTAGAGCAATAAAGTATTCCACCAAGAGCAGAAAGAATTTTTAAAAAATCAAGACAGGGAAGGAGGCTAGGAATGGAGTAACAACACTATGAGTGTGTGTGTATGTGATGAAAAGGAAAAACACTCAAAAGAGATAGTGATTGTGAAATCTTGCAAAGCAGTAAGGATCTGAGTTGCTACCTCCAAAAGTGAACTGCCATTATTCTTCTCAGCCCTGTTCAGGTCCTAGCCTTTTAACTCCTCTTGGATTCCTCCAGGCTCTAATTAACCTCTCCCCTTCATACAGTTCCACTGAGCTAGTTATAAATGTGTCCACAGACAAGAACCAACTCAGGATTTTATAGACAGCAGAGTATCTTAGATATATAGAATAGATGTTAAATTCAGTATAATTACATCAAAATATATCCTGGCCTAAATGTATACGTAACAACTTATGTTTCTATGGTTCTTCAATAAAAGTGCTATCTCAACAAGATTAGAATTGTGACACATCCAAAAAAAAAGTATCTTTCATTCAGCTTTTTTTTGTGAGGGGGGCTAGATCAACCATGAAACATTAGGTACTGCCAGGCGGTTGTGGCGCACACCTTTAATCCCAGCACTCGGGAGGCAGAGGCAGGCGGATCTCTGTGAGTTCGAGGCCAGCCTGGTCTACAAGAGCTAGTTCCAGAACAGGCTCCAAAGTCACAGAGAAACCCTGTCTCGAAAAAAACAAAGAAGGAAGGAAGGAAGGAGGGAGGGAGGGAGGGAGGGAGGGAGGGAGGGAGGGAGGGAGGGAGGGAGAGAGGGAGGGAGGGAGGGAGGGGGGAGGGGGGGGGAGGGAGGAAGGAAGGAAGGAAGGAAGGAAGGAAGGAAGGAAGGAAGGAAGGAAGGAAGGAAGGAAGGAAGGAAGGAAAGGTACAAAAACTACGTGCAGGGAAAACTCATAGAAAGAGCAAAAGATTTAGTGAACGCTCCCTGAAAAGTGATAAAAATAAAGGAATATGCAAGATGTTTTCCCATATGCAAAGAGAAAGACAATGGCTGGTTGAAGATGGGCTAACCTCTTCTTGGGGAAAAGGCTTCACAGTGAAATCTCAAGTGAGCCTGGTGATTCTCTCCAGACGTTCTGAATACTGGTTACCTTCTGGCTAGATTCTTTTAAGCAAGTTATTCATGGTTAATGGGTCTTTTAAAAAGAATAAAGCGCATCACAAACGCCAGTATACACTGTGCACTCAAGCCATACTGATCTTCAACAGGTCTACCAATCTCCACAAAACAGACAGGCCGGGCCGAGAGCAATAGAACTTTAGTGTCTTCACTAAAAGTTAACTCACCTTCACATTGTTTTTAACCCTCCTTCATTGGTTTTGAGCCAGAGTCTCACTCTGTAGCCCAGCTGTCCCTGGAACCCACTTTGCAGTCCAAGCTAGCCTGTAACTTACAGGGATCCCCTTTCCTTAGCCTCTCCGATACTGGGTTGACAAACTTGAGCCACGACTCCCAGCTTTACTTCACACTACTGCTCCCTTAGGTTGAGCTATATGCTTAACATCCAAGTCAGGTGCATTTCTTCCCTAAAACTGTCTGTCAAGTCTTCTTATAACAATCATTGCATGTTTTTCAATTAAGTAGTATGAAAACCAACTGAAAGAGAATTAATTGCCTTTTCGGTAAAAATTACGTTGGATGCTTTGGCAAGATTCAACAAAGGTGATGAATCACTTTTAAAGTGAGGCTGTCAAATTAGCTATGGGTTAGATAATATTTAAAAAAAAAACCAGAACTGTAAAAACATCCATCTGTACTAGACGGTTTCTCCAATTGTCTAAAGTATTGTTTCATGTTTACATATTAAAGCGGGATCGACTGCTGCAACAGGATAGATTGTGGACAGAATTCATACAACAAAGGTGACGTGGAGCTTTGGTCAACTGAAAATGGTCTTGGATGTATATCAATACATTGGTGAGGAAACATGCTTTAGAGGGCTGGAGACATGGCCCAGTGGTTAAGAATACATATCACTCTTAAATAACACCCGCGTTCAGTTCTCAGCACCCAAGTCAGGCAGCTCACAACCACCTATAATTCCAGCTCCAGGGGTTGTAACACCCTCTTGTGGCCTCCAAAAGGCACCTGCAATTACACACACACACACAAATACACACACGCACACACACACACACACCTCTCTTTCTCTCTCTCATATATACATATAATCACATGAGTAACAATAAAAAGCATTCTTTATAGCAATGTAATTATATATGCATTCTTAGTTACACAGAACATAAGCAACCTTAAAGATTAATTTAGCCAGATGTGGAAGTGTACATCTGAAACATCAGCACTCAGAACTTACCTTTGTGTGTTACAAGGGAAGATTCTGTCATTCTTTCTTTAAAAAAAAAATCTAATTGTTGACTACAATCCATCCAATGAACAGGATTCTCACAAGAAACATTCTATATCTTTAGTGCTCATTCCTTCAAGGCTACACATGAAGGTTTTCCTTTTAAGACCTCAACTGAGGCTCAAACCAAATTCGTTGTAGAAAATAGAAGTCTATGATTATTCTTCTTTTGATATCAAATTCTCAAAACAAAACAGCTGGAGATCATACCTCAGAGGTATGCACTCATCTAAATGCACAGGCCCCTGAGTTTGGTCCCCACCATGCAGGCAAAGGAGAACAACACAAGGTTCTTGGTAAGTTACTGCACATACACAACTTACAATGACAACCAGCATTTGAAATGGTAGCTTTCTCTAAAAGATCTGGGAAGAGGCTAAGTAGTGTAAGAAAAGATAAAGAATAAAGATAAAAGAATGTTTAAACATGATCTTCACATTAGCGACACATTGAGCAATAACCACTGCCACATACAGTCCATACGGAAGAATCACGCGTAAAACTCATATAGCCACAGAAGCCTTTTAAACATGTGACAGCATGGCCCAGTTGTTACAGCTGGAATACATGAAAACTTTTCACAGCCGTTAGAACAGTATAAGTGCTCAATAAATGTTTGTGGACTTCACCATGCACTAAACCAGTGGTTCTCAGCTTTCCTCAGGCTGTCCTGACCCTCATCATAAATTGATTTTATTGCTATTTCATAAATGTATTTTTTGCTATTGTTATGAATCATGATATAAATATGTTAGAGACAGAGGTTTGTCAAAGGGGTAGCAACCCACACATTGAGAACCACTGCACTAAACCATATCAATCCTAAAATAATGGAAGAAAGACAACAAGCAAAATGAGACAATTCAGACACATAATTACCAAATGAGCTATATAATTAAAATGGCTACCAAAATTCAATAAAGAATATTTATTTCAGACTGAGAAGGCCATGATTTACACTAGAGACAGGGTTTGAACTACGTCTGAAAAAATGGGTGTGTCCAAAACAAGAGGTAACAAAATTTGATTTGAAAGACAAAGGAAGTGGACTAGGAATATAAATCAATGGTTAAAGCATTTGTCTAGCAGTATGAGGCCCTAGGTTCAATTCCCAGCACTGCAAACAAAACAAAAAATACCTAAATATTATTATAGTGACAAGAATAGTATTACATCATTTTGATAGTGCTTTTATGTTTACTATTTTGGATCACTGGAACTGGAATTATGAATGGTTGTGAGCCACCACTGAGTACTTCAAATTGCCCAGGTCCTATGTGCAATTGGCCAGTACTCTTAACCACTGAGATCTCTCTCCAGCTCCCCCACTCCACAAAAAAAAAATTTAAAGGAGACCAAGAGAGCCAGGCACACACAAAGAATCCACAAGTCTTAAAAAACAAAACTAAGAATCTTGGATTTGAGAATGTAAACTTTGGGACAGTGACATAATTTGTACACATACACAAGTAAAAAATAAATTCATGACAATTTGTCCACATCCAAATAATAATTAGGATACTAGTAATAATTCAAAAATGGAACATTCATCATTCATTTCTTTGTTCCACAAACATTTGCTGTACAAATATACTCTATGCTAGTCACTATACCAGATGTAGGAAATACGACTATGAACCAAACCAAACGCTGAGCCATTTCTCCAGCTCCCATTTCTGTTAGGGTTTTTGTATTTTTGTGTTATTAGATTTACTGTGTGTGACTCACATTTGGGCACCACAGCACACATGTGGGGTTAGAGGGCAACCTTCAAACATCAGTTCTCTCTTCCCACGTGTGTCTCCAAGATTGAAACATCAGTTTTCTCTTCCCATGTATGTCTCCAAGATTGAACTCAAGCAGTCAGGTTTGGTGGCAAAACACCTTGACCTACTGAGTCATTTAAGGACTCCCCCCTCCTTTTTTTTAAAGTACAACAAATTGGACATTTACCCCGGCTCCAAACTTGGGAAGTCCCTTACAATATATAGCCAAGCCTGGCCTGGAACATCTAATCCTCCTGATTCAGCTTCCTGAGTAGAAGTGTGTACAGCTATGACTGGCTCTAATCATTGGACTTTCATGTTCCTATTAAGCAAATAATATATGCAGGGAAAATAGCAAAGCAGGAAGAAGTGGACATACAAGGAGAACAGAAAGAGGTATATGGGAGGGTTTGAAGGGACTAAAGAAAAAAATGTTGTAATTAAATTATCTCAAAAATAAAATAGAGTAAAATAATAAAAGTAATGAATTGTGTTTGGTTTGGATGTGGGTGAGTGGTTTGGCTGTCTGTGTGTCAGGATAAGGTCTCACATAGTCTAGATTAACCTCAAATACACTATATATCTGGGGATAGTCTTTAAGTCCCGATCCTCCTGCCTCCACCTCCCAAACACTGGGATTATTAATACAAGCCATGTGCCACCTCAACCAGCTTTTAATGTACCATTTAATAACATATTATTCACTCATCCAACAAATATTTATTCAGCACCTACTGAGTTTGAAAATATAATGGTTAGCATTCTTATACATATTCTATTTTTACCTATGTTAGAAACTGGGCAGATCACCCTTCAAGGCCCCCATACATAAAATAGAGCTAATAGCTACTCTTACAGAGATGTAATGGAGTAAATGTGGCAAATCAACCTTTAAAGTGTTCTGTGCTCAAATGAAATGACATAGCTGAAAGACTGAAACAGCTTCAGAACAGCATGCCAAAAAGGCAGGAAGGGTGAATTAGAAATAGAATATATACATATATATATGTATATATATATACACTAACCTAATGTTTATCCTTGGATAGGAAACAGCCTTAAATATCTCTGCATCCCTTCATGTAGGCAAGGCTTCAGTAAACATATGAATGAACAGAGGAAGAATTAACTAGCACATATTATGCAGTCACTCCTGACTCCTGAGCTGGGCACTTCACTGTTACTTAGTTTTCAAAATCATCTTGAGAGCTACTTATTTGTTACTGCTGGTTTTGTTTTGTTTGTTTGTTTGTTTGTTTTTGAGACAGGGTCTCACTGTATGGGATGGCTAACACTGGCTGTGTAGAATCAGGTTGGATTCTGTGCTAGTGGGTTTTTGTTAACTTGACCCAGACCTAGACGTACCTGGGAAGAGGGGATCGCAGCTGGAAAACTAGGCATGTCTGTGAGGTATTTTCTTCATTCTAAACGATGTAGGAGAACCCAGCCTGCTGTGGACTGTGCCGACCCTGGGCATGTGAGCCTGGGCTATAAAAGAAAGGCAGCTGAGCAAGCCATAAGTAGCATTTCTCCAAGCTTTACGTTTCAAGCTTCTGCCTTGAGTTCCTATCTTGACTTCCCTCAACAGTGGACTATAACCAAAGAACTAAAATAAATGTTTTCCTCCCCAAGTTGCTTTTGGTCAGAAGTTTTGTTTTGTATGAGTGTGTGTGTGTGTGTGTGTGTGTGTGTGTGTGTGTGTGTGTGTATGATTTTTTGGTTGTTTTGTTTTGAGCAGACATTTTATCACAGCAACAGAAAGCAAAAACTAGTGTCAAACTTGCGGCAGTCCTCCTTCTTCTGCCTCTTGAGTAGTAGGATTAGAGGTATGTGCCGTTATGTCCAGTGAAGGATTATTATTTTAAAGGTACAGATGAATTATGATCTTCCACAAATAAGGTCATAACAAATATAAAGTTAAACAAATCTGATCAATATAACATAAATATTTGCTTCTTCTGTATTGAAAGAATTAACAAAACCCTGCAAAAGGGAAAAAGGTTTTCATTAACATGAAAAGAACGTACAGAAAGAAAAATATAAACAATGAATAATCCATGCAAATGTTCAATTGACTAGTAATTCTGAACATACAACAAAAAAAAACAATCATCCATCCCAACAGGACACAAATTTTTAACAGGTAACTTTCGTTTAGGTGACTCAGCAACATTTCTCCCTGACTTCTCAGAAATGTGGCACAGCCCTATGGGAATCATCGACCATTGCCCACTGCAATTCTAAAGAATAGAAAAGGCATGCTTTAAAAGCAAAGACAAGAAAAATAAGTGTAACTACACACAAGAATTTGCTTTAAAAGGCATCCACTGCCATGATGTCCACAATACAGGAAAAGAGGGAATGCCCTGAGGTAGGGGGCCCAGAGGTTCTACTTTAAAATGGCTGACTGGGGCTGAAGCTGCAGCTCAGTTAGTACAGGGCTTGTCTAGCAGGAAGGCCTAGGTTAATCCCCAGGACTGCATAAATCAGGCAGAGTAGCTCAAGCTTGCAATCCCTGCACTGAGGACATGGAAGCAGGAAGTGCAGGAATTCAACGACATCCTTGGGCACACAACAAGGCCCAGGCCAGCCTAGGCTACATAAGATCCTGCCTCAAAATAAGAAAGAGAACCCAAAGAAAAACATATAGGCATCCTACTGAATATTAACCTTCATCAGGCGATGAAAGGAGACAGAGACAGAGACCCACATTGGAGCACCGGACTGAAATCCCAAGGTCCAAATCAGGAGCAGAAGGAGAGAGAGCACGAGCAAGGAACTCAGGACTGCAAGGGGTGCACCCACACACTGAGACAATGGGGATGTTCTACTGGGAACTCACCAAGGCCAGCTGGCCTGGGTCTGAAAAAGCATGGGATAAAACCGGACTCGCTGAACATAGCGGACAATGAGGACTACTGAGAACTCAAGAACAATGGCAATGGGTTTTTGATCCTACTGCACATACTGGCTTTGTGGGAGCCCAGGCAGTTTGGATGCTCACCTTACTAGACCTGAATGGAGGTGGGTGGTCCTTGGACTTCCCACAGGGCAGGGAACCCTGATTGCTCTTTGGGCTGATGAGGGAGGAGGACTTGATTGGGGGAGGGGGAGGGAAATGGGAGGCGGCGGCGGGGAAGAGACAGAAATCTTTAATAAAGAAATAAATTAAAAAATTTCAACAAATTATAACAGAATAAATAGCTGGACAAACACAGATTTACCTCTCTCCCTACATCAAACCCCAATGAGATAAGCAAAAAAAAAAAAAAAAAAAAATCCAGAGTAGACTTGAAAATTTAACTGTACCAGACAGATGAATGAAGAATTACAAGAAGCTTTAAAGGAGAAAAAATATGATGGAATAGATTGAAAAACACCAATAAAGTTAAAGAACCCAAAGCTTTGTGTAAAGAAAAGAGGCATGCTCTCAAAAGACATGTTTTTCCAAAACAGCCTATGAAAGATAATACAATTAGAGGCAGTAGGGACTAAGTAAATGAAAGAAGCAAGCAGGCCACATGAATGCAGAGCTGGGAACACCATTGCCAGTGTCCTTCCCTGTTCTTTCGGGAGGTCCATTGCTGCTGTAGCATTTCCCCAGTTCTGTTTGTCTAAAATGACATCCAAGACCAGGAATAGTCCTCACTAATGGCGATGCCTTAGAATTGGAACAAAGCACTAATTAACTGTGTCTTCCCTAAGGAATGGGAGTCCTACGACCCTACCAATTGAAGAAAGCAACCCACACACTCTACAAAAACAAGCAAAGGGGATAACTAGCGAAAACATGTTTGCTCAAGACAGGGCAGCACTTGTCAGACCTAGCACTCAGGAGGTAGAAATAGGAGGATCATGACTTGGAGATTAGCCTTTTCCACAAGAACACATGAGACCCTGCTTCAAACTAATGCTCAGGAGAGGGAGCCAAGTGGATCTCTGTGACTTTGGGGCCAGCTTGGGCTACACTATGAGTTCTAGACTCACCAGGGATACACAGTGAAACCCTGTTTCAAAAAGGTACAAAAAAGTGGCGTCAAATAAGAATCCATGGGGGAGTCAAAAAAATAAATCTAAAAGGAGGATATGAAGAACACAGATGCCAGTATACAGTGACTGTCAAATGCAACCGAAATGCCAAGTAACACCAGGATGAGAGAGGTCTACTAGATGAAACATAAAAGTCATTAGTGACCTCAGAAAAAAATAGTGTAAGTGGTAATGAAGATGGGAAATTAGGAAGCAACAGCTAAAGGTTGAGAAATGAGTTAAAAAAAAAAAAGACAAACTATTTCTTTACTGGCTACTCTTTCAACCACTTAGATAAAAAGAGGGTTAGGAAGCGAGAAGAGAAGTGGACATGTGGCTCTCATGAAGTTGTTTTTTTTTCTTTTTTAAGAAGTAAATTAAAAAAAATGGGGGGTGTGTATGTTGTACACGCACACAAGTATATTTGTATACAGAGGCCGGAAGACGGCATCAGAGCACCTGGAACTGGCGCTACAGGCAGTTGCAAGTCAGTCGTGTGGGCCCTGAGAACACACCTGGGATCCTCTGCAAGAATAATAGGTGCTTATAACCACTGAGCCATCTCGCCAGCCCTGAGGAAAGGTATTCTAAGATGAGATCCGTAGGGATAAGAATATGGGCAGAGAAAACAGAAGAGCCAAAAGTGAAAGTAAGAACTGGACAAGGTTACTTAATCTCAGCCGTGCCGACATTTGAGACATAATTCTGTCATGGGCAGTTAGCTTGTACACACTAGGATGTCTGCCAGCATCCTTGGACTCTACCCTCACCATGTCCTGAGAGCAAAAATTGCTTCTCCCCATTGAGAACTCTCTGAGAACAAGATAGGGAGAAAGAGCGGGAATAGGCAATTAAAACCACCGCTGAAATAGCTCTACCAAAGCTGAGGCTCCCTGGGAAGGGCCTAATCTCAAACAGCAGCCAGGCATCAAGCAGGGTGTCATCTGAGAAAGACAGAAGGAAAGGAAGGGCAGCTCTAAGTAGGGAAGCTGATTTATCTGAAGATGGTTCCAGGAGCTGAAGAAACTCAGAAAAGTGAAGTCCTGGGAAGGAGAAGGTAAGGTTACCATGTCAGCATGGTAAGTCAGCATGAACGGCGATGAGTAAGTAACAAGGAGGGAACCGACGGGAAGGATCTATAAAAATCAAGGGGAAAATCAGCCACTATGGTTCGAATGTTCATTCCAAAACTCATGTTGAGATGTAGTTGTCATTATAACAGTGCTAATAGGTGGGACCTTACTGAGTGTGGTAGCCTGAACCTTTAATCCTAACATTATAGACAAGAGGCCAGTAGATCCCTATGAGTTCCAGTCTAGCCTGATTTACATAGGAAGTTCTGGGACAAGATGGTCTTCAGAAGCAGAATTTATACTCCCTCTTCTGAGTAATACCTCAAAGAATATTAAAGACAGCTAAAAAATAATCACACTTCTCAACCTAGGCAGACCCTTCTGAAGTTAGCAAATATTGCAAACCACATACAGAAGCAAGCAGAAGGATTGAAGGCTAGAAGTGAAGACAAATGAGAGGCTTCCTTCTTCAAGAAATCCATAAAAAATAATCCAAGGGAAAGGTCAATATAACTATATTTTAAGTGTCCAAAGGAAAGAAATTGGTAAGAAATTTGCTACGGCCAGTACTCTTGTTACTGCCCATCCTGCTGCCCCTCAGAGTATATTCAATAAACTTTGACTTTCTTTTTTTTTTTTCAAAAAAAAAAAGGTGCTAAAAAGTTACCCAGAAGAGAGAAAACTTTGAATATTAAAGAAGTAAAGAACATTTTGGCTGGAGTGATGGCTCAGTTGGTAAAACACTTGCCCCCTAAGCCTGAGGAACTGAGTTCAATCCCCCAAACTCAAGTATCCAAGTTAGAAATATGGGTGTGGCAGTGGGCCCTGGAGAGGGAAAACAGAGGGATCCTTAGGACTTGCCAGTCAGCCTAGCCAAGCTCCAAGCCAATGAGAGATCTATCTCGGAAAAAAAAAAGCTGTTTCAGGGGATAGAGGGAAGCTAAAAAAGATAAAAACATTTGCCACAAAGCCTGATGACCTGAGTTCAACACCCAAAACACACATAAAGGTGGATGGAGAGAAGTGACTCAGAAAGCTGTCCTCTGACCGCCACATGTGTGCAGCATGGCATACATACATACATACATACATATAGACATACATACACACATACATACATACATAAAAACATACATACAGACAGACAGACATATAGACATACATACACACATACATACATACATAAAAACATACATACAGACAGACAGACAGACATACACACACCATATACCTACAATAAAAACAAATAAACAGAATTTGTTTTAAAAGTCAAGGTGAATGGTTAATGTGGAAATGATATTCGATGCTGTCCTTGGCATCCCCACAGACATGCACATACTCCACTTACACACACATGGGGGTACAGACAGAGAGGGAGGGAGGGAGGGAGAGAGAGAGAATATACAATGAAGTTCTAACATCTAAACAATAGCTCCAGAAAGGGCAAATGGAAGAGAAACAATATTTTTAAAGATCACAAACATAACTGAGAATATCAGGAGTCCTCAGACTGATGGAATACACCAAATAAATGCAAGATAAATAAGAATAAATTCATGGCTAAAGATAGTACATAGAAACTGACAACCAAAAACTAAAAAAATAAAAGGTTTCAAAGAACACCCAAAAGAAGATAAAGACCTGCCTACTATGAAACTACAAATGGACTAACTACAGACTTCCCATTAACAAGACTGGTCAAAACACAAAAGACTCACGGTATCAATGTGTGGAGGGAAAACCACTGTCAACCTGAAATTCTATGTCCTGTTTAGCAATCATTCAAGAGAAAACATGAAGTAGGGACATTTTCAGAAACATTAAGAACAGATTTACTACTAATGGGCCGATATTGAAAGAACTACTTAAGAATATTACTCAGAAAGAATGTGAAGTTCTCTGAAGGAGCCGCATGTGTATTAAAAAGCCTGATCTTGGCTGAACAGAACACGGGGATTCTGGAGAGATGGGATATTTCAGGTCAAGAATCAAATTATTTTTGGTTACTATTTGTCCCTTCTTAACAGCCTTCTTGTGACCTAAAACTTCTTGACTTTTAGATAAAATGCTTATAATACATTACTAAGCCTACCATGCCGGGCTGGAGAGATGGCTCAGCGGTTAAGAGCATTGCCTGCTCTTCCAAAGGTCCTGAGTTCAATTCCCAGCAACCACATGGTGGCTCAAAACCATCTGTAATGAGGTCTGGTGCCCTCTTCTGGTGTGCAGGCATACACACAGACAGAATATTGTATACATAATAAATAAATAATTTTTTTTTAAAAAAAAAGCCTACCATGCCTAGCGTCCTCAACAGTAAAGCTGACAGTGTAAGCAATACATCTAAGGCTTACAATTCCCCCTCTACCTGGGGATCCCACATATGTGTTCTATAAACAAATCAATTCATAAGCTTCTTTTCCATGGCTATAAAAGTTCACGCCCTCGTTTCTACAGCAGAACAGGACATTTGGAGTAACATGAACACGCTACTCATATGTGACTCCTTTCATTAAAGCTTTGCATGTTGACAGAAGGAAACTGAACCAACAGGGAAGAAACGGGGTGAATGAAGAATGCTGAGCAAAGAAATACAAGGAGCATACTGGTGAAAAACTATTCACTGCTTTTATAGGCTTAAGGTAGTTTGAAGCAAAATTAACATAAAAGAAACATTATCATGGAAGAGGCCACTAGGGTTAGGACTAAGCATTCTAAAATCTCAGTCTTATTTAGGACAATACGAATACAAATTTAATTCAAGTTTAACTAAACATGTATGTTAAAATCTTAAGAGTAACCACACTTCTGACCCAATATAGAGCGAACAGTTGGTTCAGAAAGTGGAGAAACGGGGAGGCAGGAGACAATCTGGTGCTTACCTGGAATAGACTGCAAGTGAACACCAAAAAGGGAGACTGAAACAGGTGGTAAAGTTGTGAAAGCCCGATGTAGCTCGCTGAAGGGGCAGTGTGAAACTACTGGGGGCTGCAGAGTTTGGGGAGCCCCAATCTTCTGCAGGATCTTGCACCTCCAGCCACCAACCCCTGCCCATATCCCACGGGCACTGAGGCAAAGGAAAGAGCCTTAAAGTTGCCCATTGTGATGCCGCCTTATGATGCAGGCTGCACAGCAATGGTGCCTGGGAGCAAGGCACTCCCCCAAGACCATTCCCATGCCTGGCAGAGAAAGTAAAGACAACTGGTATTACCTTTGTCCACTTCTATCCTTAAGACCTGGGTAAAATCTCCCGGCAAGGGGAGCTAGGGGGTACTGTATCCTACTTCAGGAGTGGGACAGGATTCCATAAAGGGACCAATAAAATAGCCAAAGCGGCAAGACCCTAGGACTTCAACATAAATCTAAGGTTTAAAAAAAAAAAAAACCAGAAAGCATATTCTACCACTCCATCAAGCTAAAGAACTCCCAGGAACAGTAAGGCAAAATTCAAGGAAAAAAGAGAAAACAAGAGGCTGTAAAAAAGGAACTTGCCAAGGCACAAATCAAAGAGGAGACTGAAAATTTTGAATGGAATAGGTTCTACCTCCCGCTCAAATGCAAAATATCACTAAGAGAATTTGAAGCCTGAGGTACTCCGAGAGAAACCATAATGATGCAGGGGGGCAGCCCAACTCTTAACTGGATTAACTCAGATCCCAGCATTAAAGGCCTAGCAGAAAGAAAGACATGCCCATGCAAAACATAAAACTATATACCTCCATCTCTAGCATTGTACACAGTAAGTCAGGCTTGCAATGATTTATAAGAAAATTAAACCACAAGGCATAAGAGAACACATAGAAACAAATGCTCAGAAAACATAAAGAGCAAGACATTACGAGACACTGGGAATGGTTTACTGTTAAACAGTATGCTGGGGGCTCTGACCCCGCCCCCCCCCCCCCCCCGCAAAAGAACAGCATGAAAAATCTGATGGTTAATTCCAACAGAGAAATGGAAAGTGTGAAGAGGAATCCAATTGAAACTGCCACCGATGGAATGCTACCATGTAAGAGAGATGAAGGCTCACTGCAAGAGGCTCTCCGGCCTTGGCTCAACTCAGCCAAGGAAAGCTATTAGTGAACTTGAAGGGGAGAGAATATCGCCGGGGTGGGGGTAATAAGAAAGATCTATGGGACAGTATCAAAGGTCCTGACACAATATAATTAGGATCGTGGAGAGAAGACAGAAGAGGACAGAAGTACTTGAAGAAATAATGGCTAAAAATATACCCCAAAATGATCATAAGACATCTAACCACAAATTCTAGATAATCCAAGAAAAGAAAGATAAACAATAAAAAATGCAAGAAATCACATACGCTTCTACATTAGCACCATAACTTAGTAACACTAAAGACTAAATTTCCAAAGCCCTCCCATTGCCATGCCTTCAAAGCCTGGGGCTGGAGAGATAGCTCAGTGGTTATAAGAGCAGTTACTGCTCTTGGGAATCACCTGGGCTGGGTTCCCAGGACCCATGTGACAGTTCACAATTGCCTAGAGTTCTAGTTCCAAACAGACCTGATACTTTCTGCTGGCCTCCATGGGCCCCTTGTATGCACATGATACTCAAATCTCACACAGGCACGCATGCATACACATAAATTTTAAAAAAATCCTATTTTTTAAAGGAAAGGTTTTCTGTCAATGTGATTTACAGGTTATCAATTTGGTGTATAATGATCACCATTACACAATGCTCACTCTGCGTCCAAGTCTCCACTGTGTAACTTACCAGTCAAAGCTTTGCCACAAGCCTATATCCCAGCAAGAGAGGCTGGGGTGCACATTTTCTGGTAAAGCATGGCAGAAGTCCAACTAACTAATGTATATCATAGCAAATTAATTTGGTTATGTCACTACATTCCCAGAGTGATGGCTCCCCCCCCACACACCCCATTCCGAGACAGGATTTCTCTGTGTAGCCCTAGCTGTCCTGGAACTCGCTCTGTAGACCAGGCTAGCCTGCCTCTAGATATGCGTAACTCTGCCTCCTGAATGCTGTAATTAAAAATGTGCTCCACCACCGCCTAGCCACAGAGTGGTTTTATGTGACAATATTTTACCTCGGTATGGTAAGACATCAAACTAGTTTGCCAGTCTATAAGGCCTAAGTAGTAGCCTAGGAGTATGTGAAGACACATGATAAATAAGCAATACGTTCAACAAAAGACAGCTTTGTTCGATGGTAAAGGGGAGGAAGGGGGAGAAGGAAGGAAGGAGGGAGAGAGATGGGTTCAGAGAGAATTTATTATGAACGAGGAGGGCTCTGCAATTACTAGTATACTCTGAACTAGTATAATAAATCATGAAAAACTTCTTAAATGTCACTCTTACAGTTAGCAGCTTTGGCCTTCCCATATGCTACACTATAAACACAAGTGGAAGAGTTTGCAGCACCCCATAGGGAGCCATTGGCACCTACTCATGTACCAACATGGGGCCAAGGATGGCACAATTATGCCCATAGGCAGGTAACTAACCAGGCATTTCTACAGGGGGAACAGAAAGGGACAGTCACTGGAGAGGCACCTAATACAGAGAAGCCAGCAAACAAGGTGGTCCTGGCATGAGGGGGATGGGAGAGGTCAGAAAAGAAGAAATGTCTCTGGAGCATTTCCTATGTCCCACATGCAGAGACTGCACTATGGCACCAGAGTTCACAGCTCAAAACACATACCAAGGGTTTGTCCATTTCCCTAAGATGCACCACTGTTTAAACTACTAGTTTTAATATTCATACATTCTCGAGCCACATTGAAAGAAAACCCAAATCCTAGGACAACGTAAGGCCTGCAATACATGAATTCCCATCTTTGTTGCTGTTTTTGCAATTCTCCCAGGTTTACATGTCTATTTGTAGATCCATGACGTGAAGAAACCCTCTTAAGGCCCATTCCTTTTACTTGACATTTCTTGCCCTCTCTTAAGATTCTTTGCACCCACACTCAAACCACTTTGTCCCTTATTTATTTTGCCTCAAGTCTGCCTAGGCCACTTGTACCCTGCCTTTCCCTTTGAACGTGCTTTAACCCCGTGCTTTGGTCACCGCATCTGGCCTCTCCTGCTGGCTTACAGAACATCACCATTGCTTAGATTGATGTCAACATTCCCTCAGGTGCCCGAACATGAACAATGACATTAAAATACTCAAACGGTTACCCTAGCATAAGGTCATCCAAGAAAGTCCCCATTTCTTTTTACCAACCCCGCACATAGAGAGACTTCAAAAACACCTCTAAATCAAGGATATTAACTCTGGAGACTAGAGAAACCACTGGGACAAAAACATTGGTTTCACGGGCTTAATTTGGAAAAGAGGCAATTATTTTCAAGTACATGCCGTGGGCTGAACGAAACTGGAAAAAAAATGACATAAACCATTTTCCAACTCTTCAACACCACCAAGAAAAGGATCAAGGGAGGGCCACCAATGAAGGTGGGAGGGAAGGCAGACAGGCAGACTGAGCAGGTATAAGACAGTTCAATAAATTCTAAGAGCTCATGCCAAAAGTAAGCTAAGTTTAAGGCTACATTAAAATGTAGGTTGCAAAGGAAATCCTAGAAGGAGGAGATGATTATGCTATTCTTTGCATATGTAGAGTGGGGGGGGGGCAATAGCACCATTCAATACATATAGGCGCTAACAATTCTAAACTAAGGAAGACCTGAACCTTATGCAGTCAGCAAGGCAAACAAAATTTTTGCATGGCTGAAGATATCCTTTTAAAAAATGTCGGGCATAGAAGTACATTCCTGTAACTCAAAAGTCATCCTTTGCTAAAAGCAAAGCTACTTGAGACTTTGTCTCAAAAAATATCTCCTAAACATGGGAGGATGCTTACTGTAGGAGAATGGAATAAATCAGGATACTCAAAATAGTACCTCTACAGAGCTTGTGCATGCCTAAACTAACCTGAACACATAAAGTCGGGCACGTGTTATATGGCACCAATGAACGATATAGCGTGAATGACCCGTGGCAGGTCCCAGGGAGGGTGGGAGACTGTGGGACCCAGAATGTGCCATGCAGAGAGAGCTTAGGGAGTATGAGGAAGAAGGGAGAGCTAGAGAGCTAGAGACAGAGACAGAGGGAGAGGGAGAGGGACAGAGAGAAAGAAGGGGAGAGAAGAGAGAGAAGAGGAGAGGAGAGGGAGAGGCAGAGCGCTGCCTCTTCAGAACAATAGCAGTGAAGAGAGAGCCTAGACCAGCCTGCCTCTGCAGAAGGGAGAAATTAGAAGTGGGAGGAGCTTGTCTTTTAAAGGGACAGTGTACTGACTGGGAAAGCCAGCATAATCATAACATGGACCTGGGGGATGGCTCAGTGGGTTAAGAGCATATGGCCTAAGTTCAGGTCCCCAGCATCCCTGTAAAAAGGCCAGGGGTAACCATTCTTTCCCCTAACTTCACTGCTGCTGGGTGGGGATCTGGGATCATAGATAAGAAGACTGGATGGGGGGCGGTGCTGGCCAGCCATGGTTAAGGTAGAGAGTGATAAAGCAGGATGCCAGAAATTCTCCTCTGGCTTACATCACACACTTACACATATGTATACACAGAGAAAGTAAAGAAGAATAAAAGTCTGGCACAGAAGAGTTTAATAGAAAAGACAAGGTCACAAAGGAATCAGGTTTGAAATGGTATTCCTCCAGAAGTCGGATGCCCCTAAACAACATGAACAAAATTACCTAAAGACACTGTAAGAGCATAAAATAAACACGAACTAGGAAAAAAAACAGCATACATGTTGAGAAATATTAAGCCAGATCCAAGACGTCGTATTTGGAAAGACAAAAGAATTCAAACTTAATGTTGCTATTTAATAAAAATGCTTCATTAAGACATTAACTATCTTCAGCAGATAAATGGGGTGAGGGAGAACCAGGAGAGTTTTAAGTTTAAACAAGGGAGAGAGATGAAACTGTTAGAAAAAATATTTTAATTCAGTTATAAATAGAAACGACATTCCTATATAAGGTTAACAGCATGGTGAGGAAGGAAAGTAAAGGTAGTTTCTAAAAACACAATGAAAAGAGTACCACAGATGACAATCAATCAAGGAAGCAGTTGCAAAAGTTCTAATGAGATGAGAAGACTATTTTAACTTGCAGAGATTATGACCTTTTTGACAAACTGTTAAGACTCCATTGAGCTGCAATTCTGGGCTTTTGGCAGCCCTGCATTTCCCATCACACCCCTGCTTAAAACTTCAATAGTTTCCCAGGAGACAGGGCAGGGGGAGAGCGGGACTACTAAAATCTTCAAGGTCTCACCTCTGTCTACTTGGGCTTTGGCTTTGGCTTTTCTCCTTTCTAGCCATTTTAGAATTCTTCATTTTGGGGGGTGAAGGAGAGGTTAGACAGGGTTTCTCTGTGTGTAACAGTCCTGGCTGTCCTGGAATTCACTCCGTAGACCAGACTGACCACAAACTCAAGAGACCCACCTGCCTCTGCCTTCCCTGGGGCTGGAATTAAAGGGGTGCACCTGGCTAGAATTCTTCCTTTCAAAATTACTTTTAATTAGCATAAAAATAGGCTGGAAAGAAGGCTGAACAGTTAAGGCCCTCTGTTGACCTTGTAAAGGACCTGAATTCCTTCCTAGCTTGGTGTCTCACAACCCTCTGTAACCCCAGATTGAGGGAATCTGAAGCCCTCTTCCTGCACCAGGCACGAATGTGGTACACATACATGCAAAAACAAGCATACACATAAAATAAATAAAACAAAAAATTAGCATGCAAAGGCATTCGATATCATTGTGTTACTTTCTTTTGAGATGTTTTTAATTTTATTTTTAATTACATACATGGGGGTATGTGTTACATAGATGAGTACCCAGGATTCCAGAAGAAGGGATGGGATCCCCTGGAGCTACAGTTACAGGCTCTGAGTCACCTGACATGAGTGTTAGGAACTGAACTGGAGTGGTATGTACTCTTAACCACTGAGCATCTCTCCAGCCCCTCATTTTATGGTATTTTCAAGCAATACAATCTTTTTAGTATATTCTCTTCCCCCTGTCTCCCCTTCTCCTTCTCACCCTCTTTCTACATCTCCCCCCCACCTTCCCACCCCCCACCCCCCCAAACCCTCTCCACCACCACCACCACCACCCCCCCCCCCCCCGTCTCCTTTCAGCTGTCAGGTCACACCTGTCCTTTTGCCCTTCACTACCCCTCATCAGCACCTTTTTACCTTCTCCAGGTCCCCTTTCTGGTTTTCCCCATTTATCCATTTATTTCAATACATAGACACATAACAAGGATTCAAAGACCTTGTTTGTCAAGAGCCTCTACGTCTCTCACTGTGCCTCAGGGTATTTGCACCTACTCTTCTGGAAAACTAGTCCCCCAATTAATAAGCCTTCTTATTGTTAAACTCACTTAAAAGTCACCTCAGGGTGGCCTTCCTAGCAACTCTCAGAATAGATTGTCCACCTTACCCATGCGATTTGTTCCTACAGGTGACTTCTTCACACCTCTGTCTCCAGCTCAAGACTAAACTCTTTTAATGAGAGGGCAGGGCCACTGTGGGTACTCATTAAGCATTTGTTAAATGAAGCAAAGACAGACTTCAGGATGTAAGAAAGGTTATTTTACCGACGACTGAAGCAGTATGAAATACCAATTTGCACAAAATTAACTTTTGTTTACCTCAATCAATTTCAATAAGCACAATTAAGCTCAGTCTTCTCAGTGACGCTCCCTTGAGAAGCCAAGACCCTTACTGGTACATATCTTCTTTTTTTCCATGAGTGCCTTTCGGTTAAGCACTCCCCTAGACACCAGCCACCCACCACCACCACCACACTTAAGTCTCCGTTTAAAAATACCTTTGGAGGCCGCAGAGATGGCTGAGCGGTTAAGAGCACTGGCTGTTCTTCCAGAAGACCTGGGTGCAAATCCCAGCACCCATATGACAGCTTACAATCATCCGTAGCTCCAGCTGCAGGGGATCTGATGCCGTTTTCTGGTCTCTACCAGCATGCATGTGATGCAGACACATCAGTACACAACATACCCATACACATAAAAATATATCTTTTTGTACCTTCCTTTTCATAAACTCCAACGCTATTTCTAAAGAAAACCCTTTTCATGTGCATACTGTACAACTTTAATTTTGAATCCAGTTGTGATATTATTGCTAATAATTACTAGCAATTAAATCTGTATGTCCCACAAGAAGCTGACAAAGCAGGGTAGTGTCTGGAAATTGTGGGTAAATTCTAGGGTATGTTTCATCTGAACCAACTGACAATCTCTGAAAGATTCAACTTCGCCAATGTCAGGGTAATTCGGCAAAACCAATCCGACAAATTTTCTTCAACTCTCATCTGTCAACATTTTGGTAGGGAATAAGGATGTATGCATAGGTACATGTTCTTGTGTACACATGTGTGCACCTAAGTGTTCACATATGTATGGAAGCCAAAGGTCAAAATCTGGTGATTTTCTCTACCATGCGGGACTTTATGAGAAAAAGTCTTTCATTGAATTTGGAGATCATTTATTCAACTAGACTAGCTGGCCCTAAAACATCTGGGATCAACCTGTTTCGACCCCAACACTACTCCAAGTTCTTCATTAAATTTCTATTTTTAATTGAAAATAGATTTTTTTTTCATACAATATATTCTTTTTTTTCTTTTCAAGACAGGGTTTCTCTCTGTAACAGCCCTAGCTATCCTGGAACTAGCTCTGTAGACCAGGCTGGCCTCAAACTCAGAGATCTGCCTGCCTCTGCCTCCAGAGTACTGGGATTAAAGGTGTGCGCCATCACCACTCAGCCATATAATCTATTCTGATTACAGTCTCCTCTCCCTGAGCTCCTCCCAGATCCTCCCTACCTCCCTACCACTCAACTCCATACCTTGCTCTCATTAGAAAACAAATATCTAATAATAATAATAAAACAAAATAAAAACCAGGTTAGGGCAAAACAAACAGAAAAGGAGCCAAAGAAAAAAATTACAAGTAACACACAGAAACATACACATTTGAACACACAGAAAACCCATAAAAACAAAATTGGAAACCAAAAGACCTATACAGTAAAAAAGAATGATGGGGCTGGAGAGATGGCTCAGAGGTTAAGAGTATTGCCTGCTCTTCCAAAGGTCCTGAGTTCAATTCCCAGCAACCACATAGTGGCTCACAACCATCTGTAATCAGGTCTGGTGCCCTCTTCTGGCCTGCAGGCACACACAGACAGAATATTGTATACATTATAAATAAATAAATATATATATATATTTTTTTTTTTAAAAAACCATTCAACTTCTTATGCCAGGCAGTGGTGGCGCACGCCTTTAATCCCAGCACTTGGGAGGCAGAGGCAGGCGGATCTTTGTGAGTTCGAGACCAGCCTGGTCTACAAGAGCTAGTTCCAGGACAGGCTCCAAAACCACAGAGAAACCCTGTCTGGAAAAAAAAAAAGAATGAATACATAAATAGGAACAGACAGCATTATTAGACCCAAAAGCCATCTAGAAACAACGATTGAGTTCATTAAAAAAAAAAAAAATGAGGGGTAGGGACTGATCTCAGATTCTCATGCCTGTATGGCAAGTATTTTACCAACTGACCATCTCCCTAGCTCCATTTTCCACCATTTTTATCTGCCTGTATGTCTAATCTGATTGGTAACAACTTCATTTTGCCAAGAATCTAACCTTTAGGCATAATACAAAGATCTGTAACTGCAACTTACCTAAAATAATTTCAGGCAATTTTTTTTTTAAATGGGCCAGTGAGACGGCTCAGCCAGTATAAGTGCTTTCCACCAAGCCTGACAACCAGAGTTCAATCCCCAAAACCCAAACAGTAGAGTGAGGAACCAACCCCAGAAAACTGCTCCTTGACCTCTCACATCTGATGTGCATCTGCATGCATATACACAGTCGTGCAGAATCTTTATAAATATTTATGTAATGATAAATAAATAAGGGCTGGAGAGACAGCTTCGTAGTTAAGAGAGAATGCTGCTCTTGCAGAGAACATGGGTTCAATTCCCAGCACCCACATTCTAGCCCTAGAAAACCAATTCCTCTGGCTTTCTCGGGCATCTATATTCATGTGCTGAAATACAAACACACATGCACGCACACGATTGAAAAGTAAAATGTATATTTCAAGAATAAATAATTTAAAAACATGTTCATCTATGTTTTATTAGCTCCCAGAAATCTGTTTTCTTGCTCTGAAAAATCACTAGCTATCTAAATCTATTGCGCAGCTGAAAAAATGGCTCAGCAGTTAAGAACACTTGTTGATGCTCCTGCAGAGGACCCAGGGTCCTTTTCCAGCACCCATATTAGGTGACTCACAGCTGCTTGCAACTCCAACTCTAGAGGATCTGATGCCCTCTTCTGGATTCTGCAGCCACTGTCTACACAGGGCACACCTAGGAACCCCCATACACACATACAAAACATAAAACAAGTTATTTCCAAAACTCACTTCACATGTTACTATTTGATATTCGATATCAAAAAAGAAACATATTCATAACTGTTAAAAATAAAAATCAATACTATTTCAAGCCAGTTACGACTGAACTGACAGTAGGCTATTAATATCAGGCCAGCATTGTTTGTCTAATATGTTCTTGAAAAATCCAAACACAACCTACCATACAGAGTTACTGATTTACCTGCCTAGCACTTCTGAGGGTCACTTTCCCACAAGAACTGTTTATATAAAAGTTAGACACCATTTTCTAAATACTTTCAACCAAACCATTACCGTTTATTACGGGTATGCAAAAGATAACACATAAACCATCCTACGAGCAGTCCCCACCTACACCATCAACACACTAGGCAAAAACCAATACCTCACAATGTGGCAGAAGTTAGCCATGCTGTACAATTTTACCATAATCTATGCTCGCAACCTGGCTTTACTCTCCACAGAAATGATAGCTGAGAAGAAAATGCTGCCAGTAAGAGAGCCATGTCTAAATTCCACCACAACTCAGTGTGAAGCAACACAGAAAGTAGAAAATGTTTGGGTATCTGAATACAATAAAGGTTGCTCTACAGCAAGTACAGCAGAGACGATCTGTCAAGGACAATTGGAGCTCAAGAGTTCAAATGGTAAACTCAGCAATATCACTGCTCAGTATCAAGAAAACCAATTATTCTGCCTATCTATCTTACATCTGAAAGTGAGTTTTCCTTATCCAATAACTGTGCGATTTCCCCCAATTTATTTTCTATGTATCTCTAATATTATCACTAAGAACAATGTTATTTAATTCATTATCAGATAGAATGCTTGCCCAGCTTGTTGAGAGCCTAGATTTGATTCTCAGCACCACATAAATAGGGTGGTGCACATCTGTAATCCCAACACCCAGAAGAAAAGGAGCTGAAACCCAGCTTTGGCTACATAGAGATTTAATAACCAGCCTGGGCTACATGATACCCTAGCTCAAAAAATAATTAATAAAATAAACCCACAAAGACAAGGCAACTTGTGCCATTTGTAATATGGTCCTTCATATTCTACTAAGGATCATGCTTGGGCAAAGACTTGAAACAGGTCTGACGGGTGGCTCAGGAGGTAAAGGTACTAAGCCTAATGAATTCAATCCCCAAGACCCATACAGTGGAGGAGAGAACTGATTCCTGAAGGTTGTCCTCTGACCTTCACATGCATGTTCACATGTTCACAAATACACACACACACACACACACGAAATAATTAAATGTAATAAAATTTACAATGGAAACACAAGAATTGTGATGTGTAAGAAGTTATATTTTGAAGGCATCTTTAAGAGGTTACTGGTGTCTGGTGACTAGGAGGCCTAGCTGAAGCAGGTAAATGAGGTTACAAAAACCATATTTGAAGGAGAGTTGGTTTTTTAAATGTTTACTAGCATACTTTTACAGGAGACAAATTTGCTGGGTGTGGTTGTTCACGCCCTTAATCCAAGCACTTGGGAGACGGAGGCAGGTGTACCTCTGTGAGTTCAAGGTCAGCCTGATCCACAGAGATAGTTCCTGGACAGCCAGAGTTACACAGAAAAAGTCTGCCTTCCAAAAAATAAAAGTGTTAAACTGTATGTTGGAAAGCTGTACTCTGTGATGTGGGAGGGTCTTCTGTCTATGTGTTACTTTCACTGGTTAATAAAGAAACTGCCTTGCCTTTTTGATAGGGCAGGATTTAGATAGGTGGAGTAGACTGAACAGAATTCTGAGAGAAAGAAAGCAGAGTCAGGCAGACGCCATGATTCCCCTTCCCGAGACGGATGGTGGTTAGAATCTTCCCGGTAGCCAAGACCCCGTGGTGATACATAGATTATTAGATATGGGTTAAAGCAAGATGTGATAGTTAGCCAATAAGAGACTGGACATAATGGGCCAGGCAGTGTTTAAATGAATACAATTTGTGTGTTGTTATTTCGGGTGTTAAGCTAGCCGGGTGGGATGAAAAGCAGGCCTGCTCGCCTCATCACTACAACTCTGTGGAGAAATCAACAAAAATTGTCAAGGCTCTATCTATGCACAACATCCCTTTGCTTTGGCCAAGAAGATTTCTGGTCCTGAGACTCTATAATATTCATCTCTAAATGACAAAAGTGATTTTTATCAACTTAAAAATAAAGATACCACGTTTTCTTCTTTCACATGAACCTCTAAGTGTTCTTTGAAACTAAGCTTCAACAAGTTGGTTCTCTTGATGATTGATGGGTCTTGGTTTAAAAATAATGTAGCTGGTGAGATGGCTTAGCCCATGAAGATACTGGCCACCAAGCCTGACCACCTGAGTTCAATTCCTGAGGCCTACATGGTACAAGTAGAGAAGAGACTCCTGCCAAGTTTCCTCCAACCTACACACAAATGCCATGGAATGTATATGACCACCTACTCCCCACCCACAAAATAAATAAATGTAAAAATCTACCTTTTAGGGCTGGAGAGGTGGCTCAGAGGTTGGGCACACTGGCTGCTCTTCCAGGCGGCCTGAGTTCAATTCCCAGCAGCCACATGATGGCTCATAACCATCTGTAATGAGATCTGGTGCCCTCTTCTGGCATGGAGGTGTACATGCAGGAGGAATATTGTATACATAATAAATAAATCTTTTAAGAAAACAAAAAAAAATCCTAAAACTACCTTTTAATAAAGGTCATATGGCTGGCTTTAAACTCACTATGTAGCTAAGGACCTTGATGATTTAATGTTCATGTTTCCCAAGTCCTGGGATTACAGGCATGTGCCACCATGCACAGTTTATGGAGGGTTAGAATTTGGGGCTTTCCGAAAGCTAGAGAATACAGATCTATGCCACCACCTCCAGTATACGTGGTGCTGGGAATCCAACCCAGCGCTTTGTGAAAATCTGGCAAGAATTCTACCGAAATTGCTACATCTCAGGCCCAAAATTCTATTTTCAACAGAAAAGATTTCATTAGAGTTCAATATCTGTTTATTAAGGAAGAAGAATTACTCCAAGAGTGGTGGCACATGCCTTTAACCCCAGCACTCAGAAGGCAGAGGCAAGTGGATCAGAGGCTGGCAGGGTCTACTGAGAGAGTTCCACATCAGCCAGGACTGTTACACAGGGAAACCCTGTCTTAGAAAAAAAAAGAAAAAAGAAACAAGAATAAGGGCCCAGAAAGATGGCTCAGTGGTTGGAAGGGCTTGCTGCTCTGTTCTTCCAGAGGACCAGAGTTCAGTTCCCAGCACCGTATCAGGCAGTTTCTCTAACTCTAGCTCCAGAGATCTGGAAACCTTCTTCTGGCCTCTTAGATATCCACCAACACATACACATAAATTAAAAAAAATTAAACAAGAATAATGCACCTCTTTAAACTTTACCTCTCAATTTTATTTTACTTTAAGTCATTATAATTACTAAAAAGATGTACATCTGTAAATTATAACAGCTGCCACTTCAAAAGTACATCTAGCCAGGCCTGGTGGTTCGAGCCTGTAATTGCAGCTATGGGCAGAATTCTGCATCAAGGCAAGAAAAGATTGTTCAAGTCCTGCCTGGGATACAAAGGGTGAGTTCAAGGACCACCTGGATAACTTACTGGGAGCCTGAATTGGGGAAGAAAAGGGGGACTGGGAGGATACTACTAGGATTACAGCTAGTAGTAGAGAGGTTGCTTAGAATGTGCAATACCCTGGGTTCAATCCCTAGCAACACATACACATAAAGACAAAAGTGAATTCAGCGGGTATCCTCAAAGCCTTTATTAGTATAGTAAATTTAATCAGACAGTGAAAAGCTACAACGGATATGCATAAACATGAAGCACCCAGTGTTTAACTGAAACAATTATCTCATTTTGGACATATATAATTACATGTATGACTTTCATTTATGAAGGAATCAAACCAATGAGGCTGTGTTGCAAAAACTCGATACTTCTGGTTGTCCTAACCAGCAGCCTTGATAGATCCAGTCCCCTATGTCACAAAACACCAGGCAGCCTTGCCAATGAGGCCCATCAAACCCAGAAAACAAATTTATACATCCAGGACTCCCCAGGCACAACGTAAAGAATGAACTCAAAACAGGCTTTAGGAATCACACTCTTCTAGAGAAGCAGAAAACAGGGCTTGGGAAAGTCCAATTTCAAGTCAGACCGGTTTGGATGGCAATTTTGCCTCTTCTGCTGACTAGCTAGCTAATATGTGCAAATTATTTTTGCGCCCCATCTGACATGTACATGAGAAATAAGGAAAATATCTACCTTGGAGAAAGGCTGTGAGCACACATGCATACGTGTGAATAAATAATTTGCCACAGCATCTGGTATGCAGAAAGGTCCAATAGGCATAGCACTGTGAGAATTACAGAGCAGACTATACAAAAGAAAGACTGCACCCAAAACTTGACTCTGATGAGAACAACCCCCAAAACAAATGTCTTTATGTAAAAACCTTAATTCAAAGTGTTAACAAATTTCCAAGAGCCTGGTCCATTTAACCCAATAAATAATTTTCTGTTAATTCCCAAACCTGAAATGTTTAACTGATAAACATCTCTTTAGATAGAAAAGTCCTTGGTCCCGGTTTTCATAGCCACAGACAGAACTGCCTCCCAAATTCCTATCTCTGAAGAAATGTATAAACTCTAACGAGAAACGAGACCCAATCTTTGAGTAAATCACTAACACATTCACTGCTCCATATAAAGAAAAAAGTCTCAAAAATATAAAAAATTAAATCTAGATCAAGCATAGTAGCTCATGCCAGCAATCCTAGAACCTAGGAAGCTAAGGCAGGGTATTGCTACAAGTTCCAGGCCAGCCTAGGATACATAGTGAGTTAGTTCCAAGCTAACCTGGACTAAAAATGAGACCCTATCTAAAAACAAAAAATAAAAATCCAAATGCCAAAAGTGTGAATAATCAAAAAAATATCAATGTTGAGTTTCAGATTGGAAGCAGAGTGGATACTCTACAGAGAGCTGAAATGCTGACTATTGTTCCACTCCACTTGGATCCAACACCGGGCCATGTACTCTTCTTCTGAGTCACATCTCCAGCTCTAAATATTGTCTTTTGATGGCATTATTGTCCTAACAGACACAATTATCAGACGGTAAGCAACCTCTGACATTTTCTCTTCTCCTCTGTCAAGGAATTTGATGTTGCCAAGAATAAAACCTTAAGATCTAAAATTATCTGATTCTGAGTGAAATCTTTTCTAGTCAGGAAACAACTAAATACTTCAAATCTTGCTGCTTTTGTACTAAAGTTAAGGATTATATAAAAGATCTCCCTCCTGTTTCAGATCTATGCAAGTTGATTGCTTTGTTCACTGTAAATGCCTCATGCTATTATCTGACATCAATTTGTTATACTGGAGTATCACACTCTCACATTAACTGCCAAAAAATGCAATTTTATATTAGCACACCTTCAAAAAGCCAAACACTAAAAATTCTACTAAAATAAACCCACCAAAACTGTCAAAATGGAAGAAGGAAAAAGATGAAATTTTAAGCAGGTAAGAAAATATTCCCATGCTTGATTCTTTACAAATTTTCTACCAGATTATTTCTTAGCTATACCTCAACTTCCTATTATTAAGAAAACTGAAATGCAAATTCTACTGAAAGGCTAACTTCCAACAATTCAACTGTGGCTGAGAATCTCTCATAGATTTTTAGCCACTGTGAAGAAACGGGTTGGGGGGAAATGCATACTGATAGGAATTTCTCCACCTCTGTAGTTAAGGTTTGTAGTATAAGAATACTGCACCTCTGAAACAGAAAATGCCCCATAAAGTCTGGTTCTTCTCAAATGTAGAATATCTGGAACAGAATACATTTAATTCGCAATCAGTCAACCTTCTATTATTTCTGTGAGATGGCGCTTCAACTTCTCTCAATAGAAACCTTTCCTTTATAAAACCCCAGGGAGCAGAGTAGATGTCTGTGACTTAAATAACTCCAAGAACATATAATGGTAGATTTAATTAGGACCCTTGCATAAACAAAAAAAGAATCAAAACCATGGAGGGGGGGCTTTAAGAAGTCCCTAGTCTTTAATAAATTATAAGACTGAGCAATGACAAAAGCAATGCTCCCATTGGAAGGGATTTTATTTCTGAATAATTTTTCTAATACATCAAGTTATTTTTATTTAAAAAATTAGGCTTAGGGACTATGCTAAATCAACACAATAAGAACAGCAAACTGTTTCTATTTCTACCTATCAAATGAAGCATTGCACTGATTATGTTTAAAAGGCAAGCCAACTCAAAAGGATTTGATGCCCTTTCCAAGAGAGAAGCCCTCTTCCCAAGTACTCAGAAATGGCGGATTATTAATCACTCTTGGAATGGTTAACTTTATTTAGTATGCCTCTTTTGGAGTTCTATTCTTTAATGCAGCCAAATGGTATTTTTCTCCCTAATTAGGTTCCCCTGTACTTGTGCAATGCCCAGCACACACAATGTTGGCAGCGTTAGTTCTACAGCTTCTCTCTTCTGGCTCCTTCTCCCCTCACCTACCCTCTTTACCCTCCCATTCCCCCCCAAAAAAGATTTCCTTCCCAAATGTTCTCCTCTCTGCATTTGTCAACAGAAACACCCACTGGTGGTGTCAAACTGGTAATACTGCTGCAGGCTTCCTTACTCCCGTTCTAGCATCAATGCCAAAAAAAAAAAATGCTCCAACCTAAAATAGTACTTTTAATAAAGAATTGAAAATGCTTCCTAGGTACTCAAATACCATCTTCTCGGAAAGATGGAGGCCTTTTATGTTTTTATTATTAATGAATCCTAGTTGGGTTGTTAAATGTAAGATCATACTCTCCCTTTCAACACCAGATAAACAGGGATAAGGAAACATAGCCTCTTCACATTTTAAGAAAATATTTTAAAAGAATTAAAAATGAATTTACATTTAAATATTAGGCACTTTGTAATTCCAAAGTGTCACCGGTAAAAATCTCTCCCCTCTCTCTCTCTCTCTCTCTCTCTCTCTCTCTCTCTCTCTCTCTCTCTCTCTCCTCCTCTCTCTCTCTTCTCTCTCTCCCCTCTCTCTCTTCTCTCTCTCCCTCTATCTCTCCCTCTCTCTCTCTTCTCTCTCTCCCTCACTCTCCCTCTCCCTCTCTCTCTCCTCTCTCTCCCTCTCTCCTCTCTCTCCCCCTCTCTCCCCCTCTCTCTCCTCTCCTCTCTCCCCCCCTCTCTCCCTCTCTCCCCCCCTCTCCCTCCCTCTCTCTCCTCTCCTCTCTCTCCCCCTCTCTCTCATCTCTCTCTCTCCCTCTCTCCTCTCTCTCTCTCTCTCTCTCTCCCTCTCCCTCTCCCTCTCCCTCTTTGTAACCCTACAGCAAGAAAGAAATTAGCTGGAAGTGTTCCAGCAGATGTTACCTAAAACCCTAATCCTATACATATTTATGCCTCCTGTTTTCACTCAAATGCTCTCAGACAAATTAATTTGTGTAATCTTTTATATTGCCTACATAACCATTACATTCAAACAAGCCTAAATCAGATGCGCGGAAAGAAATTATTCTGTGTCAATACTTTCTAAAATCAGCTTAAATTTCAGCCAATTAAAAATAAATTGTGTTAACAGAATATTGATCTGCAACTATTTAAATATCACAGCATCCTTCTAGTCTGTCCGGAGAGATACTAAGGTCAGGCTTTTCTTATTCAAGCATCTGTGCCATACCACTCAAGTGAAGCGAAAAAACAAAACCCTCAAGAAAGATCTGCTTTAACACTGAAATCTGCCCAGGTTATTTTTTACCCCAACGTGGGCACAAAAAAAGAAGAAGGAGGAGGAGGAGGAGGAAGAGGAGGAGGAGGAGAAGAGGAGGAGGAGGAGGAGAGAGAGAGAGAGAGAGAGAGAGAGAGAGAGAGAGAGAGAGAGAGAGAGAGAGAGAGAGAGAGAGAGAGAGAGGAGAAAAAGAAAAGAAAGAAGAAAAAAAAAACCGGGTCAATTTGAGAAAGACCTGTTCATTTTGGCAGACGGTTCCAAACCCCAGGATTCAATTTCTATGAAGGTCCAAAGGGTAGGAAGGTCTGAGAAGGGGTCAATTTCTGCTTCCCTGCCAGCACGCCAGCCGTGAACTTCACAGCAACGCCTGAAAAACTTGTCCCGAGGAAGGTGGCGGAAACCTGCGGGGCTGCAGGCAGGGCGCTCGCCCACCCTCCCGGGCAGCCAAGGTCAGAAGGACCGGGGTTCTGAGTCGCAGCTGCTGGCGGGTCTGGGCTCTTTAGGAACTTGGGCGGGGGTTTGGAGCTCTTTTCAGTGCTAGCGCAAAAGGGTTTCCCCTCGTTGCAAGCCCCGGAGAGCCGTGGCCACGGGAATAGTGGGGTGGGGACACCGCAGACCTGCAGCAGAGGGGAGCCCCGCCGGGTCCAGCCTCGACTCAATGTCCCTCTAGCATAGCCCCTCTGTCTCCCAGCTCCAAAAATCGCAGTCCCAGCCCTACCGGGAAGCCCCTTGGGACGCGTGGTGGGTCGTCTAGAGAGACTCCAGCTTGGGACGCCCTCGGCTTGTCGCCCCGTTGTGGAGGGACCGGTGCCGGTGCCCCTTCTGTCACTCTCTTGAGTGGACCAACTGAGTTCTCTCTAAGGACAAACTGGTGGACACACCGCCAATGTGAGACGACCTGACGGGCGGACGCAACTACTCACCGTGCCGAGTCTCCCACCTCTCTTGGGGAACTAGGGAAGCCTCCACTCCCGCGGCAGCCGTCACCGCTTTACCTTCCTTAGCGGCAGAGACAAGTAATCGAAACCTCCGGCCCCGCCCTCTTGCCGGAGCAAACGCGCAGCCTAATTTGCTGTTTACCACTCCCGGTCTGCCCATTCGAGCCAATGGACAAGTACCTCTCATCCCGCTAGGTCCCGCCTTGGCCCCGCCTACTTCTGATAGGCGCCAATGAAGAGAAAGCGCTCGTGCTCGGGTTCGGGCTCGAGCGCCCCGCCCACGCTGCTCGTTCTCGAATCCCCAAAATCCTAGAACGCGGGTTTCTTGTACTTGCTCTCTGCTACACGAACGCGCTTATGCGCGCTCGCGACGCTCCTCCTGGCGCACCAGGTTTGGTTGCTCAGCCAGGCTATCGCAACCTGGGCTGCGAGGATGGAAGGGGCGGTGCTGGAGCTGGGAGTTTACTTGGCGAGGGGGAAGTGAGGGAGGAATGGAGGGGGCGCGGAATCGTGACAGAGAGGGGTGGGTGCGAGGGTTGAGGCGGGGTAAGGAGGCCCGGGAATCCACCTGTCACTGCGGTGGAAAAAGAAAGGGGGAATCCTGCCTGCAGCGCAGTTATCCTCGCCTCCCTCCCTGGAGACCCGTGCGCGGAGTGGGCGGAGGGCGGGGAGCATATTTCGGGCGGGAGCCCGGCACTGCTTGAAAATAAAGGACGAAGGGTTGGCTCATCTCGGTCCTTGGTTTAGAAAAAAAAATGATAACAGAGTCTATTGCTGCTCCTTAACTGTTGCAGCCGTGCGTGCACGCGCCCACAAACACATTCTTATGCACGTTCATCTAGCAGCCTGCGATCCCCTGGGGTGACTTTAAGAGCAAAGAACTGGCAGCAAGAGGATTCCTTACACAGCAACTGGACGTGTGCAAACCGCGGCGGCAGCGGCTGCGGCATCAACCCACAACTCTACTCCGGTCCGATGCTCTGCTTTACAAGATTCCCCAGCTGGTAAAAAAAAAAAAAAAAAAAAAAAAAAAAAAAAAGCAATGAAGTCATTGTCGGGCCAGTAGAAATATAAAAATCTTAATAACCACTGTGGATCAGGTTTTCGATGAGAATGAATAGGGGATGAGATACAGATATAGTCCCAGTGCACTTTAAAAAAATGAAAAAAAGAAGAAATGATTTTGTTAAAGACATTGCAGACAAATCTATGGAAAGCTGCATGATGATCCTGAAACACTTTTTAAAAGAAGAGAGTAAGGATAAGGGTTTTCTGGGGTTTAGGAAGGGACAGAAAATAGGTAGTGTATGAGGTCGAAGATGCCACCAAATAAGAAATAGCAGTTTGTAACAGGAAATAGATATCTTGGATAAAATCTATTTAATCTACTCTTGTCTTGAATCTGGTAATGACAGGTAGCTATGTAATGGATTTATCCACTCGATTCCAAGTCAATAAGATTTTCTTTTTCATAGCATGGTGAATATTTCATAAGCAATTGAAGGCATCTACTTTCTCAGGAAGCATATTAGCCAATTTTCCAGGTAGGAGCGGTGGATTAACAATGAGGTGAAAATGGAGTCAGGCTCTGCAGAGGCTCCTGCCTCCTCCAGTTGCAAAATAACAGTGCTGTGACCTCATGCTTCACTTTCAGCCACGTGGAGCCAGGATTCCTGGGACAATCGCTGCATTATCACCCCCTGTCAATGCCTTTGTACTAGAAATTTCAGTAGCATTGCCTTAGAATCAAATATAGGATGGTTTATCTGAATAGACTGAGAAGAAGGGGGGAGAAAAGCAGAATGCCAACAGATTTAAGTTCCGTGTCATTTTACGTAGCTATATTACATGTTTTCCAGGGTGTGATACCATGGGCAAATGCAGCCTTTCCCTGAGGAACATTTGCTTCGATTTGGTTTTCAGCACTGGTCTGTTGCATCCACATCCAGCTCAGTTAATTCTTCTTTGGAGAGAAAACTAGACATTTTAAGTGTTTTTAAGAAATACCATGCTGTCATTTACCTGAGGTCTTTTCTTATGTTAAAAGAGCAGTAATAGTTCCCTGCGAATGCCTGCTGCTCCGTTAAAAAATTCTACAGATATTTAAGGCTGACAGAGAAAATAGAGGCTGCTTCCATAAATTTGAATTTTAGATAAACAACAAATAACTTTTGATACGTGTATTTTTATCCCAAATACATTCAGGACAAGGCTAGAAGAATGCTGAAGCCTTTTAATCCCTCTCCAAAAAGAAGCTTATGAAATGCCCTCTGTGCAAACTAAACACATGTGTAGGCTTTGTTTGGAGAAACTGAAAAATAAGTTGCTGTTTATCTGAAATTCACATTACAGTGGGTATCCTCTGTTTTTATTTGCTCCTCTGGACGACCCAATACTGTTAAACACATTATGTCTAATTCTCACATATCTCAGCAAGAGTCTCCCCACTTCCAGATGGAGAGCCAGCTTCGGAGCCTCCTCAGCATCTATTTCTTCCCTCTCCCCACTAAAGGAACCCCCACTGTTTGCAGATATCCAGCCCCTCCACACACGAAGAGGCTGAGTCCAAATTCGTCTCAGTCAATCCATATGTGGCTTGATTAGCCTAAAAGAATAAAGCTTCGCATCCCATGGTTTAAAAGAAAGATTTTCCCCCTTATACCTTCTGGATGAACAACAAACTTAAATACCCCAAATACCACAGGCAGCCATTTTGAGAGCCCCCTTAAGCCAAAGCCTACAGACTAATTAAGGTCAAGTTTACAAAAGACGCAAAGGGAAATTAAAATGTAGGTTTTTGACAACACGAACATTTATGGACTACCCATGAGGGCCTAAACTTCATGATACAGCCTGGGTCCACTGCAAGGCAAAAGAAACAACCCAATGGCTGAATTGCTAGTGTTCGTAGGCAGAAGGGCACATCAGTAAGTGCCCTGTTCAGAGTGCAAATCATGCCAAATCTTACATCGTTTTCTTCGAAGTTTATGACACATAAACAAAATAGGGTATGGTGGCACACCTGGGCAATGCCAGCACTTGAAAAGCAGAAGCAGGGGGATCACAAGTTCAAGGCCACTCACCATCTCCATAGGGAGTTCCAGGTCAGCCATGGCTATACAGGTGAGACCTTGTCTCAACAAACAAAACAAAAACTAAATATAAAGTTTGTGCTATTTAGATGTCGTTTTAGAAAATCAAGTCCAATACTTTAAGCTTTTGAAGTCTCCATCTTTGTTCTCTAAGCACTAAGTTTAGCCACAAATAGTGTGGAAAGAACATGAATGCCGGCCTCAACACCTGATGTTCTTCTAGACCTTTAACACATCATCTTAAATTGTGATCACACCTTTAAGAAAAAAATTCAAGAATCGACTTTCCTCTGAGAAGCTCAAGTTCACATTTCTGGGTGTGTCTTCTTCTTTCTCTCTTTATTTTAACATCTGTGTTTAAATTTATCTTTCAGATCTCCTTCTGGGACTGGGAAGGTGGCTCAGTATGTAAATTGCTTACTGCAATTTCTGCATCTGTTTCCATCAGTTGTTGCATGAATTCTCTTGGGTGAGGAGTATGCTAGACTCCAGTCTACAAGTATAGTAGAGCAACTTTATGGAAGATTTCATTGACTTTTTTTTTTCTATTTGCTGGTCTTATTTGGTTTCATTCTAGTTCTCTGGGCTGTCCAGACTCTGGTTCCTGGGCTTTAGGCAGTGTCAGGTGTGGGCTTCCTCTTGTGGCATGGATCTCAAGCTGGACCAGTCATTGGTCTTCTACTCCCACAAGTTCTGACCCACCTTTACCCCAGCACATCTTGCAAGCAGGACACATTGTGATTTGAAGGTTTTGTGGCTGGGTTGGTGTCCCAGTTCCTCCACTAGAAGTCTTGCCTGCTTATAAGAGATGGCCAGTTTAGGATCCATATTCCCCAATACTGGGAGTCTTCAAAAGAGTCACCATGGTGGATTTCTGGGAGTTTCCCTTGCAATGGGTTTCTACCTCACCTCCAAAATGCCCCCTAATTCCAGTCATCTATCCTAGTACTCTCACTCTCCACTACCCTACCTGATCCCCCCGGTTTCCATCCTCACCCACTCCCAGGCCACCTGAGAAATCTCTCCTATTTCCCCTTCCTAGGGAGACTCCAGTGTTTCCCCTTTGAGCTCTCCTTGCTACCTAGCCTCTGGATCTGTGGGTGACAGCATGATTATCCTTTACGTTAAAGGTAATGTCTACTTGTAAGTGAGTACACACCATGCTTGTATTTATGGGGCTAGGTTACCTCACTCGGGATGATTTTTCTACTTCCACTCATTTGCCTACAAATTTTGATTTTTGGGTTTTTGTTTTTTGAGACAGAGTTTCTCTGAAGCCTTGAATGTCCTGGAGCTCACTCTGTAGACCAGGCTGGCCTCAGACTCAGAGATCCCCCTCCCTCTGCCTCCTGAGTGCTGGGATAAAGGTATGTGTCACCAATGTCCAGCAGGATGTTACCTTTTAACAACTGAGTAATACTCCATTGTGTAAATGTACCACATATTTCTCTGTTCGTTCTTTATTTTAGGGCCATGTAGGTTGTTTTCAGTTTTTGATTACAACAAATGAAGCTACTATGAACATATTTGAGCAAGTGTCCTTGTAGTGTGGAGCGCCCTTTGAGTTTGTGCCCGGTGATGGTATAACTGGGTCTTGAGGTAGGTGGATTCCAAGTTTTCTGAGAAACCACCATATTGTTTCCAAAGTGACTGTGCAATTTTGCACTCCCACCAGCAATGGAGGAGTGTTCCTCTTGCTCCACATCCTCGCCAGCATGAGCTGTCACATGTGTTTTTGATCTTAGCCATTCTGAAAGGCATAAGATGGAATCTCAGAGTTGTTTTGATTTGCATTTCTCTGATGGCTAAGGATGTTGAACATTTAAGTGTTTCTTGGCCATTTGAGATTCTTCTGTTGAAAATTCTGTTTAGTTAAGTAACCCATTTTTTTAATTGGATTTTTTGGGTTTTTTTTAGTGTGTAGTTTCTTGATTTGTTTATATATTTTCGAAATTAGCCCTCTGTCAGATACGGGGTTAGTGAAAATCTTTTCCTCTTCTGTAGGCTTCCATTTTGTCCTATTGACTGTGTCCTTTGCCTTTACAGAAGCTTTTCAGTCTCACAAGGTCCCATTTATTAATTGTTAATTTTAGCACCTGCACTACTGGTGTTCTGTTCAGGAAGTTGTCTCCTGTGCCAATAATGCATTCAAATCTATTCCTCTCTTCTGTCAGATTCAGTGTATGTGATTTTATTTTGAGATTTTTGGTCTACTTGGACTTGATATTTGTGCAGGGCGGTAAATAAGGATCTATTTGTGTTCTTCTATATGCTGATATCCAGTTGACCAGAACCATTTGTTGAAGATGCTTTCTTTTTTCATTGTATACTTCTAGCTTCTTTGTCCAAAATCAGGTGTCCATGTGTGCTTGGATTTATGTCAGGGTCTTTGATTTGATTCCATTGATCAATTTGTCTATTTTTATGCCAATACCAAACTGTTTTTATCACAATATCTCTGTAGCAGCGCTTGAAGTCAGGGATGGTAATACATCTTGGAGTTCTTTCATTGTACAGGACTCTTTGCTATCCTGGATTTTTTGTTTTTCCATATGAAGTTGAGTATTGTTCTTTCAAGGTCTGTAAAGAATTGTGTTGGAATTTTGATGGGGATTTCATTGAATCTGTGGACTGCTTTTGGTAAGATGGCCATTTTTACTATGCTAATCTTACTAATCCTTGAGCATGGGACATCTTTCCATCTTCTGATATCTTCTCCAATTTCTTTCTTCATAGACTTGAAGTTCTTGTCATACAGGTTTTTTACTTTCTTGGTTCGAGTTACCCCAAAATATTTTATATTATTTGTGTTTATTATGAAGGGTGATATTTCTCTGATTTTTTTTCTCAGTCTATTGGTCATTTGTATAAAGGAAGGCTACTGATTTTTTTTAGTTAACCTTGTATCTAGCCACTTCTCTGAATGTGTTTATCAGCTGTAGGAGTTTCCTGGTAGAATTTTTATGGTTACTTATATATACCATCATATTATCTGTGAATAATGATGTTTCAACTTCTTCCTTTCTAATTTCTATCCTCTTTATCTCCTTCAGTTGTCTTATTGCTCTAGATAGAACTTCAAGTACTATATTAAATAGATATGGAGAGTGTGGACAGTCTTGTCTTGTTCCTGATTTCAATAAAATTGATTTGAGTTTCTCTCCATATAATTTGATGGAGGATATAAGCTTGTTGTAAATTGCCTTGATTGTGTTGAGGTATGTCCCTTGTATCCCTGATCTCTCCAAGACCTTTATCATAAAGGGGTGTTGGATTTTGTCAAAGGCTTTTCAGCATCTAATGAGATAAACATATTGGTTTTTTTCTTTTAGTTGGTTTATATGGTAGATTACATTCACAGATTTTCATATGTTGAAACATACCTGCATCTCTGGGATGAAGTCTACTTGATCATGGTGGATGATCTATTTGATGTGTTCTTGGATTCAATTTGTGAGCATTTTGTTGAGTATTGTTGCATCAACCTTAATGAGGGAAATTTGTCTGTATTTTCTTTCTTTGTTGAATCTTTATGTGCTTTTGGTATCAGGGTGATTGTGGCCTCATGAGATGAATTTGGCAACATTCCCTCTGTTTCTATTTTGCGGAATAATTTGAGGAGCATTGGTAATTAGATCTTCTTTAAATGAACTTAACAGATATATATACAAACACCAAAAAATGAACATTCCATTTAGCAGCACACAGAAGCTTACCTAAAATATACTATATCCTGGCACACAAAATAAATAATAGAAATACGAAAACACTGAAATAACTCCTCATATCCTTTTGACCACAAAGCAATAAAATTCAAAATTGACAGCAAAGAAACCTCTACTAAATACAAAACTTATGAGTATTAGAAAACTCATTAGCGAATGAAGAATAAATGAATCAAAGAAGAAATCAAGAAAGAAATCTTAAAAAGTCCTGGAACTAAATGAAAATGAAAACACAATACAACAAACCCTCTGGAAAACTTTGAAAGCAATCCTATGAGAAAAATTTATAGTCCTAAATGCCTACATTTAAAAAATCGTAGAGTACTAATAAATGACTTAATGATGCAACTCCAAAAGTTGGAAAAACAAAATCTAATAGATGGCAAGAAATAATAAAAATCAGAGTGAAAGTTAGTGAAATTGGAAGAAAGAAACAATACAATATATCAACAAATGTAAGAGCTGATTCTTTGAGATGATAAGCAAGGTTGGTAGACTCCTTGCCAAACTAATTAAAAGAAAGAAAGGAAGAAAGGTAGGAAGGAAGAAAGGAAGAAAGGATGAAAGGAAGGAAAAAAGGACCCAAATTTATTGAATCAGAAATGAATAGGGAAATATTACAACAGACCCCAAAGAAATTGAGAATATTACAAGAGAATACTTTAAAAACTTGTACTCCATTACACTGGAAAACCTTTCAAACAAGATGAATTTCTAGATTTAGCCGAACCATGAAAATTAAACCAAGAAGAAATCAACAACTTAAACAGACCCATAACAAATGAGGAGATTGAAATAGTAATAAAAAGCATTCCAATTAAAAAAAAAAAAACTCCAGTGCCAGATGGGCCAGATGGATTCACAGCAAAATTCTACCAGACATTCAAAGAAGATCTACAGCCAATCCTTTTAAAACTAAAAAAAAAAAAAAAGAAAGAAAGAAAGAAAGAAAGAAAGAAAAAAAAAGAAACAGAACATTCCCAAACTCCTCCTATGAAACCAGTATCATTCTAATACCAAAACCAGAAAATACACACTATACACAATAACAACCAGAAAAGAAAATTACAGGCCAATATTTCTGATGGGCATAGACTCAAAAATACCTAATAATGTGCTTGCAAACATAATACAGAGACATCAAAAAGATTATCTACTATGACCAACTTGACTTTATCCCTGAAATGCAGGGATGGTTCAACATATGCAAGTCAATAAATGCAATAAACCACATAAATGGACTTAAAGATATGAAACACATTATCATCTCAATGATGCAGAAAAAGATATTGACAAAATTCAACTTGCATTCATAATAAGAGTCCTAGATATGGACTAGAAGAGACATACTTAACATCAGCATCACAGCTAACAAAATTCTAAATACGGAAAAGCTTGAAGCAATCCTACTGAAGTGATGAATGAAACAGGGATGACTACTATCCCCACTCCTTTACAATATTGTGCCTGAGCAGTAAAGCAAGAAAAGGAAATTAAAAGGATACAAATAGGTAAAGACGAAGTTAAACTGTCCTTGTTTGAAGATAACATGATATTATACAATAGATTCCAGAAATTTCTAGAAATAATCAACAATTTCAGCAACATGGTGAGATACAGTTTCAATTTGCATGAATCAATAGCTTTTCTATAAACCAATAACAAACATTCAGAGAAAGAGATTATGGACAAACTCCCATTCATAAAAGCCTCAAAGTAAAGTAAATATCTAGGTCCTAGATTCCTAGATTCTAGGAAAAAGCCTAACCAAAGAAGTGTAGGTCCTCTCCAATGCAAACTTTAAAACTCTAAAAAAAAAGAGAGAGAGATAAAGAAATACACTAGAAAGATATCCCATGCTCATGGAATGGTAGAATTAATCTGGAGAAAATTAACATCTAGGAGCAGCTTTTTACAGATTCAGTGCAATCTCGATCAAAATCTCCCTCTTATTATTTATAGAAATAGAAAAAATATACTAAAATTTATATGGGACCAAAAAATACCCCAAATAGCCAAAGCAATCCTTAGCAAAAAGTATAATGCTGGAGGAATGACCATGAAGGAATTACCATTTTAGATCTTAAGATATATTGCAACGCTACCACAATAAAACAATATGGTATGGGCACAAAGACAAACATGTAGACCAATGAAACAAAATCAGAGACCAAAACATTTGTACATACAACGTCAGCCACATAATATTTGACAAAAATTCAGAAAAATATGCTGGAGAATAGAAGCATCTTCAACAAACAGTGCTGAAAACAAAAACCTGGAAATCCATCTGCAGAAGAATGAAACAGACACATATTTATACCTTGGGCAAAACCTAATTTCTAATAACCCCAGTACCTAAATGTGAAAACCTTAGACATTGAACCTACTAGAAAAAATACAAACAGTGCCCTATATGACATAGGTTTAGGAAAGGACTTTCTGAATAGGCGTCCATTTGCCTAAGAATTAAAGCCAACAACCGACAAGTGGGACTTTATGAAACTAAGAAACTTCTGCACAGCTGAAGAAACAATCAACAGGGTGGAGAGGAAGTTCACAGAATGGGAGAGGATCTGTGCCAACTATACATCTGACAGAGAATTAATATCCATATTATATAAGGAACTAAAAAAAAAAACCCAAACAACTCATTTAAAAAGAAAAATAGCCCTGCGACCTGAACAGAATGTTCTCAAAAGAAAAAAATGGCCACAAACTAAATGAAAATCAAAACATCTTTGAGATTTCTTTTTACACCAGTCAGAATGGGGAAGATCAACAAGGCAACTGAATGAAAATGCTGAAGGTGGACAGGGAAAAGGTAGGATCGGAAAATAGTGCAGTCACTGCAGTGTGCAGAATTGTCAAAAAGCTAAACTTAAAGCTGCCATATGACCCTGCTATACCAGACCTAGGCATGTCCTTAAAGGACTCAGCATCCTATTCCAAAGACACTTGTCCAGTCGTGTTTATTGCTGCCATATTGGCAACAACTAGGTTTTGGGGAATATTATTTTCAGGCGTGACTTTTGTTTCTGTTGCATTTGTGTAACTCTGTGAAGCTGTGTTACTGTGCCTATCTAAAACACCTGATGGTCCTAAAAAAGAGATGAACAGTCAATAGTGAGGCAGGAGCCAAGGATAGGCAGGGCTGGCAGGAGAGAGTATAAATAGAAGGAGAAATCTTGCAGGAGGAAGAATGAGGAACAACAAAAGAACAAGGAGGGGACGACATCAGAAGTGAGCCACCCAGCTACACACAGCAAGTCACAGAGTAAGAAGGAAAGAAAGGAATACAGAAATAAAGATAAAGGCCCAGAGGCAAAAGGTAGTTGGAATAATTAAGAAAAGCTGGCAAGATTATATGACAGTATACATAAGTGACCAGGGAATTCCTACAACTGATAAATACCTTCAGTAACATGGCAGGATACAAGATCAACTCAAAAAATCAGTAGCTCTCCTATATACAAATGATAAGGAAGCTAAGAAAGAAATCAGAGAGACATCACAATTCACAACAGCCACAAATAGCATAAAATATCTTGGGGTAACACTAACTAAAGAATTGAAAGACCTGTTCAACAAAAACTTTAAGTCTTCGAAGAAAGAATTTGAAGAAGATACCAGAAAATGGAAAGATCTCCCATGCTCTTGGATAGGTAGGATCAACATAATAAAAATGGCAATCCTACCAAAAGCAATCTAGATTCAATGTAATCCCCATCAAAATCCAAACTCAATTCTTCACATATCTGAAAGAACAATACTCAACTTCATATGAAAAAACAAAAACCCAGGATAGCCAAAACAATGCTGTACAATAAAGGAACTTCCGGAGGCATCACCATCCCTGACATCAAGCTCTATTACAGAGCTACAGTAGTGAAAATGGCTTGGTATTGGCATAAAAACAGAGAGGTTGACCAATGGAATCAAATCAAAGACATGGATATTAATCCACACACCTATGAACACCCGATTTTTGACAAAGAAGCTAAAATTATACAGTTAAAAAAAAGCATCTTCAACAAATGGTGCTGGCATAACTGGATGTCAACATGTAGAAGAATGAAAATAGATCCATATCTATCACCATGCACAAAACTCAAGTCCAAATGTATTAAAGACTTCAATATAAATCCGACCACCCTGAACCTGATAGAAGAGAAAATGGGAAGTATTCTTCAATGCAAGGGCACAGGAGACCACTTCCTAAATATAACCCCAGGAGAACAGACTCTGAGAGCAACCATAAATAAATGGAACCTCCTGAAACTGAGAAACTTCTGTAAAGCAAAGGAAACAGCCAATAAGACAAAAAGGCAGCCTACTGAATGAAAAGATCTTCACCAACCCCGCATCAGACAGAGGATTTATCTCCAAAATATATAAACAACTCAAGAAATTACACATCAAAATTCCAAATAATCCATTTAAAAATGGGGTACAGGTTAAACAGAGAACTCTCAACAGAGGAATCAGAAATGACTGAAAGACACTTAAGAAAATGTTCAACATCCTTATCCATCAGGGAAATGCAAATCAAAATGACTCTGATACCATCTTACACAAGTCAGAATGGCTAAAATCAAAAAACACCAATAATAGCTTATGCTGGAGAGAATATGGAGTAAGGGGAACAGTCCTCCATTGCTGGTGGGAGTGCAAACCTGTACAGCCACTTTTGAAATCAGTATGGCAGTTTCTCAGGAAATTGGGAATTAACCTACCTCAGGATTCAGCAATATCACTCTTGGGCATATACCCAAAGGATGCTCAGTCATACTACAAGGACATTGGTTCAACTATGTTCATTGCAGTAATAGTATTAATAGCCAGAACCTGGAAACAACCTAGATGCCCCTCAACAAAAAAAAAAATGGATAAATAAAATGTGGTAATTTACACAAGGGAGTACTACTCAGCAGTAAAAAACAATGGTGTCTTGAAATTTGCATGCAGATGGATGGAACTAGAAAACACCATCCTGAGTGAGGTAACCCAGACCCAGAAAGATGAACATGGTATGTACTCACTCATAAGTGGAAACTAGCTGTAAAAAAGGGGGGGATAACAAGCCTATAGTCTACAACCCTTGAGAAGCTAAGTAACAAGGTAAACCCTAAGAATAATATTTATAGATCCCTCTGGGATGGGGAAATGGACAAGATCTCCTGACAAAATTGGAAGCATAGGGATTGGGGGGAAGGGAGAGCAGAAAGAGAGGAGGAGAGGGCAAGGGGACGGAGAAGAACTAGAGGGAACAGGATAGTCAAGGTGGAGGAAGTACAGAGATGAGAGCAAGGAAAGAGATATCTTGATTGAGGGAGCCATTATGGGGCTAGCAAGAAACCTGGCACTCGAGAAATTCCCATGAATCAATAAGGATGACCCCAGCTAAGACCCTAAGCAATAGTGGAGAGTGTGTCCGAACTGGCCTTGCCCTGTAGTCAGACTGATGACTATCTTAAATGTCACCATAGAACCTTCATTAAGCAACTGATGGAAACAGAGGCAGAGACCAGCAGTGGAGCACTGGTCCAGTTGCAGAATGGGAGGAGTGAGAATATGAGCAAAAAGGTCAAGACCATGATGGGGATACTCACTAAAACAGCTTACTTGAGCTATTGGGAGCTCACCAACTCCAGCTGGACAGGGAAAGAACCAGCATAGGACCAGACTAGACTGTCTGAATATAGGTGCCAGTTGTATGGCTGGGGCAAACTGTGGGGCCATTGGCAGTGGCACCAGGATTTATCCCTACTGCTTGTACTGGATTTTTGAAACCCATTCTCTTTGGATGGATACCATGCTAAGCCTAGATAAAGTAGGGAGGATGTTGGACCTTCCACAAAGCAATATGCCTTATCCTCTCTGAGGAGTGGATGGGGGGTGGAGTGGGCAGAAGGTGGAAGGAATGGGAGGAGGAAAGGGAGTGGGAACTGGGATTGGCATGTAAAATGAAAAAAGTTAATTTGTTTTATTTTTAAAAAAATAAAATAGAAAAAAGTTTTTAAAAAGGAAAATTTATAAAGTCATTGAAGTATGTCATAAGACTAAAGGACAGAATTTGGGGGCATTCTCATGAGATACCTTCAAATTCTCATAGGCTTTGCATTTCAAAAGCACACCTGTTTTTAATGGACACTGTCTGAAAAAATGAAATAACAATGAAAGCAGCTTAAACAATAAAACCTTTAGAACACTATAAATAAAAAAAATGGCAAGAAACAAGCCAAGCTAAGACCAGGCATTCATAACTAAGAATAAGCCTCCGTGTGTGATTTATTTGGGAGCTGGGTGGCAGTTCCCCCAAAAGCCAAAAGAGCAAAAGCATCAGACAACAGCTGGGAAATGGAAACAACTTTAAAATCCTTCAACTGATGAATGGATGATGAAAATCTGGCAATATATACTGAGGAATACTATTCAGTTGTAAAGAAATATGAAATCATGAACTTTACAGATAAATGGATGAAACTAGAAGAGATCGTATTATGTGAGGTGACTCAGACCTAGAGAGACAAATCTTGCATGTTCTCTGTTATCTGAGACTCCTAACTCCAAATCTTCAGGTCTGAGTATATACCCTGGAGTAACTATAGAGACCAGTATTTTTTAATTGATTTTTATTACATTTTATCTACATTTTTCTCTGCTCGCCTCCCTGACTCTCCCCTCCCCTTTCAACCCTCCCCCAAGGTCCCCATGCTCACAATTTACTCAGGAGATCTTGTCTTTTTCTACTTCCCATGTAGATTAGATCTATGAATGTCTCTCTTAAGGTCCTCATTGTTGCCTAGATTCTCTGGGATTGTGATTTGTAGGTTGATTTTCTTTGCTTTATGTTTAAAACCACTTATGAGTGAGTACACATGATAATTGTCTTTCTGGGAGAGACCAGTATTTTTAAAATGGACCATTGCTAGGGTGGGGGACCGAGGTGGCAATAGAAAGGGAGTAGTAGGGTACTAGTGATCTGATTGAGGAAAAGAGGCTCTTTAGGGAGGAGAAAAGAGAAAAAACCATAATAAGGAGGGAGGAAGCTAAAAGAGCAATACGAATATCTGAAAAGTCATAAATAATCATACTGCTAGCTATTAATCTTTTAAACAACTCTATAATTAATGTGGTTCTATGTATAAACATGCATAAAATGTTTAAATGGAATTTTCTCATGTGTGCTGATAATGTTCCCTCCAAGAGTCAAAGACCGTCTGACAAAACCCCCAATACCAGACATGAAAAGCTCTTTGAAGTTGTTAGTACAGGCTGTCCAAGAAGATGCCATGCAAGCTTCCAACAAAGGAGGCAACCAACAATCCTATCCAGCTATAATGCTTCTGAACCACACCAACAACCAACATGGCATAATAACTCCAAGGGTGTAGTGGTGGCACCCTTGGCAGTAACTAACAGCTCCCTAATTGTATTTAAGACCTGTTCAACAATAGGAAAATTATGCATGGCACTGGAAACATGGCCAATCTAGCCCAGACCTAGTACAGTCATGGATTTTGGAGGAGAGCCTACAATCTCCAACTTACTAAACCAGCAGATTCCAGTCCATTCTAAATATTTGTCCTTACACCCACAGATAAGTGTAGTCCTCAACCCTGATTAAGGAAACATCACTTGGCAACAGAGACCACTACAGAAACCCAAACCACAACAAATCAATGCAGAGCTGTAGAACCCAGTCCTAACAAGTTTATCTACAATACAATTTCTATACTTAAGGCTCAGGGATCACTGCGGAAGGGTTTCTCCAGAAATTAATCCATTACATTCTCAAACATTTCAATTTAAGTGTAATAAGAAAATATTGAGTCCACCCAAAACCTGATTTTATCAGTTGTTAAATACCCATTTTTGAGATAGCCAATCTACATTGCAAAACTGAACTAAAAATATACTCTTATCAATTACTGCCAGTTACTTTGAAACACACACACATGCACACATTGATTGACAGAGTTTGATGAATGAGTAGATACATGATGCAGCAAATCAAATGACAATTGTGGGATCTGTAGGATCTAGGTGGATGGTACATGGATGCTCAAAGCATAACTCTTTTAACATTCATAATTTATGAGGATAATCCTGAAATAGAGATCACTTACTATTCCCCACATGCCTGTAAGATTTGTGCTAAAGCTGTCTATGTATCCTATCTGATTTCACCTTTGCGTTCATCATTACTTATAGTATAGAATATATACTTCTCCACAACAAACTTCAAGATACCTCTACATATGTATACACTTACAGACTTTTTCCCATGTATTCTATTTATATCTATGCTTATCTATATGCTATTTTCTTCTCCACTGCACAGGAAAGCTAGAATTATATGGATTGAAAACCTTGGTTGGTGCAGAGCATGGTGGTGCATATCTTCAATCCCAGCACTCAGGAGGTAGAGGTGAAACAAGGAGTTCAGGTTTATCAACCTCTGCCACATGGCTGTATAACAAGTTTGAGGCCAGCCTGCACTGTATGTGATCCTGTCTCTCATTAAAAAATATAATTAAACAAACCTAGCAAGACATACTCCTTTTTTTTTCTCCCCAAGAAACCTGCTCAGCTGGAACTTTTAGTGCATTGTAAGAACAATCTTGCCAAATATAAATTATTTCGAAGAACATTAGCTTCAGGGCTGGAGATGTAGCTCAGTAATTGAATGGTTGACTACAATGCACAGGGCTTTAGATTCAATATCTAGATCTGTAATAAATAAATAAGCCAGTAAATAAATACCGTTCACATATTATAACTAGTAAGTTTAGAGACAACTTAGGAAAAAATATCAGCAAGACAATTACATGTATGAAAATGTCACAGCTAAATGAATTTCCTTGTATACTAAGAAAAAGTATTAACTGACAATACAATAACAAAACATCTTTATGAGGCTGGGGAATGTGGCTAAGTTAGCAGCATGCTTGTCTGGCATAAATGAGGCCCTGAGTTTGATCCCCAGCACTGCATAATCCCAACCTGGTGGCACACACTGGCAATCCCAGCACATGAGAGGTGGAGGCAGGAGGATGAGAAGTTCAAAGTAATCCTCAGCTATGAAAGTTGTTTGAGGTCAGCCAAGAAAACATGAAATTTTGTTGGAAAAAAAACTTTATAACTAGCAAATAGGAACGTGGGGGTAATTATTATAAAAAAGCCCTATGACACACTGTATTTTCACCAAAATAGCCAGAACAATACATTTCATCACACAAATCCTTTGTACAATGAACAATTAATGTCCAAACCACTCCCATCTGGTGATGAGTATCTGAGTTCCTTCCTCTTGCATCTGGATATGTTGTGCCTGAAGTAAAAATGACATTGACTTCCAAGTCTAAGATATAAAAGACAGCTTAACTTTCGCTTGATTCTCTTGGGATGCTCATTATTTTATGACGGTATTTGGCCATGTAGAAGCTTAAGCTGACAACTACTCCCAACTTACTAGCCAGGTGAAAGAGCCACTTCTGGAAGTGTATCTGCCAGCCCTTGTCCAGCCACCCTAGCTGGTGCTTCCTGGAATAGAATTAACTCTGTATACAAGACCTGCTCACATTTCAGGCTCCTGATTAAACAATTGGAAGCCACTCTGTTTTAGAGGGAGTTTGTTACGTGGTGGTAGACAGCTGCTCCAAGGGCTGGTGAGTTGGTTTTGCAAGTCAAACCCATGTCATACAAGCAGGAGGACCTGCGTTTAGATCCCTGGAACCCATGTAAAATGGAACACAGAAGCACACATCTTTAATAGTCTCACTTGTGCAGTGAGATGAGGGGGAAAATCTCTGGAAGCTCATGGGCCACTTAGTCTGGCAATAAGCAGCAGTGAACAACAAAGATACCCTGTCTCAAACAGGGTGGAAGGCAAAGGCAGAAACCCAGGATTGTTCTCTGACCTCCACAGGCATGCACCTGCGCTCGCCCACTTGAACTTCATACACCCATACATGAATTGTTCTTTTAAGGTAATTGCTAACAATATTTAGAACAAAACCTCTCATTTGCACATTCCAGTTTCCAAAATCAAAGGAAAAGCCATGCCTATTGTCCAAGTAGGAAACAAAGAATTTCAAACCAATTGACATCAACAATACAACCATTTCACTAAGACCAATTTTGTTAGTCTCTAGCATATTAAATTTTTCTTCCCCAACAAGACTCTCTAACAAATGGCCAGGTTGGCTTGAGTTCATCCATCCAACAAAGACTAATGAGTACTTTTTACATAGAGAACACTATATTTATCACAGTGGAGATACAGGAAAAGAGCAGCCAATCATCTTAAGCTATATTTTCCTGATTAGTTCTCTTCAAAGTGCTCACACACATAGACATAATCAAAAAGTAATCATGAAACAGCAAGGGGCAAGGGAACCTTGTTACTTTATCATTTGTAAATAGGGCAATAAACTCCTGAAACATTATAAAGACTAACCAAATAAAAAAATAAGAAGTTTGTTTCCTTAGGGATTAACTGCACTAGCATAAAGTAAATAACGTCTAAATTTGTGTATACAAATCAGTCATAGTGGTTCATGCCTATAATCCTATCACTTAGGAAGCAGACATAGCAGAATAACCAACAATTTGGAGGCCAGTCTAGTCCTTATAGGAAATCTCAAGTCAGTCAGGGCTACATAGTACAACCCTGTCTCAAAAAACCCAAATACTATAAAACAAAGCAAAGAACTTTGTGGATAAGAGATTTCAAAGCTTCATGTGTTTTCACTAGTGTCCAAGTAAAAGAATGCTAACTAGACACAAAGATTAAATGACCGCAATGCCTTAGATGCCTTTAGAAGTCTGACCAATGGATTCATTGACACCAGGCAAAGTCTAGGCAATGGTATTTATTTTAGGAGTCCTAGACTCTCTTTCTACCCACTTCCCAAGACTCCGTTTCATTGTTGATTTGATATTTTCTCTTTCAAAAATGATTCAGAGAAAAATAGTTAAAAGATTCATTGAAGCCAAGCATTAGTGTTTATGTCATGTGTGTAATGTTTCCTGACAGTTGACTCTTTAACAGCAAAGTGACCAATTAATCAATAAAACAAGCAAAATTCCATTATAATAATCCAACATTTAGCATTATACATACCAGTAAAAAAGCAGAAACAATTCAAATGTCTAAAGGTTTTGTTTGTTTGTTTTGTTTTGGTTTTGGTTTTTAGTTCTTTGAGACAGGGTTTCTCTGTAGTTTTGGAGCCTATCCTGGAAGTAGACCAGGCTGGCCTTGAACTCAGAGATCTATCTGCTTCTATTTAGAATCCTGGGATTAAAGGTGTGCACCACCATTGCCTGGCCTAAATGCCTATAAATTAATTAATGTATGGCTAAACAAAATGTGGTATATCCCTTCAATGAAATACCACTAGGCAATACAACCAAGTATTTGGTTTTTGTCTTGTTTTATTTTGTTATTTCAATGCTGGGGATTGAATCCAGGGTGTCACTGCTCTGCCATAAACATCACCCCCATGTAATACATTCTACAATATGAATCAACCTTGACATTATTCTAAATAAAGGAAGTTAGACATAAAAGGCCACATACTATATGGTTTCAGTTGTACAAAATAGCCAGGATAAGCAAATCCATAGTGACAGAGAGAGTAAACTGATCATGGCCTAGGGTTGGGAAGAATCCAAGAGAGATCAGTGGTGGATTTGGGGTTCTTTTAAAAATCTTGCTGAGTAAGAATCAGGGAAAGCAGGAATAATAATTTAAGAAAGTCCACCTTTTTTTTTTTTACACAGTCAATTTGTATTTGTCATTCATTTTTAAGTGTTGAACTAGATATTTTGATGCATGATCTTGAGCCAGGTTTGGTGAAAGGCTTGTTTCCCCCACAGCAAGGAGTCTTTTCAAGAGTTGGCTCAACTGCAAAGAGGAGCTGGGCCCAGAGGACCAATTAAGATAAGAGGCGATAAAGGTTGGAATGGCCAACTCTGGCGAAAAGCCAACTTCCTGGAGGCTGTAGTTGGACCTGCCTGGCAGCTTCCCACTCAGTCCACAGGGGTTGACCCTAAGGGCACTTCTAATAATAAACATCCTGTGCTTGTGTTAGGGTCTCCATTCTGGGAAAGTCAACCTGAGACAAGCTCAAATCACCTCTCTCTCCCTCTCCTTCTCCCTCTTTCTCTCCCTCCTTTCTCCCTTTCTCTCTCCATTCCTGCTTCTTCCTCTTTCTGTCTATCTGTCTTCCTTATTTGTTTTTAATTTTTATGATATGGGTGTTTTGCCTGCATGTTTGTATGCCACTTATGTATGTAATGCCAGTGGAGGTCAGAAGAGGGCTCCTGGGACCTGGAGCTACAGGTACTTGTGAGCCTCCATATGGATGCTGAAATTCAAACATGGGTTCTCTGAAAGAGCAACTATTGCTCTTAATCACTGAGCAATCTCTCCACAAACACATCCCTTTTAAGACAGGGTTTCATATATATCCCAGACTGGTTTTGAAGTTGTAGCCTACTCCAACCCAAAATTCTTATTTTAATTTTTACTATAATTTCATTTTACATTCAACAGAAAAAGGGATTATCAGAGAAAATAAGGATTAGAATTTAATTTAATTTAATTTTTAATTTAATTTAATTTTTTAATTTAATTTTTAGATTATAATATAATCACAGCATCTCTCCATTCCTTCATTCCCTCCAAACCCTCCTATATACCTTTCCTCATTCTCCTGCAGATTCATGGCCTCCTTTTTTTAAAAAAAAAATGTTATTGCATGCATGCATATACATGTGTATACATATATATACACATATATTAATATATATATATACATAAATATGTCCTTCTCAGTCCATATAATGGCTACTTGCATGAATGTCTTCAGGGAAAGGTTTTTAATAACTATAGATAGATAATTATTTTCCATTAACTACCTAGAAAGAAACAATAAAAAAGTGAAAATGAAAAGATTTCCTGGGCTGGCAGAATGGCTCATCAGGTCAAGGATACCTACTGCCAACCCTAACAACTTTAGTTTGGTTCCCAGGATCCACATGGTGGAAAGAGAGAACCAATTCCCAAAAGTTGTCCTTATTGCCACAGGTATGCCTTGTTCAGATTTTGCTTCTCTCTCTCTCTCTCTCTCTCTCTCTCTCTCTCTCCTTTTTAAGTAGGTCTCATGTATTCTAGGCTAGACTCAAACTTACTTATTGTAATGGAAAAATTTAAAATGCTGCAGGATCCCGGCGGCAGCAGGCAGCAAAAAACGCTGCAGTTCCCCAAGTGGTGGCAGGGGCCATGTGGTGGCAGGCAGTGGGCCCTGAGAGCAGCCAGTCCCAAGCAGGGATGGCTGGGTCCCCGAGCAGTGGCTGGTTCAGGACAGGGAGACATGTGGCGGCCTTGGTGGGCTAGAGACAAAGACATGGATAGGCATGCCATGCAGAGTGAGGTTGGATATTTATTTAGTGGTTGTAGAAGGGAAGGAGAAGAGGAGAAAAGCAGAGTGAGGGAGAGGGAGGGAGAGAAGGGAGAGATGGAAGCTGCCTCTCCAAGAGGGAGACAGAGAGGAGAGACTAAGGCTGCAAGTAGGAAGGAAGACCTGCCTGCCTCAGCGGATGGGGGAGGGTGGGCATGGCTTGTCTCTTAAAGAGACAGAACAACCATTACACTTATTGTATAGCTGAACGTGACCCTGAACTCCTGATTCTAATTGCCTTCACCTCCCAATGTGCTAGAATTGTGGGCATATGCCACTATACCTTGTTATTTTTACCCCTTCTTTTTTTTTTTTAAAAAGGAGGGGTTATATTTTAAAATCATCTTTTATTTATGGTGTATGGAGGGTATGGAGCAGGGTCCATACATGCCATCATGTGCAGGTAGAGGTCTGCAGACAAGCTGAGTGAGTTGGTTCTCTCCTTCCATCATGTGGGTTCCAGGGGATGAGTTCAGGACATCAGGCTTGGCAAGGACAAGTGATGATACACCGTGTGCCATATCTCCAGCCTTTTATGTTCACAGTGTTGAATCTTGGCTTCTTCAATATTAGTTAGAGCTCACAAAGTGGGAGACTGTGTTACCACAGTGACAAATGAATGCATATAGGCCTATATCTATTCAGAAACCAAAAGGTTTCCTTGTCCTTCTACCATTGTTTCAAAAGGTTTGTTTTGTGCTACTCAGCTGGGAAAGAATTAGTCAGAGTTAGAGATGAGAATGAGTTTAGTTGTTAGAGGACTTGCGTAGCATTCTAAAAGCCTTGAGTTCAAGGCTCAGCACTGAATAAATCTGGTATGATGACGCATGCCTTTAATTCCAGCTTTCTGTAGGCAGCCTTATCAGAAGTTCAGGGCCATCTTCAGCTACAGTTGGAGTAAAAGGCCAGTCTAAACTATGTTCCATCTAGTCTTAAAGAAACACACACATACTCAGAAACTGAGATCCTGGGTTGAGGAGATGGTTCAGTCAGTATAGAGGCTGCTGAAAAAGTTGCTGAATTCAGATCCGCCAACACCCACATAAAAGCCAGGTATGGTAATAAACATATGTAATTCTAGGACTGGATTGTATTCTGGTGGAGTGGAGGCTAGGAGCAGAACTAAGAAGATCCAGAGAGCTCACTGGAAAATCACCCAAATCACTCAGAGAGCTCTGGGTTCAATGATAGGCCCTGTCTCAAAAAGTAAGGTTGCCAGTAACCAAGGAAAGAAAAAAACCAGCCTAAACCTCTGGCGCGCGCGCGCGCACACACACACACACACACACACACACACACAGAGAGAGAGAGACAGACAGACAGACAGACAGACAGACACAGTGTGTGTGTGTGTGTGTGTGTGTGAGAGAGAGAGAGAGAGAGAGAGAGAGAGAGAGAGAGAGAGAGAGAACAGAGAGTAGGAGAGTATAATTTATTTCAGGGAACAAAGGTGCCATATTGACAGCTGTTGGGCAATCCCTTGTTTATACTTAATGCTTGAATTATTCTTTCAGTTTTGCTTTCCGTTTTGTTCTATCAGAAGTATCCAGTTGCATTGGTACCTGTTCCTCACAAACCCGGGTTGTAGTAATGTATACATCAGTCAGAACCCTTGACACAGGCTCCCTTTCCAGTTCAGAGCACTTCACTTGCAAACCCAGAGAGAAAGTGGTTCTCTATGTAATCCATTCTGCATGTGGAAAATCATTCCCACAACCCATCGGGTCTCCACAAGGAATCACCTGGCCTCCCTGAGGGGGTGTCAGGGCAGGCCCAGATTGTAACCCTCATAATACTTCTTAGAGCCCACTGTTCTCTACTTTCTAACTTGCAACAGGTTTCTCACTTTGAAGTCCCTAAAGCTTAAAGGAAAACTTTAAACCCCTCATTCTTTGTATGTTATTTAATGCATATATGATTAATATTAAATATATGTACATATATATGTATAAATTTCACAAGCTAGAAGTGGTGGTACAGACCTGTCATCCCAGAACTCAGGAGACCAAGGTGGGAGGCTTGAGACTTGGAGGCCAGCCTGGTCTACACAACTAACCTCTGCCTCCAAAATAAAAATATCTACAAAAGTAACCAATCTTAATGGTTTTTCTTCCTTCCTTCCTTCCTTCCTTCCTTCCTTCCTTCCTTCCTTCCTTCCTTCCTTCCTTCCTTCCTTCCTTCCTTCCTTCCTTCCTTCCTTCTGTCCTTCCTCCTTTTTTCCTTCCTTTTCTTATTTCTTCAGGGTCTCACATAGCCCAGGGTGGTCTCTATATAGCCAAGGATGATCCTGAACTCCTGATCCTCCTCTCCACCTCTTGGTGCTGGAATTACAGGAATGAGTCATGATGTTCAGTTCATGGTGCTGCGGATCAAACCCTGGATCTTGTGCATGCTAGGCAAGTACTCTACCAACTGAGTAACATCTCCAGGCTGGTTTTCTCCCCTTTAAACTGACCCACATAGTTCTACCTGTTAGCAATTCTTGTTCTCTCTTCCCAGCTGTTTTTTTTTATAAGCCAGATGTATTTCTAACAATTTTTCATACTTTACTACAAAGGTGGGTTACACGGTTTTCACAGGAAAGCTGTTTTAGATCATATTGTGCTGTCCCTAAATATGTATGATGAGGCCTTATTCATCACTGGAATTGTATTTGGAGACTGGGCCTGTAAAGGAATAACTTGGGAGCTGGAGAGATGGTTCATGTGTTAAGAGTACTTGTTGCTCTCACAGGGAACCTGGGTTTAGTTCCTTGAATTTACACGGTAGTTTACAGCCATCTGTAACTACAGTTCCTCTGTCTGACCTCTGCCATGCACATGTGGTGCCCGTGAAGGCAAAAGATTTATACATATAAAATAAGATAAATCTAAAATCTTATTTTACAAAGAAAGTAACTACGATTCGATGAGTCACTTTATGGTGGATCTCTCATTAGATGACTGGTGTCTTCATCCATAGATGGAGTCCCCAGGGATGCGCTAACATATGAAAGGGCATATAAGGATCCAGGAAGAGGAAGGCCATTTGCAATTCAAGCAGAGAGGCCTTAAGAGAAACAAAACTTACGAACACCTTGATCTTGCCTTTCTAGCTTCCAAAGCTGTGAGAAAATATGCTTTCTCTGTCAAGGCTACCCAGCCTACAGTATTTTGTTTCTGTAGCACCAGCAAAACAATGCAAGGGACTGAGGGCAGCAAACTGGTTGCCTCTTCTAAAGACTGTATGTTCATATCAATCAATTTTATTTACAGTGTATGGCTATTTAAGGTAGCTTGCATGGAGGTAAACCCTGATGAAGTTACATATGATGTACTAGTCTTCCCTATGCCCACATTCCTCTTTCCATAACTAAATCCATCTGAAGCCAATTTCATTTACTTTGAGTTATTTTCCTGTTCCATTCTGTGACCTCATTTCTCATTATTTCCCAGCTCCTAAGCCTGCTCAGTCCTAAAAAAACAAACAATCTTACTGCCTGCTCCCTTTGGTCAGAGCCAGCTGGCCTGGACCAGTCTATTTCCATGCACTTCTTGTTTCTTCCCCTCCATCAAAGAAAGGCTTGCATACGAAGGGCACTTCCCTGTAAAACCCGCAGTCCCTCTGTGCTTGGACACAGTCCAAACAAAGGGGTGGGGGGGGACACTCTTTCACTGTATTACCTGTTTAGGTAACTGTAACATAGTAACTACCACCCTCTGAGTAACTTTTAAATACATTTTAAAAAATTGTACGTGTGAAAGTGCATACCGAGTCACCAGCCAGACATGGAGGAAGCCAGACACAGAGCAAGCAAGATGTGACTACCTCACCGAAAAAGGTACCAAGCCACGTGGCTAACACAGACAAGAATAATGGGCTAAAATAATATGTAAGAAAGAGTTAATAAGAAGCCTGAGCTAATAGGCCAATCAGTTTATAATTAATGTAGATCTCTGTGTATTTCTTTGGGACTGAATAGCTGCAGGACTGGGTGGGACAGAAACCTCTGTCAACAAATGGTGCCCAACATGTGGACAACTGCATCCACAGAAAGCCTGAGAGAGCTTGAGAAGTAATTCTAGACAGAAAAGAATAGAGTTCAGCATGATCTACAGAGTGAGTTCCAGGACAGCCAAAGATACACAGAGAAACCCTGTCTCAAGAAGCCAAAAATTAAAAATAAAAATAAAAGAAATAAACTTTAAAATAAAGCCACATAAAGATGAAAAATAGACAGAGATCCTGGATGCTATATGTTATTGTGTTGTCTTTAAATTGTTTGATGACTGAGGAAGGAGCAAAAGCTTCTAAAAGACATTTGATTATAAATGCTGCTGGATTAATCCAATATATATATATATATATATATATATATATATATATATATATATATATATTGAAAATGCTTTGTATTTAAAATTTAAGTCAGAAGATATGTTACTTTGGAGAAGAGGTTTTGCTTTTGTTTACACAGGAAATGAGGGACTGTGGATTCATTCTGTATTAAGAAAAATCAGGTTTGACAAAGGAAGACCCCTTGAGAAATCTCTGATAGGAGGAATGGTTCAGATGTCTGAGTTCTACATCCAGAACAGTTCAAAGACTGCTGCCTGAGATGATCAAGACTCACAGAATACTCCAGTCAGGACTTGATCATAATTCTAAATTTTCTTTAGGTCCCTATAAGATTATCAGTGCCACCACTTAGTAGGAAGTAACCTGGAAAACTATACCCACATTTCTAAAAAATGGATTATGGATGTTTGCCTTTGTTTAGAATGTTGGTTACAAGTTATGGATAATGGTCAGTAGAAAAGCTAAATAAATGAGATTTGATTCAGAGTTCTTGATTTTTTTTTTAAAAAAAGCGGGGGAGTGCTGTGGAACAATTTGGGTCTGTACCCTGTCACTTATATTTTAAATAAACTCTGATTGGCCAGTAGCCAGGCAGGAGGTATAGGCAGGACAACGAGAATTCTGGGAAGAGGGAAGTTTCAGTTTGCAGTCATCAGTCAGACACAGAGGAAGCCAGACACAGAACAAGCAAGATGTGACTGCCTCACCGAAAAAGGTACTTAAGCCATATGGCTAACACAGACAAGAATGATGGGCTAATAAGATGTAAGAAAGAGTTAATAAGAAGCCTGAGCTAATAGGCCAATCAGTTTATAATTAATGTAAAAAACAACAAATAAACAAACAACAACAACAAAAAGAAAGTGAATACCAAGGTGTGCACGCAAGGGTTAGAGGACAAACAAACTGTGCAAGTCAGTTGTCATCTTTCATCATGTGAGTTCCCAGGGATTTAATTCTGATCCTCAGTGTTGATGACAGGCATATTTATCATCTCAACAGCCCCTGAGAATCTTTGTGTGTGTGTGTGTGTGTGTGTGTGTGTGTGTGTGTGTGTGTGTGTTTTGCTAAGAATTGAACCTAGGGGTTCATGCATACCAGGCAAGCACTGTACCATAGAACTACAACCCCAACCCAATCTTTCAGTTCTAGAGGCCAGAGTCTAACTTGAAGGTTAAGGGCAGCACTGATTCTTTCCAAGGTTGACAGGGAGAATCTGTTCCGTGCCTCTCTCCTAGCTTCTGGTGGCTTGCTGGCAATCTGGCATTTCTTGGCATGTGAACACTTTACTTCAGTCTCTGCCTTCATCTTGGCATGCTGTTCTCTCTGAGCTCCTGTCTGTGTCCGAATTATCCCTTCTTATAAAGACAGCAGTCATATTGGATTAGGGTCCCTTCTACTCCTTGATGTTCTCATTTTAAGTAACTGTATCTGCAGTGACCCTATTTCTTCATTCAGTCACATTCCTAGGGGGTGGGAATTAAGACTTCAGTCTATGAATTTTAGGCAACATAATTCAACCCATAACGCCCACCTCATGCAAAAATATACTTAAAGGTTCCCAGAGCTCCTTCAACCCATCTGCTTCTCACTGTTCCTTCACAGGAGATGAAGATGAACGAACAAACGGCAGAAAAACAATGGTAGAGAGGCCATAGCATTTGTTATGTTGCTGTTACTTTGGAGTTTTTTGTTTTGTTTTGTTCGAGTCAGGGTCTCATGTAGCCAAATCTAGTCTCCAACTCAATCCAGTCCTAGGATTCAAATTTGTGATCATCTTGTCTCAGTCTATCAAGTGCTAGAATTATAGGCATGAGTCACCATGATTGGCAATCTCTCTGTGTCTCTCTGTCTGTCTGTCTCTCTCTCTGAAACAGGGTTTCTCTGTGTAGCTCTGGCTGTCCTGGAACTCACTCCGTAGACCAGGTTGGCCTAGAACTCAGAGATCCGCCTGCCTCTGCCTCCCTAGTGCTGTGTTAATGTGTGTGCCATTATGGGCTGGCAACTTTTTCCTCATTCCTAATATGTTTTTGCTTGGTTATTTGTTTTAGACAGTTTCCTGTAGCCTAAGCTGGTGTCAAACTTGCTATGTAGGTGAAATCCCGACTCTCTTGCCCCTGCCTCTTATGTGCTGGGGTTACAGGTGTGAGCCCTTGTGCCAGGAAGCATACTATTTCAAAAGAGGATCTGTGAGCATATTGTCTCTGCAGTACAGTTTTCTCCATTGCGCTGTGGAGGAGCTGGGGAGCAGTAGGTTGCCAAGAACCTTCGATACAAACATTCTTTAATGCATGAGAATTAAGTACTTTCATTTCAATGATGAGCTTGGGTGAACCTGAACATTCAAGAGTAGGTGCTAGGGGGATGCTCAGAGGCAGAGCACTTGCTTAGCACATGCAAAAGCCCTGGGTTCCATACCCAGCCTCACACAGGAAAAAAAAAATCCAGAGTAGCTATTCTTACCCTGAGTGTTTATTCTCAAGGGGACCTACAATTCTCTTAAGGTGTTAGCAAAATGTGGAGGTTTTTTGCATCTCTATGCCTTATAGGGAAGAACATACATTTTCTACCCAATTTTCAAAGATACCGTTCTCCCTAGAGTTATATGCTCCAGTTGAGAGACTAAAAGAAACTTCTGTGCAGCAGAAGAGACTGGAGGGTGAACGGGGAACTCCAAGTACCTCCTGCAATAGGACAGTGTACTGAGGCCACCATGTCCAAGTACAGAGCTCCCTACTTGGCTGTTCCTTCTTGTCACTATTTGTGGTTTCATCCCAAATATCCCTTCACTCAGCTTGCACCACTCCCCACTCTTGTCCCTGAAGTGAGCCGGTGTGTCTTTGTGGGTCAATTTTTGTAAAGTCTGGACTGAATTCTTTGTTTTCTCCTTAACTCCAACTTCTAGCCTTGGTGGAAATCTGCATCTTCTGGGACACCAGTTCAGTTCCCACAAACTCCAAATCATCTCCTTGTCACACATCAGAGTGTGTCATGAGGGCAGGCCTCACTTCTGGGCCTCTCCATACCCTCCCACATTGGGTACTGAGTAAAACTGTGGCGGGAGGTCAAGGACGAAGGCCTCAGGAGGCTGAGGCAAAGGAGAATAAGCCCATTTTTAAAGTATCTGTAGTCTGACCTGGGTTCCTGGATTATGGTAAGCTACAGAGACAAATGGAGCTTAATAATAAAGTGTTTTCCAACTGTTTGACACAGGGCCTCAAGAATCCTAGTCTTGCCTCAACCAAACTCCCGTTGTGGCTGATAATGACCTTGAGTTCATAATCCTCCTACTTCTACCTCCTGGGTGCTGGCCTTATAACCATATACTATCATTGTCTGTTTATTTGAAGCAGGAGATCAAGCCAGAGCCTCTAGCATGCTAAGCAAGCACTGTGCTAACTGAGTTACAGGCCCAGCCCTGAGCTTAACTTTTATTTATTTTATATCTTTCAGGATGCTGGGGATGGAACCCAGGGCCTTGAGCATAGTAGGCAAACACTCTGCCCCTGAGACATAATCCCTGGACTTAGTTCAAATTTTAATTGGTATTATGTAGCATGACAATTTAGATTGTCTTTGGTACCAAACCCAATTACCTCCACTTTTATTCAATACATTTGACCATAATGATTTTTAAACTGTTAGATTCTTTAAAGTATAGGTATGCAATGCTACTTTGTATAGTTTTTAACAGTCCATGCATGAAAATTTCCAAGTTTCAGTGAAAGATCAGTTTACATAAAGATATATTTGGCATGGCGGTTTTCTCAGCTAATAACCAATAATTTCTATTTAGAGAGATGCTTATTGCTTTGACAGAAAGTTTTAGAAATAGTTTTAAACAAAAGAAAGGAGCCAGGCAGTGGTGGCACACATCTTTAATTCCAGCACTCAAGAGGCAGAGGCAGGAGGATCTTAGTTAAAGGCCAGCCTGGTCTATAGAGTGAGTGCCAGGACAGCCAGGGTTACACAGAGAAACCCTGTCCTGACAATCAAACAAAAATGAAGAAAAGAACCCCTGGTATGATGGCATACCTGTAATCTTAGCATTTATTGATTGAAGGCAAGAGTTCAAGATTATTCTCATTCTTGGCTACAAAGGGAGTTCAAGGTCAGCCTGAGAAACGCTACCAGAAAAAAAGGAGAAGAATAAGAAACTTTTTCTTAGTGCTCATGAGTTATTCTTTTGAAATTTTCCTTAATTTTATTTTGTATGTCTGAGCATTTGCCTGAATGTATCTCTGTGCACATAGAGCCGGAAGAGAGTGTTGAATCCTCCAAGATCAGAGTTAAAGAATGTTGGGAACCATCATGGGGGTGCTGGGAATCAAACCCGTATCCTCTAGAAGTTACAGCAAATGCTTGTAACTGTTGAGCCATTTCTCTAGTTGCTGGCACTTGTGAGTTAATTTCTTCCTGCCTGCTTCAGATCCCATCAACCCTACAAAGTCCCTTTCCAGTTTTTTAAACTACTTCAGTTTTGTCTACTGCTCCTCAATTCCATGCAGGTCTTCACTATTCTGGAAAAGCCTTTCACTGCCTCCTCCCATTTGCATGCCACTTTTCTACTCTGTTATCTACTTTTCACTGCTCTGCCTCTTGAGTGCACGGCTAGTATACACTTCCTTTTATGCTAAAAGCACCATGGTGTAGACAGAATGAAACATGAAGGCATTACAATACAATAGTAACATGTAGCACCAGAGGTTTGCAAAATCTGACTCAACTGAGTAGCTATGAATTACAGTTGTTACTCTTCTAGGCCCCTGCTAGCCAAAAAGAATCTGATGTGGCAGGTTCATTAATCAACTCCAAGTCGTAGACAAGTAAAGGACACTGCCTATTTTGAAACTCAGTCATGTGACATTAGAATGTTCTTTGGCAGAATTTTTTGAGGACCAATGGAAGGTCAAGAAATGTGCTGTGAGGTTGCAGAGCAGGGCGTATGTAATTGGGTCACATCAAGACAGAGGAGGAATGAGAGAACTGGCTGTTCGGTTGGAACCTTCTTACTTGCCCCTGTATAGTCTGGGAAACCTTATCTCTCTCTCTCTCTCTCTCTCTCTCTCTCTCTCTCTCTCTCTCTCTCTCTCTCTCTCTCTCTCTCTCTCCAAACCCCACCTGATCAGAATCTCTGAACAAAGGGAAGGCACACAAAAGCTCGGTTCTGCATTCTTGGAGGCTATTGCAACTTCCTCCCCCAAAGTTGCCAGCTTCCCAAGTCCCCATCTAAAACACTAAGCTTTTGAGCATGCTTGAGAACAAACCGAGCTTGTGGTGGACATGTTATCACTCCTTGTCTACAACCTATATAATCCCCTGCTTTAGTTTGGGTGCGTGACTTCTCCAGCCTTCATCTCTGGAACTGGAGAACTCTCCTGGGGGTTGCTAGGCTCAAATAAACCTGTTGTTATACTTTTTCAGTTTGGCTTGATCTGGCTTACTATGTCAGTAGAGAAACCTATTTTGGTGGGAGGACTGACAGAAAACCTATTACTGGCAAAATGAGAGCTTCCTGGGATAACTAAAGACTGGCAAACATTCCAGGTCCTGGGCATCAGTGACTGAGAGGAAGCTAGAGACTGTTTAGTACCTGGGCAAGTACAATGGGGTTCAGTGAGTAAAAGTGCTTGTTTGCAAGTGGGATGACCTGAGTTTGAACTCCAGGACCAAGGGCATAGCAGGAGAGAACTGATTCCCATTACATTGTGGAATATTGTTTTAACTAGGCAAAGATGTGCTGCATTTATTTAATTATGTAAAGATGTGTTGCATTTGTTTCACCTTGCCTGCCTAAGGCACCTGACTGGTCTGATAAAAAGCTGACTAGCCAATAGCCAGGCAGGAGAGGGATAGGCGGGGCTGGCAGGCAGAGAGAATAAGTGGGGGGAGAAATCTAGGCTGGAGCGGTGGGGGGTGGGGACAGAATGAAGGAGAAAGAGAGGGATGCACCCAGGGCCAGAAGCCAAGCAGCCACTCACCAGTCAGACATGGAGACAGCAGGAAAGTAAGAGATATGAAAGAAAAAAAAAGGCAAAAAGACCTGAGCCATAACATAGATTAAAAAATAACAGATTAGAATAAGCGCTAAGCTAAGGCCAAGCCTTCAAAACTAATAAGTGTCTATGTTATGATTTGGAAGCTAGTTGATGGCCCAAAAGAAAGCCTGTTAGACCACTTGTTGTTCCTGACCTCTGACTCTGAACTGTGGCACTCATGTGAACCACACCCACCCCTTCTGAGCACCATACTCACACAAGTGAATAAATTTTAAAATGTAATTTTTTAAAAAAAACAAAGGAATTCAAGACATGACCCTGCTCTGCTCATGGGCTACTGGGTAGGCAAACAATTGTCCATTGGCCATAGAAAGCTGTTCATCCAGTGCGAGCCATCATTGTATCTTTTAACATAGTTAGTACTCTTTCTCTCCTCTACCCTCCCTGCCTCCCCCAATCTCTTAGCTCTTTTTGTATGCCCCTCCCTCTTCTCCCACTCTGGTTTTTTTTTTTTTTTTTTTTTTTTTTTTTTTTTTTTTTTTGACAGAGTCTCTCATAGCTCAGGCTGGCCTTAGTTTCACTAAGATATATCCACAGGCCTCTTTGGATTTTGTTGTTTTTTTTTTTTTTTTGTCTGTTTGTTTTGTTTCGTTTTGAGAAAGGATCTTACTGTGTAGCTCTTTCTAGTCTAGAACTCACTATGTGGGTAAGACTACACTTGAATTCAAAGACTTTTCTTCTGCCTCACAAGTGCTGGGATTAAAGGCATTTGCACCATACCTGGCCTTGTGGTTTTTTTGTTTTGCTGTTTGTTTGTTTTGAAACAGGGTCTCTAGCACTCCAGGCTGACCTTGAGCTCAGTATCTAGCCAAGGTTAGCCTTAAACTCTTTATTTTTTTTATCTGACTTTTGTTTTAATTTTATATCGATGTGTGTTTCTCCCTACATGTACATCTATGTACCATGAGTGTGTCTTGTGCCCATGAAGGCCAGAAGAGCACTGTATCCCCTGGAAATGCAGTTACAGATGTTTGTGAGATATCATGTGGATTCTGGGAATCAAACCTTGAACTCTTGATCTTCCTGCCTTCATCTCTTAAATATTGGGATTAGAGGAATGAGTGAGTCACTATTGAAATTACCTGGGGTAAATGAGAAGGAAACATGGAAAATGCAACAAGCATGCTTAGGAGTTTATGGGGGGGTACAGGCCTGGTGAAGGTCCATGTGCAGAGAGAGAGAGAGAGAAAGAGAGAGAGAGAGAGAGAGAGAGAGAGAGAGAGAGAGAGAGAGAGAGCTTGAAGGTGGCACTTGCACAGGGGGATGACTTGGCTGCGTCATACGCGGATGATGGAGCTCATGCATGCGGCATGCATGCAAGGCAGTGGGCATCATGCGTAGATTATGCAACTATGCTTTAAGATTTCCAGGGCCCCTAGGCACTTCTGCCTGAGGGCTTGTCCGCACATGTGTGCCCCTGGAACCCGGAAGTGTCAGCCATGCTGTGTGGCTGAATCATTACAACTATACCACCTAACATCTACTGCTTTCTCTTTTCTCTGGTTCCTTTTAGTTTCTTGTTCTTTATTCTCTAAGAAAAAAAAAAACCTATGGTGTACCTTTTTCTCTCTTAATTACCCATCTAAAAAAAAAGCATGCAGCACTCAAATTTGATTTGATAGCTCTGGTTTGCCCGCAAGTCCTTGGTCTCAAAGCTCCTGCTTAATAGACTATTGAGTTCAGCTAATCTATTTATTAGGTCCGAAATTCACCCTAATGAACTCTTGCTCTCCCTCTCTTACTCTCTCACCCTATCTTCTTTTTCCTTCCTTTTATCTTAAGCGGAGTCTCACTCTGTTGGCCAGGTTGGCCTCAGTTCATTTTGTGGATGGTTTTCCTGAACTTAGATTCTACTGCATCCACCTCCCACCCGCTAGGATTACAGATATATAATACCACTCTGTCCAGTTCATGGAATTTATGCAGTGTTAGGAACTGAACCCAGGGCTTTCTTCATGCTCAGCAAGGACTGTACCAACAGGCCTACATCCTCTACCCTCAAACACTCTTCCAATCTTCTCTAAGCTGCCTACCACTTTCAAGGTTATTGTCCTTAAGGATATTACTGTTCTAAACTTCGGGTCCTTCCTCAGTCTCTTTTAGTCGTTTGGATGTACCAGTTCTGCTACTGATTTCCTGGTTTCTTTCCATTTATCCCCTTATTTGCAGTTCTGAGGCCTTGGTCTCTTTTAGACCCTTACATGTCTTCCAGCAATGGCTTTGGCCTCTGAATGTTTCTTCCATCTCAAGTTCTCTCTCTTCTTCAGTCTCTCATGTAAGGAGTTGCCAAGTAAATCTGCCTACATCACAGATTGGATTGTGTCACTGCCTAGCTATGAAAAGCATTCTGACTGCCCACACTCTACAAAGAAAGAGGCAGGCTCTTCATGGGACTCTGAGGGACTTTCAAGGGATGATATTTTTTCTGGTAGACAAAGGCATGTGCAGAATAAGCCTTGTTGGTGGTTAGGAAAGGGACTTTCAGGTTTTGTGGATTCCTGTTCCAACCTATTCTCCATCCTTAGCTGTTTCTGTAGACCCTCACATATATTACTGACCATTTAGGGTTCTTCACTGTAGATTCATTATGTTTCACAGGTTTTTTTTTCTATGTATAGGATGCTAAGCCTTTCCCACAGCCACTATGCAAAGTCTAGCCAGCTTCCAAGAGCCTATTCCATCCCAACTCTTCTTTGAGGCTTTCCCAGCTCACTGTCCCAGTATTCCTTCCCTCTTCTGAATCAGAACATCTCTATATCTCATTCATTTATTCATTCATTTATGTGTTTGTTTGTTTCCTTCTTTATTTTGTACCAAGGGTTGAACACAGGACTTCACACATGCTAGGCAAGTGTTCTAATACTGAGTTATATCCCCAGCCCTTTTTAAACTTCTTACTTTGAGTCAGAGTCTCACTAACTTGCCCAGGCTGCCAACTTCTTTGTAACCCAGGCTTGAACTTGTGATCTTCTGGCCTCAGCTTTCTGAGGAACTGAGATTACAGGCCTGTACTATAGGCCCTGTTTAGCATTTTATTTATTTATTATAATTAATAATAGGCTTTTTAGAGGGGGGGCAGAGCACACACACAAAAGCCAAATTTCAGCCCTTGTGTGTGATTTTTCAGGAACCATCTATCTTAATGTTTAAGAAAGGGTCATTCAGCCGGGCGGTGGTGGCGCACGCCTTTAATCCCAGCACTCGGGAGGCAGAGGCAGGCGGATCTCTGTGAGTTCGAGACCAGCCTGGTCTACAAGAGCTAGTTCCAGGACAGGAACCAAAACCACAGAGAAACCCTGTCTCGAAAAACCAAAAAAAAAAAAAAAAAAAAAAAAAAAAAAAGAAAGGGTCATTCACTGAGACTTGATTAGACTAGGTTGATGAATGAGCCCCAAGGCCAATGCACTCAGCCTTTTTCTGAGGGTTCTGAGGACTGAACTCAGATCCTTAGGCTTGTGAGGAAAGCACTTTAATGACTGAGCTAGCTCCGCAGCCCTCAATGTGGGGTTTGTTGTTTCAAAATGGGCAATGATGAAAAATTAACTCAAAGTCAAAGGCATAATGAATCTGATGTGATCCTGAACGTGCTTGCAGAAACTGTGGCATTCCTGAAGACTTGGTTCTAAAGGACAGCGTGGATGCTTTACACTACACGTGCCATCAGAACACACATCAATAAACCTGCCTCAAATATCTTGGCTCAGACTCCAAATTTTTTAATAATTTTATATACAGTATTATTATATACACAAAAATTCCCCCCCCCCTTTTGATTTTTCATCGAGATAGGATTACTCTGTGTAGCTCTAGATATCCTGGAACTTGGTCTGTAGACCAGGTTGGCCTCAAACTCACGGAGATCCACCTGTCTCTGCTTGCCAAGTACTGGGATTAAAGGTGTGCACCATTACCACCAGACCCCAAATTTCTACTCTGATAAAATATAATTTGTAGAAAAGAAATTCTTTCAGCATTTTCCTACTGTTATTCTTCAGCATACAAGTATCAAGTTAATCTATATTTGTATTGTATTGTTAGAATATTTGATTTAAAAATTGCTGTGTGATTGACTTGAGTTTCAAAAAATGAAATCATGGGCTGGCAAAATGGCTCAGCAACATAAGGTACCTCTGCCCCTACTGCCAAGCCAAAGGACCTTGGAAACCCACATGGTGGAGGAAGGAGTGAACTTTATTCCTGCAGCTTGTCTTCTGATTTCCACTGGTGTCATGCACTGTGCCGCACACCCACCACCCACCACGCATCGATAACACAGATCCAGAAAACAATAGGGCAGGCCTCCATGGGTATCAACAAAGCATAGCATATCAAGTTCGGCAACCTTCCTTTGTATTAAGGCTGGGTGAGGCAGCCCAGTATGAGGAATAGGTTTCCAAAAGCCAGCCAAAGCTTTAGGGACAGCCCCTGCTTCAACTTCTAGGAGTCCCACAAGTAGACCAAGCTGTACAACTGTCACAGATATGCAGAGGGGCCTAGGTCAGTCCCATGCAGGCTCCCTGGTTGTCAGTTCAGTCTCTGTGAGCCCCCATAAGGCCAGGTTAGTTGATTCTGTGGGTTCCCTTGACCTCCCTAGCTCATATAATTCTTCCTCTCTTCAACAGGGTTCACTGAGCTCGACCCAGGGCTTGGCTGTGGGGCTCTGCATCTATATCCATCAGTTACTGGGTGAAGACTCTCTGGTGACAATTGCGGTAGTCACCAATATGATTTCAGGAGATGGTCACTTCAGGCTACTTATCTACTATTGCTAGCAGTCTTAGCTGGGGTCATCCTTGTAGATTGATGGAAGTTTTCCTTGAATCAGGTTTCTACCTGACCCCCATATCAAGACATCTCTATTAGTACCTTCCCCCTCTATACACCCCTCAACCTGATCCCTCAAGTTTCCATCCCCACTCACCCCCATTCTACCCAGATGATCTCTTCTATTTTCTCTTCCCAGGGAAATCCATATACTCACTCGTTGGGTCCCTCCTTGTTACTTAGCCTCTCTGGGTCTGTGGATTGTAGCATGGCTATCCTTTACAGCTAACATCCACTTATCGGTGAGTATACACCATATTTGTCTTTCTGGGTCAGGGTTACCTCACTCAGGATGATTTTGTTTCTAGTTCTGTCCATCTGCCTTCAAATTTCCTGCAAGGTGCTGCTGATAAGAAAATCGAAGAAGTCCCACTCTGGTGTCAGACACTAGATCTTGTTCTGGCATGTCAAACTGTCAGTTCTAGCTACATTCATGGATATCCAGTGCCAATTAACTATTTATTGATTGTATAACAGTTACATCTGACACCTATCTGTATAATAGTTAACATCCTAACATTATTGAAAGCATTTTAAGCATATAGAAAAGATACCAAAGGGCCAGAGAGAGGACTGTGTGGGTAAAGGCACTTGCTCACAAGCTTGCCTATCTGAATTAGATCCCTGGAACCATTATAGTGGAAGGAGAGAACAGAGTCCTGCTACTTGCTCTCGATGCACACATGTGCATATGCACACACAGAGAGACTAAATAAATAAGTTAAAGATAACACTAAAATGACAGACAACTCTTCTAGCAATTCCTGCTTTAACAGAGACTAAATACTTAACCAAATTTGGCTTAAAAATTTGGGGACTGGGCATGGTCTCCAATACCTTTCATTCCAGCACTTGGTAGGCAGAGAGGCAGAGAGATTTCTGTGAGTCTGAGGCCAGCTTGGTCTACATAGAGAACTCCATAGTGAATCCTTGCCAAAAGAAAGAAAGAAAGAAAGAAAACAACAGTAATCATAGCACTCAAAATTAATAAATGAATGAATGAATAAATAAATAAATACTACCAAATTTTGCTTAGGAATATTTAACAGAAATAAAATAAAAATAACACATAGAGCAATTAAATTCCATTTTTTTAACTTTTTTTATTGAGAAAAGGAGAAAAAGAAAAAAAACAAGTTTCCACCTCCTCCCAGCCTCCTATATCCCTCCCCCTCCTCCCACCCTTCTCCCTCTCCTCCCACCCTTCTCCCCCTCCCCCCACTCCTCTCCCCCTCCCTCTCCAGTCCAAAGAGCAGTCAGGGTTCCCTGCCCTGTGGTAAGTCCTAGGTCCTCCCCCCTCCGTCCATATCTAGGAAGGTGAACATCCAAACTGGCTAGGCTCCCACAAAGCCAGCACATTACGTAGGATCAAAACCCCGTGCCATTGTCCTTGGCTTCTCATCAGCCCTCATTGTTCGCCATGTTCAGAGAGTACAGTTTTATCCCATGCTTTTTCAGTCACAGTCCAGCTGGCCTTGGTGAGCTCCCAATAGATCAGCTCCACTGTCTCAGTGGGTGGGTGCACCCCTCGTGGTCCCGACTTCTTTGCTCATGTTCTCCCTCCTTCTGCTCCTCATTTGGACCTTGGGAGCTCAGTCCAGTGCTCCAGTGTGGGTCTCTGTCTCTATCTCCATCCATCACCAGATGAAGGTTCTATGATGATAAGCAAGATATTCATCAGTATTGCTATAGGATAGGGTCATTTCAGGTTCCCTATCCTCAGCTGCCCAAGGAACTAACTGGGGACATCTCCTTGGGCACCTGGGAGCCACTCTAGGTTCAAGTCTCTTGCCAACCCTAAGGTGGCTCCCTTAACTAAGAATTGTGCTTCCGTGCTCCCCTATCCAACCTTCCTTTATCCCAATCCTCCTTTTTCCCCAAGTTCCCCCCATTCTCCCCTTCTCCCTTTTCTCTCCCCATCTCCCCTTACCCCCATCCCACCCCACCCCCAAGATCCCAATTTTTCCCCCGGCAATTTTGTCTACTTCCCATAGCCAAGAGGACAACTATATGTTTTTCCTTTGGTTCACCTTCTTACTTAGCTTCTTTAGGATCACCAATTGTAGACTCCGTGACCCTTATTTATGGCTAGAAACCATTATGAGTGAGTACATCCCATATTCATCTTTTTGGGTCTGGGTTACCTCACTCAGGATAGTGTTTTCTATTTCCATCCATTTGCATGCAAAATTTGTGAAGTCATTGTTTTTTACCGCAGCGTAGTACTCTAATGTGTAGATATTCCACACTTTCTTCATCCATTCTTCCATTGAAGGGCATCTAGGTTGTTTCCAGGTTCTGGCTATTACAAATAATACTGCTATGAACATAGTTGAACAAATGCTCTTGTCATATGATAGGGCATCTCTTGGGTATATTCCCAGGAGTGGTATTGCTGGGTCCAGGGGTAGGTTGATCCCGAATTTCCTGAGAATCCGAAACACAGATTTCCAAAGTGGTTTCACAAGACTGCATTCCCACCAGCAATGGATGAGGGTACCCCTTCCTCCACAGCCTCTCCAGCAAAGGCTATCATTGGAGTTTTTTATTTTAGCCATTCTGACAGGTGTAAGATGATATCTCAAAGTTGTTTTGATTTGCATTTCCCTGATCGCTAAGGAGGTTGAGCATGATCTTAAGTGTCTTTTGGCCATTTGAACTTCCTCTGCTGAGAATTCTCTGTTCAGTTCAGTGCCCCATTTTTTAATTGGGTTAATTAGCATTTTAAAGTCTAGTTTCTTGAGTTCTCTATATATTTTGGAGATCAGACCTTTGTCTGTTGCGGGGTTGGTGAAGATCTTCTCCCAGTCAGTAGGTTACCTTTTTGTCTTGGTGACAGTGTCCTTTGCTTTACAGAAGCTTCTCAGTTTTAGTAGGTCCCATTTATTCAATCTTGCCCTTAATGTCTGTGCTGTTGGAGTTACACAAAGGAAGCGATCTCCTGTGCCCATCTGTTGTAGGGTACTTCCCACTTTCTCTTCTATCAGGTTGAATGTGTTCTGACTGATAGTGAGGTCTTTAATCCATTTGGACTTGAGTTTTGTGCATGGTGATAGATATGGGTCTATTTTCATTCTTCTACAGGTTGACATCCAGTTATGCCAGCACCATTTGTTGAAGGTGCTTTCTTTCTTCCATTGTATACTTTTGGCTCCTTTATCAAAAATGAGGTGTTCATAGGTTTGTGGGTTAAAATTAGGGTCTTCTATATGATTCCATTGGTCGACTTCTCTGTTTTTATGCCAGTACCACACTGTTTTCATCACTGTAGCTCTGTAATAGAGTTTGAAGTCAGGGATAGTAATTCCTCCAGACAATCCTTTATTGTATAGGATTGTTTTGGCTATCCTGGGTTTTTTGTTTTTCCATATAAAGTTGATTATTGTCCTCTCAAGATCTGTGAAGAATTTTGATGGGACCTTGATGGGGATTGGATTGAATCTATAAATTGCCTTTGGTAGAATTGCCATTTTTACTATGTTGATCCTCCCAATCCAAGAGCAAGGGAGGTCCTTCCATTTTCTGGTATACTCCTCAGTTTCTTTCTTCAATGCCTTAAAGTTCTTGTCAAATAGATCTTTCACTTCCTTGGTTAGAGTTACCCCAAGATATTTTATGCTGGTTTTGGCTATCGTGAAAGGTGAAGCTTCTCTGATTTCCCTCTCTGCTTCCATATCCTTTGTGTATAAGAGGGAGACTGATTTTTTGGAGTTGATCTTGTATCCTGCCACATTACTAAAGGTGTTTATCAGCTGTAAAAGTTCTTTGGTGGAGTTTTGGGGGTCGCTTATGTACACTATCATATCATCTGCAAATAACAAAAGTTTCACTTCTTCCTTTCCAATTCGAATCCCCTTGATCTCCTTATGTTGTCTTATTGCTATTGCTAGAACTTCAAGCACTATATTGAAGAAGTATGGCGAGAGTGGACAGCCTTGTCGTGTTCCTGAGTTTAGTGGGATGGCTTTGAGTTTCTCTCCATTTAATTTGATGTTAGCTGTCGGCTTGCTGTATATAGCTTTTATTATATTTAGATATGACCCTTGTATCCCTAATCTCTCCAATACTTTTATCATAAAGGGATGTTGAATTTTGTCAAATGCTTTTTCAGCATCCAATGAAATGATCATATGGTTTTTTTCTTTCAGTTTATTTATATGCTGGATTACATTGATAGATTTTCGTATGTTGAACCAGCCCTGCATCCCTGGGATGAAGCCTACTTGATCATAATGGATAATTTTTCTAATGTGTTCTTGGATTCGGTTTGCCAGTATTTTGTTGAGGATTTTTGCATCGATGTTCATGAGTGAGATTGGTCTATAATTCTCTTTCTTGGTTGAGTCTTTGTGCGGTTTTGGTATCAGAGTAACTGTAGCTTCATAAAAGGAATTTGGCAATGCCTCTTCTGTTTCTATATTGTGAAATACATTAAGGAGTATAGGTATTAGGTCTTCTTGGAAGTTCTGGTAGAATTCCGCATTGGAACCATCTGGTCCGGGGCTTTTTTTTGGTAGGGAGATTTTTGATAACCTCTTCTAATTCTTCGCGACTAACAGGTCTATTTAGATTGTTCACCTGGTCCTGGTTTAACTTTGGTATATGGTATTTATCTAAAAAAGTGTCCATTTCTTTTACATTTTCCAGTTTTGTGGCATATAGGCTTTTGTAGTAAGATCTAATGATTCTCTGAATTTCCTCTGTGTGTGTGGTTATGTCCCCCTTTTCATTTCTGATCTTATTGATTTGCAAATTCTCTCTCTACTGTTTGATTAGTTTGGATAGGGGTTTGACAATATTGTTGATTTTCTCCAGGAACCAGCTTTTTGTTTCATTGATTCTTTGGATTGTTTTCTGTGTTTCTATTTTGTTGATTTCAGCCCTCAGTTTGATTATTTCCAGTCTTCTACTCCTCCTAGGTGAGTCTGCTTCTTTTTTTTCTAGAGCTTTCAGGTGGGCTGTTAAGTCTCCAATGTGAGCTTTCTCTGTTTTCTTTAAGTGGGCACTTAGTGCTATGAACTTTCCTCTTAGGACTGCTTTCATAGTGTCCCATAAGTTTAAGTATGTTGTTTCTTTATTTTCATTGAATTCCAGGAAGACTTTAATTTCTTTCGTAATTTCTTCCTTAATCCAGGTATGGTTCAGTAGTTGACTGTTCAGTTTCCATGAATTTGTAGGCTTTTTGGGGGTAGCATTGTTGTTGAATTCTAACTTTAATCCATGGTGATCTGATAAGACACAGGTGGTTACTAATATTTTTTTGTAACTGTGGATGTTTGCTTTGTTACCGACTATGTGGTCGATTTTTGAGAAGGTTCCATGAGCTGCAGAGAAGAAGGTATATTCTTTCCTATTTGGGTGGAATGTTCTATAGATGTCTGTTAAGTCTATTTGATTCATTACCTCCATTAATTCTCTTATTTCTCTGTTAGATTTCTGTCTGATTGACCTGTCCATTGGTGAGAGAGTGTTGAAGTCTCCTACTATTAGTGTGTACGGTTTGATGGCTGCCTTGAGTTTTAGCAATGTTTCTTTTATGTACGTGGGTGCTTTTATATTAGGGGCATAGATGTTCAGGATTGAGACTTCATCCTGATGGACTGTTCCTGTTATGAGTATAAAATGCCCCTCTCCATCTCTTCTGATTGATTTAAGTTTGAAGTCAACTTTGTTAGAGATTAGTATGGCCACACCTGCTTGTTTCTTAGGTCCATTTGCTTGATAAGCCTTTTCCCAGCCCTTTACTCTGAGTAGGTGCCTGTCTTTGTGGTTGAGGTGTGTTTCTTGTAAACAGCAGAATGTTGGATCCTGTTTTCATATCCAATCTCTTAGCCTGTGCCTTTTAATAGGTGAGTTGAGTCCATTGACATTAAGTGATATTAATGACCAGTGGTTGTTAACTCCGGTCATTTTTTTAGTCGTAGAGTTTGTGTGTTTCCCTTCTTTGATTTGTGTTGGTGAAGGGTCTCTAGATGTCTGAGTTATTGTGGTCATTGTTGGACTCCTTGGTTAGTGATTTTCCTTCTATTACTTTCTGTAAGGCTGGATTTGTGGCTGCGTATTGTTTAAATTTGTTTTTATCTTGGAAAATTTTATTTTCTCCATTTATAGTGAATGAAAGCTTGGCTGGGTATAGTAATCTGGGCTTGCAACCATGGTCTCTCAGTTTCTGCAGTACATCTATCCAGGACCTTCTGGCTTTCATGGTTTCCATGGAGAAGTCAGGTGTAAGTCTGATAGGTTTACCTTTATAAGTAATTTGGCCTTTTCCCTTTGCAGCTCTTAATATTCTTTCCTTATTCTGTATGCTTTGTGTTTTGATAATTATATGGCGAGGGGATTTTTTTTTTAAATTCCATTTTTCTGCCCACTGTTTTCCCATCTCTCTCCAGAGACCTCCCACACATGCAAGATTCCCAAAGATGGCAGCTTCCAGGCTCCTTTGTCTTCTGTCTTCCAGACTGGCTCTGAGTGTGGGAAGACTTGCAGAAGACCAGAGGATAGATGAGATAGCCCTGTTGCCTTGCTGACAGGAGGATAACCAGATAAAATACAGGGTGCCGGTTATTCAGAATTTCAGATAAGCACTAAATGACGTTTCAAGTATAAGTTTACTAGATACATTTATATTTAAAAATTCATTCCTTGCTTATCTGAAAATCATCTCTTCAGCATATCTTGGATGCTGTGATTGTACTTGTTTATTTAGAGATGGATTCTCGTATAGCCAATGTTAGTTATGAACTCACTGTGTAGTCAAAACTAATGTTGAACTCCACATCTTTCTGTCTCCACTCTGGAGTGCTATGATTACAGGTGAGTACCCCATGACAAGCTGGTATGTAAATTTTACATGATGATTTGGTGGAAGGAATTTGCTCCTGTCTCTAGCTCAGCATATTGGGGCTTCATCTCTAATTAATCCTAAGCATTGGAAATGCCTCTGAGCCTGCCAGTGGGAAATTGCCTTTGAATCCATGTCCCCTTCCTGGGATCCAGTGCCTAGAGACTTAAGGGTTGATCTTAGGTTTATTCCCCTGAGCTTCACACTTGATCTCCTGCCAAATCTTGCCTATTTAGGGCCAGTTTCTTGGCTGTTGGGGCATTACAAAGCAAGGTTACAGATGAATGCCTGGAAAGGCACGAATGATGGTGAAATAGATTGCTTCCTAGGACCATTTGTGTTTTAAACAGTAATCCTAAGGACCATTCTAGTCCTTAATACAGGTAAATTCAACTTCCCCTCCTTTCAGAGAAGTCTTTGTCTTCTTCTTTGATTCATTTCCCATGAGCTTATATTATTTTTCATCATCCAGAAGAATTCATTGGAAATGGAGACATTTTAAACAAGTCTGGATCGAGCTGTTTTCCCCAGTTTCTTATGACACTGCCCCAAAGCAGCAGAATTGTTTCTAGCTGTCTCCTAGTGACACCTGCTGACAAAGCAGCAGGCATCGGCAAGTACTTCCCAGTGTAGCTTACAAGAGCATTTGTTTCTTCCTTAAAGGGGGAAAGAATCCGTGTATTTCCTTGCCTAAGTGAGTCTGGTTTGCATTTGTCTTGTTTGCTGTTATGCTGAAGAATTCTTCTGCTTCCATACAGCTGCCAACCTTTCAAAAGCTGTAGGTCAAGGCGATGTGATAGCCCAAGCCAGCATATCTTGACACTGGGGTGGCAGAGTCAGGAACATTAGGAGTTCAAGACCAGCATGGACTACATGAGATGTTGTCTCAAACAAACAAACAAATAAACAAACAAAAAAGCAAAACAAGCCCCACGAAACCCAAAGGATCTGGAAAGATAGCTCACTGTTTCTTTCTTTTTTTTCTTTTCTTTTCTTTTCTTTCTTTATTTCTTTTTTTTTTGAGACAGGGTTTTTCTGTGTAGCTCTGGCTGTCCTAGAACTAGCTATTGTAGACCAGGTTGGCCTCAAACTCACAGAGATCTGCCTGCCTCTGCCTCCCGAGTGCTGGGATTAAAGGCATGTGCCACCACCGCCCGGCTTCACTGTCACTTTCAAGAGTGCTTGATGCTCTTCCAAAGGATCTGAATCTTATTCTTAGCACCCGCATTGGATGGCCTACAATGGTTTATAATTCCAGTTCCACGAGATTTGATGCCTCCAAGGGCACCAAGCTCAGGTGTTCTTTCTGTATCTCTGCCTCTTTTTTCTCTCCATTTTTCACACACAAAATTACAAATAAAAAGCTCAAATCTTTAAAAAAATAAAGCAACAAAAGAAACAAACAAACAAAAGCTTGCTACCAAGCCTGATGACCTGAGTACCATCCCTTGGACCCACTTGGTGGAAGGAAGAAAACTAACTTCCGTAAATTGTCCTCTGACTTCTACGCACATACTGAGGTATAAACGAGTGCACATATATGATGTGAACACTAAAATAAATACGTATGTAAAAGAGTAATAGTGAAGCTAACTGGGTGGATTCTATCTCAAGAGAGTATAGGCCTGAGCTAGAATGTACCCAGTAAGGTTTCATGTGAGGTCAGTTCCCCTGATGCAAGGGCCACATTTCAATTTGGACAAGATAGAAGGGAGAAATGCACATGACCGGGTGGGGGACATTTTGGGGGTGGAGAGGGGAAATCTTGCCTGGCAAACTGATTTCTTTCTAGTTGATCTACAGTGCCATCTAGTGTCTAAAACTGCAGGCAACACGTCTAAACTCCAAAACAGGAGTGGTACTTGACTGTAATCCCAGCTCAGGAGGTGGATGTACAAGAATCAAGGTTATTCCCCGCTACATAATGAACTGAGGTCAACCTGGTTTAGAGAAGACCTTGTCCAAACAAAACAAGCAAACAAACCTGAGAACAGAATTATATCCCTAGTAGTGTAGTGCATGTCTATGTCTATAACACTGGCTCCAAGAAGGCAGAGAAACTGGGACCTCTGGGACTTGCTGGTAATCTGTTCTAGATGAATGAGCTCTAAATTTAATAAGAACTTTGCCTCAAAATATAAGATGGCAAGGGATTGAGGGAGATACTGATGTGGACCTCTGGTTTACTTACAAACACACATTTGCATATGCATACACTCATGCATACATATAAGCATGTACACACACACACACACACACACACATTTCTGGACACCAGGCATTTAGTGGAATATGCCTATAATCCTAGGCCTTGGGGATTCAGAGCCTAGATACTGAGTTCAAGACTCAAAGTCAGCCTGTTCTATGTGAGATTCTGTCTCAAAAAAGGTTAATTTCTGTTTAAAAGTCCCCAAATCTGTGATAACTAGTTAGACATGAATATAGTATTATTTAGAAATTCCACCTACTGCTGTCCAGTCCATGACACACAACACCAAAGAAGATGTAGAGAAAGAAGTAACTGAGTGCAGCAGTTGGAGATTTTCATTCCTTCTGACTTTTCCCACCCAAAATACAGAAATATCTTCTACTGCAGTGTTCACTTTCTTCCTTTGCAAACTAAGAGCATAAGAGAACTTGCCAGAAAATTTGTTGTAAGTAATTTTCTTAAATCAGTAAGTTATTAGGGGGCTGGGAAGATGGCAATGCAAGTGAGAGTTTGGATCTCCAGCACCTGTGCAAATGCTGGGCAGGGACCGTAGCCCACCTGGTCTCCTAACACTCAGATCCCTGGGGCAAACTGACTAGCTACATGAGCTGACTAGGTGAGCTCTAGTCTCGAGAGAGAGCCTGTTTCAATAAATAAGGTAAATCATGATTGAGGCGACGGCCCGATGTCACGCTCTGGCCTCCACATGCACTTTTATGCATAGACACACACACACACACACACACACACACACACACACACACACACATCTGTGCATGCATCCAGGCCCATACTTATAAAAATATGCAGATCAGGCTGCCCTCTAACTGGTGTTGGTCCTCTTGTCTCTGACTATTGAGATTACAAGAGTATGCCACTGTACTTTTTGTTGTTGTTATTATTATTATATCTGAAAATTCTAATAGGGACAAGCATTTTTCTGAACACGATAACCACACTTCCTACCGATGACATGATCTTTCATGGCACCCACTCCCTCACAAAGGGAGAACAATTTTCAACTACGCTAGGATACTAATTTTGCATCTCACTTCTGATATTTCTTCTCAGATTGCTCTTTTGCCAAGTTCCTTCTTCATCACCTTCAAATTTGGGTAAATTGAGAACATTGCTAGGAAAATTATCAATGGAATAAATATTCATCTAAAGTCATATATTTAAACCCCAGTTTCAGAATTCTATTTCACACATGTAATTAAAATAGATGATAGCAGCTTGAATTCTCACTGGGTAAAGTCTCTGCAGGCCAATCTCTTTTGTGGATCCCATTTACATTTTTTATTAATTATACATTCCATCTAATTATGACTCCTACTTCATGGTTCTCCTATCTGTATGCTCTGGATTTAAAGTCAGACCTGATAGTGATTGATGTCTATGTTTATGCTACTTATGTCTTCTGAGACTAAGACTCTATACTAGGCTGGATTTGAAGACCCTGTGTAGCAAAGACTGACCTTGAATTTCTGATCCTCTTGCCTCTACAAATATGCTATATTTGTGAGATATCCAGGGCCTCGTACACGCTAGGTGAGCACTCTACTAACTGTGCTCTGTCCCCAGTCCCTATGCTTTTCTTTGCTATAGATAATTGGGTTTGTATCTTGAAATTCATCTTGTCTGGGAAGTGCTTTCAAAAAACTATATTGAGCTAGGGGTGAAGGGTGGGACGGGGTGGGAGTGGTGGCAGTGCATGCCTTTAATCCCAGGACTGGGGAGGCAGAGACAGGCCAATCTCTGTGAGTTCAGGGTCAATCTGGTGTACAGAGCTAGTTCCAGGGTAGCCATGGCTGTTCCACAGAGAAACCCAGTCTTGAAAAACCAAAAATAAATAAATGTATTGTTTGTGGTGTGTGCATGCATGCACATGTGCATGTGCGTGGCGTGTGCGTGTGTGTTTGAATGCTATAGCACACTTGTGGGGTCAGAGAACATCTTGTGAGAGTCAATTCTTTCCTTCCACTATGTGGATCCTGTGATAGAACTCAGGTCATCAGGCTTAGCAGCAAGTGCCTTTACCACTGAGTCATTTCACTGGCCCTCGTTTCAGCTTCTCTTCCCTGTAAATGTTGTCACCATTAATGGTAGTCTGCAGCTCCAAGGACTTGTCTCTCACCAGGTTATCCTATCTGAGTCTGAGGGCAAAAGCTGTGGGAACTACAGGCACTCCTGTATGTTTTACAGAAAACTGCCCAGATGATGCAGCTTACGATGACAGCTGCTCCTTCAGCCCCACAACACTTAACTCCCATGTGTCGATGCTGAAAATGGACAAGGAGTTTACTTTTTCTGTCATGGCTTCCCACTAAGGACTTTATAATGGAGTGAATGTCAAAATTTCTGAAGCTAAAACACACTGATTTCACAATAATTGTATACCTTCAATTGTCAAGAACATGTGACACAGTGACACAGAAGGTGGTTATAAGAGGCATAAGCCTAGCAGAAATTAGCACAGACAAAAATAAAGAAGGATATGTGTAATTATCTGTTCTGTCTCTTTAAGAGACAAGCCATGCCCACTCCCCAGTCTGCTGAGGCAGGCAGATCTTCCTTCCTGCAACCTGAGTCTCTCTCCCTTTTTCATCTGCCTCTCGGAGAGGCAGCTTCTGTCTCTCCTCTCTTTCTTTCTCTCTCTCTCTCTTTGGAGTCTATCCTGGAATTAGTTCTTGTAGACCAGGCTGGCCTTGAACTCACAAAGATCCACCTGCCTCTGCCTCCCTAGTGCTGGAATTAAAGGCACGCACCACCACGGCCTGGTTGGGATGTGAGATTTTTAAAATATCAAATTATGTAGCTTGTGTTATGATCTGCTGGCCTGGTCTGTCACCTGTGTACCCTGTCCCTTTAAGAGACAAGCCCCGCCTTCTCCCAACTCCTCCCCTACTGCCGAGGGAAGCTTCCTCCCGCTGGTGCTCGTGCTCTCTCTCTTTCAGTCTTTCTCCCCAAGAGGTAACTTCTCTCTCTCTCTCTCTCTCTCTCTCTCTCTCTCTCTCTCTCTCTCTCTCTCTCTCTCTGTGCCTCTCTCTCTTCTTTCCCCTTCTTCCGTTCCCCCCTTTCCTTTCCCTTCCATAACCCACTAAAATAAATCCCTTATCCAAATTCTCCCTGCTGTCATTGTATCTACCTGTCTCTCACCCACTGTGGTCTCCCACCCGCCAAGGTAACCTGCCAAGGCCTTAGGGAACTTACTGAGGCCTGGGGGATCTACCAAGGCCTCAGGTCACCTGCTGCTACCCCGTGTGGGACTGGCCTTGCCCTTTATATCTTTAAAAAGAAATAACATGGGTGCATGACTTGGCCAGGCTCTCTCCACGTTCCCTCACGCCTGCAGGCAGGCCAACTGAGGGGACACGTGGGGACCCTGGTCTCAGACCATTTCCAATGCTGCAAACGGTAAGGTTCCCTATCAGCTACTTTCTAATTTCTACCAGCAAACAGGACCGCCAGGGTCCCACCACCAGCATCTCATGCCCATCCGCTTTTCCTTTCGCTGGGCAGCCCCTCCCCACCCGCCTGTAAATGCTCTTTTTTTCTCGCTCCTATTCCTACTATTCTATCTCTGCTAGCACTACTGCTGGTCCTACAGAAACCCGCAAGATTAGTTCGATCCGCGAAGCAGCTGTTTGCAGTTCTAGCCCTTGCTCCCTGCCATGGATGGTAGCATGGTGGCTCGGTGACAGGGCGGCTCATGGTGCTAATTTTCCTCTCTACTTCATGTTTCTTCCATTCATGGAGCCCTGTTTCTACCACTGCTGCGATGTGGGTGAAAATCCTAAACCTGGACCTTCTACCAGCCCACTTCCCAACTTTCCATCAGGCCACTGGGACAATTGGTAAGACTATTCCATTTTTGGCCTAGTGCCTCTCACACAACTGCCCTTTCTTGAGTTCTCCCTTAGCGCTGCACTCACTGCGCAGTGCATTTGTTTTTGGGGGCCAGGGCCCCTTGGATATTTTTCTGCCTCATTGTTTCCCATAGCTAAAAATGTGAGCAGATCACTCGGAGTGGTTCGCGTGCTGTTGTGTGTGTGTGTGTGTGTGTGTGTGTGTGTGTGTGTGTGTGTGTGTGTGTTATTTATTTGTTTTTTGGATCTCTTGTAAGTGGTCCCCGCTGCTGTAAGGACTGCTCAGAGCAGCCCTAGCCCCTGGTTCCAGAGCCAATGGGCCAGGAATCAGCTTAGGTTTATTATCAACCCCTGAGCTAGCCTGGAGAGGTCCAACTAGTTGCCCTGGGGCTTGCGTCATTTTCATCAATCTCACATTTCCAGCTATGGAAAACCAAGCACATTTCTAACTTACCAGCGGGCAGCTAAATTTAAATAGTCATACCACCTGGATAACCATGGCTGCTGCCATTTTTTTTTTTGGAGCTTAACAAAGGGAGGAGCCAGAGGTTCTGCCTCTAGCCACAGAATGCCAGCAGTAGACTCTCCACATAAGTTCCCTCCCTTAGCCAGCTTCCTTTCGCTCACTTTTCATTTAACTATATGTGTATAAAACTTAAATTCAACTGGGTGTAAGTGCACTATATTTACTGTTAAACGTTATTGTCTGTCCATTATATTTCATTCCAGACTAAAAATAAGTCTCATGTTTTAAATTGGTATGTACTTTTAAGTCTCTTACAAAAAATACTGTATATGTAATCCAACCCTGCTTTAAAATATATAAAGCTGCTCTCTTCTATCGTCGGTTCCACCATTAAGCTTCTAACACAAACAGTTCTTTCCTTCTTTGTCTTTCACAAGTACAAAAATCACCTGTTAAGTTGAGAGCCATTATAGTCAAGCTTGGATTCAATTCACCAGGCAGATTCTATACTGTAGTTATACCCGATAAACAACCCTCAACTGCTCAGAGATCTGGGGAATATGGCATTTAAATATTTAATTATTAAAAGACTTCATAACAAAAAGAGACAGGTTGGCTACTAACAGCAGCACTCTACTTCCTCTAAAGAAGACAGAAGACAGGCATACAACAATGTCCATCTGCAATTCGCTTCAACTGCCAAGCGCTGACCACTGGGCAAAACTGCCTTTCATATAAACTGAAGATCTCCAAACAGTGGACAGAATTGGTGGAATCGACAGCCTAGCTGCTCAGGTCAAGGTAGGCTTGTCTTCCTACAGATTTCTTAGCCCATAGGATCTTCTGGAGTCCAGCAGGCCCTGCGCTAAACAGCAAAAGGCAAATACGACCCTCAGTGATCATGGAGCGGCCAGAGGAATGGCTCAGGTAGCCAATCAACTCTGGAATGACTCTAGGTGGCCATCCAAGTAAGTTCTCTGTAGTTTTTAAATCAATAACTCCTCAAGGAAAATTTTACCCTTCTCAAAGATCCCTGATGCAGTTTGACAGCTGAAAGGTTTTGTTGGTTTAAAAGGACAGCCTCACCAAACAAATTTCAGTAAAATACAAATGCAAGTTATGAAAATGTATACCTGCAAGTCATAAAGGTGTGAGGACAAATACAAGTTCTCAAATTTCTCTCTCAGGTTGCCTTCCATAGTCTTAAAAATACTTTTCATTGTGCAAAAATATCTGTCACAGTCATTCTGACATAAATATGCTACTGTTTATAATACACTGTATATGTCTAAAACTTCTGTTTTCACAAACCCAAAGAATTTTTGTGAGTTCAGGGAGCTGAATTGAAGGATCAACCTTAAACAGGTCAGATACGCCTTTCTCAATTTCCTGGTCCTGAAAATTTTTTTTCTTACTGAACTTAACTTTGTCCTCTGTTCTGCCAACATCTTACCAGGTCCAAGAGACACCGGACAGTTCCATACCACAAACCCTGGACAGGAATAAAGTGACCAGCTACCCCAGGATGTGACCAGCACCCAGCTTTCTCAGGGCTCCTCCTCCAAAGATGACGCTGACAAATAAGCAGGAAGCAGTCTTGAGTATCTGCTGTCCCAATTCCTTTAACCTGTTGTGCCTAACTTCCTGCCTTTTTATTATAATATGCTGGCCTGGTCTGTCACCTGTGTACCCTGTCCTTTTTTTTTTTTTTTTTTTTTTTTTTTTTTTTTTTTTTTGGTTTTTCGAGACAGGCTTTGAAGCCTGGCTAAATGATTTACTTATTTTTATTTCATGCGCGTTCATGTTTTGCCTGCATGTGTGTCTGTGTGAAGTTGTTAGTTGTGAAAATTGTAGAACTGGAGTTACATACAGTTGTGAGCTGTTGTGTGGGTGCTGGGATTTGAGCCTGGGTCCTCCGGAAGGGCAGCCAGTGCTTTTAACCACTGATCCATCTCTTCAGTCCCCTGTCCCTTTAAGAGACAAGCCCCGCCTTCTCCCAACCCCTCCCCTTCCACGAAGGGAAGCTGTTCGGCCTCCTGGTCCAGGATCCGCCTCCTCCAGTCTGTATTCTCTGTTGCTCTCCCGAAGAGGTAACTTCTGCTCTCTCCCCTCCCCTTCAGGCTCTCTTTCTGTTCCAGCTCGCTTTGGAAGAGGTGGCTGCTGCCTCTCCTCTCTCCCTCCCTCTCTCCCTCTCTCCCTCTCTCCCTCTCTCCCTCTCTCCCTCTCTCCCTCCCTCCCTCCCTCCCTCCCTCCCTCCCTCCCTCCCTCCCTGTCTCCTTTCCCCTAAACTATACCCACTTTCTCTTCATGACCTGTCTATCCGTCTCTCACCTGCTGCAGCTCATCGTGGGACCAGCTGCCCTGCCGACCCCGCGAGGTCTCTCACCCACCGCCTCCCACCCACCTGGGACCAACAGAGGCCTCGAATGGTAGGACCAGCTGCCCCTCGTGGCCCACTGCTGCCCATTGGGGAATTGCACCACCACTTTTATCCAAACCATTACAGCTTGATTTTCAGTGTTTGTACCGATATGGGATCAAACTTTGTGAATGCTAGGCATACACTGAGCTACATGCCCGGCCTGAATTTGTGAACTGTTTTCTTCTTTAAAAATTAACTTTTTGTTTATGCGTATGTGTGTGAGTGGGTATTTACTCTCTCTCTCTCTCTCTCTCTCTCTCTGTGTGTGTGTGTGTGTGTGTGTGTGTGTGTGTGTGTGTGTGAGAGAGAGAGAGAGAGAGAGAGAGAGAGAGAGAGAGAGAGAGAGAGAACTTTAGAATCCCTGGAGCTGGAGTTATAAACGGTTTAGAGACAAGCATTGAGTTCTGGGAACTAAACTTGGGTTTTCAGGAAAAACAGAAAGTATTCTTAACCACTGAGCCATCTTTCTACCCCAGCTTCTGAATCCTGATGCCCTTAGTTTACGGGATGTTGAAACTGTAGCATGACTTTTAATCTGCAGCCAGATGAACATCAGGCCAAATGTCATTTATCTTCTTTGCTTCTGTGTATGATTCTGATTTCTTTGTTGGTGTGTAGTTTGCTCTAAACTGAAGAAAAAATGAACTTTTTAATCAGTGGTTCTCAACCTGTGGCTTACAGCCCCTTTGGGGAGGTTGAAGGACCCTTTCAAGGGTTTGCCTAAGATAATCAGAAAAGATAGGTATTTACTTTATGATTCATAACAGTAGCAAAATTATTATAGTTATGCAGTAACAACTAAAATAATTTTATGGTTGGGGTTACCACAACATGAGGAATTATATTAAAGGGTTGATTAGGAAAGTTGAGAACCACTGCTTTAAAGCTAACCAACTGCTCAAGGTCAGAGACTTGGTGTAGTAGGTTTTTAAAGTTAACTAGAATCTTCTATGGTACCAAGTTTGCCTTAGAGATGAGATACATGTTTATTATGTAACTCATTATGCAGTAGAAAAGTCAAGGCAATAGAAGTAGGAAGGTTGTGAGATACAATGAAAAAGTATTTTTCTCAAATGATTGCTGTAGGCCACACCTAGTAATTACAATTAAACTTCACTAATGACTACAGGAACAATGCTGAGTTTAGCATTGAGCTGAATTGTACCTTTGCATTCTGTATAATGAAAAGGTCTGTTTTACAAATTAATTACTAGTGCAGACAAGATTATTGAGTGGAGAGGTTGTTTCCAGAACTTTCAGAGGCAACCATTTACATATCACAAGTAAATACTTGATAACTATAAGCACTCAGGATACTAGGTAGAATCTTATCTGCTTGCTAAAATGGATTTCACAGACTGTATTTTCAGATGCTATGTAATCTTGTCTTTTTTGTTTCCTTTCCCCTTTTTATTTTTTTGTTTTCAGTATTTTTTAAAGATTATTTATTTATTATATATACAATATTCTGCCTGCATGTATCCCTGTGGGACAGAAGAGGGCACCAGATCTCATTACCGATGGTTATGAGCCACCATGTGGTTGTTGGGAATTGAACTCAAGACCTCTGGAAGAGCAGCCAATGCTCTTATCCTCTGAGCCATCTCTCCAGCACCTGTTTTCAGTATTTTTAAATTTTTATTGAGCTCTACATTTTTCTCTGCTCCCCTCCCTACTTCTCCCCTCCCCTTCAACCCTCCCCCAAGCTCCCCATGCTTTCAATTTACTCAGAAGATTTTGTCTTTTTTCTACTTCCCATGTAGATTAGATCTATGTATGTCTCTCTTAGGGTCCTCATTGTTGTCTAAGTTCTTTGGGATTGTGATTTGTAGGTTGGTTTTCTTTGCTTTATGTTTAAGAACCACTTATAAGTGAGTACATATGATAATTGTCTTTCTGGGTCTGGGTTACCTCACTCAAAATGATGTTTTATAGCTCCATCCATTTTCCTGCAAAATTCAAGATGTCGTTATTTTTTTCTACTGTGTAGTGCTCCATTGTATAAATGTACCACATTTTCTTTATTCATTCTTTGGTCGAGGGGGAGTTAGGTTGTTTCCAGGTTCTGGCTATGACAAACAAAACTGCTATGAACATAGTTGGGCACATGTCCTTGTGGTACGATTGAACATCCTTTAGATGTATACCCAAAAGTGGTATTACTGGGTCTTGAGGAAGGTTGTTTCCTAATTTTCACCACACTGACATCCAAAGGGGCGGTACCACCAGCAATGCAGAAGTGTTCCCTTTATCCTACAACCTCTCAAGTATAAGTTTTCATCAGTGTTTTTGATCTTGGCCATTCTTACAGGTGTAATATGGAATCTCAGAGTTGTTTTGATTTGCATTTCTCTGATGACAAAAGGCTATGTACTCTTAAAATCACGAACATTGGCATTAGATAAACATATTCTGGGACTAGTTCTGCAGTTAAAGAGGCACTGGTTGCTAGTTCCGAGGACAAAATCCCAGCACTCACATGGCAGCTCAAAACCATGTTGCTCCAGGCATAGGAGATATGGTGTCCTCTTCTGGCAGATGCTAGACATGTACATGGTACATAAACATACATTCAAGCAAAACACTCATACACTTAAGAGAAAACTAAGTAAGTGTAAAATTATTTCTCTTATTATGTTAGCAAATATGTTATCACCTTATTGAGGTTGACTATTTCTAAAAATAGGATAATAATAGCAGTCTAGCCCAGCCATCTCATGCTTTTTGTTAATTTTTTGTTTTGTTTCTTAAAGATTGAGTCTTGCTATATAGCCCTGGATGGCTTAGCATTCACTGTGTAGTCTAGGCCGTCTTGAACTTGCAGCAATTCTCTGACTCAGTCTCCTGAGTACTAGGAATATAGGTGTGCTTCCCCATAACTAATTTTAATACTCTCATTTTATGAGTGAGTAAGTTCTGGTTCAAAACTTAAATAATGAGGGCTTGGAAGATGGTTCCTTTGGTAAAGTTCTTTGCTACAAAAGCATGGTGTTTTAGTTGCTTTTCTACTGCTGTACAGATACAAAGATCAAGGGAATGTATAAAAGAAAGTTTTGTTTGGTTGGAGCCTCCAACTCACCCCCCCATTCCTCCCTCCCTCCCTCCCTCCCTCCCTCCCTCCCTCCCTCCCTCCCTCCCTCCCTCCTTCCCTCCCTCCCTCCCTCTCTCCCTCCCTCCAAACCTTGTCCAATCAGAGAGTCTCTGAACAAAGAAAAGGCACCAAAAACCCAGTTCAACAAGCTTGTTGAGTCTTGCAACTTCTGAAGTTGCCAGCCACCCAATCTCCTCATAGGCACTCAGTTTTTGACCATAGTTGGGCACAAACCCAGCTTGTGGCAGACACACATCTTCACCCCTTGCCTACTATTAGAGTCCTGGAGAAGTCCCACAAAAGACCACCATCCATGTATCCAATCAGCAAGATTTTATTCCAGCATGCTGGAGCAGTCCATCCCACACAAAGGCAAAATTGCAACAACCCCCAGAGAAGCTCCCAGGCTTCTTTTAAGCACAGATAAGGGGAGTTCCTAGAGCAGTTATTAGGTCATTTTAGATATGATTGGCCTAAGCAAGTGGAAGTCATATTAGTACATTCTAATTGACTATGGCTAGCAACGGCTGGTTAAGGTTACAGCTTTTCCATTTTGGGGGCAGGCTTGGAAAAGTCCCAGACTTTGTCCTTATTTGGTTAATCTGTTGACTGTAACTGCATATACCAGGCCTCTTCTTTCTTGCTGTTAGGGGTGTTAGAGATTGATTGTCCTCTGTGGGTTCCTCAGAAACTGCTTACTCAGTCACAGAAAACTGAAATTGAGGCCCGATCCCTGAGAGAAGACCAAGCAGTCTTATGTTATTATGTCTGTTGGTCCTCTCATTACCCTCTTGAATAGTGCATCATCTCAAATCCTGGTGATATTTCTTCCAGGTCTACAGATTTGTATTGTTGTTTTAAAACCATCAGTTGGACTATGGAGATATGTTCTTTGATGAATTTGATTAAGGCATTAATTATACATTGTCCACAGGTCAGAGCCAACAGTAAGATGATTAAGGACCCAGCTAAGACTGACAAGAGTAATTAACCAGGGTAACCAGTTGAATAGAGATTCATATCATCCTTCATTTTGTTGTTTCTCTAATTATCTATCATATAACCTTTTTTGAGAAGGTTCATGGAATCTTTTATAAACCCCGAGTGGCTAGCATAAAAGCAGCATTGTTATCTCATAGCTGGACATAAACCTCCCCGTTGAAGGAACAGTAAATCTAGTCCCTTTCTATTCTGGAGGGCCATCTCAGCTAAAGAAGAGAGCGATTCCTCCAGATAGGTGATGGACTTTTCTAGGGTGACTATGTCTGCATCTATGGCTGTGCTCAGAATCTGATAATTCCGATGTTGGAGGATGAGGACTGAGGTTCTCGCGCCTATGGCTCCGGCTATACCCAAGCCTATGAGGAAGGATATTAGGTCAGTTGTGGAAATCTCCCATTTGATATCTCAGCTAGTGGTTCTAGCTGATGGGGAACCACTTCATCAGGGACATAAGCTATCCCAGAGACCAGTTGTACCAAGACACAGAAACACCGAATGACATTTAAAACTTGGACATGTATGTAGGAGGTTAAACCTGTGGTACAGGCCCACCAGGCATTGTCCTCGGGTAGGGGAAATTAAATATCCCATTCCTGGTGGACTCTGAGTTTTATGCAGAAGCCAGCATAATTAGGTGGGAATTGGCCCACACTGAGGCAATTTCTTTTCACAGATTATAAAGTAAGTCTCCCTGTGCCTGAGCATTGTCGTCTGCATGTTGGGAGAGCTGGTATACTTCTCATTATTGGAGTCCCCTCATAATAAAGGAGTTTTGTGTTCAGACGGAACCAACAGGTCTTGATGAGGCTTGACTCTGAGGCATTTAGAACCAAATAGGTAGCTCTCAGTAGGGTAAGGAGACCTAGGTTGGAAGATAGGTTCGTGGGAGCAACCTCAGTTGCCAAAGACAATGTTCTAGTTTGCTTTGGAGTGCCCATTATTTTATTGGAGCCCAGGGACTTTTGTGGGTGTAAGGGCTGAATGTCTAACCAGATGGTGAGTAATGCCCTTGGGTCTTTTCCTATTGGTCCTCTGATTTGGCCACAGAGCCTTAAGCCCTAGGTGTTTCCTGATGTTCAACTGGATGTCTTTTTTATCAGCATTAGTGAATTGAATTAATATTGGGTTGCATGCTGCTTCTCTAGTGAATTTTCATCTTGATAAAGTTTCTATTCTTTGGGGTTTCCCACCAGGTGTGATGCCTGTAGACACAGCTCCATGAAGCACAGAAATAGTCATTTATTTCCCCCAGAGTTCTGTCTGGGTCTTATCTCTATCGTGTCCAGGGAAAACACAAAAAGGGGTGATTTCTTGTAACTTAGCATCAGATATCTTAGTCCAACCATAAAGCATGCCCAAGTCAAAGTATAAGTCAGGAAACCAGGTCCCCAAAGAGGCTGCATGAGAAGTATTGTTCAGGAGTCAGCATTGATAACCTTCCATGTAAGATTAAAGGTTAGGTGCGGGTTGTGGTCCCCCATAGTGACCAGACTGGAAAGCCTAGGGACAAGCCCATCACTTAGCTGGATTGGTGACTTTCTGGACTCTCAGTTTTAGAGGATCTGGTGAGTGTGCAATGGTTCTCTAAAGTCTGGAGTTGACTTCCTCTGGGGTGTAGACCTCAGGATCAGCATGTGGGTCCATGGGCTTCATGTGGGAGTGGTGAATCCAAGTGGGGACCCTCATCCATTTTAACAGCTATGGGTGTCGTCAGGATAATGTGTGGGGTCCCTTCCATCCAGCCTCTAAGGTCTTCTTTTGATGTCGTTTGATGACTATCAGATCCCCTGGCCAGAACCCGTGGGGCACAGGAGGCAGTTCCTTCCCATAGACTGCTCATAGCTGGGACCAGAGTTGCTTCTTCACCTGAGAGGGAACTTGTAGGGAGGAGAGAAATTTGGTCATCAAATTCAGCTAATAGTCCTACTTTAAGGTTGAGCAGAATTGGTAGAAATCATACATGATTTCTAATGGAGTTAGGCCCAAAGTATAGGGGGAATTGTGAATACAGTAAAGAGCAAAGGTAAAGAAAGTTACCAAGTCACTGCCAGTCACAAGGGTTGATTTAGTTCAGGTCTCCTTAAGGGTCTGATTCTTCCTTTCTGTTTGTCCAGAACTTTGGGAATAGTATGCATAATAAAGTTTCCAGTTAGTCCTCATTACCTTAACTAGTTTTTGTGTTACCTGAGTGATGAATGCAGGCCCATTGTCTGAGCCTAAGAGCACTGGAAGGCCATACCTTGGAATAATCTCTTCTAGTAGTTTCTTGACTACTGTTGCAGCTGTTTCATGTTTAGTTGGGAAGGCTTTAGTACATTCTGAAAAAGTATCTATGAAGGTTAATTAGTATTTATAACTATATAGGCCTGGTTTTACCTCATTGAAGTCGATTTCCCAGTTGACTCCAGGTTGGGTTTCTCTTTCCCGGTACTCCGTTCTTGTGACTCCGCTCTTTGCATTCACAAGATGGCATGTGGGGCAAAACTGACCTCTGCTGTCTTAGATTTAAGGCAAACAAACAAACCAAAAACCAAAACAAACCAAACCAAAACAAAATAACTTAAGCTGTGTTCTCCCTTAAAAGGTCTTGTATTTTCTTCTCTTCAAGGTGGGTACTCTGATTTATCTGCCAGACTACTTGTGTAGCTTGAGTGGCAAAGTCTGATGGGAGAATGTTGCAAGGAGAACCGCTTGTTTGTCCCTGCCACCAGAACCAAAATAATCACACAAAACTGTATTAATTAAATCACTGCTTGGCCCATTAGCTCTAGCTTCTTATTGGCTAACTCTTACATCTTAATTTAACCCATTTTTATTAATCTGTGTATTGCCACATGATACACAGTGGCTTACTTGGTAAAATTCCCAGCATCTCTCCCTGCCTTCCTTTCTCCCAGCGTTCAGTTCCATCTTCCCCGCCTACCTGAGTTCTGCCCTATCAACAGGCCAAGGCAGTTTCTTTATTCATTAATGGTAATCACAGCATACAGAGGGGGCTCCCACATCAGGAGAATGATTTGTTCATCTGGGGTCTTGAACCATCTTTTCTTTTTCTAGGAATTTGTATGTGTGGATCCTCTGGAGCTCTTAGTCAGTGTAAACTGGACATTCTGGCAGCGTGGGTGCTACCAGCTTTGATGGTGAGACCAGCAGGACAGTCCTCTTCTAGAGGGCAGTTTCTTTTGCTGTTGTGTCTACCTGGTTGGTTCTCCTTGAATGGGGTCTTCTCCTTTCTGGTGCAATGTGTAACAGCTATTTCTCTGGGCAGTCCTATGGCCAGTAAGAGATGAACAATCTCCTGTTTGTTTTTAATTGTCCTTTAAATGTACCATGGCAAATGCATATCGGCTATCAGTATAGATATTGTTTCTAATCCTTTCCTGATTGTAATGCTTTAGTTAGAGCTATCAGTTCAGCCCTCTGAGCTGATATCCCATGGGATAGGACCTCTGTCCTCAAGACCTCGTCCTCGATGGTGACTGCTGCCCCTGCATACCTGGTACAGTCCTTGATAAAACTACTGCCATCAGCACACATTACCTCAGCCCTCGTTAGAGGGATGTCTCGGGAGATCTGGTCTGATCCCGTGGAGACGACTCAGGATGTCCACAGAGTCATGAAGAGGTTGGTCCAGGTCTGGATCTGGCAACAGGGCTGTAGGATGCAAGGCAGTGCTGCTGGTGAATTGGATTCTGGGTGGGTTTAAGAGCAGAGCTTAGTGATAGGTCAGCCTAGCATTAGTTAGCCATCTATCAGGAAGGTGTTTAAGGACCCCATCAATAGCATGGGGGCTATCATTTTAAGGGTTTGTCCCAAAATCAGTTTGTCTGAGTCTTTAATAAAGCTGTCGCTGCTATTATGAGTAGGCAAGGGGGCCATCTAGTGGCCACTGGGTCCAATTTTTTCCCCAATAAGTAGGCTATCTGCCTCCTCCATGGGCCAAGGGCTTCTTGCATCAGTACCCCCTGGCAACTCCCTCTTTCTCATCCACACATAAGTGGAAGGGTTTGGTGACATCTGGTAGTGCTAAAGCAGGCCCATTTAGTAGAGCTGCCTCGATTTCCTCAAAAGCTTTTTCATTTGTGGAGTCAGGTCAAGGGGAGCCTTCTCTTCCCTTGTGTCTTCCTATAGGAACTGTGCCAATGCAACAAACCCTGGAATCCAGAGCCTATAGAACCCGGAAGGCAGCAGGAAATCTCTCACCTCCCAGTGATTGCCAGGTCTGGAGATCCTCAGGATGGTCTCAGTTCTTGCCATTGATAGCCTTCTCTTGCCCCCCTTGAGTGTGCATTCCTCCGTGAGTTACCGCAGTCTCGCAGAACTTTCTTTGCTGACACACACTATCCCAGGTTGCCCACTGTTTTGAGCAGTTCCTCAGTGGCAGACTTGCAAGTCTCCAAGGGGTCAGCTGCTCTTAGAAAAGCATCCACATATTATAATAGACAGATGTCAGGGTGGGACTGTTGGTATTCACCCTAGTCTTCATGGAATGCTTCATCAAAGATGATGGGAGAGTTTTTGAACCCCTGGGGTAACCATGTGCAAGTCAGCTGTCCACTGAATCTGTCTCTTGGGTCTTTCCATTCAAAGGCAAACAAGGGATGACTGGATGGAGCCAGTGGCAGGCTAAAGAAGGCATCCTGAGAGTCAATATAGTATAAACATTTCTTTCTGGGGGCAAGGTACTAGGAAGTGTGTAAGGGTTAGGCACTATGGGGTGAATGTCTTCAACCCATTTGCTAACCTCTCAGAGGTCTTGCCTTGGTCGATAGTCATTAGAGCTAGGCTTTTTAATGAGCAACAGAGGCATCTTCCAAGCTAATGGGCAAGGGACCTGATACCCAAGTCTCTGAGGTGTTTGATGTGGGGAGTAATCCCCAGTTTGGCCTCCCTAGGCATTGGATATTGTCTGACACATGTTGCCATTGCATTAGCTTTTAGCTGTACTAGTATGGAGGGCCTGTGTGTTGCCAGTCCAGATTCTCCAGTCTCTGCCCATACCCGGGGAATTTTGTTTAGCCATTTTAATTTTATGTTTGATCCAGGGGGTTTGTAAACAATTTATATTCATCTATAAGTGACATGGTGAGTACATGTAGTGCCTCTCCCTTTAGAACAGTCACTGTTATTCCAGTCTAGTTGAAATGGATGTGAGCCCTCATCTTGGTCAATAAGTGTCTTCCCAACAGTGGTACAGGTATTCAGGGCTGACCATAAAGGAGTGGGCTAGCTGGCCTTTTTCTTTGTCTACTGATCTTTGAGTAGTCCATGACTATTGGCTCATCCTTGTGGTCCCTTTTGTCCAGGATAGCTTTTGGGACATTTGGCTTAAGGGTTGTTTCATGATGGAGTGCTGTGCTTTGGTGTATACCAGAAAAATCTATGAGTTTCCCCTCCACCATTAGGGTTACATACGGCTCAGGGAGGAGCTCTGAGCCCTATTCCCTTCAGTCGCTTATTTTTTCTAGATTTAGTGCCTCTAGTGGCTCTGCTTTTGAGTCCTATCATTCAGGGAAGTTTTTTTTTTTGTTTGTCTATTTGTTTTACAATGACCTAATTTCTTACAGTAGGCACATTGGTTTCTTGGTAAGCTGGACTTATTGATTGATCTTGATTTTAGGCTTTTTCCTTCTTGTTTTGAGTTTTCAGACGAGATCAGGTGCTGTGTTCAGGGTGATATTTCTTTTTTTTAGATTTATTTATCTATTATGTATACAGAATTTTGTCTACATGTATGCCTGCACACCAGAAGAGAGCACCAGATTTTATCATAGATAATTGTGAGACACCATGTGGTTGCTGGGAATTGAACTCAGGACCTCTGGAAGAGCAGCCACTGCTCTTAACCTCTGAGCCATCTCTCCAGCCCCTAGGGTGATATTTCTTGCCTGCCAATTGGGAAATATTTTAAGCTGTGTTATTTTTGTTTTTGTTGCATTTGTTTAACTTTGTGAAGTTACTGTGTCTGTCTAAAATACCTGATGGTCTAATAAAGAGCTGAATGGCCAACAGTGAGGCAGGAGAGAGAAACAGGTGGGGCTGGCAGGCAGAGATGATAAATAAGAGGATAAATCTGGGGGAGAAGGAGAGCTCTGGGAATGAAAGAGGAAGGAGGAAGATTTCAGGTGCCAGCCACCCAGTTACCCAGTTACACAATCAGATATGGAGTAAGAAGGAAAGAAAAGGTAGACAGGAATAGAGAAAGATAGAGACTAAAGATAGATGGGATAATTTAAGTTAAGAAAAGCTGGCAGGGGCTGGAGAGATGGCTCAGTGGTTAAGAGCGCTGGCTGCTCTGCCAGAGATCCTGAGGTCAATTCCCAGCAACCACATGGTGGATCACAACCATCTATAGTGAGATCTGATGCCCTCTTTTGGCATAAAGGTATACATGCAGATAGAGTACCATATACATAAAATACATAAATAAATCTTAAAAAAAGATAAAAGCTGGCAAGAAGTAAGTCAAGCTAAGGCCAGGCATTTATACTAAGAATAAGCCTCCATGTGTGATTTATTTGGGAAATGGGTGGTGGGTCCCCCAAAAGAGCCAAAAGAGTTAGAGTAAAAACAATGCCACCACTTAGTTTCAGGGTCACCTAATAAAACCAAAAGGACCTTAGTGAGGCCTTGAGTTTACTTATCTAAAGCCTTTCCTAGTTGTCTGTCTACTGGGTTTTTCTTTGTGTGTGTTGTACACTTTTTTCTGAAACTGCAATGAATTCAGCCAACTTCTTACCTTCAAAACTTCTAGTTTTTGTACTTATGGTGAATGTCTGGAGCTGACTGGTTGACAAAAGTCAGGCTCACTGCAGATCTATTCTCTGGTGCTTCTGATTCCAGGGGAATATAGGTCTTGAAGGCTTCTATCAATCTCTCCAAGAAAGCTCCTGGTATTTTATTATGCTCTTGGCATGCCTGATTTACTTTAGACAATTTTAGGCCACCTTGCAGCAAGAGACTCCCAATTAACTTCTGGTGGTAGACTTTTAGCCTCTCCCTAGCTTCCTCTATGTTGAAGTTCCAGTAAGATCATGTCAGGGGAAAACCAGCATTTATGAGGTCTGCATTGGTAGTTGGTCTTCTATCTGGACCTGGAACCACTTTCTTTGTAGTAAGCACATTGGTCCTTTTGTAAAGGTCTCATGTTTTTATCATGGTGTGCATGGGCAGAGTTGAGAGTAGCTAGGGCTGGTAGTACAGTCATGGTGGTACACCCCACCTTCTTTAGCAGATCTTTGCTGTCTCTGTCATCAAACACTTTCTGAGCTATCTCTAATAGTTCTGACCTGTTTTTTCCTGCAAACACATCCATCTTTTGTATCTTTCTATGTATGTCAGGGGCTGACTGAATAACAAAGGTCAGATTAATCGTTTTAAGATTTGCCAGGTCCTCTTTGTCTATGGGTGTGTATAACCAATAGGACACGGTCAACAAAACAAAATGACAGCCTACAGAATGGGAAAAGATCTTCACTAATCCATCAAACAGAGTTGATCTCCAAAATATACAAAGAACTCAAGAAATTGGTCACCAAAAGAACACATAATCCAATAAGAAAATTGAGTACAGATCTAAACAGAGAACGTTCAGCAGAGGAATCCAAAATGGCTGAAAGACACTTAAGGAAATGTTCAAAATCCTTAGTCATCAGAGAAATGCAAATCAAAACAACTTTGAGATTCCATCTTACACCTGTAAAAATAGCCAAGATCAAAAACACTGATGAAAACTTATGCTGGAGAAGTTGTGGGATAAAAGGAACACTTCTGCATTGCTGGTGGGAATGCAAGCTGGTACAGCCCCTTTGGATGTCAGTGTGGCAATTTCTCAGAAAATTAGGAAACAACCTTCCTCAAGACCCAGTAATACCACTTTTGGGTATATATCCAAAGGATGCTCAATCGTGTCACAAGAACACGTGCTCAACTATGTTCATAGCAGCTTTGTTTGTCATAGCCAGAACCTGGAAATAACCTAAATGCACCTTGAATGAAGAATGGATAAGGAAAATGTGGTACATTTATACAGTGGAGTACTACACAGAAGAAAAAAATAACGACATCTTGAATTTTGCAGGAAAATGGATGGAGCTATAAAACATCATTTTGAGTGAGGTAACCCAGACACAGAAAGATAATTATCACATGTATTTAAACATAAAGCAAAGAAAACCAGCCTACAGACCACAATCCCAGAGAACTTAGACAGCAATGAGGACACTAAGAGAGACTTACATAGATCTAATATACATGTGAAGTAGAAAGTAGAAAAAGACAAAAATAATGGAAATAGGTTAATTTAAGATGTAAGAGTTAGTTAAAAAGCCTGAGCTAATAGACGAAAGAGTATGTAATTAGTATTAAGCCTCAGAATGGTTATTTTATAGCAGCTACAGGAGCTAGTGAGCAGGACCCAGTGGGTAGAGAGAAACCTGTCCAGGGGGATCAGTGGAACGGAGAATATTTGTAGCTTCAGAAGGTGATTCATCTGGTCCCTGTTTTTGCATCTGTTACCTTAGGTACATTAGTGGGCTTTCAGGCTGCCTGTGGAATTCCTTCTGGCAAAACCTGGTGATATTCAGTGACTGATCTACCTCTCTCTGTATTATAGTGCTATTGGGGTCTCCTTCTTGTCAGGGCATGGTCAATTGCCTATGCCATCTGGTCATCAACCATTGAAGCTATTCTGGGAGGTGAGCTTTGATGAGAATCTGTTTCTTTTCTTCAGTATTGAAAAGGGTATGGAGCATCTGCTGACAGTCATCCCACATGGGGAGATGATTGAAAAAGATCAAATCAATTAGAGGAATCAAGGAATTGGGATTAGTGCCGAAACGGGGGTTCTGGTTCTTCTGGCTGTAGAGATCTGTGGTGGGACATATAGGTAATGATTATCTAGATATGGCTGTAGGGGAGCAAGTACTGAAGGAGGTGCAACCCCAGAACCAGAATTGGAGAACCTGGGAGGATCATATGGGACTCCCCATGGGTGTGGGAGGTAGGGAAAAGCTGATGGGGGAGAAGATAGGTGGAGGTAGGGAAGAACTAGATGATGGGGTAGGGGCAGAACTAGCCACTAGTTAACCATAGAGGGTCTGTAGGTCTGTACAGACAGGAGACAGGAAGTAACAATACAGGGCAGAAGATAGGAAGTGATAAGGCAGGGTGCAGACAGGAGCTCAGCCCTTTGGTCAGAGGAAGTGAAGAGGTAGGAGATCACTGGTAGCTGCTCTGCTGCTTCTCTGATCTTTCAAATTTTTACCCTGATATCTGGTTTTTATTGTTAATATTAATTAGATTTATGCTTCACTGGAGTATATAAGAAAGCAATAAAAGATAGCCCGGAGGAGCAAGTCAGTAAGCTGTGTTCCTCTATGGCAGTTTCTGCCCTGACTTTCCTGAATGATAGACTGTAATCTTGGAGGTGAAATAAGCCCTCTCCTGCCCAAGTTGCTTTTGATTATTGTTGTAGGGAGGACACTTTTTCATTTCCCAGCTGCCCATACTCCTGAAATAGCACACAGAAACTGAATTAATTAAATCACTGCTTGGACCATTAGCTCTAGTTTCTTATTAGCTAGCTCTTACTTATTAATTTAACCCAGTTCTATTATTTTATATTTTTCCATGAGGCTTGTTGGCCTACTGACAAGGTTCTGATGTGTCTGTCTCTGGTGGCAGCTCCGTGGCTTCTCTTAAACTCCACCTTCCTTCTCCCAGCATTCAGTTTAGTTTTCCCCACCTAGCTCTGTTCTTCCCTGCTCTGCCATAGGCTCAGGACAGTTTCTTTATTAACCAATGGTATTCATAGCATACAGTGGGGAATCCCACATCAGGTCTGGTGTTTATCACAGCAATAGAAACCCTGGGACATCTTACTGTCTCTTTGTACTCAACTCCGAAAAAAAAAATCTTGTATGTGTCTTCTAGCTCAACAGTTAAGGATTTTTTCCCTCTTCCCTTGCTTGTAACACTGCCCGGCCTTTACAAATCATAGGGAGCTAGAGGACTGGTATAGTTATAGTTTGATTTTTTCTGATTGGTTGGAATGCTGTTGGTTCTCTGAGGGTCTTTGTTGCATACTCAAGGATATTGAGTTCAGTGGCTTTGGTTGCTTTACCCCTTCACTATGGATGTAAGTCAAATGGTTTTGACATTACCACCAGGTCTTAGGAGTTTCAAGTGCTGCCAGTATGTGTGCCATCTCAAACTTTCTAGGTTTGTGGTTTATTTTTACCTCAGGCCTGGAGGTGATTGTCACTTTTCCCAAAACTTATTTATTATATCATTGAGAACATTAGGTGCATTTAAGGAGCTTCCCACCCTCTGCACTTAGTGAATAACTGTGGTTTTTTTATTTTTCTTATTCATTTCTAGGAAGATGAGGGTGTTCCTTACATAGCTGGAAGATAATGAATGGTGTTACCTAGTGGAGTTTTGAACTTCAACGGTTGGCCCAGCCTCCTGAGATTGGCCTTATAAACATGGATCACCAGTGAATAATTTTCTATTGTTTTCTTTCTATTTTTCTTTTAATACCAAGACTAATTATATAGCCCAGGCTAGGTTGGAATCTAACCTTCATAGCTATGAACTGACAATCCCTTCTGCCTCTTTCTGTATTCATTGAGTGCTTGGATTTTAGGCATGTGTCAGGCCAGTGGGCCTAAAAAAACCCTTTTAGGGCCAGGCAGTGGTAGCACACACCTTTAATCCCAGCCCTTGGGAGGCAGAGGCAGGTGGATCTCTGTGAGTTCAAGGCCAGCCTGGTCTACAAGAGCTAGTGCCAGGAAAGGCTCCAAAGCTACAGAGAAACCCTGTCTCGAAAAACCAAAACAACAACAAACCCTTTTATTCTAACTTTACTTTCTTTCTCTATTTTGTCTTTTTTTAAAAGTAGAAGTTTTAGTTTTTTTTTTTTAAACTTTATTTAACTTTATTTCATGCCGATGTCAGATTCTCTGGAACTGGCATTATAGACAGAAGAGCTGCCATGTGGGTGCTGGGAATTGAACCTGGGTCCTCTGGAGGAGCAGTCAGTGCTCTTAACCCCTGAGCCATTTCACCAGCCTTAGAAGTTTTAGTTTATTTTTGTGTATGCATGTGCATCAGTGTAGAGATATATGTGCATGAGCACAGGTGCTGGGCTAGGGAAAAGAAGCATGTGCTTTTAGCTGCAAAGGCCTTTCTGCAGCTCTCCCATTAAAAGAAATGATTTTTTGTTTATATGTGTACACTAGAATAGGTGGAGATCATAAGACAACTCACTGGAGTTGGTTTTCTCCTTTCACTAAGTAGACCCCAAGGATCCACCTCAGGCTGTCAGGCTTGGCAGGCACCAAGTGCCTTTGCCAGTTGAACTATCTCAGCAGCCTTTGGCTTATCTTTTAATTAACAGACATAGTAGCTGGGTTTCTTATGGCATTTCATACATATTTTGTCTTGGTTGGTGCCCCATACACCATGTCTCCCAACTCCTTGTCTCAAAGTGTAAACGATTCTGTTGATTAATATTCTTGTCAGCTCTTGGTATTGTGAGACATAAAATTTTGCTGAATAATGGGCTTAAGTATCATGTTGGTTTGAATTCCCATAGTCATTAATAATGTTGAGCATCTTCCCCTCTTTTTCTTTTCTTCAGAGCTTATTTGTATGTTCTTGTTTGGATATTTGGTGAGGAGTGAAGCTCACCAAAGAATGTTCTTCCTTTGTGGTGGAAGAAGAGTCCTCCTTTGGTAAGACTGTCCTCTTCAGTTGAGCATACATCATCGTGAGGAACACAGATGAATTAGTGAGGGTGTGATAGTGACAATGATCTAACCAGCAGGACCAGCAGAACCAATCCTGGTGATCAATGCGTGACATGTTTCTTGGAGAGGTTACCTTCTCTTCCATTTTTCAAAGACAGCCTCTTGCTGTGTATTCTAAGAAAACCCAGAATTTTGCTTTTGTCTTCCCTCTGCCCCAGCTCTCTCAAGTGCTGAGATTACAAATGTGTACTATAGTGACTACTGGTGACTTTCTGTCTTTTTTGTTTTTAAAGACATTGTGTTCCCTTTTAATCTAGGCTGATTTCAAATTTGTCCCAAGACTTTGTTAAACTCAGGAATCCTCCTGCCTCCTATGTGTTGGAATTACAGGCATGGACCACTGGCGAATATGCTCTTTTCTTTCCTTTTTGGTTTTGCGGGTGCATAGGTTTTGTTATATCTATAGACTGGCTTGAAGACTGTGTATTTCATGGAGCCCTAATTTTGTAATCTTGAATACTGGGATTATAGGAATGTACCAATATTTTATGTTTTAAAACTCTGTTATCCACCATCTCTCCAGAATTGGAGATTATAGGTAAAAATCTATATCCCTAGTCCTCTTATTGCTTTTTATTTCTAAATATGGTTTCACTAGGTTACCTAGGTACACACACATATACATACACACACACACATATGTGTGTGTGTGTATATATATATATATATATATATGATCTAGGACGTGTTGCATCTTGTACTGATTGGTTTTGTGTGTCAACTTGACACAAGCTAGAATCATCAGAGAGGAAGGTGCTTCAGCCGAGGAATTGCCTCCATGAGATCCAGCTGTAAAGTATTTTCTCAATTAGTGATCAAATGGGGGAGGGCTCAGTCTGTTGTGTGTGGTGCCAACCCTGTGCTGGTGATGCTGGGTTCTATAAGCAGGATGAGTGAGCCAGAGGAAGCAAGCCAGTAAGCAGCACTGCTCCATGGCCTCTGCATCAGCTCCTGCCTCCAGGTTCCTGCCCTGTTTGAGTTTGCATCTTGACCTCTTTCAGTAATGAACAGCACTGTGAAAGTGGAAGGCATATAAACCCTTTCCTCCCCAACTTGCTTGTTGTTCATAGGTTTCATCACAGGACTAGAAACCCTAACTAAGGCACATCTCGTTTACAGAATCACACCATTCTGTCAGTTTCCACTGAATAGTGTGGAAAAGATTATTATATTCTAGAGTTTTGTTAGCTCTTGATATTGTCAGATTTATAACTTTTGCCAAATAATGAGCTTCAGTAGCATATAGATTACAGTATCAATTTGAATTTCCATAATAGTTAATGATGTTGAACATATTTTCCCATGGTATTTATTTATTTTGAGATAGAGTCTATGTAGCCCTGTCTGGCTAGGGAACTCATAGAGATCTGCTTGCGTCTGCCTCCCAAGTGCTGTGATTAAATCATGTGTCACCATGCCCTGCTTGCTCCTGTTATTTAAAAAATTACACATTTAGTGTGTGTGCATGTACATGCACAGAAGGGCACACACATGCCATAGCCCACTGATGAAAAATAAAGGACAACTTTTGGGAATCAGTTTTCTCATTACATATTCTTGGTTGAATGTTGAAGGCGTTAGTCACAAACAATCCCACACCAGTTTGGAATTATGATTAATAGGGTGGTATTTATTTAAAGGGGAAAAAACTTACAGATCACTGTCCCAGACAACAGCCCTCTGCGCAATCAGGAAGGAGTCTAGTTGCCAGAAACGGAGCAATAAGCAAAAAGAGAGAGAGGAGGGAAGTGGCCGCTTTTTTAAAGAGAGAGACCATGCCCCAATGGGCTGGTATCTCAGCAGCTATTGGCTGGAAGAGCGGAAAAACCTCCCACAACACCTCCCCCTTTTGTTTAAGTAAGAGAGTTCTAAACCTACTATGAAATTATATACAATAAGTACAAATATCCTATTCTAACTAGCTTAGGTCTTGTATAATAAATAACTTGGCCAAGTCATGAGAGAAAAGTAACTACATTTATATAGTCTTCAATCCCATCGAAGATATAAGAAGGGAAATAATGTTACCTGGGTAATTAGGAAGTTCAGTAAAACAACTTCCAAAACATGCAACAAATCACAGAGATAACTAGCTACCTGGGCAATCACCCAAAGTCACATTTGCAGCGTTGAAGCAACCAACTTTGGCTAAGGCCTAACGTAAGTGACATACCATTTTCAAAAGGCAAGCAACTTTTCAAAACTATCTTACCCTCTCTTGGCAGGATATGACAGTCCTGTTTTATCCATTGATGCACACTCTGTATCTCTGACAGTGGTTGAGGTATGGGCATTTCTTTGCCCAAAGGCCAGTTCTGCCAAAAATAAAGGCTCCAAGTGGAGTGTCTTTGGTGCTCAACATTCTCTTGGGAATAGATCGGTGGTGCCAGGAGCAATTGTGTCTCATTACCACAAAACTCTGAGTTAGATTAAAGGCCATATTCTACAGCTCTTTGAAGAGGTTGAAGATTATCTATCTATACTGAGTATAATCTCTATGTATCTAAAGAACCTGATTAGCCTAATTATAAATGACAAACTTAGATGACTATTGATCTATATAATTCTCAATATCTATCTAACTTAAAGACTAAGACAATAAACAACTGTGTAACAAATGAGGATAATAACCTCCAAATATAAACAATGTACAAATATACATTGCAATATGATAAATATATATCAATACACAAACATTATATAAGTATCTTAATCAGAGGTAGAAATGTACACTGCAATATGGTAAATATATATACTATATATGTATATCAATACAATATATGTCAATACATAAAAATGTTTTAAACAGAGGTAGAAGCATGCATGCATACAATAGTCAATATAATTTAACTTTGTATCAATATACAAGAATCGATACTAATATATTTGTCTAAAAACAGTAACTCACAATTACAATCCCTCTTTTTTTTTTCCAAAATGATCCCTGAGCTTATAAAATTCCTTCCCCAACCTCCCAACCCCTAAATGATGTCCCTAAACCCAAGGGCAAACTTTACTGGGAGAGGGGACATCGTCCTCTAGAATTACTTCCAGCTGTCATGGGGGCGACGTTCTTTCTGGGGGATTCTGTGAAAGTAAAATGATGGTTAAATTTCAAGATCAACGTTTTTTAAGATTGCAAATAGTCTCTGAGTATTTTGTGCAGGTCTGGCCAGAATGTTGTATAAGATGTGTACCATTTCAGCTAACCAAGTTGGGATCGTCTTGTCTAGCTGGTATCCAAAACGGGTCTTGTAGTAGCGCTATCAGTATCATGACATCATATCAACCAGGTGGAGTTGTTGTTATGGGGCCCCATCTTCTTCCTGGAAACTTCAAATGTCACTTCAGGAAAAACTCATTGTTCATTGTGAAAAACTTAAACATTAATCATATAGACATATATGTATATATTCACTGAAAGGCATGATAGATATATTCAATGAAAAGTATGATAGATATGAAGAAAAGCAAAGATGTTTTCTAAACTCATATTTCTTTCTGTCCCATATCATGGCTCTTGACATGAGAAAGAAACTCCAGAAACTCTGATTTTTTTCTCTTACAAACAGGCTTGGAATTGGAGAGGGACTGAGCCAGAGTCCAACTTCAAAACCAGCTCTATATATTTATAAATAAATGCACATTAATACATATTTAAAGATAAGAGTAGAATAATTTTACTTACGGGGCCTATTTGATTTTCTTGCTGAATCTTATTGGATTGTAAATAGTTTCCATCTGTCAGTATTCAAACATCCAGGGTCCCTTGGATTTTTTGAAGACAAGTGTTTTTCTGGAAAGACAAGAACAGGACCCTGTCCCCATCCTATATATTTTTCTTACCAGCTGTATGATTATCATCATTGTGGATGAGCTGTCATTTCTCCTTTCCAAGAGGCTTCTCCTCTTCAAACCAAACCTTTATTAATTTTGATGGTATCCACAATTTTTCTTCTTCTGTGGAAACAAGAGCAAAACCCCTTCCCCAATGTAGCACATCTCCTGGCTTCCATTGAGAGGTCAGCACATCTTTGAAATAAATCGGTTGATTTAGTTCAGCAGACTTTTCCATTATCCAATGTCTTTCTGCTGCTGTCGTTCCTTTCTCAGTAGCGTTAAGAAAATTCAAGGTTGATAAAGCATTATGTAATCTATTTCTGGGGGTATTTTCGGTCCCTTTCTATTTATTCAGCATACCCTTTATAGTACGATTTGATCTTTCTATAACTGCCTGACCTGTAGGATTATTTGGTATACCTGTAATGTGTTTTATATTATAATAATCAAAAAAGCATTTCATTTTCTTCGATACATATGCTGGACCATTATCTGTCTTTATTTGTGCAGGTATACCCATGATGGCCATAACTTCCAATAAATGTGTGATTACTGAATCAGCCTTTTCTGAGCTCAGGGCAGTAGCCCATTGAAAACCTGAATACGTGTCTATGGTGTGGTGTACATATTTTAATTTACCAAATTCCATAAAGTGGAACACATCTGTCTGCCAGATTTCATTTCTCTTAGTACCCTTTGGGTTACTCCCTGCAGGAAATAATCCCTGTGTTTGATTATAGAAAGAACAAGTAGGACATCTCTTTATAATGTCCTTAACTTGTTGCCAAGTAATGGAAAATTCTTTCTTTAGGCCTTTACTATTGACATGATGCTTCTTATGAAATTCTGAGGCCTGCAACACACTTCCAATCAATAATTGATCAATCTCAGCATTGCCTTGGGCTAGAGGACCAGGCAGACCTGTATGGGACCGGATGTGTGTTATGTACATCGGACAAAGCCTGTTCCTGATTATGTTTTGTACCTGGATAAACAATGAAGTCAACTCTGTGTCATCTGGTATAAATTCAGCGGTTGCAATATGCAAGATAACTCTTTCTGCATATTGTGAATCTGTAACTATATTAAGAGGTTCTTTAAAATCCCTTAGCACCATAAGAATGGCATATAATTCTGCCTTCTGGATAGCATTATAAGGGCTTTGTTCCACTTTACTCAATTCATCTGACTTGTAACCTGCTTTCCCTGATTTGTTTGCATCAGTATAGAACATACGGGCTCCAGTAATTGGAGCATCACATACAATTCTAGGAAGAATCCAAGAAGTTTTCTTTATGAGGTTAAGTCTACCACTTTTGGGATAGTTGCTATTAATTTCTCCCAAAAAATTAGCACAAGCTCTTTGCCATGGTTCATTGTCTTCCCATAACGTTTTTATTTCTTCAATAAGCTGGGTCTATACCTGCTAGTTGACGAAGTCTCAGCTTACCTTTTATAATTAATTCAGAGACTTTTTCCACATAAGTTTTTAATTTTTTTACTTGGTTTATTAGGTATAAATAACCACTCTAAAATAATATCTTCCCTCTGCATTAGAATCCCTGTAGGAGAAATTCTGGAAGGCAATATGACTAGGATGCAGCTAAGATTTGGGTTCACCCTATTCACATATGCCTCCTGTAATTTTTCCTCAATCATTTTCAGTTCCTTTTCTGCTTCAGCTGTCAGTTTCTTGGACTATTCAAATCTTTATCACCATCTAAGGTTTTGTTTAAATGAACTATTATATCAGGTGTTATCCCAACAGCTAGTCGTAGACTGGAAATGTCTCCTAACAATCTTTGGAAGTCATTAAGAGTCTTTAACCGGTCTCTCCTAATTTGTGCCTTTTGCGTTTTAATTTTCTCTAACCCTATTCTGTAACCTAGGTAATTAATAGAGTTTCCTTTTTGAATCTTTTCAGGGGCAATTTGTAATCCCCACCTAGGCAAGACTTTCTTTACTTCTTCAAACATCCTTTCTAAAGTATCTTTATTTGAATCAGATAACAAGATGCCATCCATGTAATGATAAATTATGGACTTGGGGAATTGTTTACGAATTATTTCCAATGGTTTACTTACAAAATATTAGCACGATGTAGGACTATTGAGCATACCCTGTGGGAGAATAGTCCATTGATATCTCCTATTAGGCTGAGAATTATTATAAGTAGGCACTGTGAAGGCAAATTTTTCTCTGTCCTTTTCTTGTAATGGTATAATGAAAAAACAATCTTTCAAATCAATAACTATAAGAGGCCATCCTTTTGGTAATAGAGAAGGCAAAGAAATTCCAGATTGTAGTGGGCCCATAGGTTGAATTACTTTGTTGACAGCTCTTAAATCTGTCACCATTCTCCCATTTACCAGATTTCTTTTTTACAACAAACACAGGAGAATTCCAAGGGCTGGTTGATTCTTCAATATGGTGAGTATCTAGTTGCTCTTGCACCAGCTGTTCCAATGCCTGTAATTTATCTTCAGCTAGAGGCCACTGTTTGATCCATAATGGCTTCTCAGTTACCCATTTTAAAGGTAGGGCTGTTGGTACCACTAAAGGTTTGGTATTTGCTGTATGTTCTTGTACAACCTGAATGGCTGGTGATCTTTTTCCATAATACCTCATCATATCCTTCCCAGAATTATGAGTTCCTGGAACTACAGGAATGTTAATCTGGGTGTTCCATTGCTGTAGCAGGTCACGGCCCCATAAATTTATTGCAATATTGGCTATATATTGCCTTAGTCTTCCTATCTGCCCTTCAGGCCCTATGCATTCAACCCATCTTGTGCTTTGTTTTACACGAGATAGGGTTCCAATTCCCAGGAACTGAACATCTACCTCTTGAAGAGGCCAATTCGGATGCCAAGATTTTGGAGTAATGATACTTACATCCGCACCTGTGTCTAATAAGCCTTCAATAAAAGTGCCATTTATACAGACTCTTAGCTTTGGTCTTTGATCGTTAATAGAAGTCTGCCAAAATATACGTTTACTCTGTCCTACTGGTTTTTTTTACTCATCCTCCATACGTAATTCATCATTTAGACCAGTATTACTTTTTACAGCAGAGATTGGAGCTTTTAATTTTCTTGGTGAGGTACGTTCTCCACTGTGACTGGGAATGACTGGGCCACTGTTGGCTTGGGGCCCTGCGAGAGGCCCCTCAAGGAGTTTCCCAATGATATTGGGTTGCCTTGTCTGTCTGTTGTTGACCTGCATTCGTTGGACCAATGTCGGCCTTTACCGCATCTCCTACATATACCTGAAGGCTGAGGTCTCCTATTTTTGTCATTCCCAGAGGAGATATTATTCCTAGAAATTCTGTGCCTGCAATCCCTTTTCAGATGTCCTAATTTACCACAATTAAAACACCTGGCAGTTTGATGTCTCCTCATTGCTTTGGAAATCGCGTCTTCTACCCAAGATTCATCATTTTAGCTAAATGTCTTAACATTCATCGTATGCTGAATCCATTCATCCATAGGTGCTGATCTAGACTTTAAAGGCCCAATTATCTTTTTGTATTCTATGTTTGCATTCTTAAAAGCTAGAGATTCAAGAAGTATTCGTCTAGCTTCTGGGTCTGTTACCCCTATGTCCAGAGCCTTAATTAATCTTTGCAAAAAATCAATAAAGGGTTCTCTCTGTCCCTGCCTAATTCTAGTATATAATTCAACCCTTTTTGCTGGATCTTGTATCCTATTCCAAGCATTTAAAGCTGCTTGGTGACATAGACACAGCACTTCATCGTCATAAAGAGCTTGGACCAGTGGATCAGCATATTCTCCTGCACCAAGAATTTGATCTTGGGAAACCTCGACACCTTTTGCTCTTTCTTGCTGTTCTATATGTTTGGATTCTTCTCTGAAATAAATTCCAAACATCAAGGAAGGTCCATTATCTAAAACTGCAGACACTAACTGATGGAAATCATGGGGGGTAGCTCTAGCTTTAGAAGCCCAAGTCCTGATCATTTCCTTTACATATGCAGAGTGCAAGCCAAAATTAACAATAGCTTGCTTAATTTTTTTTTTTTAGATCATTCATTGCTATTGGCATCCATCTAGCTTCTCTGACTCCCTTCGAGCCTTTAGAGGTTGACGCTTTGTCAGAATTAAGTATAGGGTATGTCGCTAAAACCCTGGGTAAGCCAGTTCTAATATCTGGTGCTGGCATTGTATCCTGTCCTTGTGCCTTACTCTGTTCACCAGCTCCAATAATTTCTTCAATCATTTCAAGTTTTTTTTATTATTGTCTCTTTTGAATCCTGAATCTCCTGACCTGCATGAGTTTCTAGTAAAGATTGTATGGTTCTTAGGAGTGCCATATTCTTCCTAAATGATAGAATATGCAAAAGAATACTGAAACCTAGTAACTAGTAAATTAAGTTATCCCCATAGTCATATAAACCTTTTATGATATAACCTATTGTATTAGTAAACAAAACAGTAAAATTTGTGTTGGAAACGAAACCTGCCATAATACCTATTATCCAGCAGGTGGCGCTGTTGCCAAGTCACGATGAAAACGGGGTCCTGTTTCAGTGTCCGCCTAGTATTTGTTAAAAACTGGGAAATGCAAGTTGCTCAACAAAGTAAATATAATTAAATCAATTCCGTACACGGAACCATAAACCCAGAATCCAGTGGTAGAGAAGAGTAACCCAGAAGCCGTGTATGCCTCCACGTGGCAGAGTTGCCCCTGAGGGGTTGCAGCTTTTGGCAACCCACACCCGCGTGCTCTGGTTCGTGCTGCTTAAGAGCTGCGCTTGCAAGGGAGATTTGAAAATGACTCATAAAAGAGCAAACCACGCGGGCAGAGACTACGCGGGCCTGTGGAGTTTAAATCCATGTGGTGAGGCAAATGATAGGGTGCGTGGGGACTTGAAGTCAATCTGAAGTGTCTAAAGGGAAAATATAAAGAACTGCAGCAAGAAAAGCCACTGCGTGATAATTTATATTAAACTGCTGGCTCCACGCACAAGGCACAGGCCGCAAGGCACAGGCTGTGGCTGAGGGAGGGAGGGAAGGCTCGCACCAAGCCGAACTGGCGGCAGGCAGCTGAGCAAGGGAAGGAGGGGTCCTAAAACCAAACGTTCGGGCGCCAGATGAAGGTGTAAGTCACAAACAATCCCACACCAGTTTGGAATTATGATTAATAGGGTGGTATTTATTTAAAGGGGAAAAAACTTACAGATCACTGTCCCAGACAACAGCCCTCTGCGCAATCAGTAAGGAGTCTAGTCACCGGAAACGGAGCAGTAAGCAAAAAGAGAGGAGGGAAGTGGCCTCTTTTTTAAAGAGGGAGACCACGCCCCAATGGGCTGGTATCTCAGAGGCTATTGCCTGGAGGAGCAGAAAAACCTCCTGCAACAGAAAGTACCTTTAGCTGCCGAACCATACTGCCTGCCACCTTTCCTGGGTTTTGGAATGTCTGTTTGGAGCTATGACTTCACTATCTATAGATTATCCTCCTCTATCTGGGAAGAACCTTCTCTAATGGGAAAGTTGTCCTATTTGATGAAGCTGGCAGCTTCAGAACAAGAGTCCAGGGAGTGATATAGATGGGGATTGGGATACCTCCTTAAGCAGCCAGTTGAGCATAGTCACCTGTGTGATAAATCGGGCAACACATGTTATAGCCCCATTGGTCTCCCATCTTTTCTGCTTTTATTGTGATTGTTAGATCTCAAACCCAGGACAAATGGCATACTGAGATGCCTGTTAGCATTTTAAAATGGATGCTGGCTTACAGTTTCTCCTTGCATCCCTTAGTACCTATCTGATGTGGGATTTCCCTATGTATGCTGTGATTGCCATTGATTAATAAAGAAACTTCTTTGAACCTATCGCAGGGCAGAAATTAACTAAACGGGGAAAACTAAGCCGAATGCTGGGAGAAAAGGGTTGGAGGCAAAGAGAAGCCATGGAGCCTCCACAGGAGACAGATGCCAGACAGAACTTCACCTGGTAAGTCACAGTCACATGGCGATACACAGATAAATAGAGATGGGTTAAATTAAGGTGTAAGAGTTAGCCAATAACAAGCTAGAACTAATGGGCCAAGCAATAATTTAAATAATATAGTTTCTGTGTGATTATTTTTGGTCTGAGCAGTTGGGAAACAAACAAGTGGCTCCTTACAACACCTATCTTTTATAGGGAACAGTTGGCATACCTACCCACACACCCTAAGCTTCTCTAGTTCTGGGGTTGGGCTTTCCTTCCCACAGCTCCTCTGGCCCCTATATAACTCAGCTATTTTGGCTATGCCAGTCTCTTTGCCCATGCACACCTGCCTTGAGAGGTGGCTACTTTCCCCTCCCCCCTGTCCTCGCCTAGCCCTACTCAGGATCATGTTCACTCTGGACTCTCCCAGATATCTCTGCCTCTGATTATGCTCTCTCTTTTATCTACAATAAATGTTCTCCTCTGCCATATGTAGGAGCACTTCTGTCCTTCCTTTTTTTCTGTTTTTCATTCATCTGGTGTCAGAACCTCAGGATGGACATATATGAGTTCCCTTCCATGGAACTCAGCCTCTCTCCAACAAAGCTACTGATTTGACTCTCCTAAAGTATGTATGGATCATTAGTTTCTGCTGGCTTCTGCCAGCCATCAAATTTGACTCCCAATTTTAGAGCCTGTGATCTCAGCTGCTTCTCCCTCCATGTGCTTTAACCATTCCTTTCGTTGTCTGTGCTACAATGTATCACCAGCTCCTAGGGCCTTCTACATGCTCCCAAGGCACCTGCCTGTGCACTATTCTCATGTCTCTAAGCTCTGGCCTGCTACAGCCATTTGGGTCTTTCTACTAACACCACTCACCGTCTCTTTTCCCCGGGTGCTCTCTCATCTCTCTGCTACATAAGTGTCATCCCAAGCTCTGTTTTGTCTACCATTACTACAAAAGCTATATCAGTGTGCCAGGAAGCTCATCTTGCCCTGACTGGACTCCAATCATAAGGACAAGGGTCACATTTCCTCTGTGATTTGGAACATTTTTCTCTTGAACAAGTTTCCCATTCCACTTGGGGATGCCTCTTGGCTTCCTCAGAGTCCTGCAGCTCATGGCTTCTATCATAATTTGCCACCCTATCCTCTCTCAGCTCCCACCTGCAGTCCACAGCTACTGTTCTCTCAGCCCCTCCTGAAGTTTCCCCTCCTCCCTTCAAAGCTGCCTGTTCTATCTCTTCCTTAAGATCTCCTAGGCCTCTTTATCCTCACACAGCTTCTCTAAGTTGGAGCCATCTGGGCCACTTCGTGTTCTTACTCAGTTCCCTCTTAGAGCTTATAGAAATCCCCTCCAGTGGAATACTATTTTGCAAACCTCTTTCCTCCTTGGACTGCAAACAATTTGGCTTCAGTATAAATCAGTGGCCAAAATTGGCACATTTGATTTCCAAATTATCACAAATTGTAACAACTGCCAAGCACAAATAAATGATCCCCCAAATCTCTTCTTTCTAAACTCACTCTGCTCTACACTTCCACAAGCCTCTTATCTAGAAAATTCTACTTCCCACTCTTAAAAGTCTTTTATCTTATGCTCTGCTCTCAAAACATCTCTTAAGGCTATGCTGTAAACTCTGTTTCTGGATTTGTAAGTTCATTGGGTAAGGTTAAAATCTGTAATAAGTAATTTGGTTTAAAACTTATAAAAAGGCTTATAGTTAAAAACCTTTGCATGGGGAATCTTATTTTGCTACAACTTACTATATTTGTGATTCAGTTCTTGTCTAGAATATACTGTATATGTACCTTAGATTCAACTCTTGTTTAGGAAAATAGATGTTTTTAGACAGTGATCATGTGGCTGTCCTCCATCTTGACAGATAACTTCATCAAGATGTAACCAACCACAGGGATGACAGTCATCTTTACTAATGTTAAAGAGTACATACCGTGTGACTTCACCATTTTAGAATGACCACATGGCATAAAACAACTTAGGCAGCAACTATGAAACTTCTTAGTTCTGCTGAGGCCTCTGCTTACCATTGTATTTCCCTTTTAGACTAAAGAGACAGCAGCAGGTCTTCAAACTATTTTATATTGGTATAGATTTTTTATGATGATAGAATTTTAAGGTTATAAAGATCTACTCAGATTAATAATAGCTGAGTTACAGATTTACACATTACTACTTATATACTTGCTAACTGTTTAACACCAGACTTTTAGAAAATTTAGATAAGTAACAACATATGTTTGGTAAATAAGGTATATTTGATTTTAAATTCCTAAGTTCTACTCAGTTTCACAGTAATATTTGTCTAGCTTCTCTGTCTTTGCTCACTTTGTTAAGCCTTTGCTATTTGAATAAACTAACTCATACAAAAACAAATAAACCTGTGATAGTCTATAATGATGCACTATAAAAGTATAAGAAAAGTTCCCAGTTGCACTATTGACTGTATTTATGGTTTAAAGTTTACTGCATTTATAGTTTAATGCTTCATTTTGATGGTAAATAATCTTCAATTAAATCTTCAACTCAAAATTTAAGGCTGAAATTTAACAGGGATAAATCTGTAAATTGCTAACTTTTTTGAGACAATGTTTATCTGTGTAGTCCTGACTGTCCTAGAACTTTGTAGACCAGGCTGGCCTCAAACTCTGAGATCTGCCTGCTTCGGCCTCCTGAGTTCTGGGATTAATTTCCTAATCTTATATAAAACTACAATTTAAGTGGTTAAAGATAACTAAGACATGCAAGTTAATGTGTTTTCAAAGTTAAGCCTAAAGCAGGTATGTCAGGTATGCTTAATAGATGGTCCTCAAACTCTTCAGAGATCTACTGAATATGGCATTTATAATGTTTAGTTAAAAAGCTTCCCATTATAGAGAGAAAAGCCCATACCTAGTGGGAAGTCTATGGTCTCCAAAGAAGATTGGCACAACTTTTCCACCTGAATTGTGGTAACACTAACCACTGAGAAAAACTGCTCCATGCCTTGCCTGTGGCCAGGGCTCTGCCCAAGCTTTTTGGACTGACTGCTGTACTCTTCTTGGTCAAAATAAGATTAGCCCCCAAGTTCCTTCTCCACAGGAAATTTTCTCAGACCTGGGTCTGGCAGCCAATGGCCAAATGCTGCTCTATGTGGCAACTGAAGATTAAAAGCTGAAGACCAACCACTGCCCCCAAAGAAGCCATTGAGATCACAGGACCCTCGGGCAACTGTCTAGGGAGTGGGTAAGTCTCTGACCCGGCACACCTAGGAGTAGTCATGTCCCTCTTTTTTTTATTTTTTTTCATCCATCTGGTGCTGTTGATGGGCTTGGAAGTCTCTGTTTCCTTCTGCCTCTTCTAGAGTTCGGTGATCATAGGCTTATATCCCTATTGCCCACTGTTACTATCCTGCTGCCTTCTCCCCAGCCAGTGTTGGTCTCATAGGAATGAACCACAGAGCATCACAATAAACACTATCTACCTGTTCATTGCTCATAGTTTTTTACTTCCTATGAGTGCCTTCAGCCTATTTACCTTTCACCTATATGTGATTACTCTCATTTCTCACATTTGTTTGTAGTTCGTTGCCAGTTTATATGTTGTGAAGGTAATTTTCTTTGAGTTTGCTAGTTTATTGTACCTTTCCTGGTTACTATATCTGTGTAGGTTTTGTGTCCATTTTCTTTCTTGCTTTGTAGGAATATACAACTGTCATTGTCTGTGGTTTCATGAACCTTGCCCCATCTAGGGATATTTGGCAATATCTCTGGTCATTTTTGGATGCCATTCTGGTGCAGGAGAATTCCAGGTAGCGCCATGCAAGTAGACATCCTGAAACTGCTAGATTTCCTATAGCATAAAGCACAGTCTCCCAGAATAAAAAGTTATGCTACCTGAAGTTCTAGTACTGCTAAGGGCATGAAGTCCTGGGAGGAAGATGGGATTTGAGGCTGGGTATATAGCCCACTTGGCAGAATGCTTGCCTAGGATGCAGGGGGTAATGAGTTTGATCTGTAGCATCACAAAAATTAGTAATCTTGGAGCATGTCTGTCATCTAGCACTTTGGATTCAGGAATAACTACAATTTAAGGGCATCCTAGAGCTACATAGCAAGTTGGAGCCTCGCCTGAGATAGATGAGACCCTCATCTCAACAATCAAAACCAAAATAAAACTCCAAGAAACCAAACCACTTTGATTATAACTCATCAGGGTTTTAATAGTTGGAATTTTGATGGGAATTTTACATTTCTACAGAATAAATGAAGGAAAATAAGACAGTCATTGGCATATTTTAAAAATACATTGACCAAGAGCCACACCACTGCCCATATCAATCATCAAAGGCAGTGTCAATGCGGGGGGGGGGAGTTTGGGTTGCAACGTGGGGCTATGTTGTTGTCCATGAACCATGCTGCCACCAGGGCCATGCCAATATGAGTGGCCTGTGCTGCCACCTGGGGCCATGGTGACATTCAAGCCAGGCTGCTACTGAGGACTGTGTCTGGATCCATGATCTTACAACAGCCATGTTCTGTGTTGGTGTCTGTGTTGGTACCATAAAAGGCCTCACAGATGCCCAGGGTCTGGGCCACAACTTGTGGCCATGTTGGTGTCTGAGGGCCATGCCACCACTAGGAACATGCCGACCTGAGTGACCTGCATTGCCACATAGGGCCATGGTGTCATCCAGGCCTGGGCTTCTGCCATGGACCATGTATAGATCTGTGGCCCAGTAGCAGCCAGGGTCTGGTTTAATGTCTATGGCTCCTATTGTCCCTGGGGGCTGAGCGAATGCCCTGTCTCTGGATAGCCATCTGAGACCATGTTGGTGTCCGAGGACCTTGCTGCTCCTGGGGCCATACTGACCTGGGTAGCATGTGCTGCCACTAGGGCCATGGTGATGTCCAGGCTCAAGATGCTGCCAAGAGCCATGTCTTACCTGAGTCCCTACTGCAGTTGGGGGTCTACGATGATGTCCATGGCCCCTGTTACCACAAGGGGTCATAGAAACCAGAAAGCTAGTATAGGTACCCTCGCCGTTATTGCTAGGAGTCTTAGCTTGGCTTATCCTTATGGATTCCTGGGAATTTCCCTAGCAATAGGTTTCTCCCTAACCCCATAATGACGGCCTCTATCAGAATATCTTTTTCATTGCTCTCCCTCTTCATCCCTCCCCCATCTTGACCATCTGGTCCCTTCATGTTCTCATCCCCCTTCCTTCCCCTCTATCCTCCAGACCCCAGTTTTTCCAGGAGATCTTATCAATTTCTCCTTCTTAGGGCAATCAATGTGTTCCTTTTAGGGCCCTCCTTGTTCCCTAGCTTTTCTGGGACTGTGGATTGTAGACTGGTTATCTTTGCTTTACATCTATTATCCACTTATGACTGAGTACATATTTTGTCTGTTTTTTGGGTTTGGGTTATTTCACTCAGGATGATTTTTCCTAGTTCCATCTATTTGCCTGCAAATTCCATGATGTCATGGTTTCTCACAGCTGACTAGTACTCCATTGTGTAAATGTACCACATTTTCTTTATCCACTCTTCAGTTGAGGGACATCTAGGTTGTTTCCAGGTTATGGCTACTATAAGGAATGCTGGCATAAACTCTATGCAGGGTAACTCTAGCCTCTTAAAAAGAGTTTGGCAATGTTCCTTCTGTTTCTATTCTGTAGAACAATTGGTATTAGCTCTTCTTTGAAATTCTGGTAAAATTTCATGCTGAAAGTATGAACCAACTCTTTGTTTCTATTTTATTAATTTCAGCCCTCATTCTGATTATTTCCTGTCATCTACTCCTCCTGGTTGAGTCTGCTTCTTTGTGTTCTAGAGCTTTCAGGTGTGCTCTTCAGATGCTAGTGTGAGATTTCTCCAACTTAATGCTAGGAAACTTCCTCTTACCCCTGCTTTCATAGTGTCCCATAAGTTTGCGCATGTTGAGCATTCATTTTTATGAAATTCTTGGAAGTCTTTAATTTCTTTCCTTAGCCTAGTGGTGATTCAGTTGAGTGTTATTTAATTTCCATGACTTTGTAGGCTTTCTGTAGTTTCTGCTGTTGTGTACTAACGTTTTAGCCTTGGTGATCTGATAAGATACAGGGAGTCATTCCATTTTTTTAAATATCTACTGAAATTTGCTTTGTGAATGAGTAGATGATCAATTTAAAAGAAGACTCCATGAGGAAATGAGAAGAAGGAATATTCTTTTGTGTTTTGGCAAAATACTCTATAGATGTGTTAAGCCCATTTGAGTCATAACATCAGTTAGTTCCCATATTTCTCTGTTGATTTCTGTCTGGCAGACCTGTCTGTTGGTGGCTGAAGCCTCCCAATTTTAGTGTGCGTGGTTTGATGTGAGTTTTAAACTTTAGGAACACAAACCTTGTTTTTATTAGTCCTCCACATCATGGTGGCGAATGTCATTATCTGGGCTTTTGTTGTCTGTAGAAGATGGAGGGAACATTCCGCACTGATGCGTGTTAAGAATATGTGCAAATGCTAAAAGAAAAATTATATTAAGGAGATAGTTCGTTGAAAGAAAATACTATTCTTCCCAAAGTAGTACAGGGTGGAAACACTGGGTGAAGGTGTATAGACAGTATATTGTGCTTCGTGGATAAGATACAGCACTGGGAGTGTAATAGATATTCTACAGTCCTTACACTTCCTCTGTGATAAACTGGACGGATGTGTGACTCAGTCTTGTTGGTTATTCAAAGATATGGATTGTACAGGTTAGCAGATCCATCGTGTGGTCCATACACATCTAGTACGTGGAGAGCTCATCAGATCAGGCTCAGTTCTATTTATATTCCAGCCACCAATTGTCCACACTGGTCATGTCTACACTGTGTTTTCATTTCTTTGACAGTCACACTCTCTCTGAGTTGTTCTATTCTCTCAACATTTGTTCTGGCTGTGTTTTGTGAATTTGACCGGAATTTTGCTCATTTGTTGTAGTCCATTCTCATTTTGTAGACATTTTGGCAAAGCAAGTGATGTCAAAAAGAGTTATGTTAGTGACACCAGCTTACCTACCTCTATTTTTATGTTTTGTTCTGCAAACATCATTACTTTTCCCTCACTTACCACCTGAGTTGCTGCTTGTGTTTTTCTGTCTTTTGTGCATCAGCCTATGAATTCTTGGCAGGTGAATGGTGTGTGTCAGGGTTTTTGTGTGCCTTACACTTAAAACTTGTGTCTACATAGATAGCACAAAAGCATCAATATTAAACAAGATTCCTTAGACCCATAGTATGAATATAATTTGACTGTAATCTGATACCATCATAAATGTGGTTAGTCTAATCCAAAACAAAAAGGAATACACAGGAGAAAAATAAATATTCTAAACAAGAGGGAAAGAAGGGACTGAAGAAAAGGAAGCAATTAAAATCTCGAATTAGTTTTTCCTCATGATGCATCAGAGGATAAGGACATTGAATCATTAAAATTAAAAATATATATGTTTATATAAACTCATAAACATATATACCTATATATGCATATATATTATAGTTATAAAATAACCTAAAATGACTCTTATCTGTACAATATGAACCTGGATTTGAAGAAAAAACCAAGTTATTTCTCCATGCATCGGGGCCTCAGGGAAAGCCCCAGACAGGCCTAGCTCTTAACAAAATAGTCAAGGGTATAAAGGACGTTTCCATGAGCAAAATCCTAATTCTTCCCCATCTTTTGGGTTGTAAGTTTGAAATATGTTCTCAGCAGTGGCCTAGGTCAGCTCTGTGACTGTTCTGTCACTGTGTTGGTTTGGAAGTAGTCAGTTGTCATGTGCTCTCCTCAGACCCTCAGACAGCTGGCTGGAGCACAGGCCTGAGTCACCTGCACCAGGTCATCTCCCTTCCTCCTTTCAGTAGTGGTGTCTTTGAAGAAATGAAATAATGCTGTCTCTGATATTTGCATTCTTACACGTTTAGGTGATTTTAACCTGTTTTTACAGAATTATCCTTATTTGGTCTCCTGTCTATAATTTATGCACTTTAAAAAACAGGCTGAAAAAGATACTGTCCTGAGAATGCATGCCTACTTAGATTATGAAAACCCTTTTGGGACTATTTGTGATAACTTGTAGACTTTTGTCAATTTGTCTGCTGCTGCTGTGGCATAGGTACCTGGTTGTAGAAATCGTATGTGACTGTTTCTGAGAGCTGTGTTTACGAGTGACTGTCTCTTGTGTAGCATAGGGTTAAAACTTATTCTAATTTGAGGTTCAGTTTTTCCCAGGATAGAACATGTAAAAGATTCTGTTGGTCTGTATTCTCATCAACGCTTAATGCTTTCAGGATATTAAGGTTTGCTTTTAGGAGAGCTTTTTGTCAGTGCTTTTTGCATCTCTGATTCTTGGACAGGGTCCTAATGTGTGTATCATCAGTTTAAGTCACTATCATTGCTTTATATGCTTTCTGATCCCCCTTGTCCTAGTGACACCCCTTGTATGTCCTTCACTCATTTCTTCATTCAGTGGTTCATTTGTTCATTGGTCCTCTCTGTCCAGAACTCAGAAATTTCCCTTTTCCCTACTGATGCCTGCCTCCCATGAGCTGCCTGGCACTGGCCAGCAGTGGTGGAATTTTTCTCCTGTTTTGTATCTTTCTCCATTTCTAACTTAACCTTTGCTCGTTCACATTCTCTTCCCTTCCTTTTTTCTTCTGCACCCCTTTCCATCCTTTCTTGTTGCCTATTTCCTTCTCCGGCACCTGTATTTTTACCTGTGTTTTGTCCCCTTCTGCCTCTTTTCCCAAGTCCTTCCCGTTCCCTCCTTCCTTCCCAATATTATCTGCCGGTTCTTCCTTTGCCCTTTAATCATTACATCCCTTTCCCTATGTCTTACTGCTTGCTCTATTATGAGTACCGTTCCATTTGTGCCTTCCCTTTTCCTCTTTCGCCATTTTCACTATATTTCTCTCCTACCATTAAAAAAAATTATTAACTGTTTATCTTATTTCAAGGCAGGAGAACCTTTCTCACATTTTTCACCTTGCTAAATCTTTCCTATTCTTCTTCTTTTTTATTTGTCCTTTTTTGCCTCTCCCGTTACCATTAATTTTCCATTATATTTTGTTTTGGTGCATATTATTAATATCATCATCATCATCATCATCATTTTCATTATTCCTTTTATTTGACTGTACAGATAGCCCTTTCCATGTGCTCATGGATTTCCTGGAAGTCCTTGTGTAGAGTAGGGTGCTCTCAAACTGTCAGAGTTCCTCCTATTTCTGCTTCAGGAGGCCAGGGATTCCCATCCTCTGCTGGCAGCCTGGCTAAATTTCCATTTTAAAGTCACTCCCATTTCTCCTTTCACAATTCTTTCTGTATTTCTCACCCCATTTCTCTCTCTTCCACCTCTTTCTCCTTCCCTACTGTCTTTCTTCCTTCTGTGCCTCTTCTCTGTCTGACCCTTTTCCTTCACCTCTCACCCCCCCCCATACTTCCCACATTCCCACTCTTCCTGTCTTCTAAGATTGCTCCTCCTACTTCAGTGTTTCCTCCCCTTCCCATAGGTTTATCCCTTTCTCACCCATTTCCTCCCTGCACCCCATTTGCAAAGTACCTAGTTCTGTTTGTCTCATTATGAATACTTCTCTCCCCAGCCCCCAGCCTCTTATTTCACAGCCCTTTGCCATGTTAAAGGTTTCTCCCCTGACCCCTTTGGAAGTAGGTTGGGCATTTAAAAAACCCATAAGAAGGGATACAGAAATTCATCATCTTCAGTTTCCAGTAAAGTTTCTCCTGTGCTTTTCACCTAACCCTTCATTATAAATCCCATGAAGTTCTTGTAGTATTCTGGCTACCCCACAGTCAGTTCGGTATTGGGGCTGAGTTCCAATTCCTTCATTTCCCACTACTTAGTAAACAGGAGGCAGCCAGCTTCTGCAGCACAGGCTAGGGGCTTTGGCAACAGGCGCTGTGTTCCGGCCCTGTCAGTAGGGGGCGATGTAGACCGTTGCTCACTTCCGGTTCCCAGAATGCCCTGGTGTCCGGCAGTTTGTGTGAGGCGCTGAGGCGCTGTGGGGCGCGCGAGTCCTTTGGGTTTCTAGGCAGCTCGTGGACTCTCTCAGAGTTGTGGGCCCTCTCCATGGATGCCGAGTGCTGATTTTGGCCTAGTGGAGCTCTCTGCTCACCATGGCAGTGAGTAGAGTGTTTGTTGAGATTCGTCCATCCCAACAACTCCCTTTCTCCTGAGGAGTCTCATTTTAGCGTTTCCTGTTGAGGGCTTTCTGGAACCTTCCCGTTAACCCCAGGGGTCGGACTCGGTGGTGTGCTTTCCCAAGTCCATTTTTAGTACATGTTTGAGTTGTTTATAACCATTGTTTCCATTCTTAGTAGTGTTTAAATGCTATAGCTGATCGTTGGGATGTATCGGGAGCGGTTTCTTTTCCTTGTTCTCCCTATCCATCCTCCTTTCCCCCTTCCTCACTTTCCAATACCTCTAACATGTCCTTAACCCCTCCCCTCCCTGCACTATCCCTAATTCCAGTTACTGTCCCTCCTTCCCAGGGCTTCCTCTGTCCTGTTCTGTCATGATTGCCTCCCCCTCCCAGTTTATTATTATTATTATTATTATTATTATTATTATTATTATTATTATAAATTTCCCCCTCCCAGTTTATCTGCCCCCAGTTTGCTTTCTCCCTGCCCAACCCCTTCTCTCTTACTATCCCCTCTCCTGTGTGCCCTCCTCCCCTGTTCTCCCCTGACCACCTCTATTGTGTCTTTCCAACCTCCCTTCTCCTTACCAGTACCTTTCCATTTTTCTCCCTTCCCTTTTTCAGGCTTTCCAAGACTCTCCCTTCTCTTTTTCCCTCTCTCACCTTTCTGTGCTATTCCATTTCTGACTATGGAATTGTTCAGCTCCTTTACCTGTCTTCCCAATAGTGTACCCACCTTTCCAGTATCTCCAGCCCTTTCCAGCTTACCCATTGCTTTCTGATTTTCCACTTAACAATACCTGTTTCTAAGTCTTTCATCTTGCTCATCTTTGAACCCCTTTACCTTGTTCCTTCTGTTCTTTCCTTTTTCTTTCTCATCTTAACCTCCATTCCCTCCCCTCTTCCTTCTGTCCTTTCCCTTCATTTTCCCACCCTAAACTCTATTGTCATACCTTTACCCCTTTCCAATTTCACTATCTCAGCCCTTCTTCCAAATCCATAGATATTTTTAACTTTCCAGGTTTCTTTCCCTGTTCCCATTAACTTACTTCTTCCTATGCATGTCCCACCTCTTCTCTTTTCCCTTCCTTTTTCTTGGCACCAGTTCTCCAGTCCTTTTGTATACCATTCCCTTTCTAACTCTTTCTCCTTTCCAATGCTTTAAACTTTCTTTTTTTCCCCCGCCCTTTCTACCTTTCCTAACCTATTTTGTGTTAATGTGTCTTTTCCCAATACATTGTCTTTCTAATCCTTTATCCTATATTCTGTTTAGTACCTTTTTCCCTGTTCATATTGCTGTCTCTCTCCTCAACCCCTGTTCTCTAGGTTCCTCTTCCAATGTCTGAGTTTTCTGCTTTCTCAAACCTCTTCCCCGATCCTACAGTTTTCCTTCTTCTGTTTCATGTCTCCTTTCCAACTCCCTTCTCACCTTCCAGTTCCTTTGCAGCTCCTTTTCCTCTTTCCTTTTGTTTTCTCGTCTCTGCTTTTCTTAACATTTTATTTATCCTTAGGTCTCTGTGTTTTTTATGATTTTATCTTTTTTCATTTTATTTTTTAAAAAAGAAAATCTATCATTTTCATTTTACATCCCAATCCCTGTTCCCACTCCCTACTTTCCTCCCATTCTGTCATTTTCCCCCACCCCACCCCTATCCACTCCTCAGAGAGTTTAAGGCACATTGCTTTGTGGAAGGTTCAAGGTCTTCCCTATTATATCTAGGCTGAGCAAGGTATCTATACAAAGAGAATAAGTTCCAAAAGCCAGAAAAAGCGGTAGGGATAAATCCTGGTGGCTCTGTCAGTAGTCCTGCAGTCTGCCCTATCCATACACTGTCACCCACATTCAGATGTTCTACTTTGGTCCAGTTCTGGTTCCTTCCCAGTTAGGCTGGAATTGAGGGCTCCCATTAGCTGTTTTAGTGGGTATCCCCATCTTGGTCTTGACCTCTTTGCTCATATTCTCACTCCTCCCACTCGTCAACTGCACTTTGGGAGCTCAGCTCAGTGCTCTACTGTGGGTCTCTGCCTTTGTTTCTATCAGTTGCTGGATGAAGTTTCTATGGTGACATTTAAGACAGTCATCAATCTGACTCCAGGGCAGGGTCAGTTCTTCAGTATTGCTTAGGGTCTTAGCTGGGGTCATCCTTGTCGATTCATGGGAATTTCTTTAGTGCCAGGTTTCTTGCTAGGCCCATAATGTTTCCCTCAATCAAAATATCTCTTTCCTTGATATCCATGTCTGTCCTTCCTCCATCTTGACTATCCTATTCCTGCAAGTTTTCCTCCTTATTCCCCTTCTCTCCTCCCCTCTCCTTCACCATCTCTTTTCACTGCACTCCTATGCTCCCAATTTTGTCAGGAGATCTTGTTTATTTCCCCTTCCCAGGGGGTCTATATATATTTTTTTATTAGGGTTCACCTTTTTACTTAATTTCTCTAGAGTTGTGGACTATATGCTTGTTATTCTTTTCTTCACAGCTAGTATCCACTTATGAGTGAGTATAAACCATGTTTACCATGTTCTTCTTTTGGGTCAGGGTTATCTGCCTCATTTTTGTTTTTTTTTTTGGTTCCACTCATTTGCATGCATATTTAAAGATATTTTTTTAACCACTGAGTAGTACTCCATTCTGTATTTGTACCACATTTTCTTCTTCCATTCTTCATTTGTAGGTTGTTTCCAGGTCCTGGCTATGAAAAGTAATGTTTCTATGAACATAGTTTAAAAGATGTCCTTGTAGTATGGTTGAGCATCATTTGGGCATATGCCCAAGACTGATATTGCTGGGTCCTGAGGTATGTTGGTTCTCTTTTTTCTTAGAAAACTCCATACTGTTTTCCAGAGTGGTTGTACAAGTTTGTATTACCACCAGCAATGGAGGATTTTCCCCTTACTACACATCCTCCCCAGCATAAAGCTATTGGTTGTTTAGTTAATCTTAGGCATTCTTACTGGTGTAAGATGTTATCTCAGAGTCATGTTGATTTGCATTTCCCTGATGGCTAAGGGAAAGTGAACATTTCCTTAAGTGTCTTTCAGCAATTTGAGATACTTCTGTTGAGAGTTCTCTGTTTAGATCGGTACTCCATTTTTGAATTGGTTCATTTGGAATTTTGATGTGTAATTTCTTGTGTCTTTCATGTATTTTGTAGATAAGTCCTCCGTCTGATATAGGGTTGGTGAAGATTTCTCCCATTCAGTAGTCTATCTTTTTGTCCTATCGACTGTATCCTTTGCTTTACAGAAGTTTCTCAGTTTCAGGAGGTTCCATTTGTTTATTGTTGCACTCATTGTTTGTTCTACTGGTATTGTTATATGTAGGAAGGGGTCTCTTGTGCCCGTGTTTTTTTTTTAATATTTATTTATTTATTATGTATACAATATTCTGTCTGTGTGTATGCCTGCTTCTTCCCACTTTCTCTTCTATCAGGTTCAGTGTAGTCAGAATTAATTACATTGAGGTCTTTTATCCATTTGTTCTTGAGTTTTTGTGTGGGGATAGATATGGGTTAATTTGCTTTGTTCTACTTGTTGAGAAGCAGTTATGCCAGCACCATTTGTCGAATGTTCTTTCTTTTTCCATTGTATAATTTTCCCTTCTTTATCAAAAGTCAGGTGTTTGGATTAATACCTGGATCTTCTATTCAATTTTCTTGGTTAACCTGTATGTTTTCATGTCACTACCAAGCTGTTTTCATTAGTGTAGATCTTCTATAAGAGAGCTTGATGTCAGGGATGGTGATGCCTTTGGAAGTTCCTTTATTGTACAGGATTATTTTGGCTATCCTGGGTCTTTTCTTTTTCCATATGAAGTTGAGTTTTATTCTTTCAAGGTCTGTGAAGAATTGTGTTGGGACTTTGATGGAGATTGCTTTTGGTCGGATTGCCATTTTTATTATTTTGATCCTACCTATTTAAGAGCATGGGAGATCTTTCCATTTTCTAGTATCTTTTAAAAATTCTTTCTCCAAAGCCTTAAATTCTTGTCAAACACGGGTCACTTTTTTGGTTAGTTAGTGTTACCCCAAGATATTTTGTGTTATTTCTGACTATTGTGAAAGATGATGTTTCTCTGATTTCCTTCTCAGGTTCTTTTTCATTTGTATATAGGAGGACTACTGATTTTTTTTGTGTTGCTCATATCCTGCCACATTCCTGAAGGTATTTATCAGCAGTAGGAGTTCCCTGGTAGAGTTTTTGGGGTCACTTATTTATACTATCATATCAGCTGAAAATAGCAAATTTTGAATTCTTTTTTTTTTTTTTTTTTTTTTTTTTGGTTTTTCGAGACAGGGTTTCTCTGTGGTTTTTGGAGCCTGTCCTGGAACTAGCTCTTGTAGACCAGGCTGGTCTCGAACTCACAGAGATCCGCCTGCCTCTGCCTCCCGAGTGCTGGGATTAAAGGCGTGCGCCACCACCGCCTGGCTCGCAAATTTTGAATTCTTACTTTCCAATTTGAATCCCTTTGATTTCTTTTTGTTGTGTCATTGCTCTAGCCAGAACTTCAAGAACCATGTTGAATAATAGATATGGAGAGAGTGGACAGCCTAGTCTTGTTCCTGATTTTAGCAGAATCACTTTGAGTGATTTAATTTAATTTCATTTTGGCTGTCAGTAGTTGTATATTGCTTTTATTATGTTTAGATATGTTGCTTGCATACCTGATTTCTCCAAGATCTTCATCATGAATCAGTGTTGACTTTTGTCAAATGCTTTTTCAGCATCTAATGAGATCATCGTATGTTTTTTCTTCCAGTTTGTTTATATGCTGAATTACATTGGTCCACTCTCTTGGTCTATTCTCTTGGTTTGCTTTCTTGGTCAACTCTGTGCAGTCACAGCATGTGCTTCAGAGTTCTTCTCTTGGTTTCTCCGTGTGGTCGCAGCCTGTGATTCAGAGTTCCCCTGAGGTCATGGTAGATTGGTGTCTTTGGAGGGGGAGTGGGTCTTGTAACTTACTGGATGTGATTGATGGGGGTGGGGACATTGGAGGAGCTTACCTTTGGGCATCTTTGTGTATTTACAACCTGTGTTTCAGAGTTTCTCTGACGTCCTGGGAGATAGGAGCTTTTGGGGACAGAGTGGGACTTGTAGCTTACAGGGTCCAATTGATGGGATGGGGCTGAGGTTTTACCCCAGTATAGAGGGCCTAGAGAGTTGGGTGCACCACTGGAAGGGTGGTCACTGACTTCTTGGTCCTCTCTCTGTATAGTTATATCCTGTGTTTCAGAGTTCCTCTGACATCAATTTGTATAGGACCACAAAGTTGTGGCCTACCAGAAAAGTTCCAGCACTTTGACCTCTGGTCGCAGATCCATGGCATCCCTTTGACTCTGCTTTCTTCCTCCCAGAATTTAGTTCTGTCTTCCCCACCTACCTAATTTCTGCCCTATCAGGCCAAGGCAGTTTCTTTGTTCATTAACCAATACAAGCAACACACAGAGGGGACTCCCACATCACTGCATCTTTTGTTCTGTCTTCTGTGCATCAGCCTATGAGTTCTTGACAGGTGAATGGTGTTTGTCAGGGTTTTTGCTTTGCTCTTGAAACTTGTGACTGTCTGTTCCCCATGTCTTATGATTGGCTGGGTTTGTAAATGAATAAAGCATGGAATCAGGAGTTTCCCTCTTGAAAATACAGGCCCATATCCTTGTTATTATAGTGAAAGAACTCATATTTCCAAGAAAGCCAGACCTTAAGGATTAGAGGAGACCATGCAAACATGGAGGATTTTGCAGAACTCTGTGAAAATGGTCAGGAGATCAGGGGAATAAATAGTTCAGCTGAGTGAACAAACGTTGGATAAGGAGTGCCTCTAGAGTGTGGGTCCCTTCCTAGCTACCTGTGTGACTTGAAACCTATGCCCTTCATTAGTCCTTGAGAGCAGGTCTCTTTAGTTTTCTCAGGTTAGGTCTTACACTGCTCAACTAAAGCCAACTTCCTTTTCCCACTTTCCATATGTCTGGGATATGGGGCTTTTTGGCATTCCTACATGTAAAGTTTCCTTTCAACATATATGGAATGGAATAAAGAGAGCTGCAGTTGTATTTCAGAGTCTCAGGTCGTGTGTTCAGCACCATTTTATTTCAGACCTGTGTCAAATTCTACTCCAAAGAAGCCTTTTTTTAGTGTGGTCATTTATAGCTGGTATTTTATGCCTTTTATTGTCTCTTTAAACCTATGTATTTATGTATGTATAAATGTACATATATATGTGTGTGTATATATATATACATACACACACACACACACACATATATATATATATATATATATATATATATATATATATATATATCGATGTGTACATGTATACAGACACCACATGCATTGATTTTTCAGTGCTTGAGAGTTAGCCAACCCTCTTCTCCTTTGGACCCTGGTATCTTCTTCATTTGCCTCTTGAGCTCCACAATTTTGGGCCCAATGTATCTTACACACATTTCTTTCATTTTTCATTCTTCAGACACTGTTGTTGTTCTTGACTTGTCTGTGGCTTTCTCTGAGACTCAGATGTGCAAAGAAGGAACTCAATTCCTGGTCTGAAACCAGGCACTGGCTTGACAAAGCTAGCAGTGTCCTAAAGGCAGGCCCTAATGAGGGCAGTGTCTTTGGGTCCTAAAGACCCAGCTCTTCCTATCCTGAGAGGCCGTGCTTATCATTCCTATGGCCTCTGTGCACTCAGCTTGGGTCTCACTTGCAATACTCTGTTACCTTTGTGCATCATTATTTGATCGACTTCCTGCTGACTTTGTCTCCTTATATAAGAATTTTTGCTGATAGTATCCCATTTTTCCTTTCAGGAAAACTGTATATAGGATGTAGAATTTCCTAACAAACCTGCTCGTACCAGCAGTCAGCTTGTGTAAGCACACCTGATCCCAAACTTTACTATCCTCTCTAACTTCTCATCCCCTGGTCATCTCTGTCAGGAACCTGCCAGTAGGAAAGACCCTGCCGAGGTAGGACAACCGATCCCTCCATATGGACCCCAAACTACAGGAGGAGGAAGAGGAAGAGGAAGAGGAAGAGGAGGAGGAGGAGGAGGCGGAGGAGGTGGAGGAGCACATGCAAGTACAGGAGGAGTAAGTATGGCCATAACATAGAGAAAACTAAGAGAAGCCAGGCTGAGGGACTGCCTGAGGGAAGAGGCAGAAGAGTTGGGAGTAATAACATAGGACTGCAGCATTCTAAAGAGCTCTTTCCCTTCCCTCAGGTGCTTCTGTTGTTTTTGTATTCTAGATCTTGGGGTGTATTGCTAAAGCACTAAGAATCTTTACTGTCAATCAAGAAGTCTTTTGTTACCTGAAAATGTTTCAATAAATTTAAAGACATGAGAACATATAGTTCAGAGTTTCAAGACAAAATATTTCGGACAGTGTCAAATGTGTTTCATATTGATGGGGTTGAACTGTTTATATAGACACAAGCTTGCTTAGACCTATAGTATGCATATGATGACTGTAATCTGATACCCTCATAAATGTGTTCAGTCTAATCTAAAACACACAGGGGTTCACAGGAGAAACTTTAAAATTCTAAACAAGATGGAGAGAAGGGACTGAAGAAAAGTAAGCAGCTTAATATATTGAATTATTTTTTCTTTGCCATGCATCAGAGGACAAAAACAGTGAATCATTAAAATAAAAATATATATGTGTATATATACTTATAAACATATATACATATATATGTAAATATATTACAGTAATGGGATCATCTAAAATGACTCTTACCGGTATAGTATATACCTGGATTTGGACAAGAAACCAAGATATTTCTCCATATATTGGGGCCGCAGGGAAAGCCCCAGGCAGGCCTAGCTCTTAACAACCTCCAGCTTAGTCCAGGGTATTCAGGAAGTTTGCATGATCAAAATCCCAATTCTTCCCCATCTTTTGGGATGTAAGTTTGAAATATGTTCTCAGCAGTGGCCTAGGTCAGCTCTGTGACTGTTCTGTCACTAGGTGGGTTTGGAAGTAGTCAGTTGTCATGTGCTCTCCTCAGACCCTCAGACAGCTGGCTGGAGCACAGGCCTGAGTCACCTGCACCAGTCATCTCCCTTCCTCCTTTCAGTAGTGGTGTCTTTGATGAAGTGAAGGAATGCTGTCTCTGATATTTGCATTCTTACACGTTTAGGTGATGTTAACTGGTCTGTACAGAATTATTCTTATTCGGACTTCTGTCTGTAATTTATGCAGTTTGAAAAGCAGGCTGAAAAAGATACCATCCAGAGAATGCTTGTCTACTTAGATTATGAAAACCCTTTTGTGGGTATTTGTGATAACTCATAGAGTTTTTTTTTATTTTGTGTTGCTGCTTTGGGAATAGGCACCTGATCGTAGAAATTGTATGTGACTGTCCCTTGTATAGCATAGGGTTAAAACTTAATCTACGGTGAGGTTCAATTTTTCCTAGGATAGAACATTTAAAAGATTCTGTTGTTCTGTATTATCGTCAACCCTCAATGCTGTCAGGATATTAAGGTTTGCCTTTAGAAGAGTTTTGTCAGTGATTTTTTGTATATCTGATTCTTAGACAGTATCCTAATATGTGTATCATCAGTTTATGTCATTATCACTGCTTTACACACTTTCTGATCCCCCTTTTCCCAGTGACACCCCTTTATGTCCTGCAATCTTTTATTCATTCAGGGGTTCATTTGTTCATTGGTCCTGTCTATCCAGAATTCATAAATTTCCCTTTTTCCTATGAATGTCTGCCTCCATGAACTGGATGGCATTGGCCATCCCCAGTATAGAGAACCTAGAGAGCAGGGTGCACCATTGGGTGGGTAGTCACTGACCTCTTGGTCGTCTCTCTGTGTATTTGCAGCCTATGTTTCTGAGTTCCTCTGAGGTCCCAGGGGATAGAAGGTTTTGGGGTCAGAGTGGGACTTGTAGTTTGCAGAGTCCAGTTGATAGGATGGGCATGTTGGAGCAGCCCACCTGCAGAAAGATTCCCTGCTGCCTGGCTAGACAAGCTAAGGCAGGTTGGGGAAGTGCCCTGGTTTTGCCCTTGTATGAATGTTTAGAGAGTGGTTGTCTTGCCTGGTGAGTTGGTATTCACACTTGGACATCTCTGCCTAGCTGCGGCCTGTATTTCAGAGTTCCTTAGAGGTCCTGGGGGATAGTAGGGCTTAGGGGCAGAGTGGGATTAGTAGCTTACAGGGTCCAATTGATGGGACCTAGATCTCTGTATTTTTAAGCATATACTTTTTGGGTAGATGTAGTGTAGCAGTGAGTATATACCTGTTGCAATAGATGATCCTGGGAGGATCAGATGTTAATAGTCTATCTGTTTCTACTTGTAAGAATTTGTAAATGATTATTTTCAACTCTGTTCTTATGTCCAGCACTGGATTGTGCTACTATTAATGTCTTTCAATGTATAGCTGTCACACAGCCTTTTACTCTGGTATTATCTTGAGGGACAATCCTCATTAAGTTTGAATCTCTTGTTTCAGTTTTGGGTTGAATCTGTCTGTCCCCTCAATGTTTTAGTTTTTCCCTCCCTTGCTCCCTCCCTTCCCCCTCTCTTTTTCTCTCTCTTTTTCTGTTTCTCTGTCTATCTGTCTGTCTCTCTCTCTCTCTGTGTGTATTGTATGAGTGTGTGTTTTTGTGTGCATGTGTGAGAGAATGAGTTTAACGTTTTCTTTTTATGTCTGTGTCTCTTGGAATGCAAGCCTTTCTACTCACTGGAGGCATATAGATTCCCATGGACAGCTTCCTGGAGCTGGGTTTTTGTATCCACAATATAAGATTCTGATTGAACCTCTTTGCCAGTTTTTGTACCATGCATCTTTTTGCAGATGGCCCCTTGAGGTTTTTATTTTTTTTCTTGTATGCATTTACAATTTCTTGCATGCTTCTCTTAGTATATTTTAAATTTCAATTTTGATTCAGCATCTTTTAAAATTACCTAGGTCAGGTTACAAAATGCTCTGCAGCTAAACATGTGACATTGTCTTATTGTGTCCTTGGCAGGACTGAGAGCCTTTATACTGTGACCAGTGCCTCTGCAGTGCTGTGATTTCATGAGCCTACCACTCTGTCCATTGTGGAAGATTTCTTCTTCTCTTTTTAGTTTTCTTTTCTTTTCCTTGTTTTTTTTTGGGGGGGAGGGACAGGGTTTTTCTGTGTAATAGTCCTCCCAAGTGTGGGAAGTTGCTCCATAGTCCAGGTTGGCCTTGAACTTACTTATATCCCCATGCCTCTGCCTCCCGAGTTCTACATTAAATGAGACATTTTTGTTTTCCTAAGAGAGTATAACTTAGAAACTGGCACCAGTGCTGGACTGTCCTGACCTCATGGTCTACCTGCTGTCTCCTAAATAGTAGTACCATTGTAGGTGTGGGCCAAGATTTTTCATGCTGCTTTTCTCCCTCATCTCTGGTACTCATTGAGGTCTTGTTCCCATCATATTTGAATCAGTCTTGTTATTATTCAAAGATATGAGTTGTACAGTTTAGCGGATCCATCATTTGGTCCATACACATCTAGTATGTGGAGAGCTCAGGCTCAGTTTTACTTACTTTCCATCCATCAGCTGTCCACACTGGTCATGTCTACATTGTGTTTTCATTTCTTTGACAGTCATATTTTCTCCGTGTTGTTCTGCTCTCTCAGCATTTCTTCTGTGTTTGTTTTGTGAGGGTGACATGGATCTAGCTCTTTTGTGTTAGGCCTTTCTCATTTCCTAGACTCTTTGGCCATGCCAGTGATGTAAACAATTATAGTTGTGATAGCCACTCACCTACCTCTGTTTTAATACCTTGTTCTTCAGACATCTTTACTTTTTCCTCAATAACCACCCTAGTTACTGCTTCTATTTTTCTGTCTTTTGTGCATCAGCCTATGAGTTCTTGGCCTGTGATTGGTATTTGTCAGTATTTTGTATGCTTTGCTCTTGACATTTGTGACTGTCTGATCACCATGCCTTATGATTGGCTGGGTTTGTAAATGAATACACCATGGAATCGGGAGTTTCCCTCTTGAAAATACAGGCCCATATCCTTGTTATTATAGTGAAAGAACTCATATTTCCAAGAAAGCCAGACCTTAAGGATTAGAGGGGACCATGCAAACATGGAGGATTTTGCAGAACTCTGTGAAAATGGTCAGGAAATCAGGGGAATAAATAGTTCAGCTGAGTGAACGAACATTGGATAAGGAGTGCCTCTAGAGTGTGGTTCCCTTCCTAGCTACCTGTGTGACTTGAAACCTTTGCCCTTCATTAGTCCTTGAGAGCAGGTCTCTTTAGTTTTGCCAGGTCAGGCCTACACTGCTGGACTGAAGCCATCTTCATCATCCAGCATTCCATATTTCTGGGATACAGGGTCCTTTAACATTCCCATATATCAGGGTTTTTTTTTTTTCAATTTATATGGAATGGAGTAAAGAGAGCTGCAGTTGTGTTTCAAAGTCTCAGGTTGTGTGTTCAATGCCATTTTGTTTCAGACCTGTGTCAAATTCTAAACTAAAGAAGTTGCTTTGTAAACGTGTTTATTTATGGCTGCTATTTTATACGTTTTCTTATCACTTCAAACTTATGTATGTATGTATATGTATATGTATGTATTTGAGTATGCATATATGAGTTCATGTATGTATATGTGTGTATGATTACATACATGACATGCATTGATTTTTTTTGGCACTTGAGAGATAGCCAACCCATTTCTTTTTATGACCCTGGTCTCTTCCTACTTTTTTCCTTGAGCTTTAGCATTTCAGGCCCAACACTACTTTTTGAATATTTCTATTGTATTTCTTTTGTTTTCATTCTTCAGACCCTGTTTTTGCACTTGATTGTCTGCAGCTTCCTCTGAGACACAGATGTGTAGAGAAGGAACTTAATTCCTGGTCCAAAAGGAGGCACAAGCTTGACAAGTCCAGCAGTGGTCTGGAGTCAGGCACCTAACAGGCGAGGACTCTTAGGTCCTGAGATCCCAGGTGTTCCCATCCTGAGAGGCCATGCTTTTCATTCCTATGGCCTGTGTGCACTGAGCTTGGGTCTCACTTGCAATACTCTGCTTTACCTTTGTGCATCAGTATGTGATCAACTTTCTGCTGACTTCGTGCCCTTGTAATAGAATTTTTGCTGATAGTATGTCATTTTTCCTTTTAGAAAAACTGGATATAGGATGTAGAATTTCCTAATACTTGACCTTTTTCATTTGCAGCTCTTAATATTTTTCTTTATTCTGTATGTTTTATGTTTTGATTATTATATGGTGAGGAGAAATTTTTATTTTGGTCCAGTCTATTTGGTATTCTGTAAGCTTCTTATACCTTCATAGTGATATCCTTCTTTAGGTTGGGAAATTTTTCCTTTATGATTTGTTGAGTATATTTTCTGTGCCTTTGAGCTGCGTTCTTCTGCTTCTTTTATCCCTATTATTCTTAGGTTTGGTGTTTTCATGGGGTGCCAGATTTCCTGTAATACATGCATTAAGAATTTGTTTGATTAAATGTTTTCTTTGACCGACGATTCTATTTCTTCTATAATATCTTCAGTACCTCAGATCCCCTCTTCCATCTCTTGTATACTGTTAGTTATGCTTGCCTCTGTATTTACCCTTTGTTTACCCAGATTTCCCATCTCCAGAATCTCCTCCTTTTGTGTTTTCTTTATTGCCTGTCTTTCAGTTTTCAAGTCTTGAACTGTTTGCTTTTCCAGTTTGACTGTTTTTTCTTTGTTTTCTTGGATTTTCTTTAATAGATGTTTTTTGATTTTTTCCAATTGGTGCCAGCAGTGTTGTTGATTCTTGGTCCAATCCTTGCATTGACTGTCTGTGTTTTTGGGCGCCTTTCTTGGTCTGCTCTGTACTGTCAGTGCTTGTGTCTGATGGAGCCCTTCCTCCACAACCTCTCCAGCAAAGGCTATCATTGGTATTTTTGATTTTAGCCATTCTGACAGGTGTAAGATGGTATCTGAAAGTTGTTTTGATTTGCATTTCCCTGATCGCTAAGGAGGTTGAGCATGACCTTAAGTGTCTTTTGGCCATTTGAATTTCTTTTGTTGAGACTTCTCTGTTCAGTTCAGTGCCCCATTTTTAATTGGGTTAATTAGCATTTTAAAGTCTTGTTTCTTGAGTTCTTTATATATTTTGGAGATCAGACCTTTGTCTGTTGCAGGGTTGGTGAAGATCTTCTCCCAGTCAGTAGGTTGCCTTTTTGTCTTAGTGACAGTGTCCTTTGCTTTACAGAAGCTTCTCAGTTTCAGGAGGTCCCATTCAATGTTGCCCTTAATGTCTGTGCTGCTGGGGTTACATGTAGGAAGTGGTCTCCTGTGCCCATATGTGATGTTTCTTATGAAATTCTGAGCCCTGCAACATGCTTCCAATCAATAATTGATCAATCTCAGCGTTCCTTTGTGCTAGAGGACCTGGCAGACCCGTATGGGATCAGATGTGTGTTATGTACATCAGACAAAGCCTATTCCTGATTATGTCTTGTTCCTGGATAAACAATGAAGTCAAGTCTGTATCATCTGGTATAAATTCAGCAGTTTCAATATGCAAGATTACTCTTTCTGTATATTGTGAATCCGTAACTATGTTAAGACATTCTTTAAAGTCCCTTAGCACCATAAGAATGGCGTATAATTCTGCCTTCTGGACAGAATTATAAGGGCTTTGTTCCAGCTTACTCAATTTGTCTGATTTGTAACCTGCCTTCCCTGATTTATTAGCATCAGTATAAAATGTACCCAGTTATTGGAGCATCATGTACAGTTCGAGGAAGAATCCAAGTTCTCTTTATAAGGTTAATTCTACCACTTTTGGGATAGTTGTTATTAATTTCTCCCCCCAAAATTAGCACAAGCCCTTTGACATGGTTCATTGTCTTCCCATAACTTTTTTTTTATCTCATCAGTAGTGAAAGGCACTATAATTTCTGCTGAGTCTATAATTGCTAGTTGACAAATTCTCATTTTACCATTTATAATTAATTCAGAGACCTTTTCTACATAAATTTTAATTTTTTTACGTGGTTTGTGTGGTAAAAAGATCCATTCTCAAATAATATCTTCTCTCTGCATTAAAACCCCTGTAGGAGAAATTCTGGAAGGCAATATGACTAGAATCCAACTAAGATTTGGATTCATCCTATCCACATGTGCCTCCTGTAATTTTTACTCAGCCATTGTCAGTTCCTTTTCTGCTTCACCTGTTAATTCTCTGGGACTATTCAAATCTTTATCACCATCTAAGGTTTTGTTTAAATGAACTATTAGATCAGGTGTTATTCCAACAGCCAGTCATCGACTGGAAATGTCTCCTAATAATCTTTGAAAGTCATTAAGAGTCCATAGCCGGTCTTTCCTAATTTTTGCCTTTTATGTTCTGATTTTCTGTAAACCTATTCTCTAACCTAGGTAATTAACAGAATCTCCTCTTTGAATCTTTTCAGGAACAATTTGTAATCCCTATTTAGGCAAAACTATCTTTACTTCCTCAAACATTCTTTCTAAAGTATTTATGTTTGAATCAGATAGCAATATGTTATCTATGTAATAGTAAATTAAAGACTTAGGGAATTGTCTACGTATTATTTTCAGTGGCTGATTCACAAAGTAGTGACACAGGGTTCAGCTATTAAGCATGCCCTGTGGGAGGACTGTCCACTGATATCTCCTATTAGGTTGAGAATTATTATAAATAGGCACTGTGAAGGCGAATTTTTCTCTATCCTTTTTTTTTGTAAAGATATAGTGAAGAAGCAATCCTTTAAATCAATAACTATAAGAGGCCATCCTTTTGGTAACAGAGAAGACAGAGGAATTCCAGACTGTAGAGAGCCTATAGGTTGAATTACCTTGTTGCCAGCCCTTAGATCTGTCACCATTCTCCATTTACCAGCTTTTTTTTTTTTGACAACGAACACAGGAGAATTCCAAGGGCTAGTTCACTCCTCAATATGTCGAGCATCTAATTGCCCCTGTACTAATCGTTCTAAAGCCTGCAATTTATCTTCAGCTAGAGGCCATTTCTTAACCCATATTGTTTTCTCAGTTAGCCATTTTAAAGATAGGGCTGTTGGTACCTCTAAAGGTTTGTTAGTTGCTTTATGTTCTTGTATAGCCTGAATGGCTGGTGACCTTTGTTCATAGTACCTTATTACATCCTTCCCAGAATTATGAGTTCCTGAGACTGCAGGAATGTTAATCTGTGTATTCCATTTCTACAGCAGGTCACAGCCCCATAAATTTATTGCAGTATCAGCTACATATGGCCTTAGCTCTCCTCTTTGACCTTCTGTCCCAATACAGTCAACCCATCTCGTGCTTTGTTTAACTTGAGATATGGTTCCAATTCCTAGTAATTGAACATCTGCCTCTTGAAGAGGCCAATTTGGATGCCAAGATTCTGGAGTGATGATACATCCACTCCTGTGTCTATCATGCCAACAATTACAATGCCATTTATATATACTCTCAGCTTTGGTCTCTGATCATTTATAGAGGTTTGCCAAAATATACACTTATTTCGTAATTGAATTTCTGTCTTATCCTCCAAATTTGAGCCATCATTTAGAACCTTATGGTCTTGCACAGAAGGTTCTAGAGTTTTTAATTTTCCTGGCATGTCATGTCCTCCACGGTTACTGGGAATGGCTGGTCCGCTTTTGGCTTGGAGGCCTGCGAGAGGCCTTTCAGGGAGTTTCCCGATGGTATTGGGTTGCCTTGTCTGTCTGTTGTTGATCTGCATTCATTGGTCCAATGTTGTCCTTTACCATACCTCCTACATACACCTGAAGGCTGAGGTCTCCTATTCTTGCCATTCCCAGATGAGGTATTATTCCTAGAAATTCCTTGTCTGCAATCCCTTTTCAGGTGTTCTAATTTACCAGAATTAAAACATTTGGCAGGTTGCTGTCCCCTCATCGCTTTGGAAATCGCTTCCCCTACCCAAGATTCATCATCATAGTTAAATGTCTGAAAATTCATGGTATGCTGAATCCATTCATCCATAGGTGCTGATCTAGACTTTAAAGGCCCAATTATCTTTTTGCATTCTAAGTTTACATTTTCGAAAGCCAGCGATTCAAGAACTATTTGTCTAGCTTCTGGGTCTGTTACTTCTATGTCCAGAGCCTTAATTAATCTTTGCAAAAAGTCAGTATAGGGTTCTCCCTGTCCCTGCCTAATCCTGGTATATGACTTGATTCTTTTCCCTAGTTCTTGTATTCTATTCCAAGCATTCAAGGCTGCTTTGTGGCATATGGACAATACTTCTTCATCATAAAGAGCTTGGACCTGTGGATCAGCATAAGCTCCTACACCAAGAATTTGTTCCTAGGAAATCTCCACACCCTTTGCTCTCCCTTTCTGTTCCATATGTTTGGATTCTTCTCTGAAATAAATTCCAAACATCAAGGAAGGTCCATCTTCCAACACCGCAGATGCTAACTGTGAGAATTCATAGGGCATAGCCCTGACATTAGAAGCCCAAGTTCTTATCATTTCCTTATCAAATCTAGAGTGCAAGCCATAATTAACGACGGGTTGCTTAATTTCCTTTACGTCATTTATTCCTACTGGTGTCCATCTAGCTTCTTTGGCTCCCTTTGAGCCTTTAGAAGTTGACGCTTTGTCAGAGTAAATTACAGGGTATGTCGCTAAAACCCTGGGTAAACCAGTTCTGACAGCCAGTGGTGACAGTGTATCCTGCCCTTGTTTCTTCTCACCCTGTTTATCAGCTCTGATACTTTCCTCAATCATTTCGAATCTCTTAATCATAATCTCTTGACTTGCAACTGTTTCTAGTGATTTCTCTACAGTATCAATTTTCTGGTCCCCATTCTGCACCTGTGATTCCAAGGTCTTAATGTTTCCTTTCAAAGATAACATAACATCTCCTCCTTGAAATGCTCCAGAACATTGTGTAAATTGCTATCCTGGAGGTATAGTCTGTTACCTTATCAAAACTCTGTGATATCGTCTGAATGTCAAATTCAACAGCCTGGACACTCTCAGCTAAGCTCCTAGTACCCTTAGATATGGAGTCAATTTTGCCTATCATGGTATTAATCCTATCAATTAATACCACATATTTCCATAATGATATAATATGAAGAAGAAAACTGAAACCTAATAATCAGGAAATTGAGGTATCCTTATAGGCATATAGGCATCTTGTGATTTCTTCCAAAGTGGCAGCAAAATCTGCAGCAAGAGTCCCATTAAAAACAAAGCCTGCCATTTTACCTGTTAACCAGCAGATGGCGCTGTTTCCAAGTCGTGACTGGAACCACTGCAATGGTGTCACAACAAATCCTGTTTTAAAATCTCACTCAAGGGTTAGATGTAGTACACAGAGGGAGAAAACCCAGAGGCCAGGCATAGAGCACAAAAAGCCAGGGAGCTTCTAGCAGCTGATAAACAGCACGGCCTGCCCTGCTGCTCCGTTTAGCCCCAATACAGGGGGTAGTGACACAGAGAGGTCAATTGCGTTCCCAGTGTCCCTGTGCTGGGACAAGGGGTCACGGTGCAAACGCTGCTGTGGCAGGGCTCCCACTCAGTTATGGTGGGGATTTCAAACAGTGTGCCTATATGAGCCTCTGGGACTTTACAGGGAGTTTTTGCCCCACAGGGTTTTCAGCGTTTGGCAACCGCTTGTGCTTGTGCTGTGAACTCTGTGACTCGTGTTGCCTAAGCACTGTGCTGCAAGGGGGGATTTAAAACCACTCAGAAAAGATCAAATCAGGCAGGCAGAGACTGTCTGGGCCTGTGGATCCTGAGAGGTGTGGAGGTTACTGCTGGTTCTATGCACAGACTGTGGCTGAGAGAGGGCTTGAGCCAAGCTGTGCTGGCAGCCGAGTGGAGGGTGGGTGGGGGGGAGTGGGTTGTAAGGAGTAAGTCACAAGATAATCCCACACCAGTCTAGAATTATGATCAATAAAAGGGTTACTTATTTAAAGGGAAAAAACTTACAGATCACTGTCTTTGACAACAGCCTCCTGCATGACCAGGAAAAGCATCTGGTAGCCAGAAGTGGAGTCCTGAGTTCCAAGAAAGAGAGGGAGCATGAGGCTACCACTGCTTTTTCAAGCCCGAGAGACCACGCCCAAGTGGGCTGGTATCTTAAAGGCTATTGGCTGAAGGAGTGGAAGGACCTCCCACAGCAATTGTGCTACCTTTAATGAATTTCAGCATAAACATGTCACATAGCCTTTGACTGTCGCATTATCTTGTGAGACTGTCCTCATTAACTTTGAATCTCTTGTTTCAGTTTTGGTTTGAATCGGTCTCTCCTCTATCCCTTACTTCCTCCATGCCTCCCTCCTCCTCTTACTCTCTGTCTTTTTCGGTCTCTATCTTTCTGTGTATGTATGTGTTTCTGTAGGAATGTGTGAGAGAATGAGTTTAGTGTTTCTTTTATATGTCTGCTTCCCTTGGAATACAGGCCTTTCTATTTACTGGAGGTATATAGATTCCCAAGAACAACTTCCTGGAGCTGGTTCTTTGAATCCACAATATAAGTGTCTGACTGAACCTATGCCTGTTTTTGTACCATGCATCATTTTGCATATGTCCCCTTCATTTTTTTTGTAGTATACAGTTACAGTTCTTCTACCCTTGAGGTGTTTTTCTTGTGTATATTTACAATTTCTTGCATGCTTCTCTTACTTAGTTAAGGTCCTTTTTAAAATATTCATATTTTGAATCAGTGTCTTTTAAAATTACCTAGGCTAGGCTTTAAAATGCTCTGTATCTAAAACATGTGACATTTTCTTTTTGAATCCTTGACAAGACATATGGTCTTTATACTCTGTCCAGTGCATCTATAGTGCTCTGATTTCAGGAATCTACCACACTGGCCACTATGGAACACTTTTTTTTCTATTTTTACTTTTTGTTTATTTTTTTGGAACAGGGTTTCTCTGTGTTACAGTCCTTGCCTTGTAAAACATGATTCATAGGCCAGGCTGGCCTAAAACTCACAGATATCCCCATGTCTCTGCCTCTGTAGTGTTAGAATAAAAGGGCCATTTTTTTCCTAAGAGAATGTAACTTAGAAACTGGCACCTATACTGGACTGTCCTAAGCTCATGGTCCACCTGCTCCTCCTCCATAGTAGTTCCATTGTATGTGTGGGCAGCATGGCCCAAAAAAATTTTTTTTTCATGCTGGATTTCACTCATCTCTGGTATGCATGTAGGCCTTGTTCCTATCATGTATGTTAAGCTGTTTGTGCTGTTCTTACACACGTTTGGAACTTACTATCTATTATAAATTGTTGTTCTTTATATGTGTCATTAAAAATAAGATGTTTGCTATCTGTCTATGAGTAGTTCTGGGCTTTAAGATGAGGTCTTTTTGACACTTCTGAAGTATTCCATTTTTGTCTTTCTGCTATAGGCACGGAAACCTGTGCTTGTCTTTTCAAGAACAAAACCTTGCTTTTCTTAGTCTTCCACATCATGGTGATGAATGTCATTTTCTGGGCTTTTGTTGTCTGTAGAAGATGGAGGGAATTATCCTCACTGATGCATATTAAGAATACATGAAGATGCTGAAAGAAAAATTAGATTAAGGAGATAGTTCATTGAAAGAAAAATTATTCCACCCCAAGTACCAGTCCTGCTGCAGGGGGAACACTGGGTGAAGGTGTACAGACAGTATATTGTGCTTCGTGTATAAGATACAGCACTGGGAGTGTAATAGAGATTCTACAGTCCTTACACTTCCTCTGTGATAAACTGGACGGATGTGTGACTCAGTCTTGTTGGTTATTCAAAGATATGGATTGTACAGGTTAGCAGATCCATCATGTGGTCCATACACATCTAGTACGTGGAGAGCTCATCAGATCAGGCTCAGTTGTGCTAATTTTTCAGTCATTAATTCTCTACACTGGTCCTGTCTATCCTGTGTTTTTCATTTCTTTGACAGTAGCACTCTCTCTGAGTTGTTCTATTCTCTCAACATTTGTTCTGGCTGTGTTTTGTGAATTTGACCGGAATTTTGCTCATTTGTTGTAGTCCATTCTCATTTTGTAGACATTTTGGCAAAGCAAATGATGGCAAAAAGAGTTATGTTAGTGACACCAGCTTACCTACCTCTATTTTTATGCCTTGTTCTGCAAATATCTTTAATTTTTCTCCATTAACCACCTGAGTTGCTGCTTCTGTTTTTCTGTTTTCTGTTCATCAGCATATGAGTTCTTGACAGGTGAATGGTGTTTGGCAGGGATTTTGGTTTGCTCTTGAAACTTGTGACTGTCTGTTCCCCATGTCTTAAGATAGGCTGAGCTTGTAAATGAATACACCATGGAATTAGGAGTTTTTCTCTTGAAAATACAGGCCCATATCCTCATTATTATAGTGAAAGAACTCATATTTCCATGAAAGCCAGACCTTAAGGATTAGAAGAGACATGTAACCACGGAGGGTTTTGCAGAACTCTGTGAAAATGGTCAGGTGATCAGGGAAATAAATTCAGCTGATTGAATGTTGTATAAGAAGTGCCTTTAGAGTGTGGGTCCCTTCCTAGCTGCCTGTATGAATTGAAAACTATATCCCTTCATTTGTCCTTGGGAGCAGGTCTCTTTAGTTTTCTAGGGTTAGGCCTACATTGCTGGACTAAAGACTTCCTGCTTTTCCAGTATTCCATATTTCTGGGATACAGGATCCTTTGACATTCCCACATGAAAGTTTTCCTTTCTTTTATATGGAATGGAGTAAAGAGAGCTGCAGTTGTGTTTCAAATTCTCAGTTTGTATTTTCAATTCCATTTTGTTTTAGACCTGTGTGAAATTCTACTCCAAAGAAGCTAATTTGAGCATGTGGTCAATTATAACTTCTATTTTATGCATTTTCTGGATACTTTAAACCTATATATGGATGCAAGTAGGCATGTATATGGGGACGTATGTATGTGTGTGTCTGTGTATGTATGTAGGTATGTGTTGATGTATACATACACACTCACCCATGCATCAATTTCTGTGTGCTTGAGAAACAATGAAACCTGATCTTCTGCTAATCCTTTTCTCCTCTTGTTTTGTCCCTTGAGCTCCAGGATTTCAGACCCAAAACATTTTTATGAATATTTCTAATGTATTTATTTTTTTTATCATTCTTCAGAACCTGTTCTTGAACTAGACTTGTCTGTGGCTTTCTCTGAGACACAGATGGCCAGAGAATGAAGTTAATTCCTGGTATAAAACCAGGCACACTCTTGACAAGACCAGCAGAGGCCTAGAGTTAGGTCCTAACAGGGCTGATGTCTTTGGGTCCTTAGAACCCAGGTCTTCCCATCCTGAGAGGCCATGCTTATCATTCCCATGGCCTGTGTGCACTCAGCTTGGGTCTCACTTGCAATGCTCTGTGTTACCTGCGTGCACCATTACTTGATCAACTTTCTGCTGACTTTGACTCCTTGTATGACAATTTTTGCTGACACTGTCCCATTTTTCCTTTCTAGAAAACTGTATATAGGATGAGGAATTTCCTAATAAACTTGCTTATACCAGCAGTCAGATTGTATAAACATGCATGATCCCGAACTTTACTATCCTCTCTAACTTCTCATCCCCTGGTCATCTTTCTCTCTCAGGAACCTGTCAGTCCAACACTACCTGCCATTGTAGGACCATTGATGCCTCAGTATGGACCCCAGACTACAGGAGGAGGAGGAGGAGCACATGCAAGTACAGGAGGAGTAAGTATGGCCATAACATAGAGAAAACTAAGAGAAGCCAGGCTGACGGACTGCCTGAAGGAAGAGGAAGAAGGGTTGGGAGTAATAACATAGGACAGCAGGATTCTAAAGAACTCTTTATCTTCCTTTAGGTGCGTCTGTTGCTTTTGTATTCTAGTTCTTGGGGTGTATTGCTAAAACACTTAGAAAGAGTCTTTACTTTCATTCAAGAAGTCTGCCTTTACTTATCTGAAAATATTTCCATAAATTTAAAGATATGCGAACATATAGTTGAGAGTTTTAAGACAAAATATTTCCTAACAGGTTCAAATATGTTTCATATTGATAGGTTTGAGCTGTCTATGTAGATGTAAGATATTTTAGACCCATAGTATGTACATGATTTTTCTGTTATCTGATATACCCTTAGAAATGTGGTCAGTCTAATCCAAAACAAACAGCAATACACAAGAGAAACATAAAAATTCTAAACAAAAAGGAGATAAGGGACTGAAGAAAAGGAAACTGCTTAAGATCTTGAATTAGTTTTTCTTTATGATGCCTCAAGGGACAAGGACATTGAATCATTAAAATTAAAATATATAAATGTATATCTATATACTTATGAATATATATATATATATATATATATATAACAATTATGAAATCACCTAAAATTACTTTTATCTGTATATTATGTACCTGGATTTGCAGAAGAAACTTTGTTATTTCTCCATATATCAGGCCTCAGGGAAAGCCCCAGACAGACCTAGTTCTTAACAGCTTCCAACCTAGTCCATAGTATTCAGGATATTTCCATGAGCAAAATCCCAATTATTCCCCAATCTTTTTGACTAAGAAATTTTAAATATGTTCTAAGCAGTGGCCTAGGTCAGCTCTGTGACTGTTCTGTCACTGTGTTGGTTTGGAAGTAGTCAGTTGTCATGTGCTCTCCCCAGACCCTCAGACAGCTCGCTGGAGCACAGGCCTGAGTCACCTGCACCAGGTCATCTCCCTTCCTCCTTTCAGTAGTGGTGTCTTTGAAGAAATGAAAGAATGCTGTCTCTGATATTTACATTCTTACACGTTTAGATGGTGTTAACCTGTTTTCACAGAATTATCCTTATTTGGTTTCCTGTCTATAATTTATGCACTTTGAAAAACAGGCTGAAAAAGATACTGTCCTGAGAATGCATGTCTCTTAGACTATGAAAACCCTTTAGCGAATATTTGTGACAACTCGTAGAGTTTGGTATTTTGTTTGTTGCTGCTTTGGGAACAGGCACCTGACCATAGAAATCATATGTAACTGTTACTGAGAGCGGTGTTTACGAGTGACTGTCTCTTGTATAGTATAGGGTTAAAACTTATTTTAAAGTCAGGTTTAATTTCTCCTAGGATAGAACATGTAAAAGATTCTGTTGTTCTGTATTCTTGTCAACTCTTAATGCTTTCAGGATATTAAGGTTTGCATTTAGGTGTTTTTGTCAGTGCTTTTTGCATATCTGATTCTTTGACAGTGTCATAATGTGTATATCACCAGTTAAGTCATTTTCACTGCTTTATATGCTTTCTGATCCCCCTTGTCCCAGTGACATCTCTTGTATGTCCTTCATTCATTTCTTCATTCAGTGGTTCATTTGTTCATCGGTCCTGTCTGTCCAGAACTCAGGTAATTCCCTTTTCCCTACTGATACCTGTCTCCCATGAGCTGGATGGCACTGGCCAGCAGTGGTTGAATTTTTTCCTTCTTTTTTATTTTCTGTGTCTTTCTGCTTTTCTTTCTTAACCTTTGCTCATCCACATTCCCTTCCCTTCCTTTCTTTTTTGTACCATTCCCATCCTTTCTTGTTGCCTATTACCTTCTCCTGTACCTGTCTTGTAACCTGTGTTTCCTCTCCTTCTATTTCTTTCCCTTTCCCTCCTTCCTTCCCTATATCATCTGCCTGTTCTTCCTTTGCCCTTTAATCATTACATCCCTTTCCCCATTGCCTACTGCCTTGCTCTGTTTTTTGCACCATTCCATCTGTGCCTTCCCTTTTTCCCTCTTTTCCCATTTTCTACTATACTTCTGCACTCCATTTAAAAAATTCTTTACCTGAGAAACCGAAACACTGACTTCCACAGTGGTTGCACAAGATTGCATTCCCACCAGCAATGGATGAGGGTACCCGTTCCTCCACAGCCTCTCCAGCAAAGGTTATCCTTGGTGTTTTTGACTTTAGCCATTCTGACAGGTGTAAGATGATATCTCAAAGTTGTTTTGATTTGCATTTCCCTGATTGCTAAGGAAGTTGAGCACGACTTTAAGTGTCTTTTGGCCATTTGAACTTCCTCTGCTGAGAATTCTCTGTTCAGTTCAGTGCCCCATTTTTTAATTGGGTTAATTAGCATTTTAAAGTCTAGTTTCTTGAGTTCTTTATATATTTTGGAGATCAGACCTTTGTCTGTTGTGGGGTTGGTGAAGATCTTCTCCCAGTCAGTAGGTTGCCTTTGTGTCTTAGTGACTATGTCCTTTGCTTTACAGAAGCTTCTCAGTTTAAGTAGGTCCCATTTATTCAATCTTGCCCTTAATGTTTGTGCTTCTGGGGTTATACATAGGAAGCGATCTCCTGTGCCCATCTCCTGTAGGGTACTTCCCACTTTCTCTTCTATCAGGTTCAGTGTGTTCGGGCTGATATTGAGGTCTTTAATCCATTTGGACTTGAGTTTTGTGCACGGTGATAGATAAGGGTCTATTTTCATTCTTCTACAGGATGACATCCAGTTGTGCCAGCACCATTTGTTGAAGATGCTTTCTTTCTTCCATTGTATACTTTTAGCTCCTTTCAACTTACCCCTGGACCCAGCAATACCACTCCTGGGAATATACCCAAGAGATGCTCTATCATATGACAAAAGCATTTGTTCAACTATGTTCATAGCAGTATTATTTGTAATAGCCAGAACCTGGAAACAACCTAGATGCCCTTCAATGGAAGAATGGATGAAGAAAGTATGGAATATATACACGCTAGAGTACTACGCTGCGGTAAAAAACAATGACTTCTCGAATTTTGCATGCAAATGGATGGAAATAGAAAACACTATCCTGAGTGAGGTGTCCCAGACCCAAAAAGATGAACATGGGATGTACTCGCTCATAATTGGTTTCTAGCCATAAATAAGGGCCACGGAATCTACAATAGGTGAACCTAAAGAAGCTAAGTAAGAAGGTGAACCCAAGGAAAAACATATAGTTATCCTCTTGGCTAAGGGAAGTAGACCAAATTGCCGGGGAGAAAATTAGGATCTTGGGGGTGGGGTGGGATGGGGGTAAGGGGAGATGGGGAGAGAAAAGGTAGAAGGGAAGGAGGGGGGACTTGGGGAATCAGGAGAATTGGGATAAAGGAAAGGTGAATAGGGGAGCACGGAACCACAATTCTTAGTTAAGGGAACCACTTTAGGGTGAGCAAGAGATTTGACCCTAGAGGGGCTCCCAAGTGCCCAACATGAGGTTCCCAGTTAGTTCCTTGGGCAGCTGAGGATTGGGAACCTGAAATGACCCTATCCTAGAGCAATACTGACGAATATCTTGCATATCATCATAGAACCTTCATCTGGTGATGGATAGAGATAGAGACAGAGACCCACACATGAGCACTGGACTGAACTCCCAAGGTCCCAATGAGGAGCAGAAGGAGGGAGAACATGAGCAAAGAAGTCGGGACCACGAGGCGTGCACCCACCCACTGAGACAGTGGAGCTGATCTACTGAGAGCTCACCAAGGCCAGCTGGACTGTGACCGAAAAAGCATGGGATAAAACCGGACTCTCTGAACATGGCGAACAATGAGGGCTGATGAGACGCCAAGGACAATGGCACGGGGTTTTGATCCTACTTAATGTGCTGGCTCTGTGGAAGCCTAGCCAGTTTGGATGTTCACCTTCCTAGATATGGACGGAGCGGGGAGGACCTAGGACTTACCACAGGGCAGGGAACCTGGACTGCTCTGTGGACTGGAGAGGGAGGGGGAGAGGAGTGGGGGGAGGGGGAGAAGGGTGGGAGGAGGGGGAGGGAAGTGGGAGGCTGGGAGGAGGTGGAAACTTGTTTTTTGTTTATGTTTTTTTTTTCTTTTCTTAATAAAAAAAAATTAAAAAATTCTTTACCATTTTTCTTATTTCAAAGGAGGAGGACCTTTCTTCCATTTTTAATCCTTCTAAATTTTTGCTCTTCTTTTTTGTTTTTGTATTCTTTTTGCCTATCTGGTTACTATAATTTTCCATTATATTTTCTTTTGGTGACTATTATTAATATCATCATAATCATCATCATTTTCATTATTACTTTTATTTGACTTTACGGATAGAGCCTGTCTGTGTGCTCATGGATTTTTTTGAAAGTACTTGGGTAGACTAGGATGCAGTCAAAGTCACAGAGATCTTCTAATTTCTGCTTCAGGAGGCCAGTGATTAAAGTCTTCTGCTGGCAGTCTGGCTACATTTCCATTTTAAAGTCACTCCCATTTCTCCTTTCACAATTCTTTCTGCATTTCCCACCCTTTTTCTCTCTCTTCCACCTCTTTCTCCTTCCCTACTGTCTTTCTTCCTTCTGTGCCTGTTCTCTGTCTGACCCCTTTCCCTTCACCTCTCACCCCCCCCACTTTTCCACATTCCCACACTTCCTGTCTTCTAAGATTGCTCCTCCTACTTCAGTCCTTTCTCACTTCCCCATACCATTATCCCTTTCACACCCATTTCCTCTCTGCACCCCATTTGCAAAGTACCTAGTTCTACTTTTTCACCTCTTTGTTAATATTTCTCTTTTTCACCCCAGCCTCTCATTTCACAGCCCTTTTTCCATGTTAAAGGTTTCTGCCCTGACACTTCTCCAAGTAGGTGGGCATTCTTCCTTAGAAAGAGAGAGAGAGCAAGAGAGGCAGGGAGGGAGGGAGGGAGGGAGAGAGAGAGAGAGAGAGAGAGAGCGAGGGAGGGAGGGAGGGAGGGAGGGAGGGAGGGAGGGAGGGAGGGAGGGAGAGAGAGAGAGAGAGAGAGAGAGAGAGAGAGAGAGAGAGAGAAATAGAGAAAGAAAGCTATGAGAAGTAATAGGGAAATACCTTCATCTTTAGTCTCCCTTAAAATGTTCTCCTGTGCTTTTCACCTAACCCTTCATTATAAATCCCATGAAGTTCTTGTAGTATTCCGGCTACCCCACAGTCAGTTCGGTATTGGGGCTGAGTTCCAATTCCTCCATTTCCCACTACTTAGTAAACGGGATGGGACCAGCTTCTACAGCACAAGCTGTGGGCTTTGGCAACAGGCGCTGTGTTCCGGCCCTGCCAGTAGGGGGCGATGTAGACCGTTGCTCACTTCCGGTTCCCAGAATGCCCTGGTGTCCGGCAGTTTGTGTGAGGCGCTGACGCGCTGAGGCGCTGTGGCGCGCGCGAGTCCTTTGGGTTTCTAGGCAGCTCGTGGACTCTCTCAGAGTTGTGGGCCCTCTCCATGGATGCCGAGTGCTGATTTTGGCCTAGTGGAGCTCTCTGCTCACCATGGCAGTGAGTAGAGTGTTTGTTGAGATTCGTCCATCCCAACAACTCCCTTTCTCCTGAGGAGTCTCATTTTAGCGTTTCCTGTTGAGGGCTTTCTGGAACCTTCCCGTTAACCCCAGGGGTCGGACTCGGTGGTGTGCTTTCCCAAGTCCATTTTTAGTACATGTTTGAGTTGTTTATAACCATTGTTTCCATTCTTAGTAGTGTTTAAATGCTATAGCTGATCGTTGGGATGTATCGGGAGCGGTTTCTTTTCCTTGTTCTCCCTATCCATCCTCCTTTCCCCCTTCCTCACTTTCCAATACCTCTAACATGTCCTTAACCCCTCCCCTCCCTGCACTATCCCTAATTCCAGTTACTGTCCCTCCTTCCCAGGGCTTCCTCTGTCCTGTTCTGTCATGATTGCCTCCCCCTCCCAGTTTTTCATTATTATTATTATTATTATTATTATTATTATTATTATTATTATAAATTTTCCCCCTCCCAGTTTATCTGCCCCCAGTTTGCTTTCTCCCTGCCCAACCCCTTTTCTCTTACTATCCCCTCTCCTGTGTGCCCTCCTCCCCTGTTCTCCCCTGACCACCTCTATTGTGTCTTTCCAACCTCCCTTCTCCTTACCAGTACCTTTCCATTTTTCTCCCTTCCCTTTTTCAGGCTTTCCAAGACTCTCCCTTCTCTTTTTCCCTCTCTCACCTTTCTGTGCTATTCCATTTCTGACTATGGAATTGTTCAGTTCCTTTACCTGTCTTCCCAATAGTGTACCCACCTTTCCAGTATCTCCAGCCCTTTCCAGCTTACCCATTGCTTTTCTGTTTTCTACTTTACAATACTCATTTCTACGTTTTCATCCTATTCCTTTTTAGAATCCTTGTTACTTTTTTTCCTTTCTCTTTTCCACCTTAACCCCCATTATAATTCCCTCACCCCTTTCCAATTCCCCCATTCCTGCCCTTCTTTCCAAAACCATCACCAGTTGTAACAGGAGGAGTGGGTTGCTTGTCGTCATTGCCACTCAGCTATCTTAAACCCGAAATAATCACACAGAAACTGTATTTTTTTAACACTGCTTAGCCCCTTAGCTCTACCTTCTTTTTGGCTAATTCTTACATCTTAATTTAACCAATTTCTATTAATCTTCATCTAGCTACATGACTGTGGCTTACTGGCAAGATTCTAACCAGAGTCCATCTCAGGGAGGAGATCCATGGTGTCTGCCACTCTGCCCTTCTTCCCACCATTCCATTCTGTCCACTCCATCTACCTAAGTTTTTTCCCATCAACTAGGCCAAGGCAGTTTCTTTATTCATTATCCAATGAAAGCAACACACAAACAAAAGGAACTTTTATTCCAGCCTGTTTTCTGTTTTTAGGTTCCTTTCTCTGTTCCCATTAACTTGCTTCTTTCTATTCATGTCCTACTTCTTCTCATTTCCCTTCCTTTTTCTTGGCACCAGTTCTCCAGTCCTTTTGTATACCATTCCCTTTCTAACTCTTTCTCCTTTCCAATGCTTTAAACTTTCTTTTTCTCCCCCACCCTTTCTACCTTTCCTAACCTATTTTGTGTTAATGTGTTTTTTCCCAGTACATTGTCTTTCTAATCCTTTATCCTGTATTCTGTTTAGTACCTTTTTCCCTGATCCTATTGCTGTCTCTCTCCTCAACCCTTGTTCTCTAGGTTCCTCTTCCAATGTCTGAGTTTTCTGCTTTTCCAAACCCCATCCCTGATTGTACAGTTTTCCTCTTTCTGTTTTATGTCTCCATTTCCAACTCCCTTCTCCCCTTTCAGTCCCTTTGCAGCTCCTCTTTCTCTTTCCTTTTTTCTTTGATCTCTGCTTTTCTCAACATTTTACCCATCCTTAGGTCTCTGTGCTCTTTATGATTTCATCTTTATTCTTTAAAAAAAAACCTATTACTTTCATTTTACATGCCAATCTCTGTTCCTACTCCTTCCTTTCCTCCCATTCTCTAATTTTCCTCTACCCCTCACTTATCCACTCCTTAGAGAGTTTAAGGCACATTGCTTTGTGGAAGGTTCAAGGTCTTCCCTATTATATCTAGGCTGAGCAAGGTATCCATCCAAAGAGAATAAGTTGAACATTTCCTTAAGTGTCTTTCGGCAATTTGAGATACTTCTGTTGAGAGTTTTCTGTTTAGATCTCTACTCCATCTTTGAATTGGTTCATTTGGAATTTTGATGTGTAATTTCTTGTGTCTTTCATGTATTTTGTAGGCAAATCCTCTGTCTGACGTGTGTTTGGTGAAGCTCTTCTCCCATTCAGTAATCTGCCTTTTTGTCTTATTGACTGTGTTCTTTACAGAAGTGTCTCAGTTTCAGGAGGTTCCATTTATTTATTATGCAATCTTTTGTTTGTTCTACTGGTGTTATATTTTGCAAGGTGTTGTCTGTGTTTTCTATCCTGCCTGGTTCCCTCAAATGTGAAGTCCCAAAGAAATCACACAGAGGTCTATATTAACTATAAACTGATTGGCCCATTAGCTCAGGCTTTTTTTTTTAAACTCCTATAGCTTTTATTATCCCATTATTCTTATCTGTGTTAGCCACATGGCTCAGTACCTTTTTCAGTGAGGCAGTCATATCTTGCTTCTTCTATTGCTGGGCCAGGACGACTGCAGAGTAGGACTTTCTTCTTCCCAGAATTCTCCTGTTCTTAATGACCTGCCACTACATCCTGTCTGGTTGTCCCACCTATACTTCCTGCTTGGCTCCTGGCCAATCAGCATTTTATTAAAATACAATTGACAGAATACAGACCATTGTCCCATACCAGGAAGGGGTCTCCTGTACCCATGTTTGAAGGCTACTTTCCACTTTCTCTTCGATCAGGTTCATTGTGGTCAGAATTATATTGAGGTCTTTTATCCATTTGAACTTAGGTTTTGTGTGGGGATAGGTATGGCTCAATTTGATTTATTCATGTTGAGAAGCTGTTGTTCCAGCACCATTTGTTGAAGATTCTTTCTTTTTTCATTGTATAATATTACCTTCTTTGTCAAAAATCAGGTGTTGGGATTAATACTTGGGTCTTCTATTCAATTTTCTTGGTTAACCTGTATGTTTTCATGTCACTACCAAGCTGTTTTCATTACTGTAGATCTTCTATAAGAGAGCTTGACGTCAGGGATGGTGATGCCTTTGGAAGGTCCTTTATTGTACAGGATTATTTGGCTATCCTTTTTTTTTTCTATATGAAGCTGAGTATTGTTCTTTCAAGGTGTATGTAGAATTGTGTTGGGATTTTGATGGGAATTGAATTGAGTCTGTCGATTGTTTTTGATAGATTGCCATTTTTATTATGTTGATCCTACCCACCCAAGAGAATGGTTGATCTTTCAATTTTCTAGTATCTCTCACCAAAAAAATTCTTTCACCAAAGCCTTAAATTCTTGTCAAACAGGTTTTTCACTTTTTGGGTTGGTAAGTGTTACCCAGAGATATTTAGTGTTATTTTTGGCTATTGTGCTGTTTTTCACCCTCATTTCCCATACTCATGCATGCCTTGTTGTCTGGTACCATGTCTGGTATGCGTGCAATCTTTGTTCCCATCATGTTCTGTTAAGCTGTTTGTGCTGTTCTTACTAACATTTGGAACACACTATGTATTATATTTTGTTGTTTTTTTTTTCTATATGTCATTACAAATAAGATGTTTGCTATGTGTATGTAGTATTTCTAGCTATGAAATGAGGTCTCCTCGACACTTCTGGGACATTCTGTATTTATCTCTGTGCTGTAGGGACCTAGACCTGTGTTTGTCTTTTTGGGAACAAAACCTTTGTTTTATTAGTCTTCCACATCATGGTGACAAATGTCAATTTCTGCGCTTTTGTTGTCTATAGAAGACGGAGGGAATGATCCCCACTGATGCATCTTAAGAATACATGCACATGCTGAAATAAAACTTAAATTAAGGAGATTGTCCGTTGAAAGAATATATCATTTCACCCCAAGTACCATTCCTGCTGCAGGGAGGAACACTGGGTGAAGTGTATACTCAGGATATTCATTTCTTTGACAGTCCCACTCTCTCTGTTCTTCTACTCTCTCAGCATTTATTCTACTTGGAGTTTTGAGTCTGGCGTGGAGCTGGTTCAGTTGTTTTAAGCCTTTCTCATTTTCTATGCCTCTTCTCCCATGCAAGTGATGTTGGATGCGTTCTTGACAGGTGAATGGTGTTTGTCAAGGTTTTTTTATGCTTTGCTCTTGACATTCGTAACTGTCTGATCACCATGCCTTATGATTGGCTGGGTTTGTAAATGAATACACCATGGAATCAGGAGTTTCCCTCTTGAAAATATAGGCCCATATCCTCGTTATTATAGTGAAAGAACTCATATTTCCATGAAAGCCAGACCTTAAGGATTAGAGGGTACCATGCAAACATGGAGGATTTTGCAGAACTCTGTGGAAGTGGTCAGGACATCAGGGAAATGTATAGTTCAGCTGATTGAGTGTTGGATATGAATTGCCTCTAGAGTGTGGGTCCCTTCCTAGCTACCTGTGTGACTTGAAAACTATGTCCCTTCATTTGGTCCTTGAGAGCAGGTCTCTTTTGTTTTCCCACGTTAGACTTTACATTGTTGGCCTAAAGCTGTTCTTTTCTTCCAGTATTCCATATTTCTGGGATATAGGATCTTTTGACATTCCCACATGTAAGATTTCCTTTCAATTTGTATGGAATGGAGTAAAGAGAGCTGCAGTTGTATTTCAGAGTCTCAGTTTCTATGTTCAGCACCATTATATTTCAGACCTGTGTCACATTCTACTCCAAAGAAGCTGTTTTGTGAGTGTGGTTATTTATAGCTTCTATTTTATACCTTTTCTTTTCATTTCAAACCTAGGTATGTATATATGTATGTGTATGAGTGTATGTATGCATATGTGTGTATTTATATATGCATGATGTGCATGGATTTTTTGGTGCTTAAGAGATAGCCAACCCTTTCCCTTCTGAGCCTGGTCTCTTTTTAATTTTTCTCATAAGCTCCAGCATTTCAGGCCCAACACACCTTTTTGAATATTTTAAATGTATTTCTTTCTTTTTTCATTCTTCAGACCTTGTTGTTGCAATTGACTTGTCTGTGGCTTTCTCTGATACACAGATGTGCAAAAAAGGAACTGAATTCCTAGATTAACACGTAGCACAGGCTTGACAAGTCCAGCAGTGGTCTGGAGTCAGGCACCTAACAGGCAGGACTCTTAGGTCCTGAGATCCCAGACCTTTCTGTTATGAGAGGCCGTGCTTATCATTCCTATGGCCTGTGTGTACTCAGCTTGGGTCTCACTTGCAATACTCTGTGTTACCTTTGTGCATCATTACTTGGTCAAATTTCTGCTGACTTTGTCCCCTTGTATGAGAATTTTTGCTGATAGTATCTCATTTTTCCTTTTAGAAAAACTGGATATAGGATGTAGAATTTCCTAATATATCTGCTTGTACTAGCAGTCAGCTTGTGTAAGCATGCTCAATCCCAAACTTTACTATCTTCTCTAACTTCTCATCCCCTGGTTATCTCTCTCAGGAACCTGCCAGTAGGAAAGACCCTGCCGAGGTAGGACAACCGATTCCTCCATATGGACCCCAGACTACAGGAGGAGGAGGAGGAGGTACACATACAGGAGGGGTAAGTATGGCCATAGCATAGAGAAAACTAAGAGAAGCCAGGCTGAGGGACTGCCTGAGGGAGAGGCAGAAGAGTTGGGAGTAATAACATAGGACAGCAGCATTCTAAAGAGCTCTGTCTCTTTCCTCTGGTGCTTCTGTTGTTTTTGTATTCTAGTTCTTGGGGTGTATTGGTAAAGCACTTAGAAAGAGTCTTTACTTTCAATCAAGAAGTCTGCCTTTACTTATCTGAAAATATTTCCATAAATTTAAAGATATGCGAACATATAGTTGAGAGTTTTAAGACAAAATATTTCATAGCAGGGTCAAATGTGTTTCATATTGATGGGTTTGAGCTGTCTATGTAGACACAAGATTGCTTAGACTTATAGTATGCTTTTGATTGGACTGTAATCTATAGCCCCAAATATGGTCTTTTTAATTCAAATCAAGGAGGTGTACACTGGAGAAAATTAAAATTGTGTACAAGAGGATGTTAAGGGACTGAAGAAAACGAAGCAGCTTAAGAACTCAAATTAATCTTTCTTCGTGATGTCGCAGAGGACAGGAACACTGAATCATTAAAGTTAAAAAAATGTGTATATATACTTAGAAAAATATATACATACATACATATATATATATATATACACACATATATACATACATATTGTAGTTATGAAGTCACCTAAAATGTCTCTTACATGTATTGTATGTGCCTGGATTTGAACAAGAAATTATTTCTCCAAACTTCAGAGCCTCAGGGAAAGTCTCAGACAGGCCTAGTTCTTAACAACCTCCAACCTAGTCCAGGGTATGCAGGACGTTTCCATGAGCAAAATCCCAATTTTTACCCATCTTTTGGGTTTTAAGTTTGAAATATGTCATCATCAGTGGCCTAGGTCAGCTCTGTGACTGTTCTGTCACTAGGTGGGTTTGGAAATAGTCAGTTGTCATGTGCTCTCCTCAGACCCTCAGACAGCTGGCTGGAGCACAGGCCTGAGTCACCTGCACCAGGTCATAGCCATTCCTACTTTCAGTCGTGGCGTCTTTGATGAAATGAAAGAGTGTTGTTTCAGATATTAGCATTCTTACACGTTTAGAAGATGTTATCCTGTTTTTACAGAATTATCCTTATTAGGTCTCTTGTCTGTAATTCATGTTGCAAAACAGCCTGAAAAATATCCATCCCGAGAATGCTTGCCTATTTAGAGTTAAAAACCTTATTGTTTGTATTTGTGATAGTTCATAGAGTTTTCTTATTTTGTCTGCTGCCTCTTTGGGAATAGGCACGTGACCATAGAAATCATATGTGACTTTTTCTGAGAGCTGTGTTTATGAGTGACTGTCTCTTGTCTAGCATAGGGTTAAAATATATTCTAAAGTGAGGTTCAATTTTTCCCAGGATAGAACATGTAAATGACTCTTTTGGTCTGTATTCTTGTCAACTCTTAATGCTGTCAGGATATTAAAGTTTGCCTGTAGGATAGCATTTTGGCTGTGATTTTATTTGCATATCTAATTCTTTTACAGTGTATGTCATCAGTTTAAGTCATTTTCACTGTTTTATGTTTTCTGATCCCCCTTGTCCCAGTGAAATCACTTGTATGTTCTTCACTTGTTTCTTCATTCAGTGGTTCATTTGTTCACTGTTCCTGTTTCTCCATAAATCATGAATTTCCTTTTTCCCTACTGATGCCTACCTACCATGAAGTGGATGCCATTAGCTAGTAGTGGTTGAATTTTTCTCCTGTTTCTGTATTTTCTGTGTCTTTCTACTTTTCTTACTTAACCTTTGCTCGTCCACATTCCCTTCCCTTCCTTTCTTTTCTGTACCCTTCCCATCTTTTCTTATCTGTGTCTTCAACCTGGTCTCTTTCCCCCTTTTCTACTGTATTTCTCTCCTCCCACTAAAAAATTCTTAATATTTTTTTATTTCAAGGCAAAGGAACGTTTCTCACATTTTTCACCCTGCTAGATTTTTCTCATTTTTTTATTAATCTTTTTTCCTCTCATGTTATTGCTAAGTTTCCATTATAGTTTGTTTTGGTGTTTATTATTAATGTCTCCATCATTTTCGTTATTACTTTTATTTGACTTTACTGATAGGGCCTGTTCGTGTGTTCCTGGATTTCCTGGAAGTCCTTTTTGTAGACCAGGGAACATGCAAAATCCCAGACATCCTCCTATTTCTGCTTCAGGAGGCCAGGGATTCCCATCCTCTGCTGGCAGCCTGGCTGAATTTCCATTATAAAGTCACTCCCATTTCTCCTTTCACAATTCTTTCTGTATTTCCCACCCTTTTTCTCTCTCTTCCACCTCTTTCTCCTTCCCTACTGTCTTTCTTCCTTCTGTGCCTGTTCTCTGTCTGACCCCTTTCCCTTCACCTCTCACCCCTCCCATACTTTTCCACATTCCCACACTTCCTGTCTTCTAAGATTGCTCCTCCTACTTCAGTGTTTTCTCCCCTTTGTAGTAGTTGCACAGGGCCCCTTGTTCTGGCCACCTGGCTAGTTTATACCCAAAATAACCATGCGGAAATTGTATTAATTAGATCACTGCCTGGCCCATTAGTTCTAGTCTCTTATTGGCTAACTCTCACATCTTGATTCAACCCATTTCTATAAAATCTGTGTATCACCACGAGCTTGTGGCTTACCAGGAAATATTCAGCATGTTGACCTGGCAGTTTCATGGATGGTGGCTCTCTGTCTCTGCCTTCTTTCTCCCACAATTCTGTTCTGTCTCCTCTGCCCACCTAATTTTCTACCCTATTAAAAGGCCAAGGCAGTCTCTTTATTTAACCAATGAAAGCAACACATAGACAGAAAACCCTCCTACACCACCCCTTCCCATAGGTTTATCCCTTTTTCAACCATTTACTCTCTGCACCCCATTTCCAAACTACCTAGTTCTATTTTTTTTTAACATTTGCAAATACTTCTCTTTTCCCCCCAGCCTCTCATTTCACAAACCTTTCCCATGTTAAAGGTTTCTACCCTGACCCCTTTTGAAGTTGGGTGAGCATTCCTCCAATCAAAAAAAGAAAGAAAGAAAGAAAGAAAGAAAGAAAGAAAGAAAGAAAGAAAGAAACCCATGAAAAGGGATAGGGAAATTCCTTCATCAGTCTACAGTAAAAGACAGTCCTATGCTTTTCACATAACCCTTTGTTATAAATCCTGTGTAAGTTCTTGTCGTATCCCTGCTACCCCACAGGTGGTTATTGGGTCTGAGTTCCAATTCCTCCATTTCCCACTACTTAGTAATCAGGATGGGACCAGCTTCTGCAGCACAGGCTGTGGGCTCGGGCAACAGGCTGTGTGGTCTGCCCTGCCAGTAGGTGGCGATGTAGAATGTTGCTCACCTCTGGGTCTCAAAATTAACCTCGTGTCTGTTTGACAGTGTGGGCCTTTGTGCAGGCTGTTGTGGCTCTGATGCGTTCAGGGCTTTTGGGGTTTCTAGGCCAGCTTGTGTACTCTCTCAGAGTTGTGGATGCCCAGTGCTGATTTTGGCCTGGGCATCTCACTTTAATATTTCCTGTTGAGGGCTTTCTGGAACCTTCTCTTTAACACCAGGAATTGGACTTGGTGGCTTCCTTTCCCAAGTCGATTTTTAGTACATGTTTGAGTTGTTTATATCCGTTCTTCCCCAGCCATACAACTGCCATTGACATTCAGAGTATCTTGTTTGGTCCAATACTGGTTCCTTCCCAGTCTCGCTGGAATTGGTGAGCTTTCATTAGCTCAGCTAAACTGTTATAGTGGGTGTCCCCATCATGGTCTTAATCTCATTGCTCATATTCTCACTCCTCCCACTCTTCCACTTTGGGGATTTTGGGAGCTCAGGCCATTGCTCTGATGCAAGTCTCAGCCTCTGCCTCCATCAGTTGCTGGACGAAGGTTCTATGGTGATATTTAAGATATCCATCAGTCTGACTACATGTGAAGGTTAGTTCAGGCACCTGCTCCACTATTGCTTAGGGTCTTAGCTGGGATCATACTTGTAGGTTTCTTGGGAAATTCTCTATTGCCAGGTTTCTTGCTAGGCCCATAATGGCTCCCCTCAATCAAAATATCTTTGTCCTTTCTGTCTCATCTTTCTCATTCCCTCAAGTTCTCCTCCTTCCTTCCCTTTTTCCCTCCTCTTCTGGCCTTTGTTCTCCACCCCAACAATACTCCCAACTTTGTCAGGAGATCTTTTCTATTTCCCATTTCCTGGGATATCTATATATGTTTCTCTTAGTGTTCACCTTGTTAATTAGCTTCTCTAGGGTGATGGACTATGGACTTGTTACATTTTGTTTTACAACTACTATCCACTTAAGTGTGAGTAATGCTGTGTTCTTCTTTTTGGATATGTATTGTCTTACTTAGGATTGTTTTTTCTATTTCCATCCATTTGCATGGATTGATACCATTTTTTTTTACCAATTTCAAGATGTCATTGGTTTTTACTGCTTAGTAGTATTCCATTGTGTAAATATACCACATTTTCTTTATCCATTCTTGATGAGCATCTAGGTTGTTTCCAGATTCTGGCTGTTACAAATAATGCTGCTATGAACATAGTTGCACAAATTTCCTTATAGTATGATTGAGCATTATTTGGGCATATGTCTAAGAGTGGTATTGTTGAATCCTGAGGTAGGTTGATTCTCAATTTTATGAAAAAAAATGCCAAACTGATTTCCTGAGTAGTTGTACAAGTTCCCATTCCCATGAATAGCAGAGTAGTGTTCCTCTTACTCCACATCCTGTCCAGCATAAGCTATCATTAGTGTTTTTGATTTTAGCCATTCTGACTGGTATACAATGGTATCTTAGAGTCATTTTGATTTGAATTTCCCTGATGGTTAAGGATGTTGAACATTTTCTTAAGTGTCTTTTGACAATTTGAGATTCTTCTGTTGCGAGTTCTCTGTTTAGATCTGTACTCCAGTTTCAAATTGAATCATTTGGAATTTTCATCTCTCTTCTTATGTCCAGCACTGCATAGTGCTACTTCTAATGTATTTCAGTGTATAGATGTCACATATTTTTTGATTGTGGTATTATCTTGAGAGACCATCCTCATTAACGTTGAATTTCTTGTTTCAGTTTTGGGTTGAATCTGTCTGTCCCCTCCATCCCTTACTTCCTTCAACCTTCCCTTCCCCACTGCTCCTTTTCTTACTCTCTCTATCTTTTTGTGTGTGTGAGTGTGCATGTGTGAGAGAATGAGTTTAGTATTTCTTTATATTTCTGTGCCTCTTAGAATACAAGCCTTTCTACTTACTGGAGACATATAGGTTCACAAGGACAGCTTCCTGGAGCTTAATTTTTAATCCAAAATATAAGTTTCTGATTGAACCTCTATGCCAGTTTTTCTACCATGCATCATTTTTGCACATGTCCCCTTGAGGATTTTTTTCTTGTATCCATTTACAATTTTTTGCATGCTTCTCTTAGTTAAGGTCCTGTTTTGTTTTATGGGTTTTATTATATTTTAATTTTAAATCTGTGTCTTTTAAAATTACCTAGGTAAGGTTTCAAAATCTCTGTATCTATGTCATGTGACATTCTCTTATTGTGTCCCTGATGGGACTGAGAGCCTTTATACTCTGATGGTGCCTCTATGGTGTTGTGATGTCAGGAGCCTACCACTCTGTACACTGTGGAACTTTTTTCTATTTTCATATTTTGTTTATGTATTTGGAAGAGGGTTTCTCTGTGTAATAGCCAGGGCTGTTTGAAAGTTGCTTCCTAGTCAGGCTGGCCTCAAACTCACAAATATCCCCATCCCTTGCCTCCCTAGTGCTGGATTAAAAGGGCCATTTTTGTTTTCCTAAGAGAATGTAACTTAGAAACTGGCACCTGTGCTGGACTGTCCTGACCTCATGATCCACCTGCTGCCTCCTCCATAGTAGTTCCATTGTAGGTGTGGGTAGCATGGCCCAGAAATATTTTTGTGCTGTTTTTCACACTCATCTCTGGTATGCATTAGGGCCTTGTTCCCATCATGTTTTGTTAAGGTGTTTGTGCTGTTCTTAGTCATGCTTGTAGCTCACTGTGTATTATATTGTTGTTATTTTATGTATGTCCTTACAAAAAAAGATGTGTCTGTGAGTAGTTCTGGGCTATGAGATGAGGTCTCCTTGACATTTCTGAGGTGTTCTGTTTTTGTCTCTTGGCTGTAGGTACGGAAATCTGTGTTTGTCTTTTTGAGAATAAAACCTTGCTTTTATTTGTCCTCGCCATCATGGTGACAAATGTCAATTTCTGGGTTTCTGTTGTCTGTAGAAGACGGAGGGAATGATCCCCACTGATGCATATTAAGAATACATGATTATGCTGAAAGAAAAATTAGATTAAGGAGATAGTTCGTTGAAAGAAAATACTATTCTTCCCAAAGTAGTACAGGGTGGAAACACTGGGTGAAGGTGTACAGACAGTATATTGTGCTTCGTGGATAAGATACAGCACTGGGAGTGTAATAGATATACTACAGTCCTTACACTTCCTCTGTGATAAACTGGACGAATGTGTGACTCAGTCTTGTTGGTTATTCAAAGATATGGATTGTACAGGTTAGCAGATCCATCATGTGGTCCATACACATCTAGTATGTGGAGAGCTCATCAGATCAGGCTCAGTTCTATTTATATTCCAGCCAGCAATTGTCCACACTGGTCATGTCTACACTGTGTTTTCATTTCTTTGACAGTCACACTCTCTCTGAGTTTTTCTTCTACTCTTTCTGCCTTTGTTCTGTGTTTTGTGAATTTGACATGGGAGTTGGCTCATTTGTTTTAGTTGTTTTTCATTTCCTAAGACTCTTTAGCCATGCAAGTGATATTGTAAAGAATTAAGATTGTGATACCTGTTCACCTGCCTCTATTTGGATTTCTTGTTATGCAAACATCTTTACTTTTTCTTAAGTAACTACCTGAATTACTCCTACTGTTGTTGTCTTCTGTGCATCAGCCTATGAGTTCTTGACAGGTGAATGGTGTTTGGCAGGGATTTTGCTTTGCTTTTGAAACTTGTGACTGTCTGTTCCCCATGTCTTATGATTGACTGGGTTTGTAAATGAATACACCATGGAATCAGGAGTTTCCCTTTTGAAAATATAGGCCCATATCCTCATTATTATAGTGAAAGAACTCATATTTCCATGAAAGCCAGACCTTAAGGATTAGAGGGGACCATGCAAACATGGAGGATTTTGCAGAACTCTGTGAAAATGATCAGGAGATCAGGGGAATAAATAGTTCAGCTGAGTGAACGTTGGATAAGGATTGCCTCTAGAGTGTGGGTTCCTTCCTAGATACCTTTGTGACTTGAAACCTTTGCCCTTCATTAGTCCTGCAGAGCAGGTCTCTCTACTTTTGCCAGGTCAGGCCTTATACTGCTGGACAAAAGCCATCTTCCTTCTCCACTATTCCATATTTCTGGGATACGGGGTCTTTTGACATTACCACATGAAAGGTTTCCTTTCAATTTATATGGAATGGAGTAAAGAGAGCTGCAGCTGTGTTTCAAAGTCTCAGGTTGTGTGTTCAGTGCACTTTTATTTCAGACCTGTGTCAAATTTTATACCAAAGAAGGTTTTTTTTTTTACTGTGGTTAATTATAGTTACCATTGCACGCCTTTTCTTGTCACTTATATCTTATGTATATATGTATGTATTTATGTTTGTATAAATGTGTGTACATAGAGATATGTGTATGTATACATACAACACATGCATCGATTTTTCAGTGCTTGAAAAATAGCCAATCCTCTTTTCGTTCTAACCCATGCCACTTCTTCCTTTGCCTCTGGAGTTCCGGGATTTCAGACCAAATGTACCTTTATAAATATTTCCTTTGTGTTCCTTCTTCCGACCCTGTCATTGCTCTTGACTTGTCAGTGAGTTCTCTGAGACACAGATGTGCAGAGAAGGAACTCAATTCCTGGTCTATAACCAGGCACACATTGACAAGGCCAGCAGTATCCTAGGCAGGCCCTAATTGGGGCAGTGTGTTTGGGTCCTGAGAACCAAGGTCTTCCTATCCTGAAAGGCCATGGTTTTCATTCCTATGGCCTGTGTGCACTCAGTTTGGGTCTCACATGTAGTACTCTGTAGTAATAGGAGCAGCGGGGCTGCGTTCCCAGCACCCCAGCCACCTGCTCGGCTAGCTTATGCCCCAAAATAATTACATAGACACTGTATTCTTTTAAGCACTGCTTGGCCCTTTAGCTCTAGCACTTACAGGCTAATTCTCACATCCCGATCAACCCATCTCTAATAATCTGTGAGAACCGGTCTTACCAGGAAGATTCTAGCCTAGTCCATCCTGGGTCGGAGCTTCATCCCGGGAGCGGGGCATGGCGTCTCTCTCAGGCATCTGCTCCCGAGAGCGCTGTGGAGTCTCTGAGCTCACTTCCTCTTCCTCCCAGCGTTCTGTTCTGTTTACTCCTCCCACCTATCCTCTAACCAATAAAATGGGCTAGGGCAGTTCCTTTATTAGCCAATGACCTTCCTCCATCATTTCCCCTTTTTCGGTTTAAACAAAAAAAAAAGGCTTTAACTTTAACATAGCAAAATTATATATAACAAAACAGTTATCAAGTAAAAGTTACAATAATCTTTATCATAACTAAGGAAAACTATAACTAACTAGTCTTAACTCCATCAAAGACTCCAGAAAGATACAATACTACCTAAGCAAACAAGAAAAAACTCTAGAAATGACAGAGACATCTCGCTACCTGGACAGTCACCCAAAGTTCCTCTGTACCGTTGGGGCATCCATCTTCAGCCTTCAGGCCCATGGTATCCAGCAGACATTTCCATAAAGCAGGAAAATTAAAAGTCAGTTCAGTCACTATCTGTTGTGTCCTGCAGAATGTCTCGCAGACTCTTTCATGAATCAGGAACCCCGAAAGATCATCTCACCTTAGGCAAGTTCAGTAGTCCTCTCTCTGCAGGTTCTCTGTGTCCAGTTGATGCAATAGTCTAGGCAAGAGCAGTTTCTTGCCCAAATGGCTATCAAACTCCATAAGGTGCCTCTTCGATGCCCATCTTCCTCTTGAAGTAGATTGGTGCTGCCAGGAGCAGAGTGTTTCATTGTCATGAAAAGTCCTAAGTTATTAAAACATTAAATGTCCTATTCTGTAATCTTTGAAAGACATGAAGAATGTCTATCTAAAATATATCTCTATATATCTAGAAAATCTAACTAACATGACTACACGCTTTACTATTATCGATGATTCTCCATTAACAACCTATATTTCTTAATTATACAGTACATATTTAAATGAACTACACAATCACAATACCTTAATCAAAATCAGAAACACTTATACATATAACAAAATTGACCTTAAATCTCTATCAATAAAGCAAAATCCATATTAATGCAAATTATTCATATCTATATCATATCCCCCTTTAAATGTAAAAGGACGTTTATAAACCATATTTGGGAACATGGGCGCAGTTTTTTCTCTCCAAACTGCTTCCTGCTGAATGGGGGCATCGTTAATTAGGTCTTTCATGGTATAACCTGTGTGCTAGTTTCTTCTCAGTTGGCAGTTGAGCGAAGCAATTTTCTGAAGATGTTTACACCAACCCTTCAGGAGGGCGTGGTCCATCATACCAAATCAGAATAGAAGAAATGAACAGCGTCTCATCCTCTGTGAAAACAAAATAAGAAACTCCTTTCCAAAGTATCATATCCTTAGATCCAAATTCAAAATATCTATGTTGGATTAGTTCAGCAGCATTTATAAACAAATATCTTTTAGCAGCTGTTGCTCCTTCCTCAGCATTCAAATAATTCAAAGAGAGCATAATAGCATACAGTATCAAGATTCTCTGTGTATTTTCCATCTTTGTACAGCTTTGTTTTAACCTCTTTTTCGATTATTTTTACTTTTAACTTTTTGCTTTTTGAGACAGGTTCTCTGTATCTTTGACCTGAAGTAACTCTGTAGACCAGGCTGACTTTGAACTCTCAGAGATCCGCCTGTCTCTGCCTCCCAGGCATTGGGATTAAAGGCTGTGCTACCACACCTTGAAGTCACAGAGGTCTATCTCCCTCTGCCTACCAAGTGTTGGGATTAAAGGTGTGTACCACACACAACAACTCTCTTCCTTTTTTTTGTTACTTTAAGAACTTTAAATTTTAGTCTGCATATATTTTTAACACACTTCAAACCATTTAGAAATTTTCTTTGTCTTTGAATCTCTCTTTACTATATATCTCTCTTTTTCTGACCACACGAGTCTTTAATTTACCAAGCAATATCAGTAGGATTAAAGGCGTGGCTTTGCCGGCTGGATCCAGCCCATTCCTTAGCTTTCCAGCCTCATGGCTGAGGTACTGGCTGTAGCCAGCAAGCGAGCTTCAGCAGCCTATGCTTGCAAACCGCACGAACCGCCTGCGTAAAAGAGTCCGAGTTTGTCCTGGCAGGACAGCCCAGAAAGTCGGCATTTTTATACGGCACAGCTTTTTTCCTGCTACGGCTGAAAACTGAAAAGCATGCGTTCAGCTTTTCGTCAACACCGTTTAAGTGTTTCATGGCAGGACCTCTTAATGAGCTGCAGGCTTTGCAGCTAAAACTGAGTCAGGAAGCCTCTCTTAGATGAGGCGCTTGCTTGCCTCTAGCAAGCAGAGTAGAACCGAGAAATTGCTGCTACCAAGAAACCAGGCACAATGCTTTCATTTTGTTCTAGAATTACTTCCCAAGCTGTCTCAGGCTTAATGTGGAAGCAGTTGTCCATGTGGGCGCCATATGTAGTAATTAGGGTGCGGTGGGGCTGCTCAGTCGGTAGAGCATGAGACTCTTAATCTCAGGGTCGTGGGTTCGAGCCCCACGTTGGGCGCCAATTGTAGTAATAGGAGCAGCGGGGCTGCGTTCCCAGCACCCCAGCCGGCCTGCTCGGCTAGCTTATGCTCCAAAATAATTACAGACACTGTATTCTTTTAAGCACTGCTTGGCCCTTTAGCTCTAGCACTTACAGGCTTATTCTCACATCCCGATCAACCCATCTCTAATAATCTGTGAGAACCGGTCTTACCGGGAAGATTCTAGCCTAGTCCATCCTGGGTTGGAGCTTCATCCCAGGAGCGGGGCATGGCGTCTCTCTCAGGCGTCTGCTCCCGAGAGCGCTGTGGAGTCTCTGAGCTCACTTCCTCTTCCTCCCAGCGTTCTGTTCTGTTTATTCCTCCCACCTATTCTCTAACCAATAAAATGGGCCAGGGCAGTTGCTTTATTAGCCAATGACCTTCCTCCATCATTACTCTGTGTTACCTTTGTGCTTAAGTACTTGATCAACTTCTTCCTGACTTTGTCCCCTTGTATGGGAATTTTTTGCTGCCACTGTCCCATTTACCTTCCAGGAAAGCTGTGTAACATGTAAAAATTCCTAATAAACCTGCTTGTACCAGCAGGCAACATGTAAGCATGCCTGATCCTAAACTTTACTATCCTTGCTAACTTCTCACCCCCTGGTTCTGTCTCTCTCAGGAACCTGTCAGCAGAATACAACCTGCCATTGTAGGACAAGGGATTCCTCAATATGGACCCCAGACTACAGGAGGAGGAGGAGGCGCACACGCAAGTACAGGAGGGGTAAGTATGGCCATAACATAGAGAAAAGTAAGAGAAGCCAGGCTGAGGGACTGCCTGAAGGAAGAGGCAGAAGGGTTGGGAGTACAATTACATAGGACAGCAGCATTCTAAAGAGCTCTGTCTCTTTTCTTAGGTGTGTCTGTTGCTTTTGTATTCTAGTTCTTGGGGTGTATTGCTAAAGCACTTAGAACAAGCTCTACTTTCAATCAACAAGTCTGCCTTTTGAGAATATAGTTGATAGTTTCAAGACAAAATATTTCTGAACAGGGTTAAATGTGTTTCATATTGCTGGGTTTGAGCTGTCTATGTAGACACAAGATTGCTTAGACAGACACATTGTATGCATATGATTTGACTACAATGTGATACGCTCATAAATGTGGTCACTCTAATCCATCACAAACAGGGCTAAAGTGTAGAAAAGTAAAAATTGTAAACAAAAGGCAGAGAAGGTCCTGAAGTAAAGGAAACAGCTTAAGATCTTGTATTAGTGTTTCTTCGCAATGACTCAGAATACAAGGATATTGAATCATTAAAATAAAAATATATATGTGTTTATTTATTTACAAACATTTTTACATATACATGTGTACATATTACAGTTATGAAATCCCCTAAAATATCTTTTACCTATATTGATGTGCCTTGGTTTTGACAAGAAACTAAGTTATTTCTCCATACATTTTGGCATCAGGGAAAGCCCCAGGCTGGCCTAGCTCTTTACAGCCTTCTACCTAGTCCAGAATGTTCAGGATGTTTCTATGAGCATAATCCCAATTCTTACCCATCCTTTGACTTTTAAGTTTGAAATATGTTCTCAGCAGTGGCCTAGGTCAGCTCTGTGACTGTTCTGTCACTAGATGGGTTTGGAAGTAGTCAGTTGTCATGTGCTCTCCTAAGACCCTCAGACAGCTGGCTGGAGCACAGGCCTGAGTCACCTGCACCAGGTCATCTCCCTTCCTCCTTTCAGTAGTGGTGTCTTTGAAGAAATGAAAGAATGCTGTCTCTGATATTTGCATTCTCACACGTTTTGTTGATGTTAGCCTGTCTGTACAGGATTATCCTCTATTGGTCTCCTGTGGGTAATTTATTCACGTTGAAAAGCTAAAAAGATACCATCCCAAGAATACATGTCTATTAAGATTAAGAAAACCCTTTTGTGAGTATTTATGATAATTCATAGAGTTTTGTTATTTTGTCTGCTGCTGCTTTGAGAATACGCACTTTACTATGCATTTTGTGTGTGACTGCTTCTAGGAGCAGTGTTTACGAGTGTCTGTCTCTTATCTAGCATAGGGTTAAAACTTATTCTAAACTGAGGTTCAATTTCTCCCAGGATAGGACATGTAAAAGATTCTGTTGTTCTGTATTCTCGTCAACTCTCAATGCTGGCAGGACATTAAGGTTTGTTTTGGGGGGAGTTTTTGTCAGTGAATTTTTTGGATATCTGATTCTTGCACAGTGTCTTAATGTGTATATCATCAGTTTAAGTCATTTTCTCTCCTTTTTATGGTTTGTGATCGTCCACTGATGTCTCCTCCTGGCCTGCTTTCTTGTTAAACTGTTTTGTTCTACTCTCTTAGTTTGCTCTTTTGGTCCACTCTGTGTAGTCACAGCCTGTTCATTTGCAATCATGGGAGATTGGAGTTATTGGAGGCAGAATGGGACTTGTTTTCTTACAGGGTCCAATTGTTGGAATGGGACCCAGGGTTTTACTCTGGTATGCAGGGCCACGAGGTTGGATTCCCCACTGGGTTTCGGTCACTCACCTCTTTGCGTTCTCTCTGTAGTTACAGCCTGGATTTTCAGATCCTCTGATGTACTGGGGGATAGGAGGGCTTGGAGTCAGAGTGGAAATTGTAGCTTAAAGAGTGCAGTTGGTTGGAAAGTTGTTTTAGAGCAGCATACCTGCAGGAAGAATCCCTATTGGCTGACTGGAGAAGCTGAGGAAGGTGGGAGAATGGGCTGGGGGGTTTGGCCTGTTATGGAGAGCCTAGAGAGTGGGGTACCCCGCTGTGTAGTTGGTAACTCACCTCATTATCCTCTCTGTGTATTTGCAACCTGTGTTTTAGAGTTACTCAGGGGTTGTGGGACATAGGAGGGTTTGGGGGCAGTGTGGTACTTATCTTTTACAGGGTCCAGTTGATGATTTGGGGTGCTGGAGCAGCCTAGCTGCAGAAAGTGTGCCTGCTGGGTGTCCAAAGAAGCTGAGGCAGGTGATGGAGGTTCCCGTGGTTTTGCCCTTGTATAGAGGTCCAAGAGAATGGGGTGCCCTGCCGGGTGGGTTGCCATTCACCACTTGGGCATCTCTTTGTATTGGCAGCCTGTGTTTTTCTGAGGTTGCAGTGAATAGGAGAGTTTGGGAGCAGAGTGGGACTTGTAGCTTTGAAGGCACCATTGATGGGATGTAGATCTCTATTTTTAAGGGTATACTTTTGGAGTAGATGTAGTGTAGCAGAGAGTATATGTCTGTTGCAATTGATGATCCTGGAAAGAATAGGTGTTAATAGTCTATCTGTTTCCACTTTAAATAATATGTAAAGGATTATTTTCATCTTTGTTCTGGGCAGTGCTATTATTAATGTATTACAGTAGAAAGATGTCACCTAGCCTTTGTCTGTAGTATTATCTTGAGATACCCTACTCATTAATGTTGAATTGCTTGTTTCAGTTTTGGGTTGAATCAGTCTCTCCCCTCCATCCCTTAACTTGTCATATCCTCCCTCCTTCCCTCCCTTTCTTCTCCTTCTCCTACTCTCTCTCTCTGTTTCTGTCTGAGTGTGCTTTTTGATTGAACCTCTTTGCCAGTTTTTGTACCGTGCATCTTTTTATAGATGTGCTCTTGATGTTTTTTTCTTGTAGACATTTATCATACTTCTACCCTTGAGGTTTTTGTGTGCTTGTATACACTATCAATTTCTTGCATGCTTCTCATAGTTAAGATCTGTCTTTTTTTTTATAATTTTTTTTATTAAGAAAAGAAGAAAAAAAACATAAACAAAAAACAAGTTTCCACCTCCTCCCAGCCTCCCATTTCCCTCCCCCTCCTCCCACCCTTCTCCCCCTCCTCCCACCCTTCTACCCCTCCCCCCACTCCTCTCCCCCTCCCTCTCCAGTCCACAGAGCAGTCCAGGTTCCCTGCCCTGTGGTAAGTCCTAGGTCCTCCCCCCTCCGTCCATATCTAGGAAGGTGAACATCCAAACTGGCTAGGCTTCCACAAAGCCAGCACATTAAGTAGGATCAAAACCCCGTGCCATTGTCCTTGGCGTCTCATCAGCCCTCATTGTTCGCCATGTTCAGAGAGTCCGGTTTTATCCCATGCTTTTTCGGTCACAGTCCAGCTGGCCTTGGTGAGCTCCCAGTAGATCAGCTCCACTGTCTCAGTGGGTGGGTGCACGCCTCGTGGTCCCGACTTCTTTGCTCATGTTCTCCCTTCTTCTGCTCCTCATTGGGACCTTGGGAGCTCAGTCCAGTGCTCCAGTGTGGGTCTCTGTCTCTGTCTCCATCCATCACCAGATGAAGGTTCTATGATGATATGCAAGATATTCGTCAGTATTGCTCTCGGATAGGGTCATTTCAGGTTCCCAATCCTCAGCTGCCCAAGGAACTAACTGGGAACCTCATGTTGGGCACTTGGGAGCCCCTCTAGGGTCAAATCTCTTGCTCACCCTAAAGTGGTTCCCTTAACTAAGAATTGTGGTTCCGTGCTCCCCTATCCACCTTTCCTTTATCCCAATTCTCCTGATTCCCCAAGTCCCCCCTCCTTCCCTTCTACCTTTTCTCTCCCCATCTCCCCTTACCCCCATCCCACCCCACCCCCAAGATCCTAATTTTCTCCCCGGCAATTGGGTCTACTTCCCTTAGCCAAGAGGATAACTATATGTTTTTCCTTGGGTTCACCTTCTTACTTAGCTTCTTTAGGTTCACCTATTGTAGACTCCGTGGCCCTTATTTATGGCTAGAAACCAATTATGAGCGAGTACATCCCATGTTCATCTTTTTGGGTCTGGGACACCTCACTCAGGATAGTGTTTTCTATTTCCATCCATTTGCCTGCAAAATTCGAGAAGTCATTGTTTTTTACCGCAGCGTAGTACTCTAGCGTGTATATATTCCATACTTTCTTCATCCATTCTTCCATTGAAGGGCATCTAGGTTGTTTCCAGGTTCTGGCTATTACAAATAATACTGCTATGAACATAGTTGAACAAATGCTTTTGTCATATGATAGAGCATCTCTTGGGTATATTCCCAGGAGTGTTATTGCTGGGTCCAGGGGTAAGTTGATCCCGAATTTCCTGAGAAACCGAAACACTGACTTCCACAGTGGTTGCACAAGATGGCATTCCCACCAGCAATGGATGAGGGTACCCGTTCCTCCACAGCCTCTCCAGCAAAGGTTATCCTTGGTGTTTTTGACTTTAGCCATTCTGACAGGTGTAAGATGATATCTCAAAGTTGTTTTGATTTGCATTTCCCTGATTGCTAAGGAAGTTGAGCACGACTTTAAGTGTCTTTTGGCCATTTGAACTTCCTCTGCTGAGAATTCTCTGTTCAGTTCAGTGCCCCATTTTTTAATTGGGTTAATTAGCATTTTAGAGTCTAGTTTCTTGAGTTCTTTATATATTTTGGAGATCAGACCTTTGTCTGTTGTGGGGTTGGTGAAGATCTTCTCCCAATCAGTAGGTTGCCTTTGTGTCTTATTGACTATGTCCTTTGCTTTACAGAAGCTTCTCAGTTTAAGTAGGTCCCATTTATTCAATGTTGCCCTTAATGTCTGTGCTTCTGGGGTTATACATAGGAAGCGATCTCCTGTGCCCAGCTCCTGTAGGGTACTTCCCACTTTCTCTTCTATCAGGTTCAGTGTGTTCGGGCTGATATTGAGGTCTTTAATCCATTTGGACTTGAGTTTTGTGCACGGTGAGAGATATGGGTCTATTTTCATTCTTCTACAAGATGAAATCCAGTTGTGCCAGCACCATTTGTTGAAGATGCTTTCTTTCTTCCATTGTATACTTTTAGCTCCTTTATCGAAAATCAGGTGTTCATAGGTTTGTGGGATAAAATCCGGGTCTTCTATACGATTCCATTGGTCGACTTCTCTGTTTTTATGCCAGTACCACACTGTTTTCATTACTGTAGCTCTGTAATAGAGTTTGAAGTCAGGGATGGTAATGCCTCCAGAAGATCCTTTATTGTATAGGATTGTTTTGGCTATCCTGGGTTTTTTGTTTTTCCATATAAAGTTGATTATTGTCCTCTCCAGATCTGTGAAGAATTTTGATGGGATCTTGATGGGGATTGCATTGAATCTATAAATAGCCTTTGGTAGAATTGCCATTTTTACTATGTTGATCCTCCCAATCCAAGAGCAAGGGAGGTCCATCCATTTTTTGGTATCCTCTTCAATTTCTTTCTTCAATGCCTTAAAGTTCTTGTCAAATAGATCTTTCACTTCCTTGGTTAGATGTACCCCAAGATATTTTATGCTGTTTTTGGCTATCGTGAATGGTGAAGCTTCTCTGATTTCCCTCTCTGCTTCCCTATCCTTTGTGTATAAGAGGGCGACTGATTTTTTGGAGTTGATCTTGTATCCTGCCACATTACTAAAGCTGTTTATCAGCTGTAAAAGTTCTTTGGTGGAGTTTTTGGGGTCGCTTATGTACACTATCATATCATCTGCAAATAACGAAAGTTTAACTTCTTCCTTTCCAATTCGAATCCCCTTGATTCCATTATGTTGTCTTATTGCTATTGCTAGAACTTCAAGCACTATATTGAAGAGGTATGGGGAGAGTGGACAGCCTTGTCGTGTTCCTGAGTTAAGTGGGATGGCTTTGAGTTTCTCTCCGTTTAATTTGATGTTAGCTGTCGGCTTGCTGTATATAGCTTTTATTATATTTAGGTATGACCCTTGTATCCCTAATCTCTCCAAGACTTTTAACATAAATGGATGTTGAATTTTGTCAAATGCTTTTTCAGCATCTAATGAAATGATCATATGGTTTTTTTCTTTCAGTTTATTTATATGCTGGATTACATTGATAGATTTTCGTATGTTGAACCAGCCCTGCATCTCAGGAATGAAGCCTACTTGATCATAATGGATAATTTTTCGGATGTGTTCTTGGATTCGATTTGCCAGTATTTTGTTGAGGATTTTTGCGTCGATATTCATGAGTGAGATTGGCCTGTAGTTCTCTTTCCTGGTTGAGTCTTTGAGTGGTTTTGGTATCAGAGTAATTGTGGCTTCATAAAAGGAGTTTGGTAATGACCCTTCTGTTTCTATCTTGTGGAATACATTAAGGAGTATAGGTATTAGATCTTCTTGGAAGATCTGGTAGAATTCCGCATTGAAACCATCTGGTCCTGGGCTTTTTTTGGTAGGGATGTTTTTGATAACCTCTTCTAATTCTTCGCGACTAACAGGTCTATTTAGATTGTTCACCAGGTCCTGATTTAACTTTGGTATATGATATTTATCTAAAAAAGTATCCATTTCCTTTACATTTTCCAATTTTGTGGCATATAGGCTTTTGTAGTAAGATCTAATGATTCTCTGAATTTCCTCTGTGTCTGTGGTTATGTCCCCCTTTTCATTTCTGATCTTATTAATTTGCAAATTCTCTCTCTGCCGTTTGATTAGCTTGGATAGTGGTTTGTCAATCTTGTTGATTTTCTCCAGGAACCAGCTTTTTGTTTCATTGATTTTTTGTATTGTTTTCTGTGTTTCTATTTTGTTGATTTCAGCCCTCATTTTGATTATTTCCAGTCTTCTACTCCTCCTAGGTGAGTCTGCTTCTTTTTTTTCTAGAGCTTTCAGGTGGGCTGTTAAGTCTCCAATGTGAGCTTTCTCTGTTTTCTTTAAGTGGGCACTTAGTGCTATGAACTTTCCTCTTAGGACTGCTTTCATAGTGTCCCATAAGTTTGAGTATGTTGTTTCTTTATTTTCATTGAATTCCAGGAAGACTTTAATTTCTTTCTTTATTTCTTCCTTAATCCAGCTATGGTTCAATAGTTGACTGTTCAGTTTCCATGACTTTGTATGCTTTCTGGGGGTAGCATTATTGTTGAATTCTAACTTTAATCCATGGTGATCTGATAAGACACAGGTGGTTACTAATATTTTTTTGTAACTGTGGATGTTTGCTTTGTTACCGACTATGTGGTCGATTTTCGAGAAGGTTCCATGAGCTGCAGAGAAGAAGGTATATTCTTTCCTATTTGGATGGAATGTTCTATAGATGTCTGTTAAGTCCATTTGATTCATTACCTCCATTAATTCTCTTATTTCTCTGTTAGGTTCCTGTCTGATTGACCTGTCCATTGGTGAGAGAGGAGTGTTGAAGTCTCCTACTATTAGTGTGTGCGGTTTGATGGCTGCCTTGAATTTTAGCAATGTTTCTTTTATGTACGTGGGTGCTTTTATATTAGGGGCATAGATGTTCAGGATTGAGACTTCATCCTGATGAACTGTTCCTGTTATGAGTATAAAATGCCCCTCTCCATCTCTTCTGATTGATTTAAGTTTGAAGTCAACTTTGTTAGAGATTAGTATGGCCACACCTGCCTGTTTCTTAGGTCCATTTGCTTGATAGGCCTTTTCCCAGCCCTTTACTCTGAGTAGGTGCCTGTCTTTGTGGTTGAGGTGTGTTTCTTGTAAACAGCAGAATGTTGGATCCTGTTTTCTTATCCAATCTCTTAGCCTGTGCCTTTTTATAGGTGAGTTGAGTCCATTGACATTAAGTGATATTAATGACCAGTGGTTGTTAACTCCGGTCATTTTTTTTTAGTCGTAGAGTTTGTGTGTTTCCCTTCTTTGTTTTGTGTTGGTGAAGGGTCTCTAGATGTCTGAGTTATTGTGGTCATTGTTGGACTCCTTGGTTAGTGATTTTCCTTCAATTACTTTATGTAAGGCTGGATTTGTGGCTGCGTATTGTTTAAATTTGTTTTTATCCTGGAAAATTTTATTTTCTCCATTTATAGTGAATGAAAGCTTGGCTGGGTATAGTAATCTGGGCTTGCACCCATGGTCTCTCAGTTTCTGCAGTACATCTATCCAGGACCTTCTGGCTTTCATGGTTTCCATGGAGAAGTCAGGTGTAAGTCTGATAGGTTTACCTTTATAAGTAATTTGGCCTTTTTCCTTTGCAGCTCTTAATATTCTTTCCTTATTCTGTATGCTTTGTGTTTTGATAATTATATGGCGAGGGGATGTTTTTTTTTGATCCAGCCTATTCGGTGTTCTGTATGCTTCTTGCACCTTCATAGGAAAATCTTTCCTTAGGTTGGGAAAGTTTTCTTCTATAATTTTATTAAATAGATTTTCTGGACCATTGAGCTGCCCTTCTTCTCCTTCTTCTACTCCTATTATTCTTAGGTTTGGTCTTTTTATTGTGTCCCATATTTCCTGAATGTTTTGTGATGAGAGTTTGTTGGACTTGCTGTTTTCTTTGATCAGTGTGTTTATTTTCTCTATGGTATCTTCAGAATCCGAGAGTCTTTCTTCTATCTCTTGTATTCTGCTGGTTATGCTTGTTTCTGTAGTCTCTGTTCGTTTACCTAGATTTTCCATGTCCAGCCGGCCCTCTGTTTGTGTTTTCTTCTTTGCCTCCATTTCAGTTTTCAGGTCTTGAACTGTTTCCATTATCTGTTTGATTGTTTTTCCTTGGTTTTCTAGGGTATCATTCACTGATTTATTCAATTCTTCAAACTTTCTGTTATATTTCTCATCCATTTCTATAAGGGCGTTTTTTACATGCTGTTTAAGGGTGTCAATCACTTTCATGATGTCAATCTTTTCTCCTTCCTCTTGATTAAGGGGTTCTTGTCCTCCCGTTGTGAGGTCGCTTGTTTCTGGTAGCTTCATGTTGCTTTTCAGCTTGTTGGGCGAATTCTTGCCTTGACGTCGGCCCATCTCTTCTTCCAAATGCTCCCTATGGATCTTCTTTTACCGGATTAGGTCTCCTTGCCTACCAAACGCTGTCTCTCCCCAATGTTGGCTCTCCCAATGCTGGGTCTCCTGGCGCCGAAAGATCAGGCCTCCGTGCTGGTTGGGCAGCTCGCAGACAAAGCGCCTACCCCGCTTGGTGCAGGCAGGCCACAGAAACAAAGGAACTGCTGCCCGCCCGGGAGCCCCGGGTACTCGGACCCAGCGCCCAGATAGGCTGGGCTGGGCGATGCCACGCGCCTAAAGAGGGCAGTGGGGGCGAAGTGGGGAGGGCTCTGGACGGAAGCTGGGTGGGCCAGGAAGAAAGGGGCAGCACCCGGGGAGTAGAGGCCCTGCAGAGAGCCCAAGCAGGACAGGCGGCCTAGAAACCCCCGAGCTCCCCGTCCCAGGCTGGCGCCATGGGCCAGAAACTCACCCCAATGCTGGGTCTCCTGGCGCCGAAAGATCAGGCCTCCGTGCTGGTTGGGCAGCTCGCAGACAAAGCGCCTACCCCGCTTGGTGCAGGCAGGCCACAGAAACAAAGGAACTGCTGCCCGCCCGGGAGCCCCGGGTACTCGGACCCAGCGCCCAGATAGGCTGGGCTGGGCGATGCCACGCACCAAAAGAGGGCAGTGGGGGCGAAGTGGGGAGGGCTCTGGACGGAAGCTGGGTGGGCCAGGAAGAAAGAGGCAGCACCCGGGGAGTAGAGGCCCTGCAGAGAGCCCAAGCAGGACAGGGGGGCAAGAAACCCCCGAGCTCCCCGTCCCAGGCTGGCGCCGTGGGCCAGAAACTCACCCCAATGCTGGGTCTCCTGGCACCGAAAGATCAGGCCTCCGTGCTGGTTGGGCAGCTCGCAGACAAAGCGCCTACCCCGCTTGGTGCAGGCAGGCCACAGAAACAAAGGAACTGCTGCCCCCCCGGGAGCCCCGGGTACTCGGACCCAGCGCCCAGATAGGCTGGGCTGGGCGATGCCATGCGCCAAAAGAGGGCAGTGGGGGCGAAGTGGGGAGGGCTCTGGACGGAAGCTGGGTGGGCCAGGAAGAAAGAGGGAGCACCCGGGGAGTAGAGGCCCTGCAGAGAGCTCAAGCAGGACAGGGGGCCAAGAAACCCCCGAGCTCCCCGTCCCAGGCTGGCGCCGTGGGCCAGAAACTCACCCCAATGCTGGGTCTCCTGGCGCCGAAAGATCAGGCCTCCGTGCTGGTTGGGCAGCTCGCAGACAAAAGCCTGTCTTTTTTTTTTTTTTACATTTTAATTTTGAATCTGCGTCTTTTCAAATTACCTAGGTCAGGCTTCAAATTGCTTTGTATCTAAAACATGTGACATTTTCTTATTGTGTGCTTTGCAGGATTTAGGGTCTTTATATTCTGTCTGGTGGCTCTTCAGTGCTGTGATTTCATGAGCCTACGATTCTGTTCAGTGTGGAAATTTTTTTCCATATTTCTTTATTTATTGGAACAGTGTTTCTCTGTGTAACAGTCCTTACAGTGTGGAAGTTGCTTCCTAGTCCAGGCTGGCCTTGAATTCACAGATATCCCCATGCCTCTGCCTCTTGAGTGCTTGATTAAAAGTTCCAGTTTTGTTTTCCTAAACGAATAAAACTTAGAATGTGGCCCCTGTTCTGGACTGTCCTGAGCTCATGCTGCACCTACTGCCTCCTCCCTAGTAGTACCATTGTCAGCATGGGCCACATTTCCCAGAAATATTTTTTATGATGTTTTTCACCCTCATATCTGGATCGCATGCAGGCCTTGTTCTCATCATGTTTTGTAAGCTGTTTTTGTTATTCTTACTCGCACTGGAACTCACTATGTATTATATAATATGGTTGTTGTCTCTACATAAGTACAAATAAGATGTTTGCTATGTGTCTTTAAGTGGTTCTGGGCTATGAGATGAGGTCCCCTTGGCACTTCTGAGGTATTCTGTTTCTGTGTCTCTGCCATAGGAACCTGTGCTTGTCTTTTTGAGAACAAAAGCTTGCTTTTATTAGTCCTCTACATCATGGTGGCAAATGTAATTGTCTGGGCTTTTGTTGTCTAGAGCAGATTGAGGGAATGATCCCCACTGATGCCTATTAAGAATATGTGAAGATGCTAAAAGAAAAAATAGATTAAGAGAACAGTCCATTGAAAGAAAATATTATTCCACCCCAAGTACCAGTCCTGATTCAGGGTGAAATCTGTGGCTAAAGGATATTGCGCTCTGTGAACAAGATACAACACTGGTGGATTAAAGCCATCTTCCTCCTCCAGTATTTTGTATTTCTGGGATACAGGGTCCGTTAACATTCCCATATGAAAGGTTTCCTTTCAATTTATATGGAATGGAGTAAAGAGAGCTCAAGTTATGTTTCAAAGTCTCAGGTTGTGTATTCAGAGCCCTTTTATTTCAACCTGTGCCAAATTCTACTCCAAAGAAGCTGTTTTGTGAGTGTGGTCATTTATAGCTGCTATTTTATACCTTTGCTTGTCCCTTGGAACCTAGATATGTATGTATTCATATATAAATGTGTGTGTATATATAGATGTTTATATATACATACAACAAATTCATCAATTTTTCAGTGTTTGAGAGATAGCCAACCCATTTCTCCATCAAAGCCAGGCCTCTTTTTCTTTTGCTTTCTGAGGTCTAGGATTTCAGCTTAAATTTACCTTTATAAATATTTCTTTAGTATTTCTTTGTTTTTTCCTTATTCAGACCCTATTCTTGCACTTGACTTGTCTGTGTCTTTCTCTGAGACACAGATGTGCAGAGAAGGAACTCAGTTCCTGGGCTAAAACCAGGAACAGGCTTGAAAAGCCCTGCTGTGTCCAGGAGGTAGGACCTAATGGGGGCAGTGTCTTTGCTCCTGAGATCCCAGGTGTTCCCATCCTGAGAGGCCATGCTTTTCATTCCTATGGCCTGTGTGCACTGAGCTTGGGTCTCACTTGCAATACTCTGCTTTACCTTTGTGCATCAGTATGTGATCAACTTTCTGCTGACTTCGTGCCCTTGTCATAGAATTTTCGCTGATAGTATGTCATTTTTCCTTTCAGGAAAACTGTGTATAACATGTAGAAATGCTTAGTATTCTTGCATGTGCCAGGAGTCAACTTTTATAAGCTCGCCTGATGCCAAACTTTACTATCTTCTCTAACTTTTCATCCCCTCGTCATCTCTTGCTCTCAGGAACCTCTCAGCAGAATTCAACCTTCCATTGTAGGACCATTGATGCCTCAGTGTGGACCCCAGACTACAGCAGGAGGAGCACATGCAAGTACAGGAGGGGTAAATATGGCCATAGAATAGAGAAAACTAAGAGAAGCCAGGCTGACGGACTGCCTGAGGGAAGAGGCAGAAGGGTTGGGAGTACAATAACATAGGACAGCAGGATTCTAAAGAACTCTTTCCCTTCCCTCAGGTGCGTCTGTTGCTTTTGTATTCTAGTTCTTGGGGTGTATTGCTAAAGCACTTAGAAAGAGCCCTACTTTCAATCAACAAGTCTGCCTTTCGAGAATATAGTTGATAGTTTCAAGACAAAATATTTCTGAACAGGATTAAATGTGTTTCATATTGATGGGTTTGAGCTGTCTATGTAGACACAAGATTGCTTAGACACATTGTATGCATATGATTTGACTACAATGTGATACGCTCATAAATGTGGTCACTCTAATCCATCACAAACAGGGCTAAAGTGTAGAAAAGTAAAAATTGTAAACAAAAGGCAGAGAAGGTCCTGAAGTAAAGGAAACAGCTTAAGATCTTGTATTAGTGTTTCTTCGCAATGACTCAGAATACAAGGATATTGAATCATTAAAATAAAAATATATATGTGTATATTTATTTACAAACATTTTTACATATACATGTGTACATATTACAGTTATGAAATCCCCTAAAATATCTTTTACCTATATTGATGTGCTTTGGTTTTGACAAGAAACTAAGTTATTTCTCCATACATTTTGGCATCAGGGAAAGCCCCAGGTTGGCCTAGCTCTTTACAGCCTTCTACCTAGTCCAGGGTATTCAGAATGTTTCTATGAGCCTAAATCCAATTCTTACCCATCTTTTGACTTTTAAGTTTGAAATATGTTCTCGGCAGTGGCCTCGGTCAGCTCTGTCACTGTTCTGTCACTGTGTTGGTTTGGAAGTAGTCAGTTGTCATGTGCTCTCCCCAGACTCTCAGACAGCTGGCTGGAGCACAGGCCTGAGTCGCCTGCACCATAGCAATGGTGTCTTTGACAAAATGAAAGAATGCTATTTCAAAATTAGATTTCAGACACATTCGGGTAATGTTGAACTGTCTGTACAGAATGGTCTTTATTTGGTCTCTTGTTTATAATTTATTCCCCTGATTATATAAGTCTACTTAGTTTATGAAAAAACTCTTTTGTAAGTATTTGTGATACTTCATAGAGTTTTGCTTTTTTTGTCTGCTGCTGCTTTCGTAATAGGCACCTGACTATAGAACTCGTATGTGACTATTTGTGAGAGCTGGTTTCACGAGTGATGGTCTCTTGTATAGCATAGGGTTAAAACTTATTCTAAAGTGAGGTTCAGTTTCTCCCAGGAAAGAACATGTAAAAGATACGGTTGGTCTTTATTCTTGTCAAGTCTTATAATGTTGTCAGGCAATTAAGGTTTGCCTTTAGGAGAGTTTTTGTCAATGATTTTTTTTTTGCATATCTGACTCTTTGACTGTGTCTTAATGAGTATTTCCTCAGTTTAAGTAATTTTCATGGCTTTATATACTTTCTGATCCACCTTGTCCCAGTGACACCCCTTATATGTCCTTCACTCATTTCTTCATTCAGTGGTTCATTTGTTTATTGGTCCTCTCTGTCCAGTGCTCACTAATTTCCCTTTTCCCTACTGATGCCTACCTCCCATGAGCTTGTTGGCATTGGCCAGCAGTGGTGGAATTTGTCTCCTGATTTGGTATTTTCTGTGTCTTTCTCATTTTCTTCCTTAACCTTTGCTGGTCCAACTTCTCTTCCCTTCCTTTCTTCTTCTACACCTTTCCATCTTTCTTGTTGCCTATTTCCTTCTCCTGCATCTCTTTTGATCTGTTTCTTCCCCTTCTAAGGTAAGTTCTTGCCTCTTCTTCTAAGTTCTTCCCATTTCCTCATTCCTTCCCTATATCGTCTGCCCTTTCTTCCTTTGCCCTTTAATCATTACATCCCTTTCCCCATTGCCTACCGCCTTGCTCTCTCACAAGCACCATTGCATCTGTGCCTTCCCTTTTTCACTCTTTCCCATTTTTTTCATTGTATTTCTCTCCTCCCATTTAAAAGTTCTAAACCGTTTTCCCATTTTAAGCTAGGAGAACCTTTCTTCCATTTTTTCCCCTTTGAAACTTTGTCCTTTTCTCCCTTTCTCTCTCTCTCTCTCTCTCTCTCTCTCTCTCTCTCTCTCTCTCTCTCTCTCTCTCTCTCTCTCTCTCGTTTACCTTTCGAGCCACTCTTAGTTTTCCATTATGTTTTTTGCTTATTATTTCATCCTCCTCATCATCATTTTTATTACTTTTATTTGCTTTTACAGATAGCCCTGTCCATGTGCTTCTGAGTTTCATGGAAGTCTTTGTGTAGAGTAGGGTGCTCTCAAACTCACAGAAATCCTTCTATTTCTGCTTCAGGAGGCCAGGGATTCAAGTCCTCTGCTGGCAGCCTGGCTAAATTTCCATTTTAAAGTCACTCCCATTTCTCCTTTCACAATTCTTTCTGTATTTCTCACCCCATTTCTCTCTCTTCCACCTCTTTCTCCTTCCCTACTGTCTTTCTTCCTTCTGTGCCTCTTCTCTGTCTGACCCCTTTCCTTCACCTCTCACCCCCCCCCATACTTCCCACATTCCCACTCTTCCTGTCTTCTAAGATTGCTCCTCCTACTTCAGTGTTTCCTCCCCTTCCCATACCTTTATCCTTTTCTCATCCATTTCCTCTCTGCAACCTGTTTACAAAGTACCTAGGTCTATTTTTTTTTTTGCCTCTTTGCAAATACTTCTCTTTTCCCCCAAGCCTCTCATTTCACAGCCCTTTCCTATGTTAAAGGTTTCTTTCCTGACCCCTCTGGAATTAGGGTAGGTTTATTTAGTAAACAGAATGCAACCAGCTTCTGCAGCACAGGCTGTGGGCTTGGGCAACAGGCGCTGTGTTCTGGCCCTGCCAGTAGGGGGCGATGGAGAACGTTTCTCACTTCCGGTTTTCAGAATGCCTTGATGTCTGTTTGGCAATTTGGGCCATTGTGAGGGCTGTTGCCCAGAGGGGCTCAGGCCCTTTGGGTTTCTAGGCAGCTCGTGAACACTCTCAGAGTTTTTGGCCCTCTCCATGGATGCTGAGTGCTGATTTTGGCCTAGTGGAGCTCTCTGCTCACCATGGCAGTGAGTAGAGTGTTTGTTGAGATTCGTCCATCCCAACAACTCCCTTTCCCCTCAGGTGTCTCACTTTAAACTTTCCTGTTGAGGGCTTTCTGGAACTTTTCTTGTTCTCATTCTTTTGCCTAACCCCACGACTTGGACTTTGTGGTGTGCTTTCCCAAATCGATTATTAGAACTTGTTTGATTTGCTTATAACCACTCTTTCCTTTCTTAGTAGGTTTTAAATTCTTTCCCAAGCTTCTTCCCCATCCTATAGTTTTCCTTCTTTTGTTTCATGTCTCCTATCCAACTCCCTTCTCCCCTTCCAGTCCCTTTACAGCTCCTTTTCCATTTTCCTTTTGTTTTCTGATCTCAACTTTTCTCCACATTTTCCCCATCCTTTGGACTCTGTATTTCTTTCATCATTTTTTCCTTTTTTTTTAAAAAAAAAACTATCTTTTTTCATTTACATACCAATCCTAGTTTCCATTCCCTCTCCTCCTCCAATTCCCTGCAAAGTCTGCTCCTCCCCAATCCCACATCCAGTTCTCAGAGATGGTAAAGCACTTTGCTTTGAGGATTGTCCAGGGTTCTCCCTACTATATCTAAGGTGAGTAAGGTATCTGTCCAAGGAGACTGTGTTCCAAAAAGCCAATACAAGCAGTAGGGATAAATCCTGGTGTCACTGCTGGTAGCCCTGGAGTCTTCTCAAGCCATACACTTGTCACCCACATTCAGAGGGTCTAGTTTGGTCCAATGCTGGTTCCTTTCCAGTCTGGCTGGAATTAGTGAGCTTCCATTAGCTCAGGTAAACTGTTTCAGTGGGTGTCCCCATCGTGTTCTTGATCTCGTTGCTCATATTCTCACTCCTCCTACTCTTCAGCTAAACTTTGAGAGCTCAGTTCAGTGCTCCACTGCAGGTCTCTGCCACTGTTTCTATCAGTTGCTGGATGATCTTTCTATGGTGACATTTAAGATAGTCATCAATCTGAATCCAGGTCAAGACCAGTTAAAGTACCCCCTCCACTATTGCTTAGGGTCTTAGCTGGGGTCATCCTTGTGGATTCCTGGGATTTTCTCTAGTGCCAGGCTTCTTGCTATCCTGTAATGGTTCCCTCAATCAAAATATCTCTTTTCTTGCTCTCTATCTTTGTCCTTCCTCCATCTTGATTATCCCATTTCCTCATTTTTCTTTCCCACTTACATTCTCCCCTTACTCTCCCTTTCCCTTCCCTTCTCACTCAACTCCCATGTTCCCAATTTTGTCTGGAGATCTTGTCTATTTCCCCTTCCCAGGGGGATCTATTTATGTTTCTATTAGCATTTGCCTTGTTACTTAACTATCTAGGGTTGTGGTCTATGTTTGTTATTCTTTGTTTACAGCTAGTATCCACTAATGAGTGAATACATACCAGTTCATCTTTTTGGGTCTGTGTTATCTCTCTCGGGATACTTTTTCTAGTTCCACCCATTTGCATGCATATTTTAAGATGTCATTTTTTTTTTTTGCTTTGCTTTTGTTTTTCTGCTGAGTAGTACTCCATTCTTCATCAGTTCTTCGGTTGAGGTATATCTAAGTTGTTTCCAGGTTCTGGCTATTAAAAATAATGCTTCTATGATGATTGGTGAGCAAATGTCCTTGTAATATGATTGAACATCCTTTCAGTGTGATATTGCTGGGTCCTGAGCTAGGTTATTTCCTGATTTTCTTAGAAAACACCATAATGATTTCCAGAGTGGTTGTGCAAGTTTGCATTCCCACGAGCAATGGAGTATTGCCCTTACTCCGCATCCTCTCCAGCATAAGATGTCATTAGTGTTTTTGATCTTAGGCATTATGACAGCTTTAAAATGGTATCTCAGAATCATTTTGATTTGCATTTCCCTAATGGCTAAAGATGTTGAACATTTCCTTAAGTGTCTTTCAGTCATTTAAATTTTTTCTGTTGCAAGTTCTCTGTACTGTATTTTTAATTGGATTATTTGGAATTTTGATGTCTAATTCATTGAGTCCTTTGTATATTTTGTAGATAAATTCCCTGTTTGATGTGGGGTTGGTGAAGATCTTTTCCCCATTCATTCAGCTGCATTTTTGTGTTATTGACTGTATCCTTTGCTTTACAGAAGTTTCTCAGTTTCAGGCGGTCCCATTTATTTATTGTTGTTCTCCCTGTCTCTGATACCTGCGTTATATTTAGCAAGGGGTCTCTTGTGCCCATGTTTGAAGGCTACTTCCCACTTTCTCTTCTATCAGGATTAGTGCAGTTGAGTTTATATTGAAGTCTTTAATTCATTTGGTTTTGAGTTTTGTGCATGGGGATAGACAATGTGTCTATTTGCCTTCTACATGTTGACAGTTATGCCAGCACCATTTGTTAAAGATACTCTTTTTACCATTGTGTAATTTTATTTTTTTTGTCAAAAAATCAAGTGTTCATAGGCGTGTGGATTAATATCCAAGTCTTTGATCTGATTCTGTTGGTCAACCTTTATGCTTTTATGCCAATACCAAACTGTTTTCATTACTGTAGCTCTATAAGAGAGTTTGATGTCAGGGATGGTGAGTCCTCTGACAGTTCCTTTATTGTACAGGATTGTTCAGGCTATCATGGGTTTTTTGTTTTTCCATATGAAGTTGTGTATTGTTCTTTCAAATTCTCTGAATATTTGTGTTGGGATTGATGGGGATTGTATTGAGTCTGTAGTTTGCTTTTGGTAGCATTGCCATTTTTATTATGTTGATCCTACTTATCCAAAAGCATAGACGACCTTTCCATTTCTGGTATCTTATTCATTTATTTCATCAAAGACTTAAATTTCTTGTTCAACAGGCCTTTCACTTCTTTGATTAGTGCTACCCCAAGATCTTATATGCTATTTGTGGTTATTGTGAATGGTGATGTTTTTCTGATTTCACTCTCAGCTTCTTTATCATTTGTATATAGGAGGGCTACTGATTTTTTTGAGTTGATCTTATAATTACTGCCACATTACTGAAGGTATTTTTCAACTGTAGGAGATCTCTAGTAGTTTTGGGGGTCACTTATATATCATCTACAAATACCAAATATATCATCTAAAATTTGGCTTCTTCCTTTTCAATTTGAATCCCTTTGATCTCCTTTTGTTGTCCCACTGCTCTAGCCAGAACTTCAAGAACTATGTTGAAGAGATATGGAGAGAGTGGACATCCTTGTTTTGTTCCTGATTTTAGTGGAATGGATTTGAGTTTCTCTCCATTTAATTTGATGTTGGCTGTTGGCTTGTTGCATATTGCTTTTAATATGTTTGGATATGTTCCTTGTATCCCTAATGTCTGCAGGACTTCTGTCATGAAAGGATGTTGGATTTTGTCAAATACTTCTACTCTTTACTGTCAGTACTTGTGTCTCAGAGAGCCACTTAGATATCTTTTGGCACACTCTCTTGGTCCACTCTGTTGGTTTGCTTTCTTTGTCCACTCTGTGCCATCGCAGCCTGTGCTTGAGAGTCTATTGGTCCTTTGTGTGTAGTTGCAGCCTGTTGTTCAGAGTTCCTCTGAGTTGCAGGAGATTAGATTGCTTGGAGGCAGAGTGGGACTTGCAGCTTACTGGGTCCAATTGATGGCGTGGGGATTTTTGAGGAGTCTACATCTTGGACATGTCTGTGTATTTGCAGCTTGTGTTTCAGAGTTCCGCAGAGGTTGCGGGGGATAGGAGGGTTTGGGGAAAGATTAGGAATTGTTGCTTACAGGGTCCAATTGATGGGATGTGGCCCAGGGTTTTACCCTGGTATGAAGGGCCTAGAGTTTGTAGTGCCCTGTGGGTGGGTGTTCACTTACCCCTTTTCAGAGTTCCTCTGAGTTCCTTGAGGATGGGAGGGTTTGGGGACAGATTGGGATATATAGCTTACAGGGTCCAATTGATAGGATGGTTGTGTTACAGCAGCCTACTTACAGGAAGATTCCCTGCTGGCTGGCTAGAGAAGCTGAGGCAGGTGGGAGAAGGGGCCCAGGGATTTGCCCTAGTATGGAGTGTCTAGAGTGTGGGGTACCCTGCTCTGTAGGTGGTAACTCACCTCAAGGTCGTCTTTGTGTATTTTCACCCTGTATTTCAGAGTTCCTTTGAGGTTGTAGGGGACAGGAGGGTATGCGTGCAGAGTAGGAATTGTAGCTTACAGGGTCAAATTGATGGGATATGGTTTTTGGAGCAGTCTGCCTGCAGGACGCTTGCCTTCTGCTTGGGTAGAGAAGCTGAGGTAGATGCAGGAGGTGCCTGGGGATTTTTCCTGGTATTGAGGGCCTAGAGAGTTTGGTGCCCTGCCAGGTGGGTTGACACTCACCTCTTGGACATCTCTTTGTAGTAGCTGTCTGTTTTTTAGAGTTCCTCTGAGTTAATGGGGGACAGGAGGATTTGGGGTTAGAGAAGAACTTGTAGCATATAAGATCCCATTGATGAGATCTATATCTCTGTTTTTAAGAGTATACGTTTCAGGTATAAGTAATGTGCAGAGAGTATATACCTGTTGCAATTGATGATCCTGGGAGGATCAGGTGTTATTAGGCTATCTGTTTCCACTTTTAATAATATGCAAAGGATTATTTTCATCTCTGTTCTTATGTCCAGCACTGGATAATGCTATTATTAATGTACTTCGGTGTCACATAGCTTTTGACTGTGGTATTACCTTGAGAGACCATCGTCTTGAACTTTTAATCTCTAGTTTCAGTTTTGGGTTGAATTTGTCTCTCGCTCCATCCTTTTCTTCCTTCATCCCTCCCTTCTCTTACTCTCTGTCCTCCACTGTCTGTCTGTCTGTCTCTCTTTCTGTATATGTGAGTTTGTGTGGTTTTTGTGCATGTGTGAAAGAATGAGTTTAGTGTTTTCTTTTTATGTCTGCATCTCTATGAATGTAAGTCTTTCTACTCACTGGAGGCATATAGATTCCCATGGACAGCTTGCTGGAGCTGGGTTTTTGTATCCACAATATAAGTTTCTGATCGAATCTCTTTGCCAGTTATGAACCATGCATCATTTTGCAGATGGCTCCTTGAGGTTTTTTTTTTCTAGTATACATTTACAGCTTTTCTACTCTTGAGGTTTTTTTATGCTATACATTTACAATTTCTTGCATGCTTATCTTAATTAAGGACCTATTTTTCATATTTAAATTATGAATCTGTATCTTTTAAAATTACCTAGGCCAGGCTTCAAAATGCTCTGTTTCTCAAACATGTGACATTTTTTTGTATCCTTGACAAGATTTATGGTGTTTATACTCTGACCTGTGCTTCTGTAGTGCTGTGATGTCAGGAGCCTACCACTCTGTCCACTGTGGAATTTTTTTCTATGTTTATTTTTTGGTTATTTATATTTTTTGGAACAGAATTTCTCTGTGTTACAATCCTTCAAGTATGGAAGTTGATTTATATTCCAGGCTGACCTCGAACTCATAGATATCCCCATGCCTCTGCCTCCCAAGGGCCATTTTTGTTTTCCTAAGAGAATGTAACTTAGAAACTGGCTCCTGTGCTCCTGTGCTGGACTGTCCTGACCTCATGGTTCACCTGCTGCCTCCTCCATAGTAGTTCCATTGTAGTTGTGGGCCCATGTGGGCCCAGAAATATTTTTGTGCTGTTTTTCACACTCATCTCGGGTATGCATGCAGGCCTTGTTCCCATCATGTATTTTTAAACCTGTTTGTGCTGTTATTACTCACGTTTGGAACTCATATGTATTATTTATTGTTGTTGTTTTCTGTATGACATTACAAATAAGATGTTTGCTGTGTGTCTGTGAATAGTTCTGGGCTATGAGATGAGGTCTCTTTGACATTTCTGAGGTATTCTGATGTTTTCTCCCTGCTGCAGGAACCTAGACCTGTGCTTGTCTTTTTGAGAACAAAACCTGTCTTTTATTAGTCTTTCACAGCATTGTGGCAAATGTCATTTTTTGGGCTTTTGTTGTCTGTAGAAAATGAATGGAATGATCCCCACTGATGCATATTAAGTATATGAATGTATATTAAGTAATGAAAGTATATTAAGTAATGAAAAATTAGATTAAGAAGACAGTTCATTCATTGAAAGAAAAATTGTTCTATCCCAAGTACCAGTCCTGCTGCAGGGGGAAGGAACACTGGGTGAAGGTGTACAGACAGTATATTGTGCTTCGTGTATAAGATACAGCACTGGGAGTGTAATAGAGATTCTACAGTCCTTACACTTCCTCTGTGATAAACTGGACGGATGTGTGACTCAGTCTTGTTGGTTATTCAAAGATATGGATTGTACAGGTTAGCAGATCCATCATGTGGTCCATACACATCTAGTATGTGGAGAACTCATCAGATCAGGCTCAGTTGTGCTAATTTTGCAGCCATCAGCTGTCCACACTGGTCTGTCTACACTGTGTTTTCATTTCTTTGACAGTAGCACTCTCTCTGAGTTGTGCTTCCACTCTTTCGGCGTTTTTCTGTGTTTTGTGAATTTGACAGGGATTTGGCTCATTAGTTTTAGCCCTTTCTCATTTCCTAGACTCTTTGGCCATGCTAGTGATGTCATAAGGAATTATGTTAGTGATACCCTCTTACCTACCTCTATTTTGATGCCTTGTTCTGTATACATCTTTACTTTTTCCTGAGGTAAATGTTTTTCTGTTATTCTATCTACTGTTTTTCTGTCTTCTATGCATCAGCCTATGAGTTCTTGGCAGGTAAATGGTGTTTTCCAGGGTTTTCTTGTGTTGTAGGAGGCCGCTTGTTTGTTTCTGGCTGCACAGTCCCAAAATAAACACACAAAACTGTATTAATTAAACCACTGCTTGGTCTATTAACTCTAGCTTCTTATCGGCTAGCTCTTGCATGTTAATTTAACCCATTTCTATCAATCTGTATATTGCCACGTGGCTTTGGCTTCCTGGGTAAAGTTCCAACTTTTCTCTCCTGTAGTAATGAGGGCAGCGGGGCTGCGTCCCCAGCACCCCGGCTGCCCGGCTAGCTCAGTCGATAGGGCATGAGACTCTTAATCTCAGGGTCGTGGGTTCGGGCCCCACGTTGGGCACCATTTGTAGTAATAAGGGCGGCAGGGCTGCGTCCCCAGTACCCTGGCTGCCTGGCTAGCTTATGCCCGAAATAACAACACACAAACTGTATTCATTTAATCACTGCTTGGCCCATTTCTGTCTAGCCTCTTCAAGGCTAATTCTCACATATTAATTTAGCCCATTTCTAATCATCTGTGTAGCGCTCCTAGGTGTGCTTACCGGGAAGATTCTAGCCTATGTCCATCCTGGGTTGGAGCTTCATCGCGTGCGTCTGCCTGGGAGCTGGGAGCATGGCATCTCTCTGAGGCGTCTGCTCCCGAGAGGAGAGCTGTGGAGTCTGAGCTCACTTCCTCTTCCTCCCAGCGTTCTATTCTGTTTACTCCTCCCACCTATCTTCTAACCAATGAGGGCCAAGCAGTTTCTTTTTATTTAACCAATGACCTTCCTCCATCACTCTCCGGCAGGGCTACATGACTTCTCTCTGACTCTGCCTTCTTTCTCCCAGCATTTAGTTTTATTTTCCCTACCTAGCCATATTCTGCTAAACCACTGGCTGAAACAGCTTCTTTATTCATTAACTAATAAAAGCAACAAAAATACAGAAAGACCTACCACACCATTTCCTCTTTTCTGTTTAAATAAAAAGAAAGGCTAACAATAAAATTACATATAAAAAAACAGGTATCAAGTCTACGTTATCTTTTATCATCACTAAGGAACACTATAACTATCTATTCTTCAACTACATTAAATACTCCATAAGGATAGAAACAGGAAGTACATTTTAAGCAACTTCCAAACCTCTAGAATTGACAGAGACATCATGCTGCCTAGACCATCACCCAAGGTTCTTCTGTAATGTTAGGCACATACATCTTCAGCCCATAGGCCCATTGTATCTGGTAGACTTTTCTACAAAGAAGGAAATTTCAAAGACAGTTCTACCTATATTGACAGTTTGTCAATAACTTTCTTCTGTGTCCTGCAGAATGTCTAGCAGTGTATTTTATGAAGCAGGAACCCCGAAGAATGGTCTCACCTTTAGTAAAGTTCATTTCTTTGTGGGCCCTGCATGTCCAGTTCACATAGCATATCATCAAGCAGTCCACACAAGAGCAATTTCTTGCCCAAATGGCTAACAAACTCCATGAAGAGCCTCTTCGATGCCCATCATCCTTTTGAAGTAGATTGGTGCTGCCAGGAGCAGATGTATCTCACTGTCATGATGAAAAGTCTTACATTCTTAAAGCATTTTAAATGCCATACTGTAGTCTTTGAAAGATCTGAAGGATACTTATCTAACTGAAATATATCTGTATATCTAGAAAACCTAACTATCATGACTACAAGCTTGACTATTACAGATGATAATCTAGTAATCTATATTTTTAATTATACATTACATTTTTAATTGAGCTGGACAAACACAATACCTTAATCAAGAACAGAAATACGTATACAGAGTATAACAAAATTGACCTTAAATGTGTATCAATAAACAAGTTCCATACAAATGCAAATATCTACAACATATCCACCTTTAAATGTAAACAAACATTTATAGACAATATTTGGGAATATGGGCGCATTTCTCTCCAAACTGTATTCTGCTTTTTATTGGGGGAAGTAATTTTGGGGGGTATTTATGGTGACCTTTCAAGGGTATTGGTACTTCAAACTACATTAGCCTGGAAGAATTCCACAGGTTCTCATCTTCTGTGGAAACAAAAGAAGATCCTCTTTTCCAAAGCCACATATTCTTAGACTCAAATTTTGAAGTCAAGAAACCTTTAAAATAGATGTGTTGTTTTTGCTCAGCATTCCCCAGAATCAAATGTCTCTCTGCAGTCAAAAAATTTACAAAACACAATAATATATATACTCCAGAATCTCTGTATATATTCCATCTTTACGTGGCTTATTTTCCTTACTCTATTACTTTTTCTACAAGTTTCATGTTTATTTTATTATCTTTACTTTTTTAACTTATGACTGTGTAATATGTCTCTTTAAAGACTTTGTTTTATTTTTTTTTAAATCATTTAGTTCATTTTGTAACTCTCTATACTCTTTTTCTTCTCTCTCCCAAGCCTACATACATTTATCCATGACTGTGACCCATTTAGAGGCCTTTTCTATCTGGATTTGTCTTTATTGTATATCTGTTGTCCCTTTCTGACCAGAACCACTTTTTAAAATGTTAAACATCTTGGCTAGTACTAAGGCTGCTTTGCCTTTTGGCTCTGACCAGTCCAACATGGCAGAGACATATTTGCTATTTCTGAGCGCCATGCACATTGCTTTAGTTCTAGGTATGCGATTAAGCAGATTATAACCCACTGCTTACAAACCCCATTTAGGTGCTCAGCCTCCTGAGTGAGGCAGAGTTAGTGCTGGCAGCATGACCCAGGAAGCTGCCATTTTGAAACTGCATGTTTTTTTTTTTCCTGTTAACACTGAGTAAGGAAGACTCTCTTGAGGGAGCTGTGGCACGCCACCAGCTGAAAAAAATGTGGCTAAACTTTGTGGATTTTTTTTGGTCTAGAATTCCTTTCTAAGATTTCTCTGGTTTTATGTGGATATAGTTGACCACATTGGAGCACCAGTTTGTTGTAGGAGGTCACATGTTTGTTCCTGGCTGCTCAGCCTCAAAGTAACCACACAGAAACTGTATTAATTAACTCACTGCTTGGTCTATTAACTCTAGCCTCTTATTACCTGGATCTTACATGTTAATTTAAACCATTTCTGTTGATCTGTTTATTTCCATGTGGCTGTGGCTTACTGGGTAAAGTTCAACATCTGTTTCTGGCTTTTCTCTGACTCTGCCTTCTTTTTCCTAGTATTCAGTTCTGTTTTCTTCACCTAGCTCTAGTCTGCTAAGCCACTGGCCAAAAAATCTTCTTTATTCATTAATCAATAAAAGCAACACACATACAGAAGGACCTTCCATAACATTTTTGTATGCTTTTTTTCTTGAAACTTGTCACTGTTCCCCATGTCTTATGATTGGCTAGGTTTGTAAATGAACACACCATGGAATCAGGAGTTTCCCTCTTGAAAATATAGGCCCGTATCCTTGTTATTATAGTGAAAAAACTCATATTTCCAAGAAAACCAGAGCTTAAGGATTAGAGGAGACCATGCAAACATGGAGGATTTTGCAGAACTCTGTGAAAATGGTCAGGAGATCAGGGGAATAAATAGTTCAGCTGAGTGAACAAACGTTGGATAAGGAGTGCCTCTAGAGTGTGGGTCCCTTCCTAGCTACCTGTGTGACTTGAAACCTATGTCCCTCATTTGTCCTAGAGAGCAGATCTCTTTAGTTTTGCCAGGTCAGGCCTACACTGCTGGATTAAAGTCATCTTCCTCATCCAGCATTCCATATTTCTGGGATACGGGGTCTTTTGACATTCCCATATATCAGGGTTTTTTTTCAATTTATATGGAATGGAGTAAAGAGAGCTGCAGTTGTGTTTCAAAGTCTCAGGTTATATTTTCAGTGCCATTTTGTTTTAGACCCATGTCAAATTCTACTCCAAAGAGGTTGTTGAGAGTGTGGTCATTTGTAGCTGCTATTTTATGCCTTTCTGGGTACTTTAAATCTATATATGGATGCAAGTAGACATGTATGTAGGCACATTTTTATGTATGGGTGTGTGTGTATGTAGGTATGCATTTATGTACACATACACACACACCCATGCATTGATTTCTCAGTGCTTACAAAATATCCAAAGTTGTTCTTCTGACCCTGGTTTCTTTTTCCTTTGTCCTCTGAACTCCAGGATTTCAGGCCCAATACTTCTTTATAAATATTTCTATTGTATTTCTTTCTTCTATCATTCTTCAGACCTTGTTGTTGCAGTTGAGTTGTCTGCAGCTTTCTCTGAGACACAGATGTGTGGAGAAGGAACTTAATTCCTGGGCTAAACCCAGGCACAGGCTTGACAAGTCCAATAGAGGCCTAGATTTAGGCCCTAACATGGGTGATATCTTTGGGTCCTAGAACCCAGGTCTTCCCATCGTGAGAGACCATGCTTATCATTCCTATGGCCTCTGTGCACTCAGCTTGGGCTTCACTTGCAATACTCTGTGTTACCTTGTGCATCATTACTTGATCAACTTTCTACTGACTTTGTCCCCTTGTAGGAGAATTTTTGCTGACACTATCCCATTTTTCCTTTTAGAAAAACTGTATATAGGATTTAGAATGTCCTAATATATCTGCTTGTACCAGCAGTCAAATTGTATAAGCATGCCTGATCCCAAACTTTACTATCTTCTCTAACTTTTCATCCCCTGGTGTCTCTCTCTCTCTCTCTCTCTCTCTCTCTCTCTCTCTCTCTCTCTCTCTCTCTCTCTCTCAGGAACCAGTCAGTAGGAAACAACCTGTCAGTGCAGGACAACCGATTCTTCAATATGGACCCCAGACTACAGGAGTAGGAGGAGAAGATGCCCGTGGAGGAGGAGAAGATGCCCGTGGAGGAGGAGTAAGTATGGTCATAACATAGAGAAAACTAAGAGAGGCCAGGCTGAGGGACTGCTTGAAGGGAGAGGCAGAAGGGTTGGGAGTACAATTACATAGGACAGCAGGATTCTAAAGAACTCTGTCTCTTCCCTCAGGTGCGTCTGTTGCTTTTCTATTCTAGTTCTTGGGGTGTATTGCTAAAGCACTTAGAAAGTCTTTACTTTCAGTCAAGAAGTCTGCCTTTGGTTACCTGAAAATATTCCAATAAATTTTAAAAATACGAGAACATATAATTGAGAGTTTCAAGGCAAAATATTTCCTAACAAAGTCAAATGTGTTTCATATCGATAGGTTTGAGCTATCTGTGTAGACACAAGATTGCTTAGACCTGTAGTATGCATATGATTTGACTGTAATCTGAAACCCTTATAAATGTTGTCAGTCTAATCTGAAACAAACAGGAATTCAAAGGAGAAACATAAAAATTCTAAACAACAGGGAGAGAAGAGGCTGAAGGAATGGAAGCTGCTTTACGTCTCAAATTAGTTTTTCTTTGGGATTCCTCAGAGGACAAGGACATTGAATCATTAAAATTAAAAAAAATATGTGTATTTATACTTAGAAACATATATACCTTTATTTGTGTGTGTGTGTATATATATATATATATATATATTACCATTATGAAATCAACAAAAATAACTCTTACCTGTATAGTATGTACCCCAATTTGGATAGAAACTAAATTATTTATCCATACCTTGTGACCTCAGGGAAAGTCTCAGACAGGCCTAGCTCTTAACAACCTCCAACCTAGTCCATTATTCAAGACGTTTCCATGAGCAAAATCCCAATTTTTATCCATCTTTTGACTTTTAAGTTTGAAATATGTCATCATCAGCGGCCTAGGTCAGCTCTCTGACTGTTCTGTCACTGTGTTGGTTTGGAAGTAGTCAGTTGTCATGTGCTCTCCTCAGACTCTCAGACAGCTGGCTGGAGCACAGGCCTGAATCACCTGCACCAGGTCATATTGATTCCTCCTTTCAGTCATGGCGTTCACCCACTGAGCCAATGTGCCTGAGCTAATGGGAGCTCACCCACTCCAACTGGACTGGGAATGAATGAGCATGGAATCAAACTAGTCCCTCCAAATTTGTTTTACAATTGGGTCAGACTGAGGGGCTAATGACAATGGCGCTAGAATTTGTCTCTACTGCGTGTACTGAGTTTTTGGGATCCTGTTCTCTTTGGATGTATACCTTGCTAAACCTGGATGTAGTGGGGAGGGCATTGGACTTTCCACAGGGCAGGGTGCCTTGCCCTCTTTTAGGATTGGGGGGGCGTGGGGGAACGTGCGTGGAGGGAGTGGGAGGAAAGTGGAAGGAGGGGAGGAAGTGGAAATTTGGATTGATTTTTTTTAAAGTAATAAAAAAAGTAATGGCGTCTTTGAAGAAATGAAAGAATGCAGTTTTAGATATTTGCATTCTTACATGTTTAGAAGATGTTAACCTGTCTGTACAGATTTATCCTTATTTGGTCTCCTGTCTGTAATTTATTCATATTGAAAAATAGGCTTATAAAGATACCATCCCTAGAATGCATGTCTACTTAGATTATGAAAACCCTTTTGTGAATATTTGTGATAACTTGTAGAGTTTTGTCATTTTGTCTGCTGCTGCTTTGGAAATAGTCACCTGACTATAGAAATCATATGTTATAGTTTCTGAGAGCTGTGTTTATGAATGACTATCCTTGTATAGCATAGGGTTAAAACTTATTCAAAAATGAGGTTCAATTTCTCCGAAGATAGAAAATATAAAAGATTCTGTTGGTCTGTATTCTTGTCAACTCTTAATGCTGTCAGGATATTAAGGGTTGCCATTAGGAGAGTTTTTTGTCAGTGATGTTAATGCATATTTGTTTCTTGGACAGTGTTTTAATGTGTATATCATCAGTTTCAGTCATTATCACGGCTTTATACACTTTCTGATCCCCCTTGTCCCAGTGACACCCCTTGTATGTCCTTCATTTCTTCATTCAGTGGTTCATTTGTTCATTGGTCCTCTCTGTCCAGAACTCACAAATTTCCTTTTTCCCTACTGATGTCTGCTTCCCATGAGCTGGATGCACTGGCCAACAGTGGTGGAATTTATCTCCTGATTTGGTATTTTGTCTATCCTTGGTATTTGTTTTTTTCATATGAATGCGAGTATTGTTCTTTCAAGGTCTCTGAAGAATTCTGTTGGGATTTCCATGAGGATTGCATTGAATCTAGATTTCTTCCAGTAGCCCTGCCATTTTTATTATGTTGATGCTACCCATCCAAGAGCATGGGACATCATTCCAATTTTCTGGTATCTTCTTCAAATTCTTTATTCAAAGACTTAAAGTTCTGTTTTTAATTGATTTTATTGATCTATACATTTTTTTCTGCTCCCCTTCCTTCTTCTCCCCTCCCCTTCCACCATCTCCCATGGTCCCCATGCTCCCAGAGTACTAAGGAGAGCTTGTCTTTTTCTACTTCTCATCTAGATTAGATACATGTATGTCTTTCTTAGGATCCTCAGTGTTGTCTAGGTTCTCTGGGGTTGTGAATTGTAGACTGGTTTTCTTTGCTTTATGTCTAAAAGTCATTTATGAGTGAATAATATGATATTTGTCTATCTGGATCAGGGTTACCTCACTCAATATGATGTTTTCCGGCTCTGCAAATTTGAAGATGACATTTTTTTGCTGTGTACTACTTCATTGTGTATATATACCACATTTTCCTTATTCATTCTTCAGCTGAGGAGCATTTAGATTGTTTCCAGGTTCTGGGTATGACAAACAATGCTGCTATAAACGTAGTTGAGCACATGTCCTTGTGGTACCATTGAGCTTCCTGTAGGTATATACCTAAACATAGTATTGCTAGGTCTTGAGGAAGGTTGTTTCCAGATTTTCTGAGAAATCGCCATACTAATATCCAAAGGGGCTGTAACCAGTTTGCACTCCCAACAGCAATGCAGGAGTGTTCCTTTTACCCCACAACCTCTCCAGCATAAGTTGTCCTCAGTATTTTTCATCTTGGCCATTCTTACAGGTGTAAGATGGAATCTCAGAGTTGTTTTGGTTTGCATTTCTCTGATGGCTAAGGATTTTCAATATTTTCTTAAGTGTCTTTTAGCCATTTTAGATTCCTCTGTTAAGAGTTCTATGTTTAAGTCTGTGCCCCATTTTTGTTGGATTATATGTTATTTTGATGATCAATTCCTTGAGTTCTTTGTATATTTCGGAGATCAGACCTCTATCTAATGTGGGATTGGTGAAGATTTTTCCCATTCTGTAGCAAAGAAAATCAGCCCATAATTCACAATCCCAGAGAAATTAGACAAAAATGAGGACACTAAGAGAGACATACATAGATCTAATTTACATGAGAAATAGAAAAAGACAAAATCATCAACTCTTAATGCTGTCAGGATATTAAGATTTGCCTTTAGGAGAGCTTTTTGTCAGTGCTTTTTGTATATCTGATTCTTGTCCTAATGTGTATATCATCAGTTTAAGTCATTATCACTGCTTTATATGTTTTCTGATCCCCCTTGTCCCAGTGACACCCCTTGTATGGCCTTCACTCATTTCTTCATTCAGTGGTTCATTTGTTCATTGGTCCAGAACTCAGGAATTTCCCTTTTTTCTACTGATGCCTGCCTCCCATGAGCTTGTCCCTTTTCTTCCTTTGCTCATCCACGTTTTCTTCTCTTCCTTTCTTCTTCCACACCCCTTCCCATCCTTTCTTGTTGCCTATTTCCTGTCCTGCACCTGTCTTTTGACCTGTGTATACCCCCTTCTGCCTTTTCTTCTAAGTCTTTCCTGTTCCCTCATTCTTTCCCTATATCATCTGCCCGTTTTTCCTTTACCCTTTAATCATTACATGCCCTTTTCTATTTCCTACTGCATTTCTCTATTTTGAGCACCATTTCATTGGTGACTTCCCCGTTTTCCTCTTTTCCCATTTTCTACTGTATTTTTCTCCTCCCATTTTAAAAATTCCCATTTCAAGGCAGGAGAACCTTCCTCAAATTTTCCCCCTTCTAAACTTTTCTCTTTTCTTTCTTTCTCTTTCTTTCTTTCTTTCTTTCTTTCTTTCTTTCTTTCTTTCTTTCTTTCTTTCTTTCTTTCTTTCTTTCTTTCTTTCTTTCTTTCTTGCCTTTCCAGCCACCATCAAATTTCCTTTATAATTTGTTTTGGTGTTTATTATTAATACCATCATCATCATCATCATCATCATCATCATCATCATCATCATTTTATTACTTTTATTTGCTTTCTCACCCATTTCCTCTCTGCACCCCATTTGCAATGTACCTAGTTCTATATTTCCTGACTCTTTGCAAATACTTCATTTTTCCCCTTCCTGCTGCCCTTCCCAGTCCTTTTCCCATGTTAGTTTTGTTCCCTGTGACCTTTGTAAGTAGGCTGGGCATACTTTCTAAAAGAAGAAAAACCATGGAAGGGATATGGAAATTCCTTCAGCTTCAGTCTCTGTTAAAAGATCCTCATGTGCTTTTCACCTAACCTGTCATTATAAATACTATGTAAGTTCTCATAGTGACCCTGCTACCCCACAGTCAGGTCGGTATTGAGGCTGAGTTCCAATTTCTCCATTTCGCACTACTTAGTAAACATCGGGAACTCACCAAGGCCAGCTGGCCTGGGTCTGAAAAAGCATGGGATAAAACCGGACTCGCTGAACATAGCGGACAATGAGGACTACTGAGAACTCAAGAACAATGGCAATGGGTTTTTGATCCTACTGCACATACTGGCTTTGGGGGAGCCTAGGCAGTTTGGATGCTCACCTTACTAGACCTGGATGGAGGTGGGCGGTCCTTGGACTTCCCACAGGTCAGGGAACCCTGATTGCTCTTCGAGCTGATGAGGGAGGGGGACTTGATCGGGGGAGGGGGAGGGAAATGGGAGGCGGTGGCGGGGAGGAGGCAGAAATCCTTAATAAATAAATAAATTAAAAAAAAAAAACAGGATGGGACCAGCTTCTGCAGCACAGGCTGAGGGCTTGGCCAACAGGCGCTGTGTTCCGGCCCTGCCAGTAGGGGGCGATGTAGAACGTTGCTCACTTATGGTTTCCAGAAGGCCCTGCTATGTTTGACTGACAGTTTGGGCCTTTGTGAAGGCTATTGCCCTGACTTGCTCATGTCCTTTGGGGTTTCTTGGCCAGCTCGTGGACTCTCTCACAGTTGTGGGCCCTCTGTATGGATGCCGAGTGCTGATTTTGGCCTAGTGGAGCTCTCTGCTCACCATGGCAGTGAGTAGAGTGTTTATTGAGATTCGTCCATCCCAACAACTCCCTTTCTCCTAAGGAGTCTCACTTTAGCGTTTCCTGTTGAGGGCTTTCTGGAACCTTCCCGTTAACCCCAGGGGTCGGACTCGGTGGTGTGCTTTCCCAAGTCCATTTTTAGTACATGTTTGGGTTGTTTATAACCATTCTTTCCATTCTTAGTAGTGTTTAAATGCTATAGCTGATTGTTGGGTGTCTCGGGAGTGTTTTTTGTTTTGTTTTGTTTTGTTTTTTGTTTCCCCTATCCAAACTCCTTTCCCTCTTTCTTACTTCCCAACAACTTTATCAGGCCTTTCACCCCTCCCCTCTACTATACCTAATTCCAGTCTCTGTTCCTCCTTTCCAGGCCTCCTCCTCTCCTCATCTGTCATTATTGCCTTCCCCCTCTCAGTTTTTCTGTCTCTAAATTGATTTCTCCCTGCCCAACCACCTCTCTCTTACTGTCCCCTCTCCTATGTGTCCTCCTCCCCTGCTTTTCCCTCACCACCCCTGCTAAGTTTTTCATCCCACTAGTTTTTAGAACCCTTCTTTCTTGTTCCTTCTGTTCTTTCCTTTTTCTTTCCCACCTTAACTTCCTTTATAATTCCCTCACCACCTTCCAAAGTCCCCATCTCTGCCTTCCTTTCCAAAACCATCACCTGTTTTCCCTTTCCCGGTTTCTTTCCCTGTTCCCATTACCTTTCTTCTTCCTATTCATGTCCCACCTCTTCTCTTTTCCCTTTCTTATTCTTGGCACCAGTTCTCCATTCCTTTTATATACCATTCCCTCTTCTGAACTCTTTCTCCTTTCCAATGCTTTAAGCTTTCTTTTTCTCCCCAGCCCTTTCTATCTTTCCTAATATATTTTGTGTTAATGTGTCTTTTCCCAGCACATTGTCTTTTCTAATCCTTTACCCTATATTCTGTTGAGTACCTTTTTCCCTGTTCCCATTGCTGTCTCTCTCCCCAACCCCTGTTCTCTAGGTTCCTCTTCCAATGTCTGAGTTTTCTGCTTTCTCAAACCTCTTCCCCGATCCTACAGTTTTCCTTCTTCTGTTTCATGTCTCCTTTCCAACTCCCTTCTCCCCTTCCAGTCCCTTTGTAGCTCCTTTTCCTCTTTCCTTTTGTTTTCTCATCTCTGCTTTTCTCCACATTTCCCCATCCTTAGGGCTCTGTATTTCAGGGTACTTTTGGGGTAAAAGTAGTGTAGCAGAAAGAATATACCTGTTGCAATGGATGATCCTTGGAGAATCAGGTGTTAATTGTGTGTTTTCACTTTTAACAATATGTAAAGTATTATTTTAATCTCTGTTCTTATGTCCAGCACTGGATTGTGCCAGTATTAATGTGTTTGTTTCTTTGTACAGATGTCACATAGCCTTTGACTGTGGTATTATTTTATGAGCAGGTCCTCATTTAGGATGAATCTTTTTGTCAGTTTTGGATTGAATCATTCTCTCCATCCTTCCCTAGTGCCCTGCCTTCTTCCCTCCCTCTTTTCCTCCCCCTGGTTTTCTCTCTGTGTGTCATTCTCTGTCTGTCTCTATCTCTCTCTTTCTCTCTGTGTGTATGTCTTTTGTATATTCTCTGCTGTTTTCAGTATTTGGGCCTGACCATAGGAGCCACCGGGAATGGTTTTAGAGGTGTGTTTATGAGTAGTATGTATGAGAGAGACTTAAGTTGACTCTTGTACTCCATAGCGAAGGCTTACAATATTTTCTAAAGTGAGCCTAGGCATTTTTCTTAAGAAAAATATGTAAGGATTTCTGTTATTCTGTATTCTTATCATCACTTAATATTGTCAAGCTTTTATGTTGTGCCAAGTTGTTTGGTGTTTATAATGAGTTGTTTATGGTATCATCTGTATTTTATAATTGCGTACATATAGTCCAAGAAGTTTTATCATTTTTAGCCCACCTACACCCTTTCTCACTGTCTTCTTCCTGCTGAACCCTTTCTTCCCCCAAAATACCTTTTCTACCTCTACACGTTTCTCTTTTGTGTGTGGATTTCCCACTGTAAAAAGAATCTTACCTGGGAAAGGTTTGCAAATCACCAATCTGTGGGCATAATTCTGGGTATTTAGCAGGCTGTTAAACATATGGTGGTTCTTTGAATTCCCATCTAACAGCTGTAATGTTGAACTTTAATTTCTCTGCATACAGCTTGACTTAAATACCCTTGACAAGGATGATTCTCCTATTTGGGGGAATTGGCGCTCACTCTTTTACTTAGGAAAAAAAAAGCTTCATTAGAAAATTCAATAGAAAAGGAATGGTGAAGGAGGCACTTGCTTTGATAGCCAGTTCTGGCTGACTCTGTGCTTAAGGAATCCTTTCTTATTGGCTTTCTAAGGATCTGGAAGTGTATGTCAGGGTCAGTGAGGCCCACTCTCAGTTTTTGTTTTCTGTTATCATGGAAAAAGGTTAAGATCTTCAATTTATTTTTCTGGGTTTTTTATTCTTGTAGTCAATATAATTACATGATTTCCCTCCTTTCTTTCTTCCTTCCAGACCTTACAATATATTTCTCCATGCTGTCTTTCCAAGTCAGGACCTCATTTTCATTAATTATTTTTTTTGATGGTTTTATTTATTTAGGATTTCTGTCTCTTTCCCGCCACCACCCCCCATATCCCTCCCCCTCCCCCAATCAACTCCCCCTCTCTCATCAGCCTGAAGAGCAGACCAGGTTCCCTGCCCTGTGGGAAGTACAAGGACCTCCCACTTCCTTCCAGGTCTAGTAAGGTGAACATCCAAACAGCCTAGGCTCCCACAAAGCCAGTATTTATTTTTACATATATTTATATTCATTTATTTTTAAATCTCATAGGCTCTGCTATTTTGTTTGGCTCCATTTTGTTTAACCTCATTCTGAAAGTCTTTTATTTTTTATCACATTGTGTGTCTGTGCTTTTGTGTGTCAGAGAACACATGTTGAAGTCAGAGCACAAATTTTTGACTCTGTAAAAACAGAGTCAGTTTTTACCTTGAAGCAGCATCTCCCTTGTGTTTGTAGCTGCACCGCATAGTCCATGCTAGCTGTCTGTGGACTTTCTAGGCACTTCTACTATCTTCACCTCCCATATCCCCCACAGGATTACTGAGATTACAGGCATGAGCCCCAGAATCTAGCTTTTTATGGGTTCTGGGAATCAAACTCTGGTTTTTAGGTAGGTAAAAATTTTCCTTGCTTAGGTCCCTTCTGAGTAAAAGTTAAAAATCCAGAACCCATTTTTCTGATTGTTATCTTTTGTAGCAGTTTTTCTATGCCTGTCCCTAAGGATCCTGGAAATTACGAAAACAAAAAAACAATTCTTATTATAGCAATATGACATCCAGTTAACATGTTTGTTAAAGCATAGATCTATAGCCAAGTATCTCCTTTAAAAGACCAAACTAGGTATATCTGTTATTTATATCTGAAGACTGAATGATATGTTAGTTAAGTTTTTTATTTTTGTTTATTTTGTTTTGTGCTTGTTTGCTTTAGTTATGTTTTGTTGTTCTTTAGGTATTGCCACACAGGTCAGTCTTATCTCAAACTTTCAGTCTTTCTGCCTCCTTCTCCTGAGCATGCATTGCTTCAACTCCTGACTTGAGCAATTAATTGTTCCTTTCTCTATACATACGTTTTATGAATCTCTTCAATTGTATGCCAAATTTTCCTCATGTGTGTGTTTTGTTTTTATTATGAGTTTTTAGCCTGGATTCATTGCACATTCCTTTAATCCTAGTACTCAAAAAGTACAGGCAGGCTGATTTCTATGAGTTCAGGGTCAGTGTGGTCTCCATATTGAGTTCACAGCCTAGCAAGGGCTACACAGTAAAATCCTGTTTCAAAAAAAATTCTGAGTTTCAATATACTATGACATTTTGTTACACTGTACTGTTAAAAGAGTGCATCTTACTCTTGTAAGGTACTCAGGTTCAATTCCCACTACCCATATGACAGTTGCATTTCTAGTTACAATTGTAACTCTAATCCCTGGGGATCTGACACTCACTTCTAGCCTCCTTGGGCATAGCTAATAAGTGATGCACAGATACCCATACAAACAAAACACACACATAACATTTGCAAAAGTGTAAATTTTTTAACCTAATCTATTTCTAGTTGATTTGAAGCCAAGGTAGATCTTGAAGTTGAAATACTTTTTAATCAAAGTCTTAAATAGCTGGGACTACAGCACCTATTTTATTTTCTGGATCTGAATACATGCATGTAAATTTTTATTATTTGCTATTAATTTTACTACTTTCATTTTTATTCATTCTTTGCATCTCATTTATAGGATTGTGATTTCTTCATAAATAAGTAGTCTTATGTCATGGAAGTTCTTTTATATAGCTGTTAAAATTGTGTGTTTTCTTGTGATTTCACAATTGATTAGGTTTGTTAACAAATAATATAATTTGAGAAAGAAATGTGGGGATCTAAAAAATATGAAACCTCATTTTCATTATGAAATGACTAATGATTTTCCTCTGAAGACCAAGAGTCAAAATATAGATGAAATCATTTAGAATAATATGTGGTATGCCACTCAAAATCTTATAAAATGTTCAGTAAAAACTAGGTTAATACATTGGCTTATGAAATAAGGTATCAGGAGCTTTCCCGCCACATTTCTGAGAACCCTTTATAGCTTACCATAGGATGTTTAAAGGTTATTTCTCTTGTTTGTTTCTTTGACGTTGTCAGGGACCAGGCTCGACTAAAATCCTACTCACCAGGGTAGATCTTAGGAATTTTTCCTAATGCGAGCTTTCTGCCGACGCAAAAATCCCAATCAAGCCAAATCACAACAAGCCAAATTTTAAAAAAAATATCCAAGTTTAATGGGATTCCTCTGCTCTCGGGTAATCCTGAGGAGGAACCGGGAGGACACCCATGCAACTACCAGGGGGAGGGAAAAAAGAGACCACGAGGAAACTTTCCAACGAAGCAGTTTAGATAGACTGAGGGCATGGTCAAGATTTTGACGGGCTCATCTTGACCCTCCTCCAGGGAGGGGTCAAGACTTGGTGGGCACAGGGACAGGGCCTCCGAAGATGGAGGCCAGAGACCGGGGTTTACATTCTAGACTGTATAAGGGGTAACAGGAAGCTTAGGGGATATTGTGACTAACATTTAGGCTCTCTTAGGAAAAAGTGGCATTGACTCAAGTCTGGCTACTCCTGCAGGCATAGGGCAACATGGGAAGGGGGAGAGCTAGGTGTTGGTGTTTCCATGCTCAGCAAGAGGTGTGGCTGGAAAGGCATCCTGTGTACTATCATTCAGGAGACGTCAGGCATCTGTTCCTTGGGAGAGGTGTGAAGGCAGGTGTCAAGTGTCCTGAGTAGGTGCCTGCTTGAGCCTGGAGAGATGGTACAACATGCGTGTCCCTGGAGCTTGGTAGCCGGGGTGATGGTGAGGAATACCATGTGAGGTCCTGTCCATCTCCATCGAGGTTCGAGAGACCTAGGGGTTAACTGTTTGAGGAGTACTCTGTCCCCTGGGGAGAGCGGGGCAGGTTTAGGGGCATTAGAGACCACTGGTCTGGGGCAGGGAGACAACTGTTAGTATGAGAATGGAGAAGGGACCTTAAAAGGGAGAGGTAGGGTAAGGTACCCTGCCAGTGGAGGAGTTTGGACTGGGAGGTGATAGTTAAGGAGAAAGGGCCTGCCATAAAGCAGCTCAAAAGGGCTCAGGCCCATAGGGGAACATGGGGGTGGTCCTGAGGCGAGTAAGGGCAATGGGAAGAAGGGAGGGCCAAAATAACCTGAGTTCAATGGAGAGCTTGGTTAGCTGTTGTTTGATGAGTTCATTGTCCCTCTCCACCTCTCCCGAGGATTGTGGATGGTAGGGGGTGTGGAATTTTCAGGAGATGTTGAGAGCTTCTGATATGAGCTCCATGACCCTGGAGGTGAAGACTGGCCCATTGTCTATCTGGATGTGTTCGTGGGACACCAAACCAAGGAATGATATTGTCCAGGAGTACCTGAGCCACTACATCTGCTGTTTCCCTGGAGGCCAGAAACGCTTCTATCCTTCCAGTAAATGTATCCACAAGTGTTAAGCGATCACAGAGTTTTTTTATGAGTAGCCATATGAGTGAAATCAACCTGCCAATCTTCACCCGGTTCGTGTCCACGAAGCTGGTATGTGGAGAGCCCCTTGTGGGTTGGCCTGGGCACACGTATGGCAAGAGTAGTGAACCTGTAAAATAGAATCTCAGAGATGGGTGGGGTCAAAATGGGACTCCAAGAAGAACAAAGCTTTGGGGAAGTGGCTAAGGATATCTCGACCCGGTAAAGGTGCTGGGAAAGCAGGTATCACTAAGAAAGAATGAGAGAAAAATTGTCCTGCAAGAATGCAGGGCAGTGTCAAAGTTTTAATTGGGGAGTTTTAAGTTTTAAGAGGAACGGGTCCCATCCACCCCCATAACTAAAATTGGTGAGGGGAACGTAAGGCCCGAGTGAGATGTTAGAAGAGAATAGGTAGCTCCTGTGTCCAAAGTAAAAGTAATGGACTTACTTGCTACCTGCAGCTTTACCCTAGGCTTGGATAGGGTTACGGGATATACCAAGTCTGGGCAGTGCCAATCCTCTGCAGGGCTGAGAAGTTCAAAGGCTGGCACAGTTTCACTTGCCCATGTTGGTGAGGCCAGACCCTTGTTGCGTGTCATAGAGGACAAGCCTGCATGGGGGCATTGTGATTTCCAGTGTTCAGGTTGCTGGCAGATAGGGCATAATGTCAGAGGAGGTGTAGTGCAATATTGTGTCCATGACCATTTAGGCCACACTTGAAACAGCTTGCCTGTGAGGTTGATTTAGGCTGGGCTCTATCAAGGTAGAGCCCTGTGGTTGGCTTCCCTTGTCCCCCTTCCTGTAACCTTAGGGCAGCTGCTAAAGCCTGGGCCTGTATGTTAGCTGCCTGTTGTAGCCTTGTTTGTTGGGAAGACTCAGCTGTTTCTTCTCAGGCATTAAAAACTTTAAAGGCCATTTTCACCAATTCTCGTATAGGGTTTTGGGGATACTTCTCAACGTTTTTAACTTTAAGCAGAAGGTTTAGTAGAAAAGGAACCTAGCCACTTTACTGTCTGAGAGAGATCTGGAAGAGAAAGGGGAATATGAACTTTCATAATGTCATTGACTCCCGCCTCCTCCCAGAGAGGACAGAGAAGGGCAGAGCTGTGGTGGGATCTAGTATGGGAGGAGACTGGGGAGGATTTGGAGTGGCATATGTAAGCACCCATTCGTCTTTACGGTGACAAATTTTTTTAGGTCCTGGAGGATAGTATTACATAGGGAAATTAGCCATTTGGGACAGATTGTATCGGACAGGTCCAATTTTATAGAATAAAAATAACATTCCGTAAAGACGAATGGGTGCTTACATATGCCCATGGTGTTTGGGCTCTGCGCTCTTGCCCTTCCATTAGTAGCCAGTGTCTCGCAGCACCAGTCTTGGTTGCTAAGGCTGCAACGCCTCCAAATTCCCAGTCATCTGGGAATTGGGACCCAGACAATTCCAGCTGGACTATGCAGCCAGAGGCACTGGCCCCTCCCCGACTCCCTCAAGCCCACATACCCAACTCCCCCTGTTGTAGAGCAACATTCTCCTCATTTCTCTTTTCGGTCAACCCCCTCCCTTCCCAATCCAGAAGTTCAAGGTCAACTTCCACCTTCCCCCTCCCCCTCCTACCTTATCTCCCTACCCTTGTACCCCCTCCTCTGCACCCTGGGCTAGCCACTCCAAAATCCTCCCCAGTCTCCTCCCATACTAGATCCCACCACAGCTCTGCTATTTTTGCAAAAGATGTGGATTTGGTTCCCAGAACCCATATCAGGTAGCTCACAGCATTAACTCCAATTCCTTAGATTTGATGCCTTCTTCTGGCCTCTTTGGGTACAACAAACTCCTGGTATACATAGAGACAAGCCGAGTAACACACACATACACCCACCATTTTTAAAAAGAAACAAAAGACTATATATGTATATTTATGCTCATTAATAAGATATCAAGAAAAAGCATAACTAATTCATAGTAATAGGAATGAGAGTAATATCATTTGAGTTGGAAGGATGTTCATCATTGGGAAGAATCCTGAAGAGATTTTCTGGGTTCTAGAAGAAAGGTGGGGGATGATGGCTCAAATGGAGAATAAACATTATGAAAAGAGTAAAATCAAAATTAGTGTGTTTTGTGTTTTTATGTTCAAAGGACCACTTTTCAGCTGACAAAGTGCTTTTCCATTTCATCCAATATTCCATGATATAGGTTCATCTCAAACTGATACATGAAGGATGCGATATTTGGTCCTACTTCCTTTTAACAGATCTTATAACATCTTTCTCTTTTCTCTTTCTCAAATTTTCTCACTCATCTTGCTGTCTCTATTTATAACAAAGCTGCATACAGCATACAGTGAGAATTCAGTAAATAACCTGTTTGAATAAAGGACTGAGTGATCATATTGAAGGCTAAATGTAGTATAATGTAGTATTTATGGAATCCATGCCAGTTTTCACAGCCTGTAAAACACTTGGCTTGACTAGTTAGCTCTTATGTCAGGTATTTTGTTATTACAGACTAATATACTTTTATAATGTGAGGATTGGTTAAACAAAATCCATGTGGTTTTCTGATCAGTTTGACCAGTGTTTTCTCATCTGTGACTTAAATGCCATTTATTTCTTTGCCACTGTTTATAATTTTTTAAGTAGAGGCATAGGATTGGTTGTAAATAAATAACTAATTGATGGAGCTTGGAACTTGGATTTTAGACAATAACTAAGAGCTCCGAGTACAGTCATGTCTTCCTTTCACCTGTTAGGCTAGCTCTATGGCTTCCTAGCTGAATTCATTTTGTGTTACTTTTCCAGAGAAATTACTATTTTGAAGCTATAAAAAAATTGTCAAAACCAATAGTAATGCTAAAGTCAACTCATAGCTTTTTGATATGTGCTTTCAGTTTAATAATGATATTAAAAGTTTTTCAAGAATCTAAAGGTATTTGTAAACTTAGTTAACTCTTAAGTACTTTATTAGTTATTTATTGCCTACCATGTGGTTTTTATCATCAAGGTGGAAATAGACAAGTGCTGTTTACTAATTACAGCTTGAATCTCTAATTTCTGCCTTTTGTGTTGTAATAAGAAATACATGATGTAGGAAAAACATTTTTTATTAATTCATCCTAGATTTTTAACTTTATGTTTGCAAATAGTACTCAGTATAAGCTATAGCATGTGTATTGATAAAATTATGGGATAAACTTACCTAGAAAAATACTATCTTTTTATTCTGCTTGATTAATATTAAACACTAAAGAAAATTTCAAAAGGAACTAACCAAACGCACTTGAAATACAGGATTTGGCAATGGATTTTGATTAAGACAAGAGTGTGGTAGAGCAGTGTGTCAATAAAGTCATAATAGGTTTTGGTCTGAGTCAAGAGAACTATCAGAGAAAATTAATAGGAGTAAATCTGTTGCTTACTTGATAAATTATGAAAATGTGGATTATTTCAGCCATAGTTCTTACTCTTTCAGTCCAAAGAGTCTTCTCTGTAAATTAATGAAATTTGTTACACACGTGTGTAACACATACTGACCTCTCTCACCCCAGGCTCTCCTCAGTACCTCTGGCTATCCTCCTTCTTTACAAATCTTTTTTATCATTTTCATGCCTGTTCATTTTGTTTAGTGACCCACTAAGTTTAACCAGAAATGTCAATGTAACCATAGGTTTAGGACTAAATCCTGCTGGCTGGTGGGTGGGTCAAGCTGTAGGTACATAATTTAAGACAATGACTCCTCCCCCCCCCCACTTTTTTTTTTTTATAATGCATCAGTAGTTACTAGTTTAGCCGTGAAGGCTAGAGGCCTAAGAGCCCCTTCCATGACTGGTTGTTGACAGGTCCAGTCTTTTTGTGTGGGATCCAGTTTAGGTAACTGCAGTTGCTATGCGTTTGATTTCAATGGTTTTATCATAGCTAGAAGATGACATTTTCAATACTTTACCCTATTTCCTGGCTTTTACATATTTTCTGTCCCGTCTTCTGTATTGTTCCCCAAGCCTTCGATGGGGGTCGTATAAATGTCTTGCTTTAGGGTTGAGCCTTCTGCTATGACTTATACTCACTGTTCATGAGGCTAGTAGAAGTTGTGACTCAAGAGTCTTATTTCTAATTTTCTAGGTAATATTTATTCAACACCATAATGAAAGTATTTATTCTTCCAGTTTATGAATTATCAGATTCTTACTACATATAAAATACTACCATATAGCGTAAAAGAGTGATGTTCTGATCTTTGCTAACATTATTTATAAAAGCAGTCTCTATTTTAGCAAAGGAGGGAAAATAGGGTATAAGTACCCCCAAATAATTATTATTGAAAGTTTATATGTATAGGATATGATGAAACCATATGACTGATGACAAAATTGGAAGGTTTGTTAGAAAATGTTCTAAAAGATGTTCAGAAACTAACTCTGACACTTAACTTGCTATGTGAAATTCATTTTCCTCATCTATAATGTGAGTATAAGAATATCTAACCTCATAACATTTAAAATATTTTAGGTTTAACTTCATTTTTTAATTTAATATTTTATATTAACATTGACTTCATTCAGTTTAAAAGGATTTGAAAACAGTACTTTTACATGACTTTTGTTTATATTTGTTTTTGAAATAGTGGTCTTACTATGTAGCCCAAGTTGACTTTGAATAGAAGAAAAACTATAAAATTACTGTAATTTCAAAACAACTCAAAACTACACACACACATACACACACAGTTTCTTCTAATTCAGTAATGAAAACAGTGAAAAAAGAATTTTCTGTAGCGTACAACGTGGACTTTTATGTTTTGTTTAAATATCTCAATTTCCTTTTTGTATATATACTATGTATAGTAATTCTTAGATTTAAGTGTCTTAATACTTGAATACTTTCACATAACTACTTTATTATACTATGAAGGGAAAACACATTTGAACTTGAAATGGTCTCCTGTCTGAAATCCAATAAATAAATGTCCTCTGAAGGAGAAAATTTCCATACTATTAAAGATTTGATTTTATGTTTAATAAAGTTTCTGTAAATATGATCATCTTCAGGAAGAGAGGTTGCCAGTTACTAGGAAGAAATAAAAAATTTAATACCACACTATTTTGAAAATCTTCAGGTGGCAGGCCTCTTCTGTTTCAAGAGTAGGTACACCAAGGAGTACATTCTATTTTACTGTCTTAGGAACTGCTGGCTTCTTCTTAGGGAGACCAAAATTATTTCCCTGTTGTCCTTAGAACTAGCAATGCCTGTACATAATGTGCTAACATCTTTGAGGAGCTTGCATTTGTTTGGTACTGCAAAAGCTGCATATGAAAATAATTTTATTTTATACTTAGTAAATGGATATATTCTTTGTTGTGGATATATGCTTTTTGTTTTAGGCTCTAACTTAAGAATTATAATTTTGAAAGTCCATTATACATTAAGGTAATAACAGATACAATATCTACATTCAGTTTTGGAAAAAGTTGTAGAGAGAGGAGAAGAGCTATCAATAGTTTACTTTTGTTAACATGGCAATTGTGTATTTTCCTAACAAAACTTTGAAATTGGCTTATAATAAACTCAGAACTAGAGGTGCATATTTTCTCTGAATTTCTATTTGATATATGTTGTGCAGATTGATAGGGTGTTTTAGGTCATTTTTTCCTTCCTCTCTTCAGAGTGATCTTCACTTATACTACAGGTTCCTCCCAGGTTAGAAAGCATGTGGAGTGGCAATTCCAAATTGCACTATTTATTACCCTTCTGGGCCCTCTCAAATGTGAACAAATGATTTCTGTCACTGGGCTGGTGTAGTGTCTTTTAGTTTAAGCATAAATTAAGAAGAACAACAAAATCCAGAAAGTGGGACTAGGAGGGCATTGGTGTAAAAAAAAAAAAACCCATGGTTAAGAGGGATAAAGGTGAAAACGTTGGAGCCACAAAAGGATGGAGTGAGTGCCTTTGCTCAAATTCCTGTATAGGAACTAAGCTCAATTTTTCTTGCTCCTTGGACTTACTTTCCTGGGGAGGCATTTACATTTTGGGGTCAGTGGCCAAAGCAAGAGTCTGACAGGCTGATGGGAGTGAGTTTCCAGGATGGAACTTGATGCTAGACTCCAGGGCTCTTGGGTGCAAGGGCTGCTGCTAGGTAGTTTTTTTCTCTTTCTTTTTTTTTTTTTTTTTTTTTTTGGTTATGGCTGATAAGGAAAAACTGCCAAAAGGACTTTTCAGGGTCGCCATGTCTCTATGGTGGCCACTGCTTGGATAAGCACAAGCAGGTTGCTGGGTCCAGTACTCAAGCTCCATCAAGGCAGCCCGCTGAGGGTGTGTTTGCAGCCAACACAGGGCACTTAGCCTGCTGTGGGAGGGCGGGGTGGCTATATCGGTTGTGGGGCATGCGCGGCTCTGAGCGCGGCTTCTCAAAAATGGCGGCGGCAGTGTGAACTCTGGTGTCTGCTCCGGGAACTAGCATGACAGAAGTTTTTTTGCTAGGGCGGAGGAGACCCGAGGTGCGTGGTGCCCCTGGCCCCCCATGGGGAGTGGCTACTAAGTTCTGGCGTTGCAGTCCTGACGGCTGTCTGCAGGGCGGGCGGTGGGGAGCCTTAGGGGCACGTCCTGCGCTGGGAACGCCCCCTTATTGCCGCGCCAGCGTCCCGCCTCAGTTTGTCCCAACACCCGTCTCACACCCCTGGACTCTTTACCCCAGATGCCAAGGCTGCAGGGTCTCACTTAGTGTTGGCTGTAGGCCACTTTGGCTGCTAGTGCTCAGTGCTGCCCTTCACACTTGCTCGGAGCCCCTCCACCGGCCCGTCTTGCTGCAGGCATTCTGGCCCCTGGCCCAGCTCCCTCGGAGGGCCCCTCTCCTGCAGTGCCGACAGCGCCCTCTGCAATTCTCCCCAGGGTAGGTGGGACCAGGCTGAAACCTGGGGGCTTTGAGGGTGGTTGGTAGGGTTGAGTGGGGCAGAGGATGACTTCTTTGCAAGGTTTGGGTTCAGATCAGGATTTGGGAGGTAACTTGGATTTGCGGAGGGGATGTCAGCCTAGAAAGATGCGCCTGTGGCCTGGAGCCCGCGCGGGTCTGGTGCCAGGTGTGTGCCTTGGGGCTCCTCGCGGGGGTGGGGTGAGGTGGGGGTGGGGGGTGTTGGCTCTTTAGAGTGGATACCTCCTGGATGAAGTCGAATGGGAAGGCATGGACAGACTCCTCCTGAAAGGGTTTAGGCGAGGGGATGTACTCAGTCAAGGTTTGAGAATAGTGACCACTGTTCCTTCCATTTGAAAACAGCCCTGTAAAGGTTCCCCGCCTTTATTGATTTTTTTTTAATCCTGACTAGAATTCCAAGAGTCTGGAAAAAAAGATACTAGATATTAGGAGAATTTGGGATCTAATCCAACTCATTTATTTATTTATTTATTGGTGTCTTGAGCCACATATGTAGCTACAAAGACGAAGAGTAATTGCCCCTCTCCCCTCCCCTCCAGTCCTGTGTTGTATGTGGGCAGCTCACATACTTACTTATAGGTTCCCATCTGAGAATATTGATGTTTTAAAGAAGGTTGTTAAACATTTGTCATTCATCACAAAGTATGATTACAATTAGAAATGTCTATGTTTGAAAAGTGAGAACATTAACCTTTAGTATTTACCTTTAGGGTGACTTTAGAATGTCTTTTGAAAGTAAATGGATTGGTTACCAAGGGTAAACTGAGGCAGGAAAAATATCTTTTGGTGTATGATTTTCAAAAATATTGGAGATGCTTTTTTCTCAGAGAACTTCAGCTGTTGCAGTCTCAGTGTTTCCAGGGACATTATTATTATTTTCAGTTTGAGGAAGAATATTGGAAGATGTACTTGAGTACAAGGAGGTTTTTTTAATAGTAGTTATTGGCACATACTTAATTTTGTCTAATGATTGCTTTGAAATGTTTTCACTAATGTCAGTTTTACCTTTGTTTTGCCATTCTGTTTTTCTTCATTAAGTAACCTTTTTGTAATGATGGGTGTTCTTTTAAGCTGTTTGTGGTTTTCTGTATTTAATGGGAAGAATGCGAAAATAAGCTTTTGAAAGTGAGTCTAGTTAGGATTTTGAGACGGCAGTGAGTTTGTTACCTTACATAGATCTATAGCTTTATCATTTTAAAAATAATCGGAATTTATAAAAGGACTTAGTCAAATCATTATAAATAGCTTTGAAAATTTTGAATAAGATGTCTGTCCACAAACTATGTAAGTTCCTTATGCGCGTGTTTACCCCAGAGAACTCCTTTGCTTTAGATTTGTAGTTAGGGGAAGAAAAGATTACCGTGACTGGTTTTGCACTATCTGTATGAGGCTGTTTTAAAATTGATGATGTCATGAATGTACATAGTTGCTCTTAAACATCGATTCTTATTTGTCACGAGGCATTTGATCAGCCTTTTTGATTTATGGCTCAGTTAACAGGTCTTCATTAAGCACCTGTGCTTTTTATTTTATGGAATTCACTCAGTTTAAGGTATATTTATTCAAAGCCCATTTTGTGTTTCAGTTTCTGGGTGTTTAAGGTAACCAGTTCCACCAGTAGTACCTTATTCCTGTATATTTCAAGGTTGCTAAGGAAATCATAATTGATATAGAACATGTATTTCTTTGCCTAATGGTTAAATTTGAGTATTTTTGCCACTGTTCTTTACATTTTGGTTGTAACCAAGAATTATTTTTGATTAGGCCTGTGGGAGTCGGGTATTTTTGCTAATATTAGTTGAAATCAGTATGCATATTAGAAATTGGGTATTTTAAAATGATAAACAATTGCACATTTATGACCAAGTAGCTTACGTTATAACTAGATTTAAAAAGTACTTTTATTATTTCGAAATATATCTTAAATCTCCCTAAAGCCAAAATAATAAGGCTTATGATAGTCAGTTACAGACTAGATGTGACGCTCATTTTTTTGAGTGTGTTCCTTTTTAGCTGCCTGCCTGTTCCTCCCAGATGCTTCCTATCATCTCTTTTCCTGCCCCTCTTCTCTTCTGTTAGTGTCTGTTTCCGCATTAGTGAAATGGTCTGGGTAATCCTGGGCTGTCTCAAGAAGAAATAATTGATGATGGTAAAGTGCCTTAAAAGACTGAGTAAATACTAGGTCTTTTGAATGAAAATGACTTATCCCCTTGTTCCATTATAAGTTAGTTCCAAATACAAACTTTTAGTTTGAATTCTTATGGGGGGTATTTTACTTGAGATTTTTATTGCCACTCTCTTTGGGTTAAGTGGAATACTGGGGTAAATGCAAGAGGATCCTCTGTTCTTTGAGCTACTAGTCACCTTTTAGAAACAAAGCCATTAATATCAGAGAGTTAGTCCATGGGATCTTCAGATTAGAAGTGATTGTAGAATTTGAAAACCTGGAAACTTGACAATAGTCAATGTTGGTGATTTTAAAAGTTCACCTTTAATGGAAAGTCTTGATACTCCTTTTTCCTGAGGGATACAGAAGAATGCCAGTTAAACTTACTAACTCCAATGTTGTATAATTTACTTATTTAATTTTATAAATATAGGAATAAAATAGTGTTAAGTATGTTTTTCACACTTAGTAGCTTGGGCTTTGGTTACTTGAGGCATAGAAATACCTTTACCTCTAATGTCTTATTTGTGTAAAGTCTAACAGAAATGATAGTAAATTGAGAAACAATCTAAGATTTGAAATGGCCAAAACCACAGAGAAACCCTGTCTCGAAAAACCAAAAAAAAAAAAAAAAAGATTTGAAATGGGCATATGTTATTGGGTTTTCATGAGTAAGGCATTTTTGGTTATTTTGCCTTTGTTACCTGGTATAAGTATACCGTGGTAGCCATAGAAATAATAGTGATGGTGTTTATATTGTGATTTCTATTAAACATAATGTCCCTAAATCTTTCTCCTGCTTTTGTTTTGGGCATCTGGTGGGATTTTTTTTTAACATGAAATGAGGATAACTTATTATGCGAAAAATTGAGTGATTTTGAGTTCACACAGCTGCATATGCTGGTGTTTTAGAGACTATATAGACTCTTTAAAATGTTAAAAAGTGGAGTAAACTTGTTGAATTTTTGTGTGAGTAAAGAGCTGGGAAATATTTGAAGATAGAGAACACTTAACTCCTCTACTTGTAACTTGTGTTTATGGCTGTGGGTCTGCCCCTTCCTAAGTTTATGGACCAAATTGTTCTAAGAGCGGAAAAAGAGTGCTCACCTTTTATAGTAACTTACCATTGTAAATTTCCAAAGGGACAGACACTGCAGTTCTATGATATACTTGAGGATACTTTTCATTTCTTGGGGAACAATTTGCATGTCTTGCTTTTTGTCTTCGGAATACACATCACAGTTTTCACAGCATTTGTTTCTCAAAAGGATTAGCTAGTTCAGAATTCCAGACATAAATAACTCTATTTGATATGTACCTTGTAGCCTTTATTAGTTATTTAAGAATGAATGTTGTCAAAGTCCTTGGTTTTAATATTTGGTCACTTTTCCTACCTTTTATCAGTTTTGGCTAGCTTTTATTTTTATTTATATATACTTAAATTCAAACACTAATTCAAATGTACTTAAGTTTTCTTTTGAACACAGAAATATCCTTGTTGCTGTGAAACTGGGTTTTTTTCCTTTGAAAATAATTTAAAGAGTATTATTTGGATTACACTTTAAAGTTATTTTGAAGTAATGTCCATATTCAATTTTTACTGACTTGATAGAGTTTCATAAATATGCTCAGATAAAGCAATCTTTGTAATCATTGTTGAGATAAAATAGACATAGTGACAAATACATATGTGTATTCCTTAACTTTATATTACTTTATAACTTATTTTTTTCATTTTAGATTTCAGAAGTTATAGAGCTATTTAAATGAGTAGTTTGAAGATACCTGCTACATGTTTGATATAGTGTCAGGGATGTTTCGTTTTCTAGTCACTTTAGATTTTAGTTTACTGCATGCTTTTCTCCACTGATGTTTAGTAGGCACGGTTGTCATCATTTCCATTATTTCTTGTTGGACTGCTGTTAGAAACCATAAATCTAGGTTGCACTGATAATAGAAGCAGGCTGTAACTTGATCTATGTCTTTTGTCAAAGTATAACACCATGAGCTGCCTGTAGTAAATTGACATGCCATGCCATTAACTCTAGCCCTTCATAAATGTCAGTGGGCAGCAGGTCTTCGGGTAATTAGCTTGCGGCTGTGCTTTAAAACCGTAGGAATTTACAACTATAAACTGGAATTTTGGTAACCCTTGACTTGTATTTCATTTATCTATTCTCTTATATAAAATGCTGCCTGACTGTGTACAGAACTTCCACATGAATAATTTTAAAATGGCAAGTGATTCTTTAATTTGTAAGTTATAATTTTTTTTTAATTTTTTTTATTGCGAAAAGAAGAAAAAAAACATAAACAAAAAAACAAGTTTCCAACTCCTCCCAGCCTCCCATTTCCCTTCCCCTCCTCCCACCCTTCTCCCCCTCCTCCCACCCTTCTCCCCCTCCTCCCACCCTTCTCCCCCTCCCCCCACTCCTCTCCCCCCCTCCCTCTCCAGTCCACAGAGCAGTCCAGTTTCCCTGCCCTGTGGTAAGTCCTAGGTCCTCCCGCCACCATCCATATCTAGGAAGGTGAACATTCAAACTGGCTAGGCTCCCACAAAGCCAGCACATTAAGTAGGATCAAAACCCCCTGCCATTGTCCTTGGTGTCTCATCAGCCCTCATTGTTCGCCATGTTCAGAGAGTCCGGTTTTATCCCATGCTTTTTCGGTCACAGTCCAGCTGGCCTTGGTGAGCTCCCCGTAGATCAGCTCCACTGTCTCAGTGGGTGGATGCACGCCTCGTGGTCCCGAAGTCTTTGCTCATGTTCTCCCTCCTTCTGCTCCTCCTTGGGACCTTGGGAGCTCAGTCCAGTGCTCCAGTGTGGGTCTCTGTCTCTATCTCTATCCATCACCAGATGAAGATTCTATGATGATATGCAAGATATTCGTCAGTATTGCTCTAGGATAGGGTCATTTCAGGTTCCCAATCCTCAGCTGCCCAAGGAACTAACTGGGAACCTCATCTTGGGCACTAGGGAGCCCCTCTAGGGTCAAGTCTCTTGCCCACCCTAAAGTGGCTCCCTTAACTAAGAATTGTGGTTCCGTGCTCCCCTATCCACCTTTCCTTTATCCCAATTCTCCTGTTTCCCAGGTCCCCCCTCCTTCCCTTCTACCTTTTCTCTCCCCATCTCCCTTTACCCCCATCCCACCCCATCCCCAAGATCCCATTTTCTCCCCGGAAATTTGGTCTACTTCCCTTAGCCAAGAGGACAACTATATGTTTTTCCTTGGGTTCACCTTCTTACTTAGCTTCTTTAGGTTCACCTCTTGTAGACTCCGTGGTCCTTATTTATGGCTAGAAACCAATTATGAGTGAGTACATCCCATATTCATCTTTTTGGGTCTGGGACACCTCACTCAGGATAGTGTTTTCTATTTCCATCCATTTGCATGCAAAATTCGAGAAGTCATTGTTTTTTACCGCAGCGTAGTACTCTAATGTGTATATATTCCATACTTTCTTCATCCATTCTTCCATTGAAGGGCATCTAGGTTGTTTCCAGGTTCTGGCTATTACAAATAATACTGCTATGAACATAGTTGAGCAAATGCTTTTGTCATTTGATAAAGCATCTCTTGGGTATATTCCCAAGAGTGGTATTGCTGGGTCCAGGGGTAAGTTGATCCCGAATTTCCTGAGAAACCGAAACACTGACTTCCACAGTGGTTGCACAAGATTGCATTCCCACCAGCAATGGATGAGGGTACCCGTTCCTCCACAGCCTCTCCAGCAAAGGTTATCCTTGGTGTTTTTGACTTTAGCCATTCTGACAGGTGTAAGATGATATCTCAAAGTTGTTTTGATTTGCATTTCCCTGATTGCTAAGGAAGTTGAGCATGACCTTAAGTGTCTTTTGGCCATTTGAACTTCTTCTGTTGAGAATTCTCTGTTCAGTTCAGTGCCCCATTTTTTAATTGGGTTAATTAGCATTTTAAAGTCTAGTTTCTTGAGTTCTCTATATATTTTGGAGATCAGACCTTTGTCTGTTGTGGGGTTGGTGAAAATCTTCTCCCAGTCAGTAGGTTGCCTTTGTGTCTTAGTGACCATGTCCTTTGCTTTACAGAAGCTTCTCAGTTTAAGTAGGTCCCATTTATTCAATGTTGCCCTTAATGTCTGTGCTTCTGGGGTTATACATAGGAAGCGATCTCCTGTGCCCATCTGTTGTAGGGTATTTCCCACTTTCTCTTCTATCAGGTTCAGTGTGTTCGGGCTGATATTGAGGTCTTTAATCCATTTGGACTTGAGTTTTGTGCACGGTGAGAGATATGGGTCTATTTTCATTCTTCTACAGGTTGACATCCAGTTGTGCCAGCACCATTTGTTGAAGATGCTTTCTTTCTTCCATTGTATACTTTTAGCTCCTTTATCGAAAATGAGGTGTTCATAGGTTTGTGGGATAAAATCCGGGTCTTCTATACGATTCCATTGGTCGACTTCTCTGTTTTTATGCCAGTACCACACTGTTTTCATTACTGTAGCTCTGTAATAGAGTTTGAAGTCAGGGATGGTAATGCCTCCAGAAGATCCTTTATTGTATAGGATTGTTTTGGCTATCCTGGGTTTTTTGTTTTTCCATATAAAGTTGATTATTGTCTTCTCCAGATCTGTGAAGAATTTTGATGGGATCTTGATGGGGATTGCATTGAATCTATAAATTGCCTTAGGTAGAATTGCCATTTTTACTATGTTGATCCTCCCAATCCAAGAGCAAGGGAGGTCCATCCATTTTTTGGTATCCTCTTCAATTTCTTTCTTCAATGCCTTAAAGTTCTTGTCAAATAAATCTTCCACTTCCTTGGATAGATTTACCCCAAGATATTTTATGCTGTTTGTGGCTATCGTGAATGGTGAAGCTTCTCTGATTTCCCTCTCTGCTTCCATATCCTTTGTGTATAAGAGGGCGACTGATTTTTTGGAGTTGATCTTGTATCCTGCCACATTACTAAAGCTGTTTATCAGCTGTATAAGTTCTTTGGTGGAGTTTTGGGGGTCGCTTATGTACACTATCATATCATCTGCAAATAACGAAAGTTTAACTTCTTCCTTTCCAATTCGAATCCCCTTGATCCCATTATGTTGTCTTATTGCTATTGCTAGAACTTCAAGCACTATATTGAAGAGGTATGGGGAGAGTGGACAGCCTTGCCGTGTTCCTGAGTTAAGTGGGATGGCTTTGAGTTTCTCTCCGTTTAATTTGATGTTAGCTGTCGGCTTGCTGTATATAGCTTTTATTATATTTAGGTATGACCCTTGTATCCCTAATCTCTCCAAGACTTTTAACATAAATGGATGTTGAATTTTGTCAAATGCTTTTTCAGCATCTAATGAAATGATCATATGGTTTTTTCTTTCAGTTTATTTATATGCTGGATTACATTGATTGATTTTCGTATGTTGAACCAGCCCTGCATCTGAGGAATGAAGCCTACTTGATCATAATGGATAATTTTTCCGATGTGTCCTTGGATTCGATTTGCCAGTATTTTGTTGAGGATTTTTGCGTCGATATTCAAGAGTGAGATTGGCCTGTAGTTCTCTTTCCTGGTTGAGTCTTTGAGTGGTTTTGGTATCAGAGTAATTGTGGCTTCATAAAAGGAATTTGGTAATGACCCTTCTGTTTCTATATTGTGGAATACATTAAGGAGTATAGGTATTAGGTCTTCTTGGAAGTTCTGGTAGAATTCTGCATTGAAACCATCTGGTCCTGGGCTTTTTTTTGTTGGGAGGTTTTTGATAACAGCTTCTAATTCTTCGCGACTTACAGGTCTGTTTAGATTGTTCACCTGGTCCTGGTTTAGTTTTGGTAGATGGTATTTATCTAAAAAAGCGTCCATTTCTTTTACATTTTCCAGTTTTGTGGCATACAGGCTTTTGTAGTAAGATCTAATGACTCTCTGAATTTCCTCTGTGTCTGTGGTTATGTCCCCCTTTTCATTTCTGATCTTATTAATTTGCAAATTCTCTCTCTGTCGTTTGATTAGTTTGGATAGGGGTTTATCAATCTTGTTGATTTTCTCCAGGAACCAGCTTTTTGTTTCATTGATTCTTTGGATTGTTTTCTGTGTTTCTATTTTGTTGATTTCAGCCCTCAATTTGATTATTTCCAGTCTTCTACTCCTCCTAGGTGAGTCTGCTTCTTTTTTTTTCTAGAGCTTTCAAGTGGGCTGTTAAGTCTCCAGTATGTGCTTTCTCTCTTTTCTTTAGGTGGGCACTTAGTGCTATGAACTTTCCTCTCAGGACTGCTTTCATAGTGTCCCATAAGTTCGAGTATGTTGTTTCTTTATTTTCATTGAATTCAAGGAAGACTTTAATTTCTTTCTTTATTTCTTCCTTAATCCAGGTATGGTTCAGTAGTTGACTGTTCAGTTTCCATGAGTTTGTAGGCTTTCTGGGGGTAGCATTGCTGTTGAATTCTAACTTTAATCCATGGTGATCTGATAAGACACAGGTGGTTACTAATATTTTTTTGTAACTGTGTAAGTTAGCTTTGTTACCAAGTATATGGTCAATTTTCGAGAAGGTTCCATGAGCTGCAGAGAAGAAGGTATATTCTTTCCTCTTTGGGTGGAATAATCTATAGATGTCTGTTAAGTCCATTTGCTTCATTAACTCCATTAATTCTCTAATTTCTCTGTTAGATTTCTGTCTGATTGACCTGTCCATTGGTGAGAGAGGAGTGTTGAAGTCTCCTACTATTAGTGTGTGCGGTTTGATGTCTGCCTTGAGATTTAGTAATGTTTCTTTTACGTACGTGGGTGCTTTTATATTAGGGGCATAGATATTCAGGATTGAGACTTCTTCCTGATGAATTGTTCCTGTTATGAGTATAAAATGTCCCTCTCCATCTCTTCTGATTGATTTAAGTTTGAAGTCAACTTTGTTAGAAATTAGTATGGCCACACCTGCTTGTTTCTTAGGTCCATTTGCTTGATAAGCCTTTTCCCAGCCCTTTACTCTGAGTAGGTGCCTGTCTTTGTGGTTGAGGTGTGTTTCTTGTAGACAGCAGAATGTTGGATCCTGTTTTCTTATCCAATCTCTTAGCCTGTGCCTTTTTATAGGAGAGTTGAGCCCATTGATATTAAGTGATATTAATGACCAGTGGTTGTTAACTCCGGTCACTTTTTTAGTAGTAGGGTTTGTGTGTTTTCCTTCTTTGATTTGCGCTGGTGAAGAGTCTCTAGATGTCTGAGTTATTGTGGTCATTGTTGGACTCCTTGGTTAGTGATTTTCCTTCTATTATTTTCTGTAAGGCTGGATTTGTGGCTACGTATTGTTTAGATTTGTTTTTATCCTGGAAAATTTTGTTTTCTCCATTTATAGTGAATGAAAGTTTGGCTGGATATAGTAGTCTGGGCTTGCATCCGTGGTCTCTTAGTTTTTGGAGAACATCTATCCAGGACCTTCTGGCTTTCATGGTTTCCATAGAGAAGTCAGGTGTAAGTCTGATAGGTTTACCTTTATAAGTAACTTGGCCTTTTCCCTTTGCGGCTCTTAATATTCTTTCTTTATTCTGTATATTTTGTGTTTTGATTATTATATGGCGAGGGGATGTTTTCTTTTGATCCAGCCTATTTTGTGTTCTGTATGCTTCTTGAACCTTCATAGGTACATCTGTCTTCAGTTTGGGAAAGTTTTCTTCAATAATTTTATTAAGTATATTTTCTGTACCGTTGAGCTGCACTTCTTCTCCTTCTTCTACTCCAATTATTCTTAGGTTTGGTCTTTTTATTGTGTCCCATATTTCCTGAATGTTTTGTGATGAGAGTTTGTTGGACTTGCTGTTTTCTTTGATCAGAGTGTTTCTTTTCTCTATGTTATCCTCAGAATCTGAGATTCTTTCTTCTATCTCTTGTATTCTGCTGGTTATACTTGATTCTGTAGTCTCTATTCGTTTACCTAGATTTTCCATGTCCAGCCGGCCCTCTGTTTGTGTTTTCTTCTTTGCCTCCATTTCAGTTTTCAAGTCATGAACTGTTTCCTTTATCTGCTTGATTGTTTTTCCTTGGTTTCCTAGGGTATCATTCACTGATTTACTCAATTCCTCGAACTTTCTATTATACTTCTCATCCATTTCCATAAGGGCGTTTTTTATATGCTGTTTAAGGGTGTCAATCACTTTCATGAAGTCAGTTTTTTCTACTTCTTCTTGATTAAGGTGTTCATGTCCTCCTGTTGTGGTGTCACTGGCTTCTGGTGGTTTCGTGTTGTTTTTCAGATTGTTGGGAGAATTCCTGCATTGGCGTCTGCCCATCTCTTCCTCCCAATACTCCCTTTTGGATCTTCTTTTACAGGATCAGGTCTTCTTGCCCACTGATGTACCTTCCCAGTGATGTCACTCCCCAGAGATGTTTCTCCACAATGATGTTTCACTCGGTGCCCAGATCGAAACTCCGCACTGCCTGGTTAGCTCGCGAACAAAGGGCCCACCCTGCTTGCTGTGGGCAGGCTATGGGAACAAAGGAGCTACCGGCCACCCCTTTGTCCTCCCGGTTCGGTCCCAGCGTCCTAGCAGGCTGGGCAGGGACGCGCTATGCCCCAAAGGAGGGAGAGAGGGAGGGAGACAGGGGGTGTGGGGATCTGGATGTAAGCTGAATGGGATAGAAATAGAGAGGCGGTTTGGGCAGTATAGCCCCTGTAGGATGGCCTGGAAGTGTGGGCGGGCTGAGGTATGTTCCCAGCTGCCGCAGCACTCACTCACCACAATGATGTTTCACTCGGTGCCCAGATCGAAACTCCGCACTGCCTGGTTAGCTCGCGAACAAAGGGCCCACCCCGCTGGCTGCGGGCAGGCTATGGGAACAAAGGAGCTACCGGCCACCCCTTTGTCCTCCCGGTTCGGTCCCAGCGTCCTAGCAGGCTGGGCAGGGAGGCGCTATGCCCCAAAGGAGGGAGAGAGGGAGGGAGACAGGGGGTGTGGGGATCTGGATGTAAGCTGAATGGGATAGAAATAGAGAGGCGGTTTGGGCAGTATAGCCCCTGTGGGATGGCCTGGAAGTGTGGGCAGGCTGAGGTATGTTCCCAGCTGCCGCATCACTCACTCAGCACAATGATGTTTCACTGGGTCGTAAGTTATAATTTTTAAATAACTTAAAAATACGAGTAATGAATGCTTTTGTGTGCACGCTCTCTCTCTCCCCCTTCTCCCTCCCTCCTCCTTCCCCCCTCTCTGCCAGGATCTCAGTAGCTTCCACTGACCTTGAACTCATCCTCCAGTCTCCACCTTCCAAGTGATGTTGGATTTATTTTGACACACAAAAAGACGAATTTCTAATTTCTTGGGGGTAGATCTTGCTAAAATATTTCCTATAGAAAATTTTATTTCCTTTGGAAGATTCAATTTGATGCAAATCTTTACTACCATAATATTCTAAGAATTGGTGAGTCACCAGTGGACTTTTTATTCCATTTTATCCTTAGTAATATTTTACTTTTGAGACATAGTTAGTTTCCCTATTTGTCATCTTCTTGACTTAGCTTCTTGTGTGCCGGGGTTTACAGAAGTGTGTCACCATTCCTGGATATTTTTAAATGTATTTGTGCAATTTAGGTTTTCTTCTAATTACTTTCATTTATGTGTAAAAGAGGGACTTTTGATTATTTTAATAACCTGGGTGGATTAAATCCATAATCATAAAGTCTTAGCATAATAAATCATGACCGAGTCAACAAGTAACATATAGATATATACACCTTTTTTCTGTCTTTTTTTTAAGATAGCCATCAGCACTGCAAAAATCTTAGTTATGAGAGTGCTTTTGTCAGAGAAACATGTTACCACAATATATTTGAATTAAATGAACATTTACTTCAAGTCAAATGAAAAACTCTTTTTAAGTGTGTGTTTTGTACCTGTAACTCGTATTTTTCACTCTTGTATACTGTGTTGACAAAGGATTTTAACTTGAAAATGTTGGCTTTATAAATTTATAATATACATGGATAGAGTTTCATTGGAAGATTATTGGTATGTGGAACTTTGAAAGTGCATATAAAATACATACTTTCAAATTTGTATTTTTTGTGGGCTTGTGTGTGTGTTTGTTAATTGGAAGGATAAACAAGAGGTGGATAGCAGCATATATTACTTGATAGTTGGGTTAAAGGTGGTTTTTCATCCTTACAATTACTTGTCTCTAGAATTTTGAGAATATGTCCAATGATGATTTTTTTTAAAGAAAAAAAAAACAGTTTCTAGGAATGCACAAGGCTGGCTCAGTGTGGGTCCAAAAGTTTTTCCAGTGTTATCTTAAAGAAAAAAATACTTGTGGTTATTTATCCCAGAGTTATTCAGCACAATGTGACATTGGTTTGGGTTTTGCTAGACCCCTTCTCTGATAACTATTAGAGAATAGCTTCTCTTTTGACAATGAAAATATCTGACCATTTAAAACCTATATATTTAACCTACCTCACTTACTTTGTTTATGCCTTTGGGTTCTCACTTGTTCAAGACTCTAGATTGGGCGCTATATGCCTGTGTGGCGATATCTCACTTTCATGGCTAGATAGCTATGTAGCCATGTTAGCTATAATTTAGCATTGGAAAATCTCTGAGCCATCTCTACGGCCTTATCCTTCTTTATTGTCTTCTGGGCTTATATATCTTGCAGCTCTAGTTGTTATCAATTAGTCCTCCCAAATGATTATTCTAGTCCGACTTTTAAAGGTAAGGTCAAAGAAAGATGAGTGATGTTTTATGATTTGTGTGTGTATGGATACCCCATGAAGCCTTGAGCTCTGAGAGAATATAGAGGGAATTGAGGACCTAGAAGAAACATGATCAACAGTGGATTTCATCAAGCTAGTGGCAGAAACAGGATCTTATTTTGTGTCTTCAGTCTGAAATTCCACTTTGTTCTTTCTCTGTTCATTGAAACTGTTAGCCCTGTGAATGACTCACACCCCCCCCCCCCCCCCCGCCACACACACACTGTATGCATGCACAGGCAAATATAACCTCATGATTTTACTGTCAGTGTAGCAAAAGATGAAGCTTAGAAGTGGATTACTTGACCCTTTCTCCTCTTAGTATCCTCTTTATTACCAGCATTCTCTTAGATTTGCAGTTGGGTTCCACACATTAAAGCCTCATTATACTGTTTTGTGTGTGTAGTTTTTTTCCTCTTTCCTCTCAGAAAAAAATTATGCAAGGTTGTTCATAAAGCAGCTTTGCATCCTATCACAACACCTTTTTCCCTGGGCTTATTAGAAATCCCTTTCCTGCCTGTACTGTTACTCTGGGGTTGGAGCTTGCTTCATTTCTTATACAAAGCCTGGTGGGTTTCAGGAACATTTATCATGTTTGTATGAGTGTTCTAAGCACAAAAAAAATGAAATTATCTTTTTATATGATAAATTCAAGAACCTTTTTTATTCCAAGTTCATTATACTTTCTGATACTAGAATATCATTTTAAATCCTCTTAATGCTTATACTTTTGTTTTCTTTAATAATGTTCTTTTCTTCTGTGGAATTCTTAGCTGTGCCAGGCTTTTTCTTTTAGGCCATCTACCAGCTCCCAAACCATGACACAGAGACTTATTATTAGTTGTGAATAAGATTGGCCTAGCTTAGGTATGTTTCTGGCTAGCTCATATTTATGTTTTTATTTGTTTTCGTTTTTTTTAAAAAAACTTCTTTATTGAATTTTTGGGGTTTCACATCTTGCACCCCAATTCTGTTCACCTTCTGGTCTCCCAGTATTCCTCCCCATCCCTGTTGCATTCTCCCACAAAACAAAACAAAGTAAGCAAGCAAGCAAACAAAACCAAGAACAACAACAAAACAATAAATCAAAACAGAATAAAAACCGCACCTAAAACCGAAAACTCTCTGTTTCGCCTTCTCTCCTGACTCTTCATCACCTCTTCGTTCATCCTGATGGTATTGGAGGCTTCAGTGTGTCATTTAGTATACTCCTTTGTCCCATCAGCTTGACTGGCAAATGTCCATTGCAGTGAGTCTTTGGTCTGGTTCAAGGCCTCTGGTCTTTGGTACACTATCCTCACTGGATCCTCACCAGAGCTCTTCTGGGGTACCTTGTGTCTTGGAGATCTTGCTGGTATAGTTCCACAGGACCAGCCCTTTCACAAACTCCAGCAGGTCCTAGATGGGGGAGATGCTAGGCCCAGCTGTGAACCTGGGCGTTCTGCCTAGCTCTTTTAATTTTATTAACCTGTTTCTATTTATCTACATTTTGCCCCAGGGCTTAATATCTTTATTACTTTTGTATATCTTATTTTCACTGCTTCTCTATGTCTGGGTGGCTGGCATCTGCCTGGCTTCTTGCCCTGGATGTGTCCCTTGTTCTTTCCTCTTCCTCTTCTCTTATTCTTCCTCTCTCTTGAGCCTAGATTTTTCTTCCTATTTCTTATTTCTGCCTGCCAGCTCCACCTATCCCTCTCTCTGCCCAGCTATTGGTAATTCAGCTCTTTATTAAAACAATCAGGTGCCTTAGGCAAGCAAGGTGAAACAAATGTAACATATCCTTATATAATTAAACACACATCCTTACGTCATTAAATGCTGTATAAACAAAAGCAACACACCTTTACATAGTTAAATATTCTGTAGTATAAACAAACGTAACACGTTTTTGTTTAAAGTAATATTCCACAACACTCAGCTTTTAAAAATATAGTACGCATGCACACCCACTCACCTGCCTGCCTGCCTGCCTGTTACCATGTTTTGTGTTTGTGCTCTTGTCTGTCTTATGTTGTTGGAGTTCAGAAGATGGTTTCAGATCACCTGGAGCTGTAGTTAACACCATCTGTGCTCCTGAACATGTTTTCTGGGAACTTCAGTATATTGTAGTATATTGTAAGAGTTCTTAACCATTGAGCCATCTCTCTAGCCCCCAAATCCCAGATTTTATGTGGTAAACTGTGTATCGTAGAACCCCCCCCCCCGATTCTTTCTTTCCTTCACTCACCGTCCTTGCTGGGTACCAAAGCTGGTTTCAAATTCACGAATCTCCTATTTGAGCCTCTTAAGTGCCAGGATTATAGGTAGATTCTCCACTACTAACTCTTAGTGTATCTTCTATCCACATAGTACCAAGCACATCATGGGAATTATATCATTATTTATTAAGTAAATGAATAAACTAAATCTAGAGTCAGATACTTGTATTGACTAAAGAAACGGGAAAGCTTTCAGGAAATAGATTGGGCTTATTGATGGTCTCTAAGAACTGGTAGTATTTAAAGAAGCAGAAAAGGAGCAAATTAGATGTAATCAAAACAAGATGAGTCACTGAAACAAAAATCTTTTTCAGTTAGTGTATATGGTGTGTTTGATTGATACATGTCTGGTGATTTTGAAATTGAGGAGGATCTTAGTATTAACCCATAGAAAGCTCTGGATTTTTTTTCTTAATTGCATAGCCAGTTGAAGCCTGAGGGTGAATTGGGAGGAAAACAGCCCAGACTGTATCTGACATTATGCATTATTATGGTAGAAAAGTACACCTCTGGCAAAACAAGTCGAACAGTTGTGTTACTACTCCAGGTAGAACTGAATGAAAGTATAGACCTGTGAGTGTCAAGGGGAAGGGTAAATTAGGTGCGTAGTCTATTTTTGGCCACTGAGTGAAAGAACAGATGTATAGCTAAGTCTTGAGAAAAGTATTGGTATTGGTGAGAGAAAACTATCAGAAGCAGCAAAGTTTGGGGAGTTGAGGCTTTAAATGCAAATAAATCTTTTGGGCTAGAGATATAGAAATCTTTCTGCATAACTTCATAAATACATTCCCTTAATTACCAAGTTACATTTAGTCTGTACACCATCCCATCTTAACAACAGACAAATATATGCACCTGATCTTTTTCCTAATGCTTATTCTGTGTTTTATTAATATTTCTTGGATTGGACTCTTCTCATAGAAGGATGGTCTAATATTTTCTTTTTCATATTTGTTTTAGAATATGGGGCATGTTGAGGACATGCAGGGAAAAAAACTAATTAATAGTAGTTTAAATCTATCAGGTCTCCTAACAAGCAGTTTGCCACTAAAAATGAATTTACTATTTTGAGACAGAATCTCAATGTGTAATCCAGGATTACTTTAAATTTAAGATCCTCTTGCCTCAGCTTTCTGAGTGCTGAGATTATAGGCCTATTCCACAGTACTTACTTGGCTCTTAACAGGTAATTATTATTAGAAGATTTGATTTGTGGAACTTTTCATTGCATTTATGATTTTTCTACTACCAATGTTATGAGGGCTCTGTTAAAGGCCTTAAATCAAAATTCAGTGACTGCCAATCTACCATCATCTCTGATTTACCCTTTCATTTTTGAGACCCTAAAACAAAGCCCTGTACTTACCCGTGTTCCATTAGCAGCTTTTCATTTTATTTAAGTATCCAACTCTGAAATTCATATTTTGCTACTATTACATGTCAGAAATATATGGTACTTAAGGCATTAATTGTTTTGCTTTTTAGGAAAATAGAGGAGAAGGGAATACCATGGGACAAACAGTGAATGAAGGTAAGATTTGCTTATCTAAAGACTGTTTTTAGCTGTTTCTAACAAGTATCTTCGCATATACTGAACTTCTGAAATAAAGCCTTTAAAATGTTTTAACAAATAACATAGTATTAAACAATTACCTGCTGATTATACCCTTTTCCCTATTGAATACTGTCATACTCTGTTTCTAGTATTTTCCTTCCAGAATTATTTTCTTTTTCATATTTGAAAAAAGAAATGCTTTCTTAGATTTCTCTGTAGACATATTTTATTGACAATTGATTAGGGTACAGCATTCTTAGAAGCACCTTTATTTAGAAGATAATCATCAAGTAATTGAGGAACTAAATTGCTCCTAATCTCAATAAATTCTTTGCTACATACTTGGAATTCTTATATTCATTTCTTAAAGTCGGTTTTATTGCCCTTATTTATTCTGTTGTCCCTTAAGGGATTCAGGTAAAGTCTTCTTTTAAAAATGGTTTTTACTTTTAATTACATGTATATGTTATGTCTTTGTGGATATGTGCATTTGAGTGAAGTTGCCTATGGAAGACAGAGAGGACATCAGATGCCCTAGAGTTGTAGTTTCAGGCAGCTGTGAGCCACCTAAATAGGGTACTGTGGTAGTCATCTGCAAGAATAGTAAGTGCTCTTACCAACTCAACTTTCTCTATAGCCTCCAAATAAGAAAACTAAAAGTCTTGGAGGTAACTGAATAGATCTTATAATAGGGTTTTACAAAGCCAAAGTAAGAATAGAAATATCCTGGTCTGGGGATGTAATTTCGGCATTAGGAGGACTTGCCTAGCATGTAAAAAGCACTTTTTTTTTTCAGTTCACCCTACCAAACAATAAAATTAAAAATAGTAGAAAGTAGGAACTAAAAAAAAGAATAAATAGAATTCAATTCTTTTAACTGTAATATGAATGACTAATTATTTCATCCTGTATTTCTCTGTAGAAGTCTGCTTATTGACTCATTCATATGCCACACCTCTTTGCACTTTGTTGCGCTTTATTTGCCATAATACATTCTTCACACATTTGCCTCTTTATCCTATCTTGTCTATCTTATTGCTTTCTTCTGATCACATGTTGAGTGCTGGATGCTGTCCTTTAATTTTGTTTAGTTTATTTGTTTGCTCACCTTGGTATAGTATTTATAAATAGATTGTTGGTTTCCTTAGAAAAAGACCCATGCTGTTAACATTTTTGTCATAGAAATTCTTACTATAGAACTATTTGGTAAATTTTTTAAGTGTGTGATTTCTTCAGACAATTTAATGAGAATTGTCTCCCTAAAATATTCATAGACCTATAAGGATTTCTTAATCAAAACCTGAAATACATATCAACCATTGCTATATGGAAACTCTGAGTCCTGAGATTCAAGCAGTCACACTTAAGATAATGAAAGACATTTGAAAAACAATGATACTGTTGATTATTTGATGATATTAAGAACTTAGGATATTTTAGCATTATATTTTATAATTATTTCTTTCATATATACTCTAATTTGTCTGAGTGAAGTGATATATTTTATATTTGGTGACATCTCAAGAATTTTGAGCCCTCATTGAAATATGTAGTTTAGCATACAAAAAAACCTGAGTAGTACATTGTGTTTTATTCTAGCTTGCATGTGATGTTTTTTTAAACACTTGAAAGCATCACTTATTTCTAGGAAATTATTTTAAGCAGTGTAAGGATCCACCAACAGTTGATTTAGATTATTGACACATTCACTTAACATGTTTTAGGGCATTATATATCCCAGATCCTGGTCTATGTTGCAAACATGTATTACTGAGCAACACGGGCAGAATTAAATACTTAATTTTATAAAACATTTTAGTAGTGAAAAATACAGTAAAGAAAATGGAAAAGTAAATTATAAAGTGTAGAATGCACTAGAAAGTATTAGGACACATAGCAAATGAAGATAATCATAAAATTTAAATATGTTCTCATTTAAATATTAAACTAATTATATAATCTTTGAAGTGTTCTTTCAGACTATTCCAATTTTATTTTCTTTCCCTTTGGTTAGAATCAATGGATGTCAAGAAGGACAATCAAGAGAAAACAACTCATTCAAGTACATCTTCTGTGCAAAGAAGTAGGTTTTTAAGTAATTTATTTAATACATAATTTTTCTTCCTCTTTCAGTGTTATAATGAACTCATGTTGCTTCTGGTATAGTATGTATATACTAACTTCCAATACCTTAGGAATCTTAGTCATAGAAAGGATTAAAAATGTACTGTGATATTTTAACTTTTAATTTATTTAAAGATGAATTGATAAAGATTGCATGAAATTACAATTGTATATTTAAGTGCAAATTTGTCCAATTTTTAATGGTAGAAATTTGTCAATTAAAATTATCAGACTTTTTATATATAAATGAGATTACCTAATCAACTAGGCAATTATATGAATATATTTTCAAGGATCTAGACCATGGCATTTCATTTTAGTAATCAGTGAGTTACTGTTAGAGGTAAATTCTTTTTTTTTTTTGGATAATGCTTGACACATGCAATTATCTAGTGCCAAACAGAACAGGTATGATTTCTGCTTTCTCTGATCTTCAGTAGGTTGGTAGATAGTAAATACCTAACTATAGTTGTAATGAATGCTATGTATGTTGTTCATTAAACTGAGAGATTTCATCTAAGATATTTCCTGCTTATCATCTTCACATAGCATATGAACCCAAGCTTGGCCCTGATAAAAATACATTATAATTCTGATTAACTCCAGAGAAAATCAAGGGGGTTGATAGAGATTATTATATTCCATGTTCCACAATGTGTTAGACCTAATGTATAAATTAGAATGGAGTATAGGCTAATATGAAGAAGAACTCTGTGGATGTGTGTGCACACTAGTCAGATCACACAGTTATGTATGTGCATGCACCTGTCTTTTGAAAAGTTACATCAGTTTCTAGATATCTTCCCCAAGAGAAAATGACCTCAGGTTCTCCTATTCTACTGAGAACATTACACAAAGGCAGAAAAAACTTCAGGCTGACTTTTGGTTGCTGGTTAGGAATACCAACTGTGGTGTTGATGTAGGTGTTAGGTGTGTTAAATCTAAATTAATAAATATTGGATCCATGTGTGTTTCCATTGTGTTAATGGTAGTGATTATCACATGGGAAGCCAAGAACAATTTTGGTAAAGCAAAGTAAGTCTCTGGTATACACTACAGATTGACATTGGCTAACAATATGATAGAAAATGTTTATGCTAATAGAACACTACTGGATAGAAATTGGTAACTCAGATTATAGCCAAGTCAGATACAAATGACGATAGAATATTTACAAATTGTGTAGGAAGATTGAGTTTGAGGTCATCCCAGACTATGTAGCAAGACTTAATCTCAAAGAAAAGTTTTGATCAGATGCATTAAATATTTTCTTTTTTCTTTTTATTATTATTACAAATTTTCACCTCTTCCCCCTCCTTCCATTTCCCTCCCCCTCCCTCTCCAGTCAAAAGAGCAGTCAGGGTTCCCTGCCCTGTGGGAAGTCCAAGGTCCTCCCCCCTCCATCCAGGTCTAGGAAGGTGAGCATCCAAACAGACTAGGTTCCCACAAAGCCAGTACATGGAGTAGAATCAAAAACCAGTGCCTTTGTCCTTGGCTTCTCAGTTAGCCCTCCATGTCAGCCACATTCAGAGAGTCTGGTTTGATCACATGCTCCATCAGTCCCAGTCCAGCTGGCCTTGGTGACCTCCCATTAGATCAGCCCCACCGTCTCAGTGGGTGGGTGCACCCCTCACGGCCCCGACTTCCTTGCTCATGTTCTCTCTCCTTCTGCTCCTCATTTGGACCTTAGGAGCTCAGTCCAGTGCTCCAATGTGGGTCTCTGTCTCTATCTCCATCCATTGCCAGATGAATGTTCTATGGTGATATGCAAGATAGGCATCAGAGTGGCTATAGTATAGGGCCAGTTCAGGCGCCCTCTCCTCAGCTGTTCAAGGAATAAGCTGGGGACATCTCCTAGGACACCTGGGAACCCCTCTAAAGTCCAGTCTCTTGCCAACCCTCAAATGACTCCCTTAATTAAGATATATACTTCCCTTCTCCCATATCCACTCCTCCTCCATCCCAAGTGTCCCATTCCCTCAAGCTGTCTCCATCCTCCCCTTCTCACTTCTCTCTCCCCATCTCCTCTTACCCCCACCCCACCCAGACCCCCAAGCTCTCAATTTTGGCCTGGAAATCTTGTATACTTCCAATATCCAGGAGGATAACTATATGGTTTTTTTGGAGGATATACCTTCCTATTTAGCTTATCTAGGATCATTAATTATAGGCTCAATTTCCTTTATTTATGGCTATAATCCACTAATGAGTGAGTACATACCATATTCATCTTTTTGGGTCTGGGTTACCTCACTCAGGATAATGTTCTCTATTTCTATCCATTTGCATGCAGAATTCAAAATATTTTCTCATTTCACTAAAATCTTCATAGATACTTCTTCAAAGAAAAAGATTAGCTCTCTGAGAAGTATATGACCACAGTCTTTAGTCATTGTTTTCCTTTTTGAGGTGTTATAATCTCAACTAAATCTTAGTCTTTTGTTGTTTGTAATTTATGTTTTATTTTGTTCTTGTTCTTCTATTGCTCTGTTGGATCATGTGGTGTTAGAACTTCAGTTAGAGTTGTAGCACTTCTGATTTTTATGTTAGGAGACCATGGAAATATTTTGACAATTTAGTTGTGGACTTGGATCTCAGTTTTTACTTTGGACAAAGCTAAGTATTTACAACTTTAGGGACAATTTTAACATTAATCTTTTACTGTACACTATTTAGTACTCATAGGCTTTATTTCATTTAATTCTAAACACACATGGTACCATATATACTCATTTTCACATATTTTACATAAGGTAACTGAGGCAGAGAAAGTGAAATGATATGCTCAGGGTTATATAATAAGTCGTAGACCCATACTGAAAACAGGGAGATCTGACTCTGAAGTACATGTTCTTGACACTTTGCTTCATGATTTTCAATACTGTGGGAGTACTCACTTTACGCCATCTAGAAGCAGGATCAAACTGTGATTTTAGATCATTGGCTGAGTTTAATGAAAACTTCTGTAATCTTACATATAACATGTGTATTACATATGCATAGATATGTGAATACTTATAGTATTTTATGGTATACAGGGGATGGCTCATACTGACTTGAAGGAGCTAGTTGTACACATTTTCCTCCAACTTAGTGGTTAATAAGTTTTGTTTGGCATACTGTAGTCAGCCATGGTGTCAATATTTATATTATAGAAATCTACAGATACTTAAAGCAGGTTTTATTATTTGTATTTTCTAGAAAATTGATTGGTAAATAATCTCTATGTTAGATATCTGTGTTATCCTTTGAAGGATGTAATAGTCCTTCCCTTGGGGGAGGTGTATTCCAAGATCCTACTCTGGTAGATGCTTGAAACTGGATAGTAATGGATGCTTTACATATAAATATGTGATAATTGTTTGATTTATAAATAAGACAAAGACACAATAAGAGATTCTTAGCTATTAGCATAAATATCAGGACCCTCAGCATACTACTTTTCTTTCATTGTTAGGAGCTTTTACCTTTTCATTTAATGAAAGAATAGCCTTTTATGGTTTCACTCTGCCATATCTGAATTACCGAGTATCAATATTCTTGCACTTTGTGGCTATTGTTAAGTTGAAATTAAGGTAAGATATTTGGATACTGTCTATTTGTTACTTTAGCAGGCAGCTTGATGACAAGTTGTTGCTAAGTGATTAGCAGGCTGGTTGCATTTGTGGCATAAATCTCTTGAGTGGGATAGAGTGTGACTATGTGAGATTTATCACACTGCTTACAGCAACTGTACAATTTAAAACTTATGAATTATCTCTGGAATTCTCTCTTTAACATTTTGTATTGCAACTGAATAAAAATAGTTGAAATCATACATAAGGGAGGCTGAGGATAAAAAAGTAGCACTGTGTATCAGAAACTGGTAACAGAGATTCACCTAGGGAAGAGAAGTCAAAAATTTATAGTGTTTAACAAGAACATAAAAACTTTCTGTTTGCTTGAAAATTAGACTCTGTATATGAATATGTATTTTGTAGTATTTCTAGTCAGTTTTTCAAGTGTTCTGACGGTCTGGCTAGCTTAATGAAAGTGTTCAATCTAGGAAGAGAGACTTCTTTCTGATAGCACTGTGGCATGTTATAAAGACTCTTGAAAGAGCACAGCAAGAATCTATAGAACATGTATAGCACTAAAATCATCCATTTCAGTGACCACACTGATCAGTGTTTACTGCTCTATTTTAACACCATGTTTTTTTACACTGTGGATGGAAATTTAATACTTGGTTCTCCAGAATTTTCTTTTTGTTAAAATTCTGTTAGAACACATACTAATCACTTTTAGCCCCCCACCCCCACCCCGAAGGCGAAGGCGTAAGTCAAAAACAATCCCACACCAGTTTAGAATTATGATTAATAGAATGGTTATTTATTTAAAGGGGAAAAAACTTACAGATCACCGTCCCAGACAACAGCCCTCTGTGCAATCAGGAAGGGAGTCTAGTCGCCAGAAGCAGAGCAGGAAGTAAGAGAGAGCGAGAAGGGAAGTGGCCGCTTTTTTAAAGGGAGAGAGACCACGCCCCAATGGGCTGGTATCTCAGCGGCTATTGGCTGGAGGAGCGGAAGGACCTCCTGCAACACTCCCCCCCCCCCCAAAAAAAAAAACCAAAGTGCCTTCATATTAATGGAATGGTATAATGTCAACAATATTGATGATCAAATGTATATTTGACACATATACAAATTTTCTAATCTATAAATTTTTCTAGTTGTTTATGGTATCCACACCTTTCTTGCAGTGTAAAGTCTTGAACCTCTACTTCTACTTCACACCCCCAACCCATTCCTTCAAAATCACTCTGCTTTAGTCCACAATTCATTGAGAGGATATGGGTTATCATTTCCATTAGGACCATTATTATTAGGAAGTTGATTTTATTTCTTGCATAACTGAATATAAATTAAGAAGTTTGAACTTGGTTTGTAGAAAGTATTGTTTCCCTTTTTTAATTTTTGAGATTATAATGTAAGTATAACACTTTCCCCTTCCATTTGCACCCATCAGAACCCTCCTATATCCCTCCTTGTTCTATGTACATATTAATTCTTACGCTATTCAGAGAAAAAATCATAACTATATACTCCGAACCTAACCTATTTTATGTTTTTTTTCCAGATTATTTTGACTGGGACAAGTATTTGAAAGAAACTGGTTCTATAAGTGCTCCTTCAGAGTACTTCAGACAGGTATGCCAAAATTCTGTTGAGACTTTATACATTAATGTACAACCTTAGCATGTGGAAGAGTAACTATGTGGTTTCAGGTTTCTGGTAGTATGAGGAGAAAGTAGGATTATGTTTGTGCCACCCAAAACCAAGTGATCTATTTGCAGTTATTTTGCTAGCTATAGTAAGCCCTTAAAATTGCCCATTTAGAGGGAAAGACAAAAATAGCAAATATAACAAACATAATAACTCGTACTGAAAGAGCTCCATGGAACAGATGCTATTTAAGATTGTTAGAATGAGAAGAAAGAAAACATGCAAAACAATTTAAGTATTAAGAGATGGCACAGAGTAGCTGGAATGCAAGGTAGATAGAGCACTGTAGGATCAAGGCTAAAGGTGTGTAAGGTGTTTGAAGTGTGTTGGAAAGTTTAACTTTATCATAGACTTTGATAGGACTTCTAGTTTGTTCATTTCAAGGGGAATAGCTTAATAGGATTCTTATTTTTTAATGTCTTTCAGGATGTATTTTATAGACTATATTTGTATTTTCTCGATATACAGGTGTGTGAGGATAGTGATAACCAGCAAATTTTTTTCTGCATGTCAGTCAAAAGGGAGACTTTTCCTTGAGCCTTGTAACACTGACCTCATTCACCTGCTGTGACTCTACCTAAATAATGTCTCCTAAGTATTCTGGTAACTTAATTTACCATCTGTTTTTCTTACAGTTCATGCATTTTAACACAATGTTGTTTATATATTTAGTCTAAGATTCCACCAACTAATGAATTCCAAGTTGGTATGAAATTGGAAGCCCGTGACCCTCGCAATATTGCTTCAGTGTGCGTTGCTTCTGTTATTGCAACTACTGGTGCCAGATTGCGTTTACGACTGGATGGTACTGACAATAAGAATGATTTTTGGAGACTTGTTGATTCATCAGACATACAGCCTGTTGGGACCTGTGAACAGGAAGGAGATTTACTTCAACCCCCACTGGGTAAGGAGAAAGAAACAGTTCTTGAATATAGTCTTACTAGTAAGCTAAGCTATTTACTAGAGGTGGTTTGAAGTATCCTTTTAAAAATCACTTAGGCCAGCCGGGCAGTGGTGGGGCACACCTTTAATCCTAGCACTTGGGAGGCAGAGACAAGCGGATCTCTGTGACTTTGAGGCCAGGCTGGTCTTGAAGGCGTAAGTCACAAACCATGTTGGGTCCTCCCGCAACATGGTCTACACGAGCTAGTTCCAGGACAGGTTCCAAAGTTGTCTGTAGAGAAGCCCTGTCTCAAACTCAGCACCCACCCCCCTCAAAAAAAAAAAAGCCACTTTGGCCTTCTTACATGTTCATGGCCAGGGAGTCACAGTAGAGGATATATGATGCACTAAGACACTTTCATACATACTGCACAAGTGTGCTAAAAGGCCTCATTTTTTGAGCAAATGTTATAGTAATCTTCAGATTTAAAGCAGCAAAAGAAATTTTCATATACCATGCATGTAAATTTAGAAACTCCTTTAGAAAAGAAGCCATTATACATCATGTGAGTGACACACCTCTTGATAATGTCTATTGAGCCATTCAACACTTTGGGTATGAAGATGAGGATAGGAAGAATGTGAGATTTTACATTCTGAGAGGAGTACAAGAATCAGTACCTCTTAGACATCGAGAGAGTTCTTTCAGTCCTAACCATTAGACACCAAAGAACCTAGTTACTGTTAGGCACAGAAAAAGATGAGAGAATGGAAATTTTAGCAAAGGGCTTAAGTTTAAGCGCACGTAGTGTTTGGTTGGACTATGTTTTTAAAATACAAAATGATTATGACATATTTTAGAAAAAACCTTAAAGAATTGAAGAATATGCATATGATCTGTATATATGACACTCCCACATCAAGAAAATAAGTGTTTAGTTGATTTGGTGATCATTCTTCATTCTAAGTGAATTTCAGATGTTAGTATTCATATTTACAATGTTTAAAATAAAAATTAATGTAAAACTCACAATGAATTTTTCCCTATTAGTAAAGTATTTCCCAAGAACCAATAATACATAATATTGAGAATAATTACTTTAGTATTATCTTTTAAATTTTTGTTAATTAAAATTGATTTAGTTTAAGAACTGGAATGTAGCCCAGTCAGACGAGCACACACTTAACATTCACAAAGAGCTTATTATCGATTCTTATTACCAAACATTGTTTTAAAGTAATTTTAAAGGAGATTCAGTGAAACTTAGTGACAAGGTGCTTGTTTAGCAGTCCCCCTTCATTGGTTTTTTTACCTGTCCAAGATAGGTTTGTTTCAATGTTTTTGGGACTGTATCTCAGTAAAGTAGCTCATGTTGCCCTTGAACTATATTGATCCTCCTGTTACAGTTTCCCAAATGCTGAGATTATAGGTATGTGCCACTACAAAAAAGTTTTTTTTTTTAAATTTTGCCTTGTTTTTATTTCTTTTACACTTATTTAGTGTGTGTGTGGGTGGGTGGCTGTGGTGTGGGTGTATACACACGTGATACAGAACACAAGTGAAGGTCAGAGTACAACTTGGGGAAATCAGTTTTCTTCCTTGTACCATGTGCTTTCTGGGTATCAAACTCAGGTGGTCAGGCCTGACAGTAGGAATTGAGTAACAACCATTCCATGTTTCCACTATCACCATTTTTTTCCTAGTTATATTTTGGGGATTTCAGTAAAAGTTTATTTGATAATGACTTGGTCTATCTTAACATTTTAGCATATGTTGCCTGTTGATAGCTCTGTTGTCGGTGATTCACATGCACCTCTATCTTAGTGAATGAATTCATCAGGGGGTCATAGAAACTTTTTTCCAATTCTAGCATTTTGAGGAGGCAGGTTTTCAGTGAAAATGGTTGCTCCAGAAAACAGACTTAGCAAACTAGTCCCTGCTGTATATGCAAAATGTTGATATAAGTTGGTGAAATTTCTTAACAAGCTTATTTTGGTAACTTCTCTTTTAAATTTAAGATCATGTCTAGTATGTGTAAGAACTGCTAAAGGAAGAGAAGTCTTTTTCCTAATATTTTATAAAAGTTTCAGACATACGCAAAATGTAAAATAATTTTACAATGAGTATCCATAGACTCACTATCTCATTATTTTACTATATTGATTTATTATTTATGTGTTCATCTGTCGTATTTTTATGTATCCCAGAATAGTTGATATTAAATATCCTTCCCTTAAATACTTAAGCATGCATATTGTTAACTAGAATATAGTCATAATTTTTTACCTTTAAAAATTTAAAATAAGATGGCATTTTGTATATGTATATTTGTGAAGTTCAACAGACATGATCTTTTTGAAAGTCAGGGGCTCCAAGAAGAAGGGCTAGAAGCCTTTTGCCACCTTTTCCTATTCTTGTGTGGTTTTTGGTTGTAGAATAAAAGGGTTACTGAACTGCAGTTTGTATCAACTGTATTATTATGGCCTGTCCTCAACATAAGTGTGTTTGTTGGCAAGCCTTATCCAATGGCTGCTCTAAAATGAAAGTTTCTGGTTCTACTTTGACTTTGTTGCCAGATGTCAAAGCAATGGTTGTAGCTACAAGAAGATTCATCTCCTTTTACTCAAGTCCTTAGAAAGTCATTCTCAGAAGATGATATGTGAATGTAACCCATTTTTCTCTATTATCATAGTTTCACAGGTTTTTTTCGTATCTAATTTATAAAACAGGGTACAGAATGAATGTTTCATCATGGCCCATGTTCTTACTACGAACACTAACTGGATCTGAACTGGCACCTGCAGGGTTCTTTAAGAAAGTAAGAAAAGCATTACAAGAAATCTCTGTCCTCTCTCACATGATTTTATTTTCTAATGGGAATGCTTAATACTTTGTCTTTTCTGACATAGAAAAAAGTTGTTTTTTTTTTTTTAAATTGCAGGTTAGCAAATACTTTGTTATGGCAACTGTAACAAAGTGGAGTAATTTATACAGTTAAATATATTTACCCACAGTTTGGAGGCTAGAATAAGAATTAAGGTGCCTTGAAGACTGGTTTATAGTTGACCATCTTCTATTGTCCTTTTATGAACTCTGTGTGTGCACACCTAGTGGGTCTCTTATTATTATTAGGTCTCACCAGTCAAACTGGATTAAGGCTCCATTTTCAAATGTGTTCATATTGGTAATACTTCAACAGAAGTTTGGTATGAACAGACACCATTCATTTCGTAATAGTAACTGAAGTTCTTATGAGTTCATGAATCTGATAGACCCATCACACCCAGAAAGATTCTGTTTTGCTCTGGTTCTTTCTGACCTCTGACTCTTAGAATCTTCCTGCCTTTCTTTTCTGCAATGGTTCCTGAGGCTTGTGGTGGTGGGATGGTGGGATGTGGTTATCCCGTTAATACTTGAGAACATTTATTCTCTGCACAATGACCAGTTGATTAACAGTTTCCTTTATAGTATAGAAGCTTTTTAATTTCATAAAGTCAAAATTGTTGATTGTTGTATTTATCCTGGGTGACTAGAGCCCTATTCAGCAAGTTCTTACCTCAGTCAATATACTCAAGTGTATTCCCTGCCCTTTCTTCTAGAAGTTTTGCAGTTTCAGATCTATCATTGAGATTTTTTTATTCATTTGGCTTGATTTGTGTGAAGATTGAGAGAAAAGGATCAAATTTCATTTTCCACATGTATATAGCTAGATTTCGCAATACAATTTGTTTAAATAGCTACCTTTTCCCTAGTGTATGTTTTTGGTTTCTTTGTCAGGAAACAGGTAGTTAGTTGTAGGTACGTGTAATTATACTTGGGTCCTCAGTGCTCTTCCATTGCTCACCGTGTCTTCTTGTCCTGGTACCATGCTGGTTTTACTACTATGACTCTATAGTGTAACTTGAAATCAGGAATACTGACACCCTCACCAGTGTTGATTTTATTATTCAGGGCTGTTTTGATTATCTAGGGTATTATTTTGGGCTTTCATATAATTTTAAGATTTTATTTCAGTTTATGTAAAAAATATTTTTTTAGACTATTGGTAGAGATTGCACTGAATCTGTAGATTTTTTTTGCTAGGATAACCATTTTTATAATATTAATACTGCCATTTCATATGTATAGGAAGTCTCCCTTTCTTGTGTCATCTTCAATTTTTTCTCCAGTGTTTTCAAAATGTTTTCACTGTATATGGCTAGATTATTTAAACATTAGTTCTAGAGATTCAAGTCTTACTTGAAGGTGTGGACAGCACTTCTGAAGCTTTCTGAATTTCCATGCATGATCTTTCTGTGTCATCATGCTTTTACACAGACTTACTGTTTTGTGACTGACTTCCAGAGCAATTTCTATTTTTATCTCTTCAGAATAAAATATATCTTTGATATTCTGACACTTCTTTCCTGAAAACAGAGAGGAAACTTTTTAAAGTGATACTTCTCTAGAAGCAATATTTAATATTTTTTGTCAGTGAATCTTAAATTTCTGCCATGTGATAGAATATATTTCTTGTGTGAGTGGATGGATCAGGCTAGTTTTGTTTCCTTCTAGATTCTTTGCTTTGCAGGGAAAAAAATAAAAAGTTAAAGGAATAGTTTATTATTTTTAAGAATACCTTTCTTCCTAATGAATATGAAGTCTATGTTTGGTTGCTAAGGATTATAAAAGAACACACTGAAAAGATGGATCTTAATATACCTTATCTGTGAAAAATTTAAAAATGTTTTTGTAGGAACCACCACCACCACCCCTAAATAATTTTAAAGTTGGGATGAAGATTGAAGCTGTCGATAGAAAAAATCCATTTTTGATCTGTCCTGCCACAATTGGAGCTGTCAGAGGAGATCAAATTCATATTACTTTTGATGGATGGAGTGGGACATTTGATTATTGGTGCAAATATGACTCTCGGGACATCTTCCCAGTTGGATGGTGCTGCCTCACAGGAGATGTATTGCAGCCACCAGGAAACATTGGTAAGCTAATTATATATTCTTTTTTTACATCTTATTTTGATGGCAGTGTGTTTAGTAGTGGTGATTTTAGGACTTGGTGACAAATTAGAATGGTAGGTAGACCATTAATAACATTCTATAGTCTAGGTACTAGAGATGATGGAAGTTTCAAATTAGGATAATTAGAATTCTTGAGAACTCCCTACACATCTTATTTTGCAGTTCATGCCAAGTAAGAATATCAGCAAAGCCAAAAGTCACATTAAGAATATTGGAACTGTGTTGTTATAAACCTTGGCTATGTATAGGAGATGGTTATATTTAAAATTGCTTCTGTAATTATTATTCAATTAAAATGTATACTTGAGTTCTGGGGATATACATGGCTCAGTATAGAGTGAATGTCTATTCTCAACACCAAGGCCTTTTTAAAAAACATTTGCACATGATATTTCATTAGGTACATCTCAACCATAATTTTATAAATTGGACATAAGTATTGGAATATATTTTACATGGTTCTGTTTATATTTTAAAGATAAACTGGTACTCTGATATTCTCAAGTAAAATCTATATGCGAGTAAACTTTCTGACTCTGTGGTAGCTGTTGTAGATTTCTTTTCAGTAATTGAAGTTTTTGTCATTTGTAATGGTATTTCTAGATTGAATACTGTGATCATGTAGATGCCTTCTTTCAGAGAAATGAAATGTCTACAAAATATCAAAGCTCTTTGCAACTCATCCAAGGGCTTAAGCAAGCCTGATGTGGTCTTTGAAGTAACACTGCTGAGATATACTGGCCTTGAGTTTAATATAAATTTACTGCTGGAATCAAATGTAAAGATGATTAAAGTTTACCTCACTAAATGTTATCTGCATCATGAAAAAGAAATATAAAATAAGTAGGTAAGGAATATAGTGGAAGTTAGGGACTAGAAAAAGGCTTATAGTTATGTTTTTATTGTAACTGACTGCCCTCGAAGTCTTCTGTGATTTAATACATCCCATTATAGTATAGGAATACTTACCAGTTTATTGCTGCTGTATCTAGCAAGTAAATGTTAGTGGTCAATTTTGGTAAGTGTTTCTATTACACAGATCTATTTATGATACTAAGGCGGTTAATACATGGTATCTGCTCTTACAAAATTTATCTGCAAGTGAAGAGAAATGGACTGAAGGGTATATCTGTTAAAAATTACAAAAATAGAAAAGTATGGTAAATATGGAAATAGCTCAAACTCTGGAGAGAATGATGATTGAGTAAAGAAAATCTTCAGAGAAATATGTGACTGTTGAGAAAGGAGAAGAAATTTGCTATGCAGAATAGAACTGTAGGTAGGTATCACAGGTATAAACTTTGAGTTTACATTGAAAATGGATGAATTTTGCTTAAAACATGGTTGAGTTTGGAATGTGTGAATAAGAATGCTTTTTCCTCGAGTACCATTTTTTCTTCTCCATTTAGCTGCATCCCCAACCATGTGGTGGTTCTGGTTATGATTTTGTGGTGATAGAAATCATACCCAGGACCTCCTTATATGAATCATGCCCGAAGTCCCTTTTGGCTTCTTTCTTTATGTAATAACAAGAAGATATTTGTACATCACTTTGTGCTTTAAACTTTCAGGTTGAAAGAGATTATACTGAATATTCTATTTCCTTGCTTATTTCTCATACTATTATCACTGTGTAGATGATCTCTAATTTAGGATGACTACATTTACAAGTTTTGTCAGTACAATTTAGTGAAAGCAATAAACATTCAGGAGAAACCATACTTGGAATAGTAAAATTTAATAATTTTCTAGTCTAGTAATATGTGATAAAATATTTTATCGTGCTAGGCATTGGCAGTAGACAAAAAGGGGGAAAATGTTCTTCTGGTGTTGGTAGTGGATATATGATTCTGTTGGAGACTGTTCATGTTTTCACAGCTGATGATATTTGAAAAATGCCCATATGTGTCTCTTATATCCATATATACTTTCTGCTTTTTACTTTGAGTACGGTTTTCAATAAATTAATAAGATATCCAGTATTTTATTTTAAAATAGGATTTTTTGTTAAAGTTACATGATTTTACCCAACTATAAGCCAGCATAAATCTTCTGAGCATGTTTTAAGATAAATTAAATTTAAGTTTAAGCTATGATGTTCAGCAGGCAAAGTGTATCAAATGCATTTCAACTATCAAAATGCAATCCCATCATATCTTGAATAACACATATATTCCTTTATAAAATATGTCCCTACAAATTGCAATTTCATTCTACATGCATTCTATCATATGACTATATGTAATTAATTAAATTTTCAGTTTGTTAGATATTGAAATCCTTTAACTTGTATGTATATTATTAGACTAGATGCTATAAGTACTTTTATGTACATATACTTGTGAAGGCGTAAGTCACAAACAATGCCACACCAGTTTGGAATTATGATTAATAGGGTGGTATTTATTTAAAGGGGAAAAAACCTTACAGATCACTGTCCCATGCAACAGCCCTCTATGCAACCAGGAAGGGAGTCTATTCGCCAGCGGAGCAGGAAGTGAAGAGAGAAGAGGAGAGGGAAGTGGCCGCTTTTTTAAAGGGAGAGAGACCACGCCCCCATGGGCTGGTATCTCAGCAGCTATAGGCTGGAGGAGTGGGAGGACCTCCCGCAACATACTTGCATTTTTCCATATTTCATACAATAATTTGCTGACATAGAGAATATGTTTTTTTTGAGAATATGTTTTTAAGCTAGTAAATTGTCTTTCTCCTGAAAGACAACTCATACTTGTATTTATTATCCTAATAATTAGGTAAAATATTGCCACGCACCGCACCCCCGTGTCTGTGCTCTGTGCACTGGCACCCAGTTACCGAGCTTCGGGCAAGGGGCAGAAGGATAAAATACACAAACACAGACAGAAAGACAGCGACACGGGTCATCCTTGAATTTCCCAAGAATGCCCCCTTTATTGGGTTCAGGGGCAGATTATATAGAGATAGCCACGCCCCAGCCAAACCCACCAGAAACCACTCTCTTGCCATCAGGAACTCCTGAAGGTCTCGTGCTCAGAGCAGCTGTAGGCACTCAGATCAGGGGATTACAAGAAATTCAGGATCTGGGGTCTCACTGCTCCCAACAAATATTTTTCTCCATCCTGTCCAACCTCGGGGGAAAGATGTTTCTAAATTCATTATTTTCACATTTTTCTTCTTTAACTTATTTTACAGACCAACCAGTTTCCTCTTCCTTCTCTCTTTCTGTCCCCCCCTCCCCCCCCATACACACTCCCATTTTCCACCCTCCTCATACACTCCTCAGTTTCTATTCAGAAAGGGGCAGGTCTCCCATGGGCTTCAACAAAAGTATGGCACATTAAATTGAGGCAGGACTGAGCTTTTCACCTTACATCGAGGCAGTGCCTGGTAATCTGGCATGGGGAACATGTTACCAAAAGGCAGCTAAATGCCAGAAGGTTCTGCTTCCACTGTTAGAAGTCTTACAAAGAGACCAAGCTACAGGATTATCACACACATGCAGAGGGCCTAGGTCAGTCCCATTCAGGCTCCCTGACTGTTGATCCAACTTCCATGTGCTCCTGCAATCTCAGGTCAGCTGTCTCTATATGATCCCCAATCATGACCCCTCTGGCTGGTACAATCCCTCCTCCCTTTCTTCCACAAGAATAGGAGCTCAGGACAGTGCTTGTTTGTTAATCTCTGCCTCTGCTTCTGTAAGTTACTGGATAAAGTGTCTCTGATAGCAATAAAGGAAATCACCAGTCTGCTTACAGTAGATGGCCAGTTCAGGTGCCCTCTCCACCATTGCTAGGAGTCATCCTTGTGGGTTTCTGGAGGTTTTCCTGGCACCAGGTTTCTCCCTAACCCCAATATGGCCCGCCCATCAAGACCTCTCTTTTGTTATTCTCCCCCTCCATCCTGCTTCCAACCTGACTCCAGCATCCAGCCCACCCAAGCCTCTTCCTCTCTTTCCCATTCCCTCCTTCCCCTAACCTCTACCTCCAGTACCCAGGAGATCTTTTCTACTTCCCCTTCCCAGGGAAATCCATGTGCCTCTCTTTGGGCCCTCCTTGTTACCTAGCCTCTCTGGGGCTGTGGATTATAGGTTGGTTATCCTATGCTTTACTCCTAATAACATCTGTGATTGAGTACATACCATGTTTATCGTTCTGGATCTGGGTTACCTCCCTCACTCAGAATTATTTTTTTCTAGTTACATCCATCTGCCTGCAAATTTCATGAGGTCATTTTTTTTTACAGCTGAGTAATATTACCATTGTATAAATGTACAACATTTTCCTTATCCATTCTTTGGTTGAGGGGCATCTAGTTTGTTTCCAGGTTCAGGCTATTACGAATAATGCTGCTATGAACATAGTCAAGCATGTATCCTTTGGGTATGTGGCCAAAATTGGTATAACTGGGTCATGAGGTATATTGATTCCCAGTTTCCTAAGAAACCCCCATACTGATTTCCAAAGTGGCTGTACAAGTTTGCAGTTCCACCAGTAGTGGAGGAGTGTTCCCCTTATATCCTTTCCAGCATAAGTTGTCATCAGTATTTTTGCATTTTTCATTCCATAATTTGCTAGGGAGTTTAAAGCTTTTCTTTCTATATGTTTTGTTTATTAATACTCCTTTATAATTTGTCTACTAATATGCCTTTTCTCATTTTTCATCTTAGAATACTATTTTTTTTACTAGTTTGTTTCGTTTATTGCATAACTTAGAGAGATGGCTCAGTGGTTAAGAGCACTGCTGCTCTTCCAAAGGTCCTGAGTTCAATTCCCAGAAGCCACATGATGGCTCACAGCCATCTGTAATGAGATCTGGTGCCCTCTTGAGGAAGAGACCTGGTCAGTCATCCCCATCAATTTAGACCATGAAACCTAATATGCACAAGTTCAACAGAATGGCCATATACAGGCAGCTCATGCATGCTTCAGCATTGCCAGGGCATAAATTTCATTCATTCATTCATTTCTTCATTCAAATCCATGTCCCCCAAATAAAAATATTTTCCTCAGTCATTTGATTTTTAATATGATAGTCTTTTTTTCAACTAAAAATTTTTACTGGTCTTACTATTTTTCAACTAAAAATTACTTTTTTTCAACTAAAAATTTTTAAGGTCTTACTATTTTCAAAAGGCATAAATGATATTAAGTTAATCATATTTCATAAATTAAAAATTTATATTCTCAGTGTTTCTTAAATATACTAGAAGTGTCTTTCAACTTATAAACCATTTCTTTTTATAGCACTGAAAACTTTTGAAAAATAACCACTAAACGCAATATAGTTGCAGTGTTTTAGAAAAGTACAGTGAAACATGAATGCTATTTAATTTGGAGAATAGTAATAAAGTTTAATTTTCTTTACAGCTTATTCCATTTTTTTTAAACTCCAAACTCTTCTAGGATCAGAAAATAGTGGAGTTTTCAATTGGTCTTCGCAGGGGTACATAAGTCTGTATTTTTTTCTTATTTATCCACATTTTCTTTTCCAGGCTCTTGTTATGACCCTGTGCTCTTTTAAAGTTCTTTGCAATGTCACAGCTGATTAAATTTCTTTCTAAGACTGTCAATACAGGGTATCTAGTGAAAAAAAAGAAAAAGCAGAGTTGCATATGTATTGCTATGTTCGTAGCAACTTGGAGGAGACTATCACATAAGTAAAAACAAGGCTTATTGCAGGTTTTCTTTCAACAATTTTATCTTGCTGTTTTCTTTTTTCATTTTCTCTTTCATCTTCTTTGTAAATCTCAGTTTCCTTTAGATTATTTATATACTGATAGAAATTTAATGATTCCTTATAAACTATTTATTTTTCTCATATTGCCCTTTCCATGTTTCCAGCATGTTGTAGGAGTTTATCACCAGCCATTAATACAGGAAGGAACAAACAAGATATTTTAGTATTCCTTTCTGTTTTTGGATGAGGATATACATTTGTCATTTGAGACATTCAGAAGAATAAGATACTGCTTTAAAAAGTGCACCAGGGGCTAGAAAAATGGCTCAGTGGTTAAGAGCACTGATTGCTCTTCTAGAGGACTTGGGTTTTATTCCCAGCACCTTTATATCAGCTCACCACCTTCTGAAACTCCAGTCCCAGTGTACCTGACATCCTCAGGTCTGCTGAGAACACTATGCATGGCATACACATTATGCAGAGACATACATGTAGACACAATATACACAAACATTAAAAATTTTTGCCACAGTAATTTTCCTAAGATTATGAAATTATTCAGTCTTTAAGAAATAGTTTTATTGTATATGTTTTACTTTGCTTTAACAATTCTTAAGTACTTTAAACATAAGCTATGTAAATTAAATTTGAACCTAATTTCCAAGACATTGAATTTTTAAAATTTATCTATGTATTTATATACTATTGATTGTAATAATGATCTTCAGTTGTATGAAGTTGTCTTTCCCAATGATTCTTTAATCAATTATAATATATTCATTTCCTTCAACTGTTTGTGTTTTCCTTGATTTATTTAAGGGATTTGTTCATTTTCTATTTAAGTGCTTCCATCATGTTCATAAGAGTGAATTTAAGGTCATCTTCTTGTATGTCCACTGTTTTGGAATATCTAGGACTTGCTGTAGTAGGATAGCCGGGCTCTGGTGATGCCATATTGTCCTGGGTTGTTGATTGTGTTCTTATGGTGGCCCTACTGGGTTTGGGTGCTGATTTTTGAGTTTATCCTTTGTTGGATGGGTGCTTTTTGGATATTTTTCCCACTTGCTTTCTGTTTCCTCTCCGGTCGTCTGGCCTGAGTGATGAGTTGTAACATTAGAGACTAGCAAGAAGAGCAAAAAGCAAACTTTCACAACATTTGGGTCCAAAGTTACAGTATCTCTAAGGTATGGAAGAATTCCTTCTGTCCAAGAGGAATTGTAGAGGAAGGGCAAACCTAAATTCAGCATGGTGTAGCTATGCCTTGCTTTTTCATTTGTATCATCCCTAAGGTTAAAGTAAAAGAAAAATGAAGTAGATATTAACCATAATTATCTTTGTATTATTTACTATTTCTTTGAATGTTTATTCTATGCTTTCAAGCAGGAGTGCATAAATAACTTAGTTTTTTTAACTAAAAATATAATGTAGTAGATTTTGGTATCTAAATTTGATCCTCTAAAATGTCTAACTGATTCTTTATGTAGTCTTTTCTTATTTTGGAACAGTAGCATTTAGCATTTTCTCAACTGTTTCAAAGTTTGTGTCTTGGGAAGTATTTTATATCTTTAATTTGCAAATAAGAAACAAGCTTTATTTTCTCCTTCTTTACTACTCCCTACACACCAAAACCATATAAATCATGGCTGCCGATTTCTTTGTTCAAAGGATTATATATTTTCTACAACTTACACTTTACCTCTCTAAATTTCAAACTTAAGATTTTGTACATTTTAAAACATTTCTTTATCAACTTTATTATTGTAGAACTGTGTGTGTTTAGTTCAAAACTACATAAAGTAGCTTTCTGTCAGGTGATCAGACAATGGTAGTGTACATATAATGAAGGCTATAAAGCGTTCAAGATAGATTTGATCATATTGGCTGACATTCAAATACTCATTTAGATTTTTGCTCTTAATATGCTTTATAATACAGTATAAGCTAATATAATTAGTACATTGAACATTCTTTTCGTTAGGTATGAATTAAATTGCTAGAGGTGCTATCAACCCAAAAAGGCTTGAAATCTAAAACATGATATTTTCTGTCTTATATGAACAGCTTGGATCAAGTGTTTGACTTGTGTGAAAGAGGAAGCTGTTAGAGTGCAAAGAAGTAACTTGTGGTGAATAAAGAGGCTTTTTTTCTGATGTAAATATTTCTTGCTAAGTATTATGCTAATTACAAGCAATGGCTACACTTTTAAATCTTCCTTGGTTCTGTGCTATGATATATTTTAGGAGGGTTCTCTTAAGGCTATTAAAAATGCCTTGGTTAAAGGAACATGCAGTTCAGCAGGGATAACTTTCTCGACAGACACAATGGATTGATAGTTAGATTTTGTGTGTCTTTTCATTTCTTTCCAAATTCTCTGACCCAGGGTAACCTTTGGTCCTTCTTGGAAGGCGAAAATGAAGGGAGTTTGAGCAGGTGACTGATGATCCCTGTCTCAACAGCTCACAGACAATATACAAATTACATTACCAGCCCCCTTTATCTACTCCCTTCACTCCTCCCTCCTTAAATCAACAATGCAAATAGCTCCATCCCCATTTGCTAGAAATTCAGGCTTGCTCAGGCAACATGGGCTTTGTTGTTGAGTCCTTTTCTCTAGAAATTCAATTTTAATCCTGGTTAGGAAGAGTAAGACTATGAAGTGGAACCTAAGTCACTTTAATGGTAAATCCAGCCGCAGCTTGTCATTCTGGGGTCTTTATAAAGGTAGGAATTGTTTTTATATTGTAACTAAAATCTGGGTAAAGAAATCTATTGTCTGCTTTGTTAGTTTTTATTAAAGACTTTAGTTAGACGGTCCTGTTTTAAATATTATTTATTGAAACTTTTAGCACTATTATTTGAATAGTCACTTACAAAAGTTGTTTTTAAAAGGCTTTGGGAAAAATTCAGTCTTTGCTTATTTCTACCATAAAAATGCTTGTATTTTTTAAAAGCAAGGAACAATCTGATTATAAGTAATATTTAGTTATTTAGAATACTAGTTTATAATAAAAGTATTCTAATTTTTTCTTAAGTTTTAGGAATATAACCATAAATAATTTTCCACTGATGTTGAATGAGATATACTAAAAAAATATGCTATGGTAATATAAATAACATTCTGCTGATTATTTTAAAACATTTAAATTTTTTATGAAAATTATTCCAATGCCTGCTGTGATTATTTTGAACAGTACAGTGGAAGTCAATGTTAGAAATTGTTCAGGAGGAAAAAAGATACTATGTTTTAAAATTCAAGTGATTTTTAAAAGGTTATATTGCTAGGTGAATTTCAAATTGACCTAAAACCGCTTCTTTTGTGTATGTGCAATTTCTTCTGAAAATATTAAAGATTATAGATATTGTGCTTTTTTTAATACTGTCAGGTATATATTAGTAGCAGTTGTGAAATAAAATAGTCACCATGGAAAGTATTCCCCCAGAGAACTGAAGGGAATAAGTTACAATGTTTCTATGGTTCACAAGCAGAAAGCACATACACCTTTAAAATATGTCTCTAAAGCCCTTCTAAATTCTGGTTGTGATTTCTTGCTTATTGATTTTTTTTTTGCTTCTTTACTAGGCTGAATATTTATGAGACACAACTATATAACAGGATTGAAAAATCATGTAAATGTTGTTAGATTTAGTTTTATTTCAGTATAGAATTATGCCAAGGGGAAAAGAAGCTCTTGTTTTTGTTTTTCAAAGACAAGATCTGTAATATAGGCTGGGTCTGAGCTCACAGCAGCTTTTCTGCCTCCCTCTCCCAAGTGTTGGGATTACAGGCCTCAATAACCATTCTAGTTTTTCCCTTCTATAACCTTTAAAAATAACTTAAATCCATAAGCCCAGTTTTGAAATAGGATTAAGTCAAAGCTGTAGATAGAGCCTTTAAATATTGTTGAATTTTGGCTTAGTTAGCTAGGCATAATGTTTAAAAGCTCTTAAAAATGGCATGTTATTGCTTCTCAAATGACAATGCTATCTATATTTGACACTTTCCAAAGTAAAGTCATTTAGATGAATCCTTAGTTTTCTGAATGTGTCATTTCCTTTTATATAAGCGTCACTTTTTATTGTGTGTCTAGGTAGTTTTGATACTGGAAAATGTATTGTTGATTCCTAGAGAGAAATCTATTTGAGTTCTCAAAGAGACTCAGGAAGGATGATGGAGGAGGTAAGGTCTAGACTTGTTGATATTATTAGGGTCTTAGAATGTGGGTGATAAATAAATGGGCAGTTAGTGTAAATCTTCAGATCAGAATTGAGAAATTGATGCAAGACCCACCAAGTTTTAAAATAAAAACCTGGAACAGTTACTACTAAATTTTAAAAACATTATTTTCCTTTGTAGCTATTTCTTTTTTTCTTGTAGTAGTTTGTAAATATTAATAAATATTTGATAGATGGCTGAAATATAATAGAGAATACCGACTCTTGTAAATAGAGATAACATTGTGTTTGTAGAATTCAACTACCTGGACAACAAAGAGGTCTTTTCCTTTATAGAATGCCAAGTCAGACTGTTTGAATGACTTCTACCTAACACAATCAGTCTACAATTGAATTCTGAAATTGCTCAAGACTGAGCAGTAGATTACTGTGTATCAGTTTTGAAGACTCTAAAGATCACTGCTGACATGCACTGAAACTATAGACAGTCATCCCTCAGTATACTGAGGGAATTGGTTCCATGGCCTCTAGACATAGCAAAATACGAGTATGCCCAAATCCTATATAAAATGGTGGAATGTTTGTATATAACCTATTTATACCATCCTTTATATTTTAAATCATCAATAGAATACAAACCTGGTCCAAAATAAGTGCTTCATAAATAGTTATCATTTAAGAAATAATGACAAAAGTTTGTATATATTAAGTAGTGGTACAAATTTTTTTTTCTCAGTGTTATCTGTCCATTGGTGATCAGATCTACAGATTTACTATAGGGCCAGCTATATGACTACTTAAATGCAATGTTATGCTTTATCAAATAATTTTTCTTTAGAATAGCTAATTCTGTTATTTATAGAAGTGGCTGGATTGTTTATCTTTTTGATACATTTTGCACTCTAAATTACAAATTGGTATTTATCACAGAACATTCAGAAAATAAGATAACAGTGGTCAGAGGATAATCTAAAATTGTATATATTCTTTCCTTTTAGAAGTAATGATTGCTAATATTTTAGTATATAAGCTTTAGAATATTTTAATTATACTTGGAATATTAATTGCCAGTACTCATGACCAGTTGGAGACATCTTACAGAGCATGTATTGTATTGTTGTCATGTGTATAGAGTTATAGTGACTTGATTCTATTTGCTTAGATAATCTGTTATTATTATCATTAGTAGATAAACTTTCTCTAAGAAATATTAAAGAAGCAAGAAATTTGTCATCAAGTACTATCCAAATATTTGGTGCAGGTTTTTAACTTTAATGTATAGTCAAAATATAAAATTGAAAACACATTTGTTTTTACTCAAAGTAATTACTTTGATGTCAAACAAAATAAACCTTTATATCAATATGAAGAAAACCTAAACATTGTCTTACTGAGAGCACATTGGTGCTTATTTCCAACACTACTTTAAATTGTATTCCTTTGATGTTTGCATGTAAGCTTCCTCAAATTTGAATTCTGTACTTTTTTAAATCCTTTGGATTTTTAGTGTTTTATATTATAATATCATTTTTATCTCAGATTTTACTACTTTGTGGCTTCTTTGTTTTGGTTAGCTTAAAGGTTTATCAGTTTTATTTGTTTTTCAAAAAAGCAAATATTTATTGTTTTGGGGTTTCCATTTCATTAACTTTAGGGCTAGTCATTTTCCCTTCTAGGAATTTTTAGTTTGACTGTTTTTACTTTCCTAAGATCTTTAGATACATCATTAGGTTATTTAATTTGATATCTGATTTTATTGTAGGCACTCTTAGCTGTGTGTATTTGTAAGTGTATGTGTGTCATCTCTATTAGCCAAACAATTTTAGAATTAATAACGTTTACTATGTAAATTATAGATTTTCTACAAAGGAAATTGTCATGGCATAATTAGTGAAATATCAGTTTTTAAACTGGACATAGACTCAATTTACCTGGCAGATTATCTTTACACACAATATTAAAATTGTATGAATTATGCCACCAGGTAACTAGAAGCTGTATATCATATGAGAATGAATTTCTTTTTATGATGACACTGTATTAGAATGTATAAATTATTATTAGAAGCTTTAATATTTGGTATGCATACAGGAACCTAATGTGTTCTAGCTTTTAAGTGAACATAATTTTCTTCACTTTATTTCTCAAAAAAGCTGAAAGGAAACCAAGGAGCAAAGCAGTGACTAAACCTTGGAAAGATGGAGCCACAGCTTTGGAAAGTGAAGAAGCAGCTTCAGGTGATTGACTTTTTCTTCTACACCAATCTGCAAAATGATTCCTCTACATTGAATAATAGTGTAGTGTTTTCGGAAGGAAAAGCTCTTTTCTGTTTTAAGAAAAGTAGACCAATGTAAAATTGCTAGGAATTTTCGCTGTGATAAGTCGGTGGTGCTTGGTATTTAATGAAAGCCTACTTTTGAAAAAAATTAGACTATTTCCTGACTATCTGAAATTCAAATGTACCTAAAATTCCATTTAAGGTTAAAATATTTTTAGTTTTTTTTTAATGCTTTTCTTTGAAAATTTCATATAATTTATTTTAATCATATACTTTCCCTGCCCCCTATTCCTCCAGGAGCTTCCCTTACCTCCCTATCCACCTAAATTCCTGTTTTTTACACTATTAAAAAAGAGTGAGCAGTCAGGTCTTCGGATTGGAGAGGGAGGGGGAGAGGAGTGGGAGGAGGGGGAGGGAAATGGGAGGCTGGGAGGAGGAAAAAGAAGTTAGAATTAAGAAGTTAAAATTTTTTATCAAAATAAATATAGAATAAAAAAAGAGAGCGTGAAGCATATAGAAATGGGAATCTGATATGTGTTTTCAGACTATTCTTGAACATGGGGCCTGCCTTGGAATGATACCTAGTACCATTCCAGTGAACAAATCTGATCTCTTATCTAGCAGTTCTCAATTATAAATTGCTTCTTGGCTAGGGCCGGGACTTTGTTCCCACTTCACCTGTGCCACTCTCGGATTTGATCAGGTTTGAACTTGTGTAAGTAAGTATTATACATTCTGTTGCAGTATTTCTCTGTTCCTTTCTGCTTCTGCCCTGTTAGGTCTTGAAAACCCTGTCTCCTTGAAGACTTCTACCTGTAACATGAGGGCCTGTTTGTTGGGATTTTTGTCCCACCTGGTCTCCCAGCCATTTAGTCCCAGAGAAAAATCATACAGAGATCTCTATGTTATAAAACTGATTGGCTTATTAGCTCAGTTTTTTTAACTCTTGTAGCTTATATTAGCCCATTATTCTTATTTACGTTAGCCATGTGGCTCAGTACCTTTTTCACCCAGGCAGATTACATTGTCCTTTTTCCGTGGTCTGGGCAGGACTGGGAGGAATGGGCTTCCTCCTTCCCAGAATTCTCCTGTTCTCATTGCCCCACCTCTACTTTCTGTCTGGTTGACCCACCTATACTTTCTACCTGGCCTATCAGCATTTATTTAAAACATAATTGACAAAATACAGACAATTCTCCCATACCATCTACCATCTCTGGTTCTTACAATCTTTTTTGTCCTCACTTCTACATAGATCCTTGAGCCTTGACAGTAGGGGTTTAGACATCCCATGTAAGGTTGAGTATTTCAAACTCTCACTTTCTTAAGATGGTCCACTTGTAGGTTTCTATGTTAATTACCATACATTACATAAAGCTTTTCTGACAACGTTTGAGGGATGCACAGATCAGATGAATATGTCATTAGAAATCATTTTATTATATTTAGCAGAATAATAATGGTAGATTTTCCCCTTAGGACCCAAGACATATCTAGTCACAGGTTATTGGTCTCATTGGCATGAGATGATCCTTCAGTCCAATGAAAAAACTGGTCCATTCCATAACATTCTTGCTACTATTGTACCAGTAAGCATACCTTGAGGGCAGATGGTTATCAGAGCTCAGAGGGTTCATAGCTCTATGAGGTTGATGGTTTCTTTTTTCTGCTGGCAGTGTCTATAGATATGAACCCTAGATAGTAAGGGTGACGCTTTCAGTTGAGTACCGGCTGGTTTCTCTATGTACCTTGACATCAATATGTAGTGTGTTCAGCAATTTAAAACTACCTTGAAATTCTTGTCAAGTTGTAGAAGGTTATTAATAGCATAGGCAATGGCCTCTCATGTTAGGGATTTGGTCTATGAGAAACCTTTGGCCACTACCTCAAAAAGAAGTTCCATGTACTAGGGTTTTTATTGGTAGCATATGTTGTCAAGTTGGCTTCTTGTCCCTCCATTAAATATTATCATTTCACTTAAACTCCATTGATTTCAAATTTTTATTTATTAAGATTTTCTTTGCCTGTATCTCTTTTTTTTGCAGAACTTCTATCTGTTTGCTAGATTTTGTATTATAGTTGTTGAGTATCTCATCCTATCCCTGAACTGCCTGGCTGAATTTATTTACATATTCATTTAAATCCATTTTGAGGTCATTAATCATCTGTAAAAGTAGAGTTTTGAATCCTTTGTCCTGTAGTTTTACCATTTCAACATCTTGGATTAGGTTATATGGTAGTTGGAAATTTTACACACATACACATTCATATCTGTGTGTGTGTGTGTGTGTGTGTGTGTGTGTGTGTGTGTGTGTGAATGTGTTTCACAAAAGCATGTAGGTACAGAGACAGAAATGGGCATTGGATACTCAGCAGCTACAGTTACAGATAGTTGTGAGCCTCTTGATGTGACTCTTGGAAACTTAACTCAGGTTCTATGGAAGGGAAGCAGAAAATACTTTGAATTGCTGACCCATTTTTTTCGGCCCAATGAGAGTTTATTATTTATTTATTTATTTATATTTTTTTTGCTGATTTTTATTGAGCTCTACATTTTTCTCTGCTCCCCTCCCCACTTCAATCCTACCCCAAGGTCCCCATGCTCCCAATTTACTCAGGAGATCTTGTCTTCTTCTACTTCCCATGTAGGTTAGATCTATGTAAGTCTCTCTTAGTGTCCTCATTGTTATCTAAGTTCTCTGGAATTGATGTTTGTGGGCTGGTTTTCTTTGCTTTATGTTTAAAAACCACCTATGAGTGAGTACATATGATAATTGTTTTTCTGTGTCTGGGTTACCTCACTCAAAATAATGTTTTCTAGCTCCATCCATTTTCCTGCATAATTCAAGATATCTTTATAGTTTTAAGATAGTATAATGGAATATGTAAGCTCATACAGAGATGGCCTTTAAGCTTCATATAAAGTGGAGGGTTGGAACATTCGTTGAATGGAACAATGAGATGGAGGTGGAAACTTAAATAAAAAAAAAACATTTTACATAGTGATGTAACAGGTGACTATACTTAGAAACCGTCTGCAACAGCCATTCCTTCACACCATATCCAGCTCATGTAGCTGTGTGATGAGATTGTTTTTTAATGTTATTTGGTTTGTTATTTTTTGTCTTTGAAGTATACAAATAATGTGACAGACACAGAGACCATATGTATCTTTCGGAATGTTTACTGTGTAGCTCCTTACAAAACAAAATTGCCAACCTCTTGTGACTCAGAGGCAGGAGCTGACTCATTGCTCAGGAATGATATAGGAAGGGACACTTAATTTAGAAGTATTGGTGGAGATGGACATTTGTGTAAGGTGTAGAGCCAGAAGAAACATAATGGATTGAATGACAATACAAAGAACTATGGGTAAACTTTGTAACAAGAGTGTAAAACTTGATGAGTTCATGTGAAACAACAGATAGCAAATAAGGGAGTTGAAGGGTGGGCAAGGGGACACTGTTGTCCTGGAGATAAAAGAGTTCCAGAAATTGACAGGAATAACCATTCCCAGGACCTTAGCTGGACTCTTTATTGAAAATGTCAATGTGAAGCTCTATGCTGGTCTAATCCTGAAAATCATGACAGGGAGACAGTGTAAAAAAAATGTAATGTGAGTAATATGTAAAAAATAGTGGACACATTGAACCAAGAGTTTAAAGTAGCTGTTGGTTATATGAGTGAATTAGTTGTAAATAGAGGGTGAAGTTATGCCGATAGTTAAATGATCTTGTATTTGCCTTGGTAACTGAGGATAGACTACTTCTATTTAGTGGTTCATAGAACTAAAATAAGCAGGACTACAGAGAGAGGGGATGTTTGCTATCACAGCTCTTGTTATGCAAACCGTGTGGTCTTTGGGTAAGGAAGAAACAAGTAGTAGACTGTTTTAACTTACAAAGTTCTGAGAATGAGAGCAGTTGAGCTTTAAATACAAGGGCATTTATGTGTGGTTGTATGTGTTTCATATATCTCCTTAGGAAAGAATTTTTATTTAAAATTACTAGTTTTTAACTATGTAAAATAATCTCTCCAAAATAACCAAATTGTGAAGGTATTAATATTGAAATAGCTCTCGTTTTTAAATTGTAAACATAGACACAAGTAACCTGGGAAGTAATTTTCACAAAATAATAAAAATTACCTGAATTTGGCTACCAGGCAACTGGAAGCTACCTATCACATGAGCATGCATGATGGTAGCTTTTTCAAAATAACACTACAGAATCATCTATATTTTATAATAGGAAGCTTTATTATTTGGCATAAAGAACACAATGAAGTACACTGATTATAGCAACTGTAGTCATATATTATTTTTTATTTTTCATTAAATAACCCCCCAAAACTGCAAACAAAAACTCCCAAGGGCAACCAACCCTTTGGAGGTTGAAGACAGACCTGTGAAAGATTATCAAGCAGCCCCAGGCTATTGCTTCGGTTTTTATATTGATTTGCAAGATAATTCCTGTACACTGAATAGTGCTTTTGGAAGGAAAGAATCTTTTCTGTTTTAGGAAAACAAATACAGAAAGTATTTGCTAGTCCAACATTTTTCTTTTAGTGAAAGATTCTTTTTTATAGAAATAGACTATTGCCTCCTTTTTGGAGAATTAGACTATTTCCTGATTATATGAAAATTTAGGGTATATAAATCTTCATTTATATGGCATATTTGCTTAAAATTATTTTCTTTTTATGTCAATGCTTTTATTTTTCCTTTGAGAATTTCATATAATTTTTTTTTATCACATTTCTTGCCCTCCCCTAACTCCTCCCAAATTGACTACCACCTCTCCATTCTGTGGAATTCATGTTTTTATTCTCTTAAACAAATGTGGGAAAAAAACATAAAAAATTGGAGTCTGATTTCTGTTAACTAACTACATTTGAACATATGACCTGCCTTGGTGTGTGTTGATAAAATCATACTGCCAAGGGTTTTCATCTGACTTTTTTGAAAGAATTTTCTTTTTAAACTTGGAATGTAAGGCAGTTGTTAAAAGCGAATAAGAGTTTAGTGAATAAAGTTGAGATGTGAATAAAGAGTAAAGTTATCGCAGCAATTTAATTAAATAATCTTTATAAGTCTGATATTTGCCCTGGTACTTTAAAATCGACTTCATCCTTTACTGTGAACAGAAGAAGTGGCATAAAAAGGTTCTAGAAAGATGGGACATTTGTTTTCATATGTCAGGTTTATTCATATTTTATGTATGGTCTTTGACCCAGAAGAAGCAATTCTGTAAACTGTTTCACATTATCAAATAACCACCCCCCCCAATGTGTGCATATGTTTTAACTCTCTTCCTACAAAGAGTTTTATTTAGAAATACTACTTTTTAACTAAGTAAAATTCATTTTTCTAATAACCACATGGTGAAGGAATTAGTTATGAATTTTTTTCTCTTGCTAAACTAGTAACAGAGACACAAATGTCCTGGCAGGTATTCCTCACAGATACTATTAAAGTTTTATCTGAATTGGTCTATCAGAAAACTGGAAGCCACGTATCACATGAGCAAGATTGTAGCCTTTTATTGACAACGCTATAGGAGATTCTATGCTTTATTGTAGGAGAGTTTATTATTTGGGATACATAAAGCACCATAATGTGTACTTGCTTTTAATGTAAATTATTTTTATTTTTATTTCATATCTCTAAGAAGCTGCAGAAAACCCTAAGGACAATGTATTCACCAACCCTTTTGAGGATGAAGACAGACCTGTAAAAGATGATCAAGCAGCCACAGGTGATTGCTTTAATTTTCCATATTGATTTGCAAGGTAATTCTTGCACAGTGAGTAATGGTGTAATGTTTCAGAAGGAAAGACTTGTTTTCTCTTTTAAGAAAACTTTTAGAAAGTAGCCTAAAGGTAAATTGTTAGAATTTTTAGTGTTCTAGTTCAAAGTTTTTGTTGTTTTAAATCAATGCTTCCTTTTATACTACCTAATTATATGAAATTCTTCATATTATATCTAATTAGATGTAAATATTCATTTATATACAGCAACTTTGATTTAAATAATTTTTGTTTTGTGCTTTTATTTATTATATAATAATTTTTCTACATGTTTATTGTGCTCCTATTCTTTGCTCTCCCGCAAAGCTTCCCAAATTGTTCTCTATGCCTGCAACCTCTGGACTTCATATTCTTACTTTCTCTTAAACAAACATGAAAAACATACAAAAAATGGGAATCTGATTTGTGTAAGAACATGTAGCCTGCCTTTGTGTGTGGTTGATATAATTAGCATTATTCCATTAAAGAAAATGGGTTTTCCCTTTCTCACAGCTATCAATTCTTGAATAGGACTAGAATTTGTATGCCCACTTCCCCTTCTCCATGCTGAGATTTTGGTAGGCTTGAGAAAGTATAAGACGTGCATTCAGTTGTGGTCTTTGTGAATTCCTTTGTATACCTATTCTGTTGTGTTTTTATTTTTTATTATTTTTTATTTAAAAATCTTTTTTATTTTTTAAAAAATTCACATAGTATATTTTGATCATATTCTTTCCCCTACCTCAACTCCTCCTTGATTTGATTCTTCTCTGTTGTGTTTTTAAATGCTGTCTGGGGACATCATTTTCCAGCTCTAGGTCAACTCTTTCTGCCCATTCCTCTATATAGATCCCTGAGCCTTGAGGGGAGGGATGTGATACAGACATTCAATTCATGGTTGAGCACTGCAGTCTCTTGCTCTGTGCATGTGGTCCACTTGTAAGTCACTGTCTTACCACCACTTTAAGGAGCTTCTCTGGTGATGCTGAAGGGATGCACTGATCAATTAGTAAAGCAATCTGTCATAGGAGTTATTTTATTTCTATGTCCAGTCAGCAAAATCATACTAGTAGGATTTTCCCTAAAGCTTTTTACTTGCCTAATCTCGGGTTCTTAGGCTAATTAATAGTGTCAAGTATGGGGGCCATTTAATGCTGTGGGTTTTGAATCCTTTCAAAAGTGCTTTGTTACTTCCATAATATTTGGTCTATCTTTGCACCAGTATATTTTATAGGAAGGTTGATTTCGTATATCACTAGGTTAGTATATGGGTCAGATTGATGATTTCTTTGCCCCTTTGGGTAGTGTGTGTAGCCCCTTTTGGCGCTATGAAACATAGCCAGTTAGAGCAAAGCTTCCATTTCAGTACCAGCTAGTTGTTTCCATGTTCCAAGACTTAAATTTATTATGCATTCTGCAAATTAAAACTACCTTGAAATCTTACTGTCAAATTTTAGAGAATAACCAATAGCATTACCAGTGGCTTGTAGAATATTAGGGTGGACACAGAGACACTGTTGTCTTGACGATATAAGAGATCAAGAAATTGCCAAGAATAATCATTTCAGGGTATAAGCTGGAATCTTTTTTGATGATGTCAATGGGTTGAGGCATCACTGGTATGGTCCTGGTTAACAAGAAAAAGTAATGTAACATTACTAGAATTACTTAAATTTGAACCTGGGGTGTAAGTAAGGTAGTTGTTAAGAATGAAATAAGAAGAATCTAGTGTATAGAGTTCAAATTAGTTGTAGATGAAGTATAGAGTTTTGGTGGCAGTTATCTGTTCTTATAATTGCCCTAGTAACTGAGGATATCCCTTTTGATGAGTAGAAGTAGAATAAAAATGCTACAAAAAGATGGGAGAGCTTTATGAATTTATGAATACTTTTGAACACAGAAGTAGTAAAACTGTAGATTGTTTTAAGTTATAAATCCCATAAAATGAGAATAGTTAATCTTTGAACACAGTTGTATTAGGGTGTGTGTATGTATTTGTGTGTGTGCGTGTGTGTTTCATAGCTCTACTTATTTATAATTAGTACATTTTGCTATATAAGATTCTTTTTATCTGATAACCAAATTGTAAAAGTGTTGATGCTGAAATATCTCTTCTTTTATAAGTGTGAACATTGACACAAAGAACATGACAGATGCTCTTAATACAAAGCATTGAAATTGTCTAAATTAGATTACCAGATAACTAAAAGCTGTGTATCATGTAAGCATGATAGTAGCCTTTCCACGACAACATTATAAGAGAGACTGTATTTTATTATAGAAAGTTTTATTTGACATCCATATCTGAGAATAATATGTTTTAACTTTAAATTTACACCCTTTTTTTTAATTTTATATCTCAACAAAGCTGGGAAAAAACCCAAGGGCAGAGGATTCACCAAACCCGGGAAAGATGAAGCCAGACCTGGAAAAGATAACCAAGCAACTCCAGGTGATTATTTTTCTATTTTGATTTGAAAGTTAATTCCTCTATGTTGAATAGTGGTGCAGTATTTCAGAAGGAAAGACTTTTCTGTCTTAAAGAAACAAATACAGAAAATAACTCAATGATTAGAAATTTTCACTGTTCGTTCTAATAAACACCTTCTCTTTGAAGAATTAGACTAAAATAAAATGAAGGGCCTTCATTTTAGATAATGAAACTAGTTCTTGATGATATCAAATTGTATTGTATATAAAACTTTCATTTTTGTGGCATTTTGGGTTAAAACTGTTTTTCTGTATTTAATGCTTTTATTTATTCTTTGAAAATCTTATACAATTCAATTTGATCTTATTCTTTTCCATCCCCTAACTCATCTCAAACTATCTTCTACCACCCTGTCCTTTAAACTTCATGTTCTTTCTCTCTCTTAAAAATAATGAAAATCACATAAAAAAAAATTGGGCGTCTCACTTGTGTTAGCCAACTATTCCTGAACATGTGGCCTGCCTTAGAGTATGGTTGATATACCTACCTAGTGTTATTACATTGGAGAAAACTGATTTTCTCTTTCCCAACAGCTGTAAACTGTGAATCAGTTTGCTAGGACTGGGACTTTGTGCCCACTTCCCCTCATCCATGCTAAGAATTTGTCAGGTTTGAGCTTATACTCATCTTGTACATTCTGTTACAGTCTTTCTGGTTTCATGTGGTTGTCTACTCAGTTGTTTCTGAAAAAAAAATATTACCTGGTGGAAGTCCTTTTCCACTTCTGGCTGGAATCTTTTTGCCTCCCATTCCACATAGAACCCTGAGCATTGAGGGGAACAGTGTGATACAAATATCCCATTTGAGGTACAGCACTTCAAAGTCTCTTACTCTCTGCAGGTTGTTCAGCTGTTGGTTCCTGTATTGATTACCATATACTGCAAGAAACTTCTCTGAAGAGGATTAAGAATTATCGTGATCAATGTTCATAATATGTTTTAGTGGTCGCTTTATTACTGTGTCCATTTAGCAGAGTCATAGGAGTGGGATTTTCACTAAGTCTTATGATCTTATCTACATTAACAGTGTCAACTATAGATTCCATCTCATGAAATGGGCCCTAATTTCTTTAAAAAAGGGTTGGTTTTTTCTATAAAAGTTGCATCACTATTGCACCAGTGTATGGTGCCAAGAGGTTGTTATAATAGGTCACAGGATTAGTAGATGAATCAGGCTGATGATTACTTTTCTTCTCTGAGAGTGTGTATAGCAATGTTTACCACTATAAGTCATAGCCATTAGTGCTGAAGCTTCCATTTGAATAGCAGCTAGGTTTCTCCATGCTCTATAACAGAAGTATTTGGTTTGTTCAGTAAATTAAAACTATCTTGAGATTCTTGCCATCAAGTTGATGAGGGTAATTAATAGCTTTGTCTGTGGCCTATAATATTAGGAGTGGGTTCTCTGGAACATCTTTGTCTAACACCTCAAAAAGTGAGAGATGGCTCAGCGGTTAAGAGCATTGCCTGCTCTTCCAAAGGTCCTGAGTTCAATTCCCAGCAATCACATGGTGGCTCACAACCATCTGTAATGAGGTCTGGTGCCCTCTTCTGGCCTGCAGGCATACACGCAGGAAGAATATTGTATATATAATAAATAAATAAATAATTTTAAAAAAAGTGGTAACCCATTTCTTGCTTTAGCGGGGATTTTTGGTAATATGTGTTTTCTAGTTAGTTTCCCTCTATTACATGCAGATTTCACTTAAACTTTTCTATATGCATGTATGAATGTGTATATGTTTCAGGAAGCTTCTAATATAGTAGTTTCCTTATGGATTTTTTGAGAGGCTTTACTGTTATATATTCCTCCCCACCTTCCTAACTCTGATATTTACTCCTACAACCTTTAATCTATATAGTTTTGAAATTTAGCCTACTTGATTAATCTTACAAATGTGCCTATGTCCACTCAGTTTGTTGCAGATTATTTTCATTACTTATAGATGTGCTATGCAACTGGTGATTCCTCCTGAAGGAGATGAGATGTGGCACTCAGTCCATGTCTAGCCTTCTACACTCACCATCTTCAGGACCATATATTCTTTTCCCTGCCTGGGACCAGTGGCCTATTGAGTTTTAAATTTTGATTTAATATGTTTTCTTTGCCTAAATAATTTATTTGGAATCACTATTTTCACTTTTCTATGCAAGGTGCTAAGTTTCTTATCTGATTACTTAACTGACTGCTTGAATTTGGGGTCATTAGTCATCCTTAAAACTGGACTTTTGAATTCTTTATCCCAAATTTTTACCATTTCTGTGTCTTTGAATTTCATTGTGGAGGAGTTAGGAACTTAATAAAATGACATGTTTCTTTTAATCATCTGTCTGCATGTTTGTTTTTACACTTACATGCAGGTATCTTCAGAGGACAAAACAGGATATTGGAACCTTTGAGCTGTAGTTACAGGCAGTTGTGAACCATTTGATACAAGTGTTGGAAATAAATTCTGGTCCTTGTAAAGGCAGCATCTTGTGCTCTTAACTGCTAAACCATCTCTTTAGTCCCCAGGAATGTTTTAAGATAGTGTGATAGAATAGTTAAGGTCAATCACAGAAACAGATGTTAATCTTTATATAAAGTGGAAGGTTGAGTCATTTGCTGAATGGACCAGAATATAGCTGGGCCCTAACATCTTCCTCGGGGGAGGGAGTGAGAAGGCACTACATTAATGACTCAGACACTGGGAATCAGGTAGAAGGCATATAGCAGACTCATTTATTTAGCAATGTGGAAAACTTTATATACCCTCCCAGCACCCAGGCATTCTGATCTGTTATTGTGTGGTTGCCCCTTATTGGCTAGGCATGAACAGGACCTCTGGAAGCACCTGTTGCTATGCCATCAGGAAGCATTGTCTGGTCACCCCTCCTTGGCTAAGCACAATCAGGACTTCTGACAGCAACTGTTGCTAGCCCCTCAGGCCGACTCCAGGTTGACTCATCTCTCAGCCTTGTAGGCCTTTTCTTCCTGCCCCTAATGACTTGAATAAAAATAGAGGGAACTGTGGCTAAACTTGGCAGTGCAAGTAAAACACTCTCATTAGTCTGAAACTAAAGATAGCAAGTAAAGGAGTTGAAGGTGGACAAAGTGACATGGTTGTCTTGGGAATAGAAGATTCAGAAATTGCCAAGAATAACAAAAGGGCCACTGGAATCTTTAGTGATAATGTCAGTGTGATGAAGTATCAGTGGTCTGATCCTGTTGAAAAATCCTGATATTGATGACAGGGAGTGTGAGTAATATTACTAGAATTCTTTTAAAATAGGAGTTTTCAACATGAAATATAAGGTAGTTTGTAAAAATAAATGAGTATAGTCAAGTTTATTTAAGTGAATTAGTTGTAAATGGGGAGGTAAAGTTATGACCACAGTTAAATGGTCATATTTTTCCTGGTAGCTGAAGACAGATATGTGTGTGTCTTTCATATCTCTACTTGTAAATAATTGTTAGTTGAAGTCAGTATTTTTTTGCTATGTAAAATTCATTTATCTTATAACTAAATTTCAAAGTCATTGATATTCTCTGTCTCTCTCTCTGTGTGTGTGTGTGTGTGTGTGTGTGTGTGTGTCCTGTGAACATAGACACATATAACCTGGCAAGTAATCTTTACATAAAATACTAAAGTTTTTTGAATTAGATTACCATGCTGAATGTCACAAGAGCATGGTTGTAGCCTTTTCATGTTATATGAAGCTTTATTATTTGGCAATCCTACAGGAACATAATGAGTTCTATTTGTAAATATACATCTTTTTATTTTTTATTTCATACCTCAACAAAGCTGGGAAAAAACCCAAGGGCAGAGGAATCACCAAAACTTGGGAAGAAGTCAGACCAGGGAAAGATGTCCAAGCAGCCCCAGGTGATTGCTTTGGTATATTTAATATTCTGTTTTAAGAAAACAAATGCAGAAAGTAGCTCAATAATTAACTGCTAGTAATTTTCATCATGCTAGTCTAATGTATATGGTTGTTCTAAGAGAAGCTTCCTTTTGGAGAATTAGACAGTTTCTTGATTATATGAAAATCTACTGTATGAGAAACTTCAATTTTGTACTTTTGTTTGAAAATATTTTATTTTTCTTCATTTAATTCTTTTATTAATTGTTGAAGATTTTCATGCTGTTTATATTTTTTCATATGTTTCATGCTGATCATATTCTTTTCCCTGTCCCACCTCCTCCAAAATTGTTCTTCATGTCCCTGTCCTCCAATTTCATGGTCTTTCTATTTCTTAAAAAAAAAATGAAAAACACATACAAATGGGAGAGTGATTTGTGTTACCTAGCTACTTCTGAATATGTGGCCTGCTGTGGAATGTGGTTGACATAACCAATGTTACTCCATTGAAAAGAAATGATTTTTCCTTTTTCAGAAACTATCAATTATTGAATAGTTCTGCATTTTATATCCACTCCCCTCCTCCATGCTGGAATTTTGTTTGGCTTGAACTTGTAAAGACATGGACATTCAGTTTGTTTTTCTTTTTGAGTTCCTTTGTGCACCTGCTATTTTGTGTTTGGAAAGCACTGTATCATCTAAGTTCTTTTCCACCTCTGCCTAAAATATATCTGCCTACTATTCCACATCAGTAGCTGAGCCTTGAGTGGAGAGGGCTGTGTTATAGAAATCCCATTTAGAGTTGAGCGCTCCAAAGTATCTCATTCTCTGTGGATTGTTGGGTTGTAGGTCTGTTTCTTAATTAACATCCACTGCAAGAAGCTTTTCTGAAAAGAATTGGGTGTTGTAGTAATCAGTGAGTATAACAGTAAGTCATTAGGAGTTATCTTATTACATTATCCCTTTATCACAGAACCTGTCTAGTCTCAGGTTCTTGATATCATTAACAGTGTCTGATATTGGCTCTATCTTATGGAATAGTCCTTAAATCCATTTAAAACATGGTTGGAAACTCTCATAACATTGCGTTAGCCTTATGCTATTCAGCATGTCTTCTGGTCATGTGGTTATTATAGCTCACAAACTTGACAAAAATTTGTGGTAAGTTCTTGCCATCAAGTTTTAGAATGTAATCAGTAGCATTGGCAATGTCCTGTAGCAGTGGTTCTCAACCTTTATACTGCTGTGATTCTTTAATACAGTTTCTCATGTTGTAGTGACCCCAACCATAAAATTATCGCATTGCTACTTCATAACTGTTATTTTGCTACTGTTATGAATTGTAATGTAAGTATCTGATGTGCAAGATATCTGATATGCAACTCCTTTGTGGGTCATGACACAGATTGAGAACCACTGACCTATAGTGTTAGGGGTAAAGCAGTTTGGCCAACATTTACAACTCATTGCTGACACAGGGTTTTTTTTTTTAATTTTATAACATGTCTTGTCTGTTTGTGATGGCTTCCTTCCAGTACACAGACACTTCATGTAAAATGTTTTTATATGAGTATATGTTTAATATTCAGGACCTAGAAGGGTTCCTTAAGGCTTTTTTTTAAATGCTTTTCACTTTATATGTCCCTCCCCAAATTCCTTCCTCTATTCTTTGCTCCTATCCCCAGTTCCCTTCAATCCATATATTTTGTTTGTTTGTTTCTTTGGTCTGTAGAATAAATCATTAAGGGTCTGCTTATGACCATTTGATTTGTAGTTGGTTTTCTTCATTATTCATAGACTATTCATTATTCATGTGATGTACAACTGGGGATTCCTATTGAAGGAGATGAGGTGTGATACTCAAATCCCTGCCAGGCCTTCCATACTCAGGACCTTCAAACCCATATTTCCTTTCCTAGGGCCTGTGCTTCACAGAATTTTAAATTTTGATTTATTAAAATTTTCCTTGCTTAGATCTTTTTTCATAATTTCTGTCTATTGAATTTTGTATGCAAGTTGCTGAATTTCTCATCTTAGCCCTGAACTCCCTGTATTTGTTTGTTCAGTTGAGAACAATTTGAAGTCATTAATTGCCATGCACCACGCCCCTGTGTCTGCGCTCTGTGCGCTGGCACCCAGTTCGCAAGCTTTGGGCAAGGGGGTTGGAGGTTAAAATACACAGACACACACAGACAGACAGACAGCTACAATGCCCCCTTTATTGTGTTCAGGGGCAGATTATATAGAGATAGCCACGCCCCAGCCAAACCCACCAGAAACCACTCTCCTGCCATCAGGAACTCCTGAAGGTCTCGTGCTTAGAGCAGCTGTAGGCACTCAGATCAGGGGAAAACAAGTTGTTTACAAGAAATTCAGGATCTGTGGTCTCACTGCTCCCAACAATTAATCATTTTTAAAGCTAGACTTTTGAATTCATTGTCCACAATTTTTACTATTTTAGCATCATATTTAGACATGGAAGATTTATTTTTAATTGAGCTGTATTTATTTTTATATATACATTTCATTGTCATAAGAGGATAGGAGAGTATTGTTTCTCTGGAAGTAGCACTACAGGCAGTTTTGAGCCACTTGATGTAGATATTGGAAATGAACTGTGGTCCTCTGAAAGGGTAACCACAAGCACTCTTAATAACTGTCCACCTCTGCAGCCCTAAGGAATGTTTGAAGATGGTGTAGCAGTATAGTTAAGGTCATTCACAAAGACAAATTTTAGTCTTCATGTAAAGTAGAAGGTTGAATGCTTTGCTGAATGGAGCAGAGAGAGCTAGAAGTAGGAACTTAAGCAAAAGGAAACATTGTAGCCTCGATATATACTTAAAAGTCAAGTAAAACAATGACTTCTCCATAGAAATTAGGTTGGACTTTACATAGAATCATATACAGCCTATGTAGTATATGTGATGAAATTGATTTTTATGTTCTTTGAATAGTTTTTAGCAGTCAAAGAATATGTGAAAGATACCATATGTGATCATCAGAATGTGTACTGTTTAGCCCTTTACAGAACTAGATTGCTAATCTGTATACTGTTGCTTCTTATTGAAGGAAGTAAATGAGTGTGTGACTTAGTCAGGAGCTGACTTACTGCTTAGGGGTGACAAATGGGTACTTCATTTAGAAGTATTGGTGGAGGTGGACAGTTGAGGACAAGTTGTATCAGGATTAGAGAAAACCAGAAGAAATCTAAGAGAACTATGGATAAACTTTGCAATGAGTGTGTAAAACACGATCATTTGAAAACTAAAGGTACTGAGTAAAGGAGTCGAAGGTAGACAAAAAAACACTGTAGTCTTGGAGATAGATCCAGAAAATTGTCTAGAATAACCAGTTCAGGGCCTTAGCTGGAACTTTTAATGATGATGTCAATGTGATGAGGTGTAGGTGGTCTGGTCCAGGTCAACATCCTGAAACTGACGGCAGGAAGACAATGTAAAAAAGAATAATGTAAGTAATATTACTAGATGTTTTTTGTTTTGTTTTGTTAAACTGGAAGTTTTAAACCTAGAGTGTAAGCTAGTTGCTAAGAATAAAATGGGTCTGGTGCATATAGGTGTATTGGTTTGTAAATAATGGATACATTTATAATGCCACTTAAATGATCTTAATTTACCTCGCAACAGAGGATAGACTCTGTCCTTTTTTGGTGAGTAGTAGAAGTGGAAGAAAAAGGCTGGAGAAAGATGAGATATTTGTTATCCCATGTCTTGTTTATGCATACTCTTGTGGTATTTGGGCAATGAAAAAAACAAAGCAGTAGACTGTTTCAACTTAAAAAAATAAAGCCCTCAAAATGTTAGTATTTGTGCATGTGTGTGCATGTTCATGCATGTGTGTCTCATATCTACCTACAAAGCATTTTAAATTATACTTAGTAATATTTGCTATGTAAAATTAATTTTTATTAATAACCTAAATTTGTAGGCATTGATACTGATATTTATTTTTTAATTTTTTTTTTTTTTTTTTTTTTTTTTGAGACAGGGTTTCTCTGTGGTTTTGGAGCCTGTCCTGGAACTAGCTCTTGTAGACCAGGCTGGTCTCGAACTCACAGAGATGATATTTATTTTTTTAACTATAAAACACTTACAAAAATAACCAGGTAGTTATCTTTACAGAAAATATAAAATAATCTAAACTGAGCTACCAGAAAATTAGATGCTGTGTATTATATGATCATGATATCCTTTTCATGACAACATTGTAGGAAGAGAATCTATATTTTATGATAAGAAGCTTTATTGTTTGGCATACATACAGGAACATAATGAATTCTAGCTGTAAATATAAATCATTTTTATTTTTTATTTCATACCTCAACAAAGCCGGGAAAAAGCCCAAGGGCAGAGGATTCACCAAACCTTGGGAAGAAGAAGCCAGACCAGGGAAAGCCAGACCAGGGAAAGATGTCCAAGCAGCCCCAGGTGATTGCTTTGGTTTTGTATAAAGATTTGCAAGATTATTCCTCCATATTTAAGAATGTTGTAGTATTTCAGAAGGAAAGACTCCTTTCTGTTTTAAGAAAAAAATGTAACCCAGGCTGTGGTGGCACGTGCCTTTAATCCCAGCAATTGGGAGGAAGAAACAGGCAGATCTCAGTGAGTTTAAGGCCAGCCTGGTCTATAAGGCAAGTTCCAGTACAGCCAGGACTTTTACACAGAGAAACCCTGTCTTGGAAAAATCAAAAAAAAAAAAAAAAAAAAAAAGAAGGAGAAGAAGAGAAGAAAAGAAAAAAAGAAAAAGAAAGAAAGAAAGAAAAGCAGAAAGTAGCCAAATGATAAACTGTTAGAAATTTTCACTGTGCTAGTTCAAATTTGCTGGTTGTTTTCATGGAAGCTTTTTTTTTCTTTTTTGTGGTGGTGGTGAAGATTAGACTAGTCCTTAATTATATGAAATTTTAATGTATGTTAAACTTTGCTTATGGTGCATCTTTGCTTAAAAGTATTTTCCTTTGTTTAATGCTTGTATTCCATTTTTGAAAATTTCATGAAATTTACTTTGATCATATTCTTTTCCCTCCCCAATTTTCAAATTATGCTCCACATCCTTATTTGCCCACTTCATTTTTTTTCTCTCTTGAAAAGAAATGAAGCTCTCCCAACACACACACAATAGGAGTCTGCTTTGTGTTAACTGACTACTGAACATGTGGCCTGCCTTGTTATGTGGTTGATATACTCAATATTACTCCATTGAAGAAAACTGATTTTCCCTTTTCTAGCAGTTATGAGTTCTTGGCTAGGGCTGGGAATTATGATCATTTCCTCTCCTCCATGTTGCTGATACGTGAGGCTTGAGCTTATACAAGACATGTGCATTCTGTTAGTCTTTCTGAGTCCTTGTGTTCATGTGTTGTTTCTGAAAAATGTTATCTGGGAGAAGTGCTTTTCTACCCATGCCTAGAATCTTTCTGCCTGCTTTTTTACATAGTTTTCTGAGCATTGAGGGGAAGGATGTGATAAAGACATCCTCTTTAAGGTTGGGCTCTCCAAAATCTCTCATTCTCTGATTGTTGTTAAGTTGTAGGTCTCTTTGCTAATTACAATCCACTTTAAAAAGCTTCTCTGATGATGTTTGAGTGATAAATTAATTAATGAGTATAGCAATATGTCATTAGGAGTTGTTTTATTGCTGTGCCCATTTAGAAGAACCTTGGTAATAGGATTTCTCCTTTGAAATGTGACCTCTTGTCACAGGTTCTTGGACTCATTAACAGTATCAGGTATAAGTTACATCTCATGGAGTGGACATTAAATTCAATCAAAAGGTACTTTGTTAGCCCTATAATATTTGTGCTATTATTGCACCAGTAGGCATGTCTTAGAGAAAGCTGGTTTTTGTAGCTCACAGAGATAATAGACCTGTCTTTTGATTACTTTTCTTCTGTGGTAATGTTTATAGCACTGCTTAGGAATATGAACCATAGGGAATAGGACTAAGGCTTCCTGTTAAGCATCAGCTACATTTTTCATTGGGGCATGACATACATCTATGGTATGTTCAACAGATTAAAACTAACTTAAGATTCTTGGTGTTATGGTATAGAATTTAACCAAGAAGTCTTAAGCCTGAAGTGGACAGTAGTTGTTTAAAATGAAATAAGATGAAGCTGGTTGTAAATAGGTGAACTAGTTATAAATGAGAGGGAGTTATAGTGGCAGTAAAAGGATGTTACATTTGCCATGTATAGACTGCTCCCCCTTATTTTAGTGATAAACTGATTGGCCCATTAGCTCAGGCTTCTTATTAACTCTTACAACTTATATTAGCCCATTATTCTAGTATATGTTAGCCACATGGCTTGGTTCCTTTTTCAGCGAGGCAGTCACATCTTGCTTCCTCTGTGGCTGGGTAAAGGACTGTATCCTCTTCCCATAATTCCCCTGTTCTCATTGACCCACCTCAACTTCCTGTCTGGTTGTCCTGCCTATACTTCCTGCCTGGCTACTGGCCAGTCAGTGTTTATTTAAAATATAATTGATAGAATATAGATGATTTTCCCACACCACTTCTCCCTCTTTTTTAAAAAATAAAAAATAAGAACTCTGAATCTAATATTCTTTGATTAGCTTTTCTCCTGACCATTATCCATAACAACTTATAACCAACATTCTAAACAAAGGAAAATATTCATAGTCCATTTTTGGGAATGAGGGTGTAGTTTTCCAGGCTACTTCCTGCTTGTTGGGGGTGCTGATAATCTTATGGGGACCTAATAAAAATTTAAAATTATGATCAAGTAATGACTGGAGTATCCTGTGAAGCTTCATCATCTCTGGCAGCAGTCTTGACTGTGTTCTAGATGTAGAACTCAGACATCTGGGCGATCTGTTCCTTCTGAAGATTTCTCAGGTGGTCTTCCTTGATCAAACTTGATTTTTCTTAACTCAGAATGAATCCACAGCTTCTCATTTCCTGCAGAAACAAAAGCAAAACCTCTTCTCCAAAGTAACATACCTTTTGACTTCAATTTTGAAGTCAAGTTTTTTTCTAAATATTTATGTTTTATTAATCCAGCAGCATTTATATTTAAATGTCTTTTAGCAATTCAAAGACAGGATAATAATATAAAGTATCCAGATTCTCTGTGTCTTTTTCATCTTTACATGGCTTTATTTTAACCTCTATTTCTTTTATTTTTACTTTTAATTTTTGGCTTTTTGAGACAGGTTCTCTGTGTATCTTTGGCTGTCCTGGAACTCCCTCTGTAGACTAGGCTGTTTTTGAACTCACAAAGATCTGCCTGCCTCTGCCTCCCAAGCATTGGGATTAAAGGTGTGTGCCACCACTCCCAACTACTCTCTTTTTTTATTTTAAGGACTTTAACCTTTTTCTTTTCTCTCCCAAGCCTGTATATAATTTTTAAACACACTGTAAACCATTTATAGGTTTTCTTTGAATCTATCTTTACTGTATCTCTCTCTCTCTTTCTGACCACATGAGTCTTTAATATGCAAAGCAATATGGAAAGGATTAAAGCCGTGACTTTGACGGCTGGATCCAGCCCATTCCTTAGCTTTCTGAGATTCGTGCCTCATGGTAGAGGTACTGCGGCAGCCATGTTTATTGTCACAACTCTATGGCATTTCAAGGTCCCTGCGACCAAGCAAGCTCCAGCAGTCTGTTCACAAACCACACTCAAATGCTCTGTAGCTAGACCTCTTGTCTGAAAGAGTCAGATTTTGGCACTAGCAGGATGGCCCAGAAAGCCGGCTTAAAATAGAGTGGCTTTATTCCTGCTATGGATGAAAACCTAAAAAGCATTTGGTCAGCTTTTCATCAACACCATTTAAGTGTTTCGTGGCAGGACCTCTTAAAAGAACTGCAAGGTTTTGCAGCTAATACTGAGTCAGGAAGCCTTTCTTAAATGGGAGCGCTTGCCTCTAACAAGCAGAGCCCACTAGAGAAAATGTTGCTATTAATAAGCCATGCGTTACTCTTATTTTTTGTCTAGTATTACTTTTTAAGCTCCCTCAGGCTTTATGTGGATACAGTTGTTCACACGTTGGGCACCATTCTGATGTCAGGATTTCTGTCCTGCCCAGTTCCCACAGTCATTAAGTCCTAAAGAAATCACACAGAGGTCTACATTAGTTATAAACCGATTGGCCCATTAGCTCAGGCTTCTTATTAACTCTTATATTAGCCCATTATTCTAGTATATGTTAGCCACATGGCTTGGTACCTTTTTCAGCGAGGCAGTCACTTCTTGCTTCCTCTACAGCTGGGTAAAGGACTCAGCTGCTCCCTTTTTGGTGAAAAGTAAAAGTAGGATGCCAAAGCTGCAGAAAAATTTGATACTTGTTATCACAAGTTTATTGTATGCATATTATATCATCTTTAAGTATGGAAAAAGTAATGCAGTAGTAGTCAGTCTGATTACTCTTTAACTTTGTAAAGTAAAACACTCCAAGTAAATGTAGTTGAGCTTTGAATATGTTTATAATTTCATCTCTCTCCCTCAAAAGCTTGTTTATTTAGAAATAGTGGATTTTAGTATATAAACATTATTAAGTTGTTAAGATGTTGATACTGAACTATCTCATTTGTTTATTTGGTATTTATTTATTTATTTATCTATCTTATTTATTTATTTATTTATTGCTGGTAACATAATCAAAATTAGCCTGGCAATCAGTCTTCATCCAAAGTATTAAAATGGCCTAAATTGGGGTGCCAGGTAGCTGGAAGCTGCATATGACATGAGCATTTTCTGAAGCTGTATAGCATCTGAGTCTTTTCAAGACAACACTGTCTTAGAGAGTATACATTATGAGTAGAACCTTTATAATTTGCCATACCTATTCAATATAATGTGTTTTAGCTTTAAATGTACGTAAATTTGTCTTTCATTTTATAACATAACAAAGTTGAGAGTAAACCAAAGAGCAAGAGAGTCACCAAACCTTGGAAAGAACAGGCCACTCCTTTTGAAGATGAAGCAGAAGCCCCAGGTGATTGTGTTGCTTTATCTGTCTGTATTGACTTACAAGGTGATTCTTGTGTATTGAGTGAATAATGATGTAGTGTTTTCAGAAGGAAAGACCTTTTCATTTTAAGAAAAAAATTTTTAGCTGGGCATTGGTGGTGTACACCTTTAATCCCTGTATTCAGGAGGTAGGGGCAGGTGGATCTCTGTGAGTTCAAGGCCAGCCCGGCCTACAAAGTGAATTCCAGGACTGCTAGGACTATTAAACAGAGAAACCCTGTCTCAAAAAAAATTTTTAAAAGAAAACAAATTTTAAAAGTAAAAATGATAATTTTATAGAATTATCACTGTGATAATTCAAATTAGATAATTATTCTAAGAAATTCATCCTTTTGAGAATTAAATGGTTTTCTGATTATAAACTATTTTGGTTTTTAAAACAGAAAACTCTTTGTTGCAATTATAATTTAAGTCTAACCTTTCTCCCTTCCTTTAACGTCTCTCCAAACTCTACCATATACCTTTCCTGCTCTCCAAATTCATGACCTCTTTTCTCACTAATTCTCACATACTAATGCATGTAATCTACTGCATGCATATGTGCGTGTGTATATAAATATATAAAATGTATTTCTAAATATAACCTGTCCAGTCTGTATAATGCTACTTGTATGTATGTTTCCAGGGCTGGCTTTTTGGCACCAGACAAATAATTGTTGTGCTTTTCCTTGAGGAAGGCCACTTCTCCAGTTTCCAGCTTTCCTTGGTTGCTCATAGTTCACTGTATAGGGTTGGCACATTGTGGACTTTTCTCTTTCCAGTTTGGCATATGAATAGTGAACACAAAAATGATCTGTAGGTGTAAAGGCAAATATTTATAGATTTTTGTTAGAAATTATGCTGGTTTAGCAAATTAGTGGTTGTAGATTCTCCTCCAATAACCATCACTTTACTAGCACAGAGGTTTTAGGTGGGTTTCAAATAGCAGGCATAGTCTCCCTCTTGTTGAGTTGTAGATTTTACGTCCAAGTAAAGTGCTATTGGTTACTGCCAAGGTATATGTGCCACTAATACATCCTTAGGTTATCATGTCATGATGGGCATTATGACATCAAATGATCAATAGGATAGCCTTTTCATGACTATGCTGTAGTAGAAATTTTTTTGGCATACATACTAAATGGAACATAATACCTTCTCGCTTTAAGTGGACATATTTTTTATTTTTATTTTATACCTCAATAACACTGAGAAAAATTATGTGTATTGATTTACAACCTGACTCCTGCATATTCAATAATGGTATAATGTTTTCAGTATAGAGTTGCAGTCTGGTGGACTTTTCTCTGTCCAGTTTGCATACATATCACTTTTGTTAAGCTCTTGTTTGGGCAATCATGTTGATGAAACTTTATGGGTACTGTTTTTTATATTACTGAATGACACAGTCTTACAGCAAGCTCCCCTATATTCTGACCTATCAAATCTTTCTACTGCCTCTTGGACAGTGTTCCCTGAGCCTTTCCTAAGGTGCAGGAGTATTTTGTAGATGGATTCATTGTAATTGAGCTCCATGTCTCTGGATTTTGAAAGGTTGTGGATATTTGTAGTGATGTTTGTGATTTGCAAAGAGACGTTGCCCTGATGAAGAGTACAGACTACTATTGTCTTAGGATATGAGGACAAATGTTTATGAATTATTGCTAGGGATTACCTTGTTTAGTAAATCAGTGCTTGTAGATTCTTTTCTAATAATCATTTCACCAAGCACAGAGTTTTTACTGGCTTTCTGGTGCCAGGCATTCTCGCCTTCTTGTTTAACGAGTCTTAAGTTCAACTAAAGAGCTGTTGATTACAAAGAAGGTATGCATGCCACTGCTCTATACCTAGAGTTGTCATACCATGAAGGGCATTGTTACATTTCAAGTGAGCTTAATGGTAGCCTTCTTTAGAATGTATGCATTACCATTAGATGTTTTATTATTTGGCAAACATAGTGGATTAAACAAAATGTGTTCGTTCTAGCTCTCAATGTACATGATATTTATGTTTCATTTTATACTTCAATAAAGCTAAGAAAAAGCCCAGGGGCAAGACAGTCACCAAACCACGGAAAGACCAAACCGAACTTTTTGAGTATGAAGAAGCAGCCCCAGGTGATTGTTCTGTTTTTACTATATTGATTCATATAATGTTTGCCATATATTTAATAATGATATAATGATTTTAGGAGGCAAGACTGTTTTTACCTTTAAATAAACAAATATAAGTACCAAATGATAAATTTATAGGAATTTTCAATGTGATAAGTCAAAATTGTTTCTTAGTATAAGAAATTCATTCTTTTGGAGAATTATATTGTTTCTTGAATACAGATTCTTTTAATATTTTCAAGAAGTATCTCATATTTATTGAGATTATCATTTAATTGCAACCTTTCTCCATACCCATTCCTCCCTTGAAAACCTCCCATTTTAACCACCTTCTCTGTGCCATAATTCATGACCTCTTTTTTTTTTTAATTAAATCACTACTTTGCCTACTATCTCTAGATTCTAATTGGCTATCTCTTACATCTTAATTTAGCACATTACTATTAATCTGTGTATTGCCATATGGCTGTGGCTTACCAGCAAGGTTCCATCTGGCATCTGTCTCTGGCAGGGCTACATGGTATCTCCTGACTCCGACTTCTTTCTCCCAGCATTCAGTTTAGTTTCCCCTGCCTAGCTCTTTTCTAGCCTGCTATAGGCCCAAAGCAGTTTCTTTATTAAACAATGGTAATCACAGCATACAAAGGGAATCCCACATCAATGGAACAGCTATCACCAAACATGGTACAGGTGACAGTTTTGAGGTACATGAAAGGACAGCAGTTGTCTTCTCCTCATTCTATCTCTTTACCACAAAGCACTGTCCAGACTCAGAGTGTCCTCCCTCTTGGACAGACTTGACCCAAAGACCTCAGGTCCTTCTCTCCAGTGTGCTCTATCCCTCTCTAAGTCCCAGCTTTACTCTTCCAACACAGATATGCTCCATTTCCTGTTTTTACAACTCTTCCTCATTCACCAGTGAGCACCCCTTCTGAAGGCAGGCTGGTAATGCCAGCTCCACCCCTTTATCTTCAACTCCCACCTTTGCCCCTTCCCCTAAGTGCCAGTCTGTCTTTCTGTGCCATCATTTTCTACCATAAATTCACAAAGAAATTCTTCCTGAATTATTTCTAACCCTCATGGTCTCCAAGGGCTGTTCTGTTACCTTCCTGATTGCCCCCAGCATCTGATAGCGTCCATGCCCAGGCCAAGTACGATGGATTGGCATGTGCATTTACTTCTTTTTTTTTTAATTTTTTTTTATTGAGAAAAGGAGAAAAAAAAAAAACAAGTTTCCACCTCCTCCCAGCCTCCCATTTCCCTCCCCCTCCTCCCCCCCTACGCCCCCTCCTCCCACCCTTCTCCCTCTCCCCCCACTCCTTTCCCCCTCCTTCTCCAGTCCAAGGAGCAGTCAGGGTTTTCTGCCCTATGGTAAGACCTAGGACCTCCCACCTCCGTCCATATCTAGGAAGGTGAACATCCAAACTGGCTGGGCTCCCACAAAGCCATCACATTACGTAGGATCAAACCCCCGTGCCATTGTCCTTTGCGTCTCATCAGCCCTCATAGTTCGCCATGTTCAGAGAGTCCAGTTTTATCCCATGCTTTTTCAGTCACAGTCCAGCTGGTCTTGGTGAGCTCTCAATAGATCAGCTCCACTGTCTCAGTGGGTGGGTGCATCCCTCATGGTCCCGACTTCTTTGCTCATGTTCTCCCTCCTTCTGCTCCTCATTGGGACTTTGGGAGCTCAGTCCAGTGCTCCAGTGTGGGTCTCTGTCTCTATCTCCATCCATCACCAGATGAAGGTTCTATGATGATATGCAAGATATTCGTCAGTATTGCTCAAGGATAGGGTCATTTCAGGTTCCCTATTCTCAACTGCCCAAGGAACTAACTGGGGACCTCAGCTTGGGCACCTGGGAGCCCCTCTAGGGTCAGGTCTCTTGCCAGCCCTAAAGTGGTTCCCTTAACTAAGAATTGTGGTTCCGTGCTCCCCTGTCCAACCTTCCTTTATCCCAATCCTCCTGCTTTCCCAAGGCCCGACCTCCTTCCCTTCTAACTTTTCTCTCCCCATCTCCCCTTACCCCCAACCCACCCCACCCCAAGATCCCAATTTTCTCCCCGTCAATTTTGTCTACTTCCCTTAGCCAAGAGGATAACTATATGTTTTTCCTTGGGTTCCCCTTCTTACTTAGCTTCTTTAGATTCACCTATTGTAGACTCCGTGACCCTTATTTATGGCTAGAAACCAATTATGAGTGAGTACATCCCATGTTCATCTTTTTGGGTCTGGGATACCTCACTCAGGATAGTGTTTTCTGTTTCCATCCATTTGCATGCAAAATTCGAGAAGTCATTGTTTTTTACCGCTGAGTAGTACTCTAATGTGTAGATATTCCATACTTTCTTCATCCATTCTTCCATTGAAGGGCATCTAGGTTGTTTCCAGGTTCTGGCTATTACAAATAATACTGCTATGAACATAGTTGAACAAATGCTTTTGTCATATGATAGGGCATTTCTTGGGTATATTCCCAAGAGTGGTATTGCTGGGTCCAGGGGTAGGTTGATCCCGAATTTCCTAAGAAACCGAAACACTGACTTCCATAGTGGTTGCACAAGATTGCATTCCCACCAGCAATGGATGAGGGTACCCCTTCCTCCACAACCTCTCCAGCAAAGGTTATCATTGGTGTTTTTGACTTTAGCCATTCTCACAGGTGTAAGATGATATCTCAAAGTTGTTTTGATTTGCATTTCCCTGATTGCTAAGGAAGTTGAGCATGACCTTAAGTGTCTTTTGGCCATTTGAACTTCTTCTGTTGAGAATTCTCTGTTCAGATCATTGCCCCATTTTTTAATTGGGTTAATTAGCATTTTAAAGTCTAGTTTCTTGAGTTCTCTATATATTTTGGAGATCAGACCTTTGTCTGTTGCGGGGTTGGTGAAGATCTTCTCCCAGTCAGTAGGTTGCCTTTGTGTCTTAGTGACAGTGTCCTTTGCTTTGCAGAAGCTTCTCAGTTTTAGTAGGTCCCATTTATTCAATGTTGCTCTTAATGTCTGTGCTTCTGGGGTTATAAATAGGAAGCGATCTCCTGTGCCCATCTGTTGTAGGGTATTTCCCACTTTCTCTTCTATCCTTTTCAGTGTGTTCGGGCTGATATTGAGGTCTTTAATCCATTTGGACTTGAGTTTTGTGCACGGTGAAAGATGTGGGTCTATTTTCATTCTTCTACAGGTTGACATCCAGTTGTGCCAGCACCATTTGTTGAAGATGCTTTCTTTCTTCCATTGTATACTTTTAGCTCCTTTATCGAAAATGAGGTGTTCATAGGTTTGTGGGTTAAAATCTGGGTCTTCTATACGATTCCATTGGTCGACTTCTCTGTTTTTATGCCAGTACCACACTGTTTTCCTTTACTGTAGCTCTGTAATAGAGTTTGAAGTCAGGGATGGTAATGCCTCCAGAAGATCCTTTATTGTATAGGATTGTTTTGGCTATCCTGGGTTTTTTGTTTTTCCATATAAAGTTGATTATTGTCCTCTCCAGATCTGTGAAGAATTTTGATGGGATCTTGATGGGGATTGCATTGAATCTATAAATTGCCTTAGGTAGAATTGCCATTTTTACTATGTTGATCCTCCCAATCCAAGAGCAAGGTAGATCCATCCATTTTTTGGTATCCTCTTCAATTTCTTTCTTCAATGCCTTAAAGTTCTTGTCAAATAGATCTTTCACTTCCTTGGTTAGATTTACCCCAAGATATTTAATGCTGTTTGTGACTATCGTGAATGGTGAAGCTTCTCTGATTTCCCTCTCTGCTTCCCTATCCTTTGTGTATAAGAGGGCGACTGATTTTTTGGAGTTGATCTTGTATCCTGCCACATTACTAAAGCTGTTTATCAGCTGTAAAAGTTCTTTGGTGGAGTTTTGGGGGTCGCTTAAGTACACTATCATATCATCTGCGAATAACGAAAGTTTAACTTCTTCCTTTCCAATTCGAATCCCCTTGATCCCATTATGTTGTCTTATTGCTATTGCTAGAACTTCAAGTACTATATTGAAGAGGTATGGAGAGAGTGGACATCCTTGTCGTGTTCCTGAGTTAAGCGGGATGGCTTTGAGTTTCTCTCCGTTTAATTTGATGTTAGCTGTCGGCTTGCTGTATATAGCTTTTATTATATTTAGGTATGACCCTTGTATCCCTAATCTCTCCAAGACTTTTAACATAAATGGATGTTGAATTTTGTCGAATGCTTTTTCAGCATCTAATGAGATGATCATATGGTTATTTTCCTTCAGTTTATTTATATGCTGGATTACATTGATAGATTTTCGTATGTTGAACCAGCCCTGCATCTCAGGAATGAAGCCTACTTGATCATAATGGATAATTTTCCTAATGTGTTCTTGGATTCGGTTTGCCAGTATTTTGTTGAGGATTTTTGCGTCGATGTTCATGAGTGAGATTGGCCTGTAATTCTCTTTCCTGGTTGAGTCTTTGAGTGGTTTTGGTATCAGAGTAATTGTGGCTTCATAAAAGGAATTAGGTAATGACCCTTCTGTTTCTTTTTTTTTTTTAAATTTATTTATTTATTAAGGATTTCTGCCTCGTCCCCACAACCGCTTCCCATTTCCCTCCCCCTCCCCCGATCAAGTCCCCCCCCCTCATCTGCTCGAAGAGCAATCAGGGTTCCCTGACCTGTGGGAAGCCCAAGGACTGCCCACCTCTATCCAGGTCTCGTAAGGTGAGCATTCAAACTGCCTAGGCTCCCACAAAGCCAGTACGTGCAGTAGGATCAAAAACCCACTGCAATTGTTCTTGAATTCTCAGTATTCCTCATTGTCCACTATGTTCTGTTTCTATATTGTGGAATACATTAAGGAGTATGGGTATTAGCTCTTCTTGGAAGTTCTGGTAGAATTCCGCATTGAAACCATCTGGTCCTGGGCTTTTTTTGGTAGGGAGGTTTTTGATAACAGCTTCTAATTCTTCGCGACCAACAGGTCTGTTTAGATTGTTCACCTGGTCCTGGTGTAACTTTGGTATATGGTATTTATCTAAAAAAGTGTCCATTTCTTTTACATTTTCCAGTTTTGTGTTATACAGGCTTTTGTAATATGATCTGATGATTCTCTGAATTTCCTCTGTGTCTGTGGTTATGTCCCCCTTTTCATTTCTGATCTTATTAATTTGCGTATTCTCTCTCTGCCGTTTGATTAGTTTGGATAGGGGTTTATCAATCTTGTTGATTTTTCTCCAGGAACCAGCTTTTTGTTTCATTGATTCTTTGGATTGTTTTCTGTGTTTCTATTTTGTTGATTTCAGCCCTCAGTTTGATTATTTCCAATCTTCTACTCTTCCTAGGTGAGTCTGCTTCTTTTTTTTCTAGAGCTTTCAGGTGGGCTGTTAAGTCTTCAATATGTGCTTTCTCTGTTTTCTTTAAGTGGGCACTTAGTGCGATGAACTTTCCTCTTAGCACTGCTTTCATAGTGTCCCATAAGTTCGAGTATGTTGTTTCTTTATTTTCATTGAATTCAAGGAAGACTTTAATTTCTTTCTTTATTTCTTCCTTAATCCAGGTATGGTTCAGAAGTTGACTGTTCAGTTTCCATGAGTTTGTAGGCTTTCTGGGGGTAGCATTGTTGTTGAATTCTAACTTTAATCCATGGTGATCTGATAAGACACAGGTGGTTACTAATATTTTTTTGTAACTGTGTAAGTTAGCTTTGTTACCGAGTATGTGGTCAATTTTCGAGAAGGTTCCATGAGCTGCAGAGAAGAAGGTATATTCTTTCCTCTTCAGGTGGAATAATCTATAGATGTCTGTTAAGTCCATTTGCTTCATTACCTCCATTAATTCTCTAATTTCTCTGTTAGGTTTCTGTTTGATTGACCTGTCCATTGGTGAGAGAGGAGTGTTGAAGTCTCCTACTATTAGTGTGTGGGGTTTGATGGCTGCCTTGAGTTTTAGTAATGTTTCTTTTACATACGTTGGCGCTTTTATATTCGGGGCATAGATATTCAGGATTGAGACTTCATCCTGATGAATTGTTCCTGTTATGAGTATAAAATGTCCCTCTCCATCTCTTCTGATTGATTTAAGTTTGAAGTCAACTTTGTTAGAAATTAGTATGGCCACACCTGCTTGTTTCTTAGGACCATTTGCTTGATAAGCCTTTTCCCAGCCCTTTACTCTGAGTAGGTGCCTGTCTTTGTGGTTGAGGTGTGTTTCTTGTAGACAGCAGAACGTTGGATCCTGTTTTCGTATCCAATCCCTTAGCCTGTGCCTTTTTATAGGTGAGTTGAGCCCATTGACATTAAGTGATATTAATGACCAGTGGTTGTTAACTCCGGTCACTTTTTTAGTAGTAGGGTTTGTGTGTTTCCCTTCTTTGAGTTGCGCTGGTGAAAGGTCTCTAGATGACTGAGTTATTGTGGGCATTGTTGGACTCCTTGGTTAGTGATTTTCCTTCTATAATTTTCTGTAAGGCTGGATTTGTGGCTACGTATTGTTTGAATCTGTTTTTATCCTGGAAAATTTTGTTTTCTCCATTTATAGTGAACGAAAGCTTGGCTGGATATAGTAGTCTGGGCTTGCATCCATGATCTCTTAGTTTTTGCAGTACATCTATCCAGGACCTTCTGGCTTTCATGGTTTCCATAGAGAAGTCAGGTGTAAGTCTGATAGGTTTACCTTTATAAGTAACTTGGCCTTTTTCCTTTGCGGCTCTTAATATTCTTTCTTTATTCTGTGTATTTTGTGTTTTGATTATTATATGGCGAGGGGATGTTTTTTTTTGATCCAGCCTATTTTGTGTTCTGTATGCTTCTTGAACCTTCATAGGTACCTCTTTCTTCAGGTTGGGAAAGTTTTCTTCTATAATTTTATTAAGTATATTTTCTGTACCGTTGAGCTGCACTTCTTCTCCTTCTTCTACTCCAATTATTCTTAGGTTTGGTCTTTTTATTGTGTCCCAAATTTCCTGAATGTTTTGTGATGAGAATTTTTTGGTTTTGCTGTTTTCTTTGATCAGTGTGTTTATTTTTTCTATGGTATCTTCAGTGTCTGATATTCTCTCTTCTATCTCTTGTAATCTGTTGTTAGTACTTGTTTCTGTCATTCCTGTTCGTTTACCCAGATTTTCCATCTCCATTCTTCCCTCGGTTTGTGCTTTCTTCATTGCTTCCATTTCATTCTTCATGTCTTGAACCGCTTCCCTAACCTGTTTGATTGCTTTTTCTTGTTTCTCTTGGTTTTCTTGCGTGTCTTTGAGCGATTTATTCATTTCCTCTACCTTTTTGTTTGTAATCTCTAATTGTTTATGGCAGTTTTTCACCTCCTGTTTAAGGTCCTCTATTATTTTCATATAGTTCACTTTTGAGTCGATTTCTTCTATTTCTTCGGGAGTAGGGTGTACAATTCTTCTTATTTCGGGATCCCTGGTTTCTGGTGGTGTCATGTTGCCTTTCAGATTGTTGGAGGAATTCTTGTATTGGCGCCTTCCCATCTCTTCCTTCAAATGGAGCCAGGAGAGGCCTGGTCTCTTGGTCCAGACTTTGCTGTGATTGACTCTCAGGGTATATCTCTTCAGTGTAGAAGCAGGAACCGTTCCCGTCCAGATGGGATTCCTCCGCAACCATCCTGATGGGATTCCTCAGCAACCGTCCTGATGGGATTCCTCAGCAACTAAACAGGGCCGCAGGTAGCCCAATGATCCAGGGCCAACAGGATGAATTGAGCAGGGGGGGGGGGTGGTATCCAGGAGCGCGCAGGAAGCCTGGTGCCAGAGCTGAAGGTGCCCGACTCCCTTACAGGGGACCCTGAGGCCTGCCCGGCTGGCAGGCACTCACCGCTCTGGGTGGGTCGCCTTAGTTTAGGAGCTTAAGACTGTAGTTGAGCACTGGTCCTAGCATACAGCGGGGCAGGGTTGGGGAGGGGTGCTGGGTCGTGCGAAAGAAAGACAGCCCTGCAGAAGGAGCTGGGGGAGGGGGTTTGTGCTCTCTTCCGGGACAGTCCACCCGCCCCTGGGTAGCACACACTCACCCGTCCTGATGGGATTCCTCAGCAACTAAACAGGGCCGCCGGTAGCCCAATGATCCAGGGCCAACAGGATGAATGGAGCAAGTGGGGGGGGGGGGTATCCAGGAGCGCGCAGGAAGCCTGGCGCCGGAGCTGAAGGTGCCCGGCTCCCTTACAGGGGACCCTGAGGCCTGCCCGGCTGGCAGGCACTCACTGCTCTGGGTGGGTCGCCTTAGTTTAGGAGCTTAAGACTGTAGTTGAGCACTGGTCCTAGCATACAGCGGGGCAGGGTTGGGGAGGGGTGCTGGGTCGCGCGAAAGAAAGACAGCCCTGCAGAAGGAGCTGGGGGAGGGGGTTTGTGCTCTCTTCCGGGACAGTCCGCCCGCCCCTGGGTAGCACACACTCACCCGTCCTGATGGGATTCCTCAGCAACTAAACAGGGCCGGGCCGCCGGTAGCCCAATGATCCAGGGCCAACAGGATGAATGGAGCAAGTGTGTGTGGGGGGGGGGTATCCAGGAGCACGCAGGAAGCCTGGCGCCGGAGCTGAAGATGCCCGGCTCCCTTACAGGGGACCCTGAGGCCTGCCCGGCTGGCAGGCACTCACCGCTCTGGGTGGGTCGCCTTAGTTTAGGAGCTTAAGACTGTAGTTGAGCACTGGTCCTAGCATACAGTGGGGCAGGGTTGGGGAGGGGTGCTGGGTCCTCATGACCTCTTTTTTACAGTAATTCTTAGTGATTGTATTTTAGAGCGTCTATGTGTACACAAACAAACACACATATTCATAAATATAACCTGCTCATTCTGTATAATAATACCTGTATATATGGTTTCTTGGCTGGCTTTTTGGTCCCAGTGATTTAATGTATTCTTTCTGGGTATTCCCACACCTCCTGTTGATTGTTTCCTTCAGTTTTCTATCATCCTTTGAGTAGGGTTGAAGCCTCATGGACTTTTATCTGTCTAATTTATATTTGTATTGGTGCTACTCTTGTTCATCTCATATTTGGACAGTGATGTTTGTCAGGTTTTATATTTGTTTCTCCTGATATTACTAAGAGACACAGTCATAGAGCAAATTAACTCACCCTCTGCTCTGATGAACTTTTAGGCCCTTCTTGGATAGTGTTCCCTGAGCCTTATCTTAGGTGCAGGCGTGTTCTGTAGATGTATCCACTCTGATTGTGCTCCACTACTCACTCTCTGCTTTGATTGATTGTGGATTTCTGTAAGGGTCTCAGATTTTTCCAAACCAGAGTTTTCTTGATGAGGAGGAGTAAGGCCATTCTTATCTTTGGGTATAAGAACAACGTTTAGAGATTGTTGTTAGGAATTATGCTGTATTAGTAAGTTAGTGGTTGTAGATTTCTTCTTAATCATCATTTTACCAGTATAGAGTTTTTAGCCGGGTTTTTATTACCAGGCATGCTCTCCCTCTTGTTGCAAGTTAAAGTACTATTGATTACAAAGAAGGTATGTGTTCTGCTTCTACATTATTTGATTTATCATGCCATGATAGGCATTGTGGTAGTAGCCTTTTTTACTGTAATGCTATATTTGAGCATATGCTTTAGGATTGGAAGATTATTATTTAGAAACCATAGTGGATTAAACATAACATGTTCTAGCTTTATTTTTTTTATTGTGGAAGAATGTAGCATTTTCCCTCTCTTCATGCATCACGTCACTGAATGCTTTTTTATCAGAGTTCCTTTCAACCAGTATATCATGTCTGGACTTTAACAAAAAGTTACATGACCTACTACACATCTGGAAGAGATGTAAGCATTATAACAAACTCAAAAATTCACTAGACTAGCATAAATGTTAAATACTTTCTAAGTCTCTGGCAGGCCCAACTGGTAAGGATTTTTTTCATCAGTTACTAGATGTTCTAGTTTTAAATGTACATAATCTTTGTTTTTCATTTCATACCTCAATAAGCCAAGAAAAAACCCAAGGCCAAGACAGTAACCAAACCATGGAAAGACCAAGCTGGACATTTTGAGTATGAAGAACCAGCAGCCCCAGGTGATTGCTTTTTGTTTTGTTCTTATCTATATTGATTCACGTGATATTTGCCAAATATTGAATAATGGTGTAATGTTTTTAGAAGGCAAGAGTGTTTTTCACTTTTAAGTAATCAAATATAAGTAACAGTGATAAATTCATAGAAATTTTCACTGTGATAATTTAAATTTGTCTCAGTATAATAAGTTCATCCTTTTGGAGAATTAGATTGCTTCTTGATTACAGAATCTTTTCATGTTTTCATGAAGAAGTATCATTTTTATGAGATTATCATTTAATTACAACCTTTTTCCACATGCTTTCTTCCATTCAAAACCTCTAATTTCAACCACCTTCTCTGTGCCATAATTTTTGGCCTCTTTTCACAATAATTCTTAGTGATTGTATTTAAAAACGTCTATGTGTACACACACACACACATGTTCATAAATGTAACCTCTTCAAATCTGCATAATAATACCTATATATATATATTTTTTTCCATGACTGGCTTGTTGACACCAGGCAGTGATTCAGTATTTTCTTCATTGGGTAGTTCCAACTTTCCTTTTATGAGATTCCTTCAGTTTTCTATTGTCTTTTGTGTAGGGTTTAATCCTTATGAACTATTCACTGTCCAGTTTGTGTATGTATTGGTGCCATTCTTGTTCAACTGATGTATGGACAGGGATGTTTGTGAGGTCTTATGTGTGTTTTCCTGATATTGCTAGGAGATACAGTGTTAGAGCAAATTCCTTCATGCTCTGGCTCTGATGATCTTTCAACCCTCTCTTGCATAGTGTTCCCTGAGCTTTATCTTATGTGCAGGAGTGTTCCGTAGATGTAGCCATTCTGATTGGTTTCCACCACTTTCTGCTTTGATTGCTTGTGAATTTCTGTAATAGCCTCTTGCTGTTTGATTTAAGTTTTCCTGATAAAGTGTAAGGCAACAGTTATCTTCAGGTATAAGAATAATGTTTATAGATTTTTGTTACGGATTATGCTTTTACCAAGTTAATGGTTGTAAATTCTCCAATAATCATCATTTGAAAAGCACACAGTTTTTGGCTGGGTTTCCATTACCAGGCTAACCCTCTTGTTGAGCAAGTTAAGTCCAGTTAAGAGTTCTAAATTAGAAAGTATGTGTGGCACTGATGCCATGATGGACATTGATATACATCACATGAGCATAATGGTAGCCTTCTCTATAACAAGGCAATAGTAGATCATATACAGTAGTATTAGAAGCTTTATTAATTGGAAAAGTAGTGCATTAAACATAATGTATTCTAGCTTTCAGTGTATATAATCTTTGTTTTTGTTTCATACCTCAATAAAGCTACGAAAAAACGCAAGGGCAAAAAAGTCACCAAAACATGGACAGACCAAGCTGGACTTTTTGAATATGAAGAAGCAGGTCCAGGTGATTGCTTTGTTTTGTTTTGTTTTTATCTATATTTATTCACATGATATTTTCTGTATATTGAATAATGGTGTGATGTTTTAGAAGGCAAGACTTCTTAACTTTTAAATAAACAAGTGTAAGTACCATGATGATAAATTCATAGGAATTTTCACTTTGATAAGTCAAATTTTCTCTTGTTATAATAAGTTCATCATTTTGAAGAATTAGATTGCTTCTGATTACAGATTCTTTTCATGTTTTCAAGGAGACTGTTCTCATTGTTTGTGAAATTATCACTAATTTTCATCCTATTGCCTTACCCTTTCTTCCCTCCAAAATCTTCTGTTTCAACCACCAACTCTATGCCAAAATTCATGGTCTCTTTTCACACTGTTAGTGCTTGCATTGATAAAAAAACTCTGTATACGCACACACACACACACACACACACACACACACAGAGAGAGAGAGAGAGAGAGAGAGAGAGAGATTAAAAAAATAGTCTGCTCAGTCTATATACTAATACTAATACCTGTATATATGTTTTCATGACTGGCTTTCTGGTACCAGACTCTGAATTAGTATATTCTTCCCTGGGTATTGCCACCTCTCCTATTCTCAGTTTTCCTTCACTTTGAGTAGGCTTGAAGCCTCATGGACTATTCTCTGTCCAGTTTGTGTATGTATTGGTGTCATTCTTGTTCAGCTGATGTGTGGACAGGGATGTTTGTGAGGTTCTATGTGTTCTTCTCCTCATATTTGTAGGAAATTTACTCTAGGGCAAATTCCCTCACCTTCTGACTCTGATGATCTTTCAGCCCCTAAGTTAGGGAGTGTTCTTTGAGCCTTATGTTATGTGCAGCACAGTTCTGTAGATATATTCATTCTGACTGGGCTCTGCCACTCTCTGGTTTGATTGGCTGTAGAATTCTGTAATAGTCTCTGGCTGTTCCAAACCAAAGTTTTCTTGATGAATAGTAAATACGACAATTATCTTCAGGTATAAGAACAATGTTTATAGATTATTGTTAAGGATTATGCTGTGTTAGTAAATTAGTAGTTGTAGATTTCCTCACCAATAATCATCATTTGATCAGCACAGGATTTTTAGCTAAGTTTCCGTTACCAATCATGCTCTTCCTCTTGTTGAGGGAGTCTTAAGTCCAATTAATGGTTTCTGGTTACAAAGAAGATAATGTGCTCTAATGCTGCATACTTTGAGTTATCATGCCCTGATGAGCATTGTTACAAATTACGTAAGCATGATGGCTGCCTTCTTTAGGAAAAGGATATGTCAGAGCATATGCTTTAATATTGGAAACTTTATTGTTTTAGAAAACATAGTAGATTAAACATAATGTATCATAGCTTTCAATGTACATAATCATCATTTTTCATTTCATATCTAAATAAAGCTGAGAAAAAAATCAAGGGCAAAGCATCACCAAACCATGGAAAGACCAAACCGGACTTCTTGAATATGAAGGAGCAGCCCCAGATGTTTGCTTTGTTTTGATCTACATTGATTCATATCATGTTTGCCAGATATTGAATAATTGTGTGATGTTTTTAGAAGACAAGACTGTTTTTCATTTTAGAGATAATAAGTACCACAGTGATGAATTCATAAAAATTTTCACTGTGATATACCAAATCTTTCTCTTAGTATAATAAATTCATCTTTTCAGAGAATTAGACTCCTTGATTACAGATTCATTTCATGTTTTCAATGAGATTGATCTCATTTTTTATGAAATTATCATTTAATTTCAACATTTCTCCATACCCTTTCCTTCATGCAGAACCTCGTATTTCAACCCTCTCTCTATGCCAAAATCATGGCCTCTTTTCATACTAATTGTTAATAATTGTATTTAAGAATGTCTATATAAAAAAAAAGAATGTCTATATAAATCTGGGCAGTAGTGGTGCACGCCTTTAATCTCAGCACTTGGGAGGAGGCAGAGGTAGGCAGATCTCTGTGAGTTCAAAGCCAGCCTTGTTTATAAGAGCTAGTTCCAGGACAGGCTCCAAAGCTACAGAGAAACCCTGTCTCGAAAAACCAACCAACCAAACAACGAAACAAAAAACAAAAACAGGAATGTTTATATAAATGCACACACACACACACACACACACACACTCTCTCTCTCTCTCTCTCTCTCTCTCCTAAATATAACTTGTGCAGTCTGTATAATAATATATGTTTTATGGCTGGATTTTTGAAACCATATAGTAATTTAGTATATTCTATCCTAGGAATTCCCACATCTTCTTTTGTCCATTTCCTTCAGTTTTCTATTGTGTTTTGAATAGGGTTGAAGCCATATGTCTAGATTGTATAGGTATTGGTGCCATTCTTGTTGAACTTACGTTTGAGCAGTGATGTTTGTCAGGTTTTATGTGTGTTTCTCCTGATATTACTAGGAGACACAGCCATAGAGCATATTCCCTCACTCTCTGACTCTGATGATCTTTCAGTCCCCCCTCTTGGGTTGTGTTCTCCGGGCCTTATCTTATTTATGTACAGGTGTGTTCTGTAGATGGGTCCACTCTGATTGTGCTTCACCACTCTCTGATTTGATTGCTTGTGGATTTGTGTAATAGCCCCTTGCCATTTGAAACCAAAGTTTTCTTGATAAAGAATAAAAACTACAGTTATCTTCAGGTATAAGAACAATATAGATTGTTGTTAGAGATTATGCTGTTTTAGTATATTAGTGGTTGTAGATTCTTCTCCAATAAACATAATTTCACCAGCACCAAAGTTTTAGTTGGATTTCCTTTACAGGCAATCTCTCCCTCTTGTCGAGGAATCTTAAGTCCAATTAAGATTTTCTGGTTACAAAGAAGTCTGTGTTCCAATGCTGCATATTTAAGAGTTATCATGCTATAATGGGCACTGTTACATATCACAGGATCATGATGGTAGCCCAATACAAGGCTGTATTAGAGCATATGTATTAGTATTGGAAGCTTTATTATTTATAAATCATGTATTAAACATAATGTGTTTTAGATTCATTATATATAATCTTTGTTTTTGTTTCATACCTCAATAAAGCTGAGAAAAAACGCAAGGGCAAAAAAGTCACCAAACCATGGAAAGACCAAACTGGACTTTTTGAAAATGAAGAAGCAGGTCCAGGTGATTGCTTTGCTTTGTTTTGCTTTAAATCTATATTGACTTTATGGTCTCTAGCTATTGCAAACCAAGGTTTCCTTGATGAAGACTAAAGACTACAGTTATCTTCAAGTATAAGAACAAGGTTTTAGGTTGTTGTTAGGGAATATGCTGTTTTAGTAAGTTAGTAGTTGTAGATTTCTTCTTAATCATTTGATTAGCACAGTCTTTTTAGCTGGGTTTTCATTACCAGGCATGCTCTCTCTCTCTTGTACAAGTAAAGAGCTCTTGATCACAAAGAAAGTACATGTTCCACAGCTGCATACTTGTTATCATGCCATGATGGACATTGTTACATGTAGCATGAGCATGTTGGTAGACTTCTTCATGACAGAGTTATATTAGAGCATATGTATTAGTATTGGAAGCTTTACTATTTGGAAAACATAGTGGATTAAACATAACATGTTCTAGCTTTAAATATACTTAATCATTGTGTTTCATTTTGTATCTCAATAAAGCTAAGAAAAAACGCAAGGGCAAGACAGTCACCAAAACATCGAAAGACCAAGCTGGACGTTTTGAATACGACGAACCTGCCCCAGGTGATTGTTTTTAATATATATACATACACATTTTGTATATACATTTGTATATGTATATTTTATAAATATAAATCATACACAAAGTAATTATAATATATATGAATAAATATAAATATTTAAATATATTTAACCACATTGTGAACATAAATATGTCATTTTATATCATGACCATACACCTATACACATAAACATAGTCGTTATATAATGTATATACATAAACACAAACCTATATTTACATATAATTACTATATGTATTCAGAAGGTGTTTGCCATATATTGCATGGAGTAATGTTTTTAAAAGGATTTTTTTTACTTTTTGTAAAAAAATAAAATTATCACAATAATAAATTCATAGAAATTTTTACTGTGAATCGTCAGATTGGTTATAAGTTCATCCTTTTTGAGAATTAGATTGTATCCTGATTATAATTTTCTTCATGTTTTCAAAGAGAAAATTCTCTTTTATTTTGAAATTATAGTTTCATTTCAACCTTTCTCCCTACCTGATCCTCCTCCCAAATTTCCTGTATACCCTCCGTTCTCTCTGCCAAATATATGACCTTTTCCCTCACTTACGGTTTAGTGCTTGCATTCAAGAATATCTACATACATGTATAGCCCTGAATATAACTTGTTTAGTCTATTTAATAATACCTGTATTTTTGTTTTCGTGACTATCTTTTTCTATCTGAGAGTGAATTAGTATGTTCTTCCCTGGGGATTCCCACCTCTCCCATATCTTCCATTTTCTGTAGTTCTTTTGTTTAGGATTTAGGCCTCATGGGCTTTTTCTCTGTTCAGTTTTTATATGTATTGTTGTCATTCTTGTTCAACTCATGTTTGATAGTAATTTCTCCTGTTATTGCTAGAAGATGCAGTCTTAAACTCCCTCACCCTGTGGCTCTTAAGATCTTTCTACACTCTCTTGAGCAGCATTCCCTGAGCAGTACCTTATGTGCAGGATTGTTCTGTAGATATCCATTCTGATTGATCTCTTCCACTGTTTGCTTTTATTGGTTGTGGTTTTCTATGATGGTCTCTGTCTGTTGCAAACAAAAGTTCCCTTAATAAAGAGTAAAGAATACAGTTATCTTAAGGCATAATAAAACTGTTTATAGATTACTGTTAGGGATTATGCTGTTTTAGTAATTGAGTTGTTGTAGATTCTTCTCTGATAACCATTATTTGACAAGCCCAGAGTTTTTAGCTGGGTTTCTATTACCAGACATGTACTCTCTCTTGTTTAACGAGTCTTATTTCCAAGTAAAGTGATGTTGGTTATAGAGAAAATATGTGTTCCGCAGCTGCATACTTAGAGTTATCATGCTATGATGTGCATTGTTACACATGACGTGAGCCTGATGGTAGGCTTCTTTAATGACAAAGCGATATTAGAACATATGCTTTAGTATTAGAAGCTTTGCTATTTGGAAAACATAGTGGATTGAACATAATGTGTTGTACCTTTAAATGTGCATAATTTTTGTTTTTATTTTCATATTTCAATAAAGGTGAGAAAAAACGCAAGGGCAAAACAGTCATCAAACCTCAGAAAGACCAAACTGGAATTTTTGAATATGAAGAAGCTATTCCAGGTGATTGCTTTGTTTTTCTGATGATTTTTAATCTATATTATCATGTCTGCAATATATTGAATGATGGTGTAATGTTTTTAGAAGGAAAAACTGCTTTTTACTTTTAGGAAAACAAGTATAAGAAGTAGCATGATAAAAAATTCATAGAAATTTTGAGTATGATAAGTCAAATTTGTCTTCTATTATAGTAAGTTCATCACTTTGAAAGATTAGTTTTTTCCTGATTATAGTTTTTTTATGTTTTAAGTGAGAACATTTTCTTTTTTGAGTTAATAATTAAACTCTGACCTTTCTCCTTTCCCCCCTTTTCCCCAAACCTCCCATATATGCCTTCATCTCTCTGACAAATGTGTGGCCTCCTCTTTTAATAATTGTTAATGCTTGCATTCAAAAATATCTATGTATACATATTGTCCTGAATATAACTTGTTCTGTCTGTATAATAGTAACTGTATTCTGTTTTTATGGCTGACTTTTTCACACCAGATTGTGTGCTTCTTTCTGGTGTTTCCCATTTCTCCTGTTCCCCATTTTCTTCAGTTTTCTATAGTTCTTTTCTATGTGGTTGAGGCTTCATGAGCTATTTCTGTGTATTAATGTCATTCTTATTCATCTCATGTATGAGCAGTAATGTTCATGATTTTCTGTGTATTTCTCCTGATATTACTAGGAGATACAGCTTTAGAGAGAACTCCTCACCCTCTGGCTCTTTACAGTCTTTCTACCTCCTTTTTGGCAATGTGCAGAAATATTCTGTAAATGTATCCATTCTGATTGGACTCCACCACTCTTTGTTTTAATTAGTTTTGGTTTATTGTAATGGTCTCTATCTGTGGCAAACAAGATTTCTTGATGAAGAATGAAGACTACTGTGGGTATGAAGACAAATGTTTATAGATAGTTGTTGGGGACTATGCTGTTCGGTTAAATTAGTGGGTGCATATTATCCTCCAATAACCATCAGTTCTCTAGCACAGAATTTTTAGCTGGGTTTCCAGTACCAGTCATGGTTTCCCTTGTGTTGAGTGGATCTTAAGTCCAAGTAAAGAATATTTGGTTACTGCCAAGGTATGCATGCCACTCCTGTACAACTGTGCCATGTTGTGCATTGTTAAATTTCATGTGAGTATGATGGTAGCATTTCATGACTATTCTGCATTAGAATCTTTTATTGTTTAGCATGCACACTAGAATGTAATGTGTCCCAGATTTAAGTATACATAATAGTTGCTTTTCATTTCATAACTCAACAAAGCTGAGAAAAAACGCAAGGGCAGGCCAGTCACCAAACCTCGGAAAGATGAAGCAAGTCATTTTGAAAATGAAGAAGCAGCCCGAGGTGATTGCTTTGTTTTTTTTTTAATCCATATTGAGTCACAAGATGTTTGCCATGTATTGAATAATGATACAATGTTTTTAAAAGACAAAACTGTTTTTCACTTTTAAGGAAACAAGTAAAAGTCCCACAAAGATAAATTCATAGAAATTTTCACTGTGATAAGATTTGTGACTATGGTGCATTAGATGCTTTATTATTTAACATGCAGACTGGAACATAATGTGTTCCAGCTTTAAATGTACATAATTTTTTTTATTTCATATCTCAATGAAGGTAAGAAAAAACGCAAAGATAAAAAAGTCAGTAAATTTTGGGAAGACCAAGCCAAACTTTTGGAAGATGAAGAAGCAATTCCAGGTGACTGATTTGCCTTATTTTTTTCTATATTTATTTACAAGATGCTTCCTCAATATTAAATAATAGCATATTCTTTCCAGAAGGAAATACAGTTTTTTTAAAGAAATCTAGTACAAGAAATAACACAATAATAAATTTGTATCATTTTCAATGTGCTAAATTGAATTTTTGTTGGTTAGTCTAATAAATTTATCTTCTTTAGATAATTGTTTCCTGATTATAATAATCTAATGTACCTAAAATTTCATTTGACTGACATTCATTGTTAAAAATTTTATGCCTTATATTTTGATCTTATTGTGTACCTTCTGACTTGAATAAGATGAGATTTTAAGTGTTTTCCTGCTGCTTACAAATTTTGAATGTATTTTTTATTGTTTTTTATTGAGCTCTACATTTTCCTCTGCTCCCCTCCCTGCCTCTACCCTCCCCCCATCAACCTTCTCCCCAAGGTCCCCATGCTCCCAATTTACTCAGGCGATCTTGTCTTTTTCTACTTCCCATGTAGATTAGATCTAGTAAGTCTCTCTTAGGGTCCTCATTGTTGTTTAAGTTCTCTGGAATTGATGTTTGTGGGCTGGTTTTCTTTGCTTTATACATATGATAATTATCTTTCTGTGTCTGGGTTACCTCACTCAAAATGATGTTTTCTAGCTCCATCCATTTGCCTGCAAAATTTAAGATGTTATTTTTCTCTGCTGTGTGGTACTCCATTGTATAAATGTACCACATTTTCCTCATCCATTCTTCAGTTGAGAAGCATTTAGGATGTTTCCAGGTTCTAACTATGACAAACAATGCTGCTATGAACATAGTTGAGCACATGTCCTTGTGGCACGATTAAGCATTCATTGGGTATATACCCAACAGTGGGATTGCTGGGTCTTGAGGTAAGTTGTATCCTAATTTTCTGAGAAATTGCCACACTGACATCCAAAGTGGCTGTACCAGCTTGCATTCCCATTAGCAATGCAGAAGTGTTCCCTTTTCCCCACAACCTCTCCAGCATAAGTTGTCATCAGTGTTTTTGATCTTGGCCATTCTTACAGGTGTAAGATGAAATCTCAGAGTTGTTTTCATTTGCATCTCTCTGATGACTAAGGATGTTGAACATTTCCTTATGTGTCTTTCAGCCATTTTAGATTCCTCTGTTGAGAGTTTTCTGTTTAGGTCTGTACTCCATTTTTATATTGGATTATTTGTTCTTTTGACGACCAATTTCTTGAGTTCTTCATATATTTTGGAGATCAGACCTCTGTCTGAAGTGGGGTTAGTGAAGATCCTTTCCCATTCTGTAGGCTGTCGTTTTGTCTGTTGACCGGGTCCTTTGCTTTACAGAAACTTTTCAATTTCAGGAGGTCGCATTTATTAATTGTTTCTCTCAGCGTCTGTACTGCTGAGGTTATATTCAGGAAGTGGTCTCTTGTGCCCATGCATTCAAGTGTACTTCCCACTTTCTCTTCTATAAGGTTCAGTGTGTCTGGCTTTATGTTGAGGTCTTCGATCCATTTTGACTTGAGTTTTGTGGAAATGTTTTTTTTTTTTTTGTTGGTTTTGTTTTTAATTTTCCCCATTTAGAAGGAACGATGATGCGTCAGCTTGTTATAAATTGCCTTTATTATGTTGAGATATGTCCCACATATTCTTGATCTCTTTGGGAATTTTATCAGCAATGTTGAATTTTATCAAAGGCGTTTTCTGTATCTTTTTGAGATGATCATATGGTTTCTGTCCTTTGTTCTATTTATGTGATGACTTTTGTTTATTGATTTATATATGTTTAATCATTCCTGTGTCACTGATATGAAACTGACTTAATGGTGGATAATATTTTGATGTATTCTTGAATTTGGTTTGTAATATTTTATTGAATTTTTATTTATATTTGTAATGGATATCCATCTTTTTTATTTTTGTTGAGTCATTGTGTGATTTTGGTATCAGGGTAATGATGGCCTTATATGAAGCATTTAGGAATGTTTCTTTAGGGTTTTTTTGAGAATAATTGAAAACTAATGTCATTAATTCTTTTTTTAATACCTGGTAGAATTATAGGCTGAACCATCTGTCCATGAACTTTTTCTAGGTGGGAGATTTTTAGTTACTGCTTCTATCTTACTAGGGGTTATGAATCTATTTAAATTACATTTACTTTATCTTGATTTAACTTTGATAGATTATATATTTTAAGAAATATATTTCCTTTAGGTTTTCCTGTTTAGTGGAATACAAATTTTTAAAAAAGTATTCTTTTATGGTTATCTTGATTTTCTTAGTGTCTATTGTAATGTCATCATTTTCATCTCTAGTTTTGCTAATTTGGATCTTGTTTAAAATAATTTCAATGAGTACCCTTTGGAAAGTTTTAAAGATAAGCTTAAACTTTTTTCAGTCATATGATAGTGTTTTTACATTTTCTTTAATTTTTGTTGCTAAGCTCTCTTCTCAGCTCTTTCAGTGAAGAGTGCAGAGAACACACCACCTTCCTCCTATGAACAAACAAAAACCCCTACCTCTGAGAAAAAAAAGTCTTCCACCTCCAAAGGGGCTCAATCTCCAAAAATGAAGTCTCCACAGAAAACAACTCTTGTACTACCAGTACCAAAGACCAGCAAGAAATCAGGAAAAACTAAACCAACTGGAGATACTTCAGCTACAACGAAGGGTACTTGTAAAACTGTCTTACCAAAGGAAAAAGGTAGAAAGTCATGGGTAAAGGTTAGTCATGTCTCTTGCTAATTTTTATTGTCTCTGTGTTGGAGTATTATTTTTAACACTCAGTTTAGCAATTTGCTAAGACTATGCTGAATTTTCTAGGACTATTTTAAATGTATAAAGCTCTTTTTGTCTTAGTTAGGTTTTCTATTGTGATTAAATGAAAACAATTTATGAGGAACTTACACTTCTATATCACAGTTCATTATCAAAGGCAGTCAAGGCAGGAACTCAAATAGGGCAGGGAGTGGAGCTGGAGTGGGGGTGGAGCAAAAGTACTATCTAAAGTAAAGTGGTCATTGAACATAATTGACTGGTAATTACTGGTGATGAAAGAACAAAGAGTAAATGAATTGGAGAATAGAATAGAAACTATCCAATGTGAAAAACTGATACAGAATTTAAAAAAAACTGAGAAAGACAGCAAGTTGAGATTTCCTTAATGTGTAATTAGTCAGGAGGAAGAGAGGGAGGGATAGATGTGGGCAGGAAAATACTGAAGAAGTTTTTCTTATAATCATTTCTAGTCCTGTACAGTTTATATAACAGATACATATAACTACATAAACAATTTACATTATGAAACCCTGAATATAATTTTAGTTTCAACATTTTGTGCAAAATGATACATTATGAATTTTTGTTTGAAAATTATGCAAAGTTATGATGAACCTCTAGTTATAATATAAGAAAATGTAAAAAATTATGTGTACCTAAAAATCCAAGGAAAAAATTATGATGGAATTTTAAGCATTCAAGTAACCCCTCAAAATATAAGTGGAACCACCTCAACAAAAAAAGAATAAAGGAAACAAACAGATAATTCATAATAAAATGGTTTACTCAGACCCAAATATAATAATAACTACATTAAATATTTGTGAATTAAATTCTTGGTTAAATGACAGAGATTTAATTCTGGAATTTTAAAAAAGATTCAAATAAGTATCCATAAGACATGCACTCTAAATATAGAGGTAAAAATATCTCAGCAGTATTATCTTATACATCTAGTATTTCCATATGATACCAGCAGAACATTTGTGTCTATGAGTACTTTCCATATGGAACAAAATAATGTCATCTTGTTTTTTAAAAATATTTACACAATTATTTCTTTTTAAAACATCTAATATTTATAAAAATCAGTATGAAATATTTGTAAAAATATTGATTTTCCTAAAACAATATGTTCTTAAAATGGGAAATAAAATTAAGAAAAGTCAATCTTGAAATTTAAAGTTAAAATACATCTGAAAACACATTTTCAGCTGCTCAGAAAGTTATATATATTAGTGATAATATCTTTTGATTCTTATATTTTCTAGTATCAACACTAATATAATTTTGAAAAGGTATTTTGGTAAACATTTAATGATAGAGATAAAGAACACTAGTATAATTCATAGTTTATATTTTTTCAAAATTGTCATTTCAGTTCACTATCATCTAACTTCATTATTTCATAATAAAAATAAAGATGTTCACAGTTTTAATAGCTGATGAAGTTTTTGAGCTACATAAAATATTCTTAAAAGATTCCTTTATGAATTGTCATTTTCTTCCTTCATTTAATATTTTAACACAGGGGCTAAAGATAGTGCTTAGTGGTTAAGAGCACTTGGCTACTCTTCTACAGGACCTGGTTTTGATTCCCAACATTCACATGACAGCTCACATCCCTTGGTAGCACCAGTTCCAAATATCAAACACCCTCTTCTGTCTTCTGTGGGCACCAGGCATGCAAATGGTCCACAGACATATATGCAGGCAGAACATTCATGCACATAAAATTTAATTAAATTTAATTTTAGAAACTTTTAAAAACATATGTTAGTACATTTTCTAAATAAATGAATTTATTCAGGTTGGTATTAAACATACTATCTTGCATCAAAGGGTTCAGAATTTTGAAAAATGAAATTTGTAATTCATTACTTGACATGATTTACTAGATTGCTATGAATCCAGATAACAGTCATTAATTTAAAGCATATTGCAGAAACCTTAAATGATATTTTTGTTTTACTCTTTTGTCTTTTGTCATAATTGTTCTAGGCACAGGAGTACCTTTTGTGACACTACAGAGCAGTTTGAAAGTAGCTCCTAGAAAAATCCCAACATTTCACATCATTAGAATACTAGTAATATTCACCTGTGTTTAAGAGATATTTGTCTCTTACATGCAACAAGCAGTCTTCACCAAATTATTTACAATTTTATGAAGTTTATTGCTGGCCAGAGCCAATAGGAATGAACAGCTGCTTTCTAAGGTCCTCTACCTTTCTGTGGTTATTTTTGCTTATGGAAAAAGAGATTTATAGAATTAACAGTGATTTAAAAAGCATGTCTTGCCTGATGGTGATGCCGCACGCCTTTAATCCCAGCCCTCAGAAGACAGAGGCAGGCAGATCTCTGTGAGTTTGAGGCCAGCCTGGGCTACAAGAGCTAGTTCCAGGACAGGCTCCAAAGCTACAGAGAACCCTTTCTTGAAAAACAGAAAAACCAAAAAAATCATGTCTTGCAAGGAACCTCAGAAATTTTTTGAGGTTAACAGGTTTTGCACAACTAATTTGACTAAGGTATCATCAGAAGATAGGATACAGAATCCTACCTAGAATTTGGTCTCTTTCTCTGGCACCTGAATAGCTTGTGGGCCTGAGTTAAGTTTGCAAATCACTGCAGTTCTTAGTACCCAGAAAGTTTTCAACCATTTTTTTAACTGATGCTTTTGTGATCCAGTGATGTCTCCCATTTTTGTTTTCTAATCTGGAAGCTTTTAAAAGAGAACATTACCTGCATACTTTGTTTCTTTTTTTTTAAACAGGAAAAATGTATTCCAGTTATTTCTTCTACATCTACAGCATCTCTCAGTTCACTAATAAGAAGATCTTCATCTAATAAGTCTCCTGTGGGGCCATCTAAAATAGTGATGTCTACAGGTAAGTTAGTATTTTCAAAACAGTAATAAACATTACATATTTTATTCAGCATTGATTTGACTGTTGTTAAAGTACTGGAAATGAGTAAGATATTAATGTATTTTGTTAAACTAATAGTTCAGCTTGATGTTAAGCAAAAACAGCCTGTGTAAATCTGTCACCTGAAAGTAAATATCCAACCTTTTGAATTTGTGTCATTAGCAAATCCTTATTATTTCAAAGTATTTGTCATTTCATATTATATGTGTTTTCCAAAATAACTCATACCTTTTGAAAATAATTTTTCTGTCAAAGGACATGGTGATATTAAATTCTTCTCTGGTATGTTGAAAAGAGCACAGAACAAAGCAAATCCTTTTTTATCATCCCATATACATTTTCTTAATCTTTTTGTATTTTAATTTTCCTTTCATTTTATTTTGTATGTATGAGTGTCTTGCCTACATTTGTATTTGTGCAACCATGTATCTGCCTCTCGCCCAGAAGAGAATGTCAGATCCACTGGGACTAGAGAGATACAGGATGTAATATCATTTCTAGTTGGTCTTAATAATATAAACCCAGAGTCAGAGTGAGACACCACTGCTTGGCTCTATTTTTCTTTTTTTTTTTAATTTTTTTATTTTTATTTTTTATTTTTTTATTATTTTTTTTGATGTTTGATGTTCCTCTTTTTTTTTAATTTATTTATTTATTAAGGATTTTTGCCTCCCCGCTACCGCCTCCCATTTCCCTCCCCCTCCCTGATTGCTCTATTTTTCTTTTAGACTGATTCAATCTTGTGTAACCGAGGATAGTCTTGAACTCACAGAGATCCATCTGCCTCTGTATCCCAACTGCTGGAATTAAAGGTGTGTGCCACCACCCTGCCTCTATGGCTAACTAGTGGCTTTCTTGGCACTCTCATTCTCAGGCAAGCTTTATTTGTTATAGTACAAACAAAATATTGCCACAACAGACAGTTGTAACTGTCATGTGTGTGCTGGCAAGCAAACCCAGGCCCTCTGGAAACAACAGCCAGTGCTCTTGAGCTATCTCTCTGGCATCCCTTTAGTGTTTTAAAAGTATGTCCTATTCTTTTATATCCTGAATTACCACCTTTATGCTCTTATTTTCCTTGAACTCTTCCTTATCATTTTTCTCACTTAAAGGGAATTATTTTTTAAATACCACTTGTTTTTTAAAGGTTCATTTAACACACTTAATTTCTTATTTCTTATAAGAAATAGTGTATTACATTTAATACACTAGCTAAATGAATACAAGTTGATAATATCTAATCCAAGAATGAACCTATTGAGTACTGACATGACACCACAAGTAAAAATCACCTGATTTCATATGATACATTGCAATCAAAACACAAGTGCCACAAAAGTATGATATCAAACTACCTCAGGCTTTGTGTATGAAGTTTTTATGAAGTATACGTGAAGTTTATGCTCAGACATATGTTCCATCCCCCAAGTTATCTCATTATGTTTGAAATATTCTGGTACCAATGATTTCTTATAAGGGATCTCAACATGTATAGCAGAAATATGATAAAACATTGAAATCCTTCTTTTGCTTTACTTTATGAATGTATCTGTGCTATTATCACCTTGGGTTAGGTTTGAATCACTGTTTCATTTTTGTGAGAGAGGCTATCCTTCCTCTGACAGTTGGGACAAGTCAAATTATCATATTTCAACCCAGTAAAATTGACATGTATGGTTTTTAGTATACTAAATAAGTGTGTATGTAATTTTTTAGTACAAAATAAGTTTTAAATGGTTTGAGTACTGATAAACCTGTATGATTTTCTAGTATACATTGATTTGCATTTGTCAATTTAAATTATCTACACTTGACACCATGATTATAGATGAGAAACTTCTGCACTATATGATTTTATAGTACAAAGAAAATGGTTTAAAATTTCCCTCAGTAGCCAGGCGGTAGTGGCGCACGCCTGTAATCCCAGCACTCGGGAAGCAGAGGCAGGCGGATCTCTGTGAGTTCGAGGCCAACCTGGTCTACAAGAGCTAGTTCCAGGACAGGAACCAAAAGCTACGGAGAAACCCTGTCTCAAAAATTCAAAAAAAAATTTCCCTCAGTGAGCCTAGTCATATATAGAAGGAAATTTTTATTTTCATATTCAAACTTTGTCATTACAACTTACTATTATATATACTATGAAGTCATTTTATTGCTTTAGAAAATGCAGTTGAAGTACACTATCAGTGATTTACAATGAGTAAGGATGAGCAATTTTCAAAGGAAATTTATATATTGTATGTATAATGAATTTGGGTAGGTAGAGAAGCGGGAAAGCTCTAGGAGGAGTTGGAGGGAGAAAGATCAAAATTTAATAACATGAAACTACTCTTTAATTTTGTATCATTTCTTGCAATGCTAAATTAAGAATGATTATATGGTGCCCTTAAGTCTTCTCAAACATATATTTTATATAATCAGTTTTGAGTAAAGTCATAAATGCTATATAAGCTATTTTTGGACTATTTGCATGTTCAATATCTTTATGTAATTATGAAAATATATCTACCTGCATGTTTTCAGAAATGGCCAATGATATGAGCTATTATGTTTCCATTAAGTGAAATCACTAGTAGGATATGACAATTATGTAATATTTTCAGAAAATTTGTTTTAATTCATCTCATTTTTATATACATTTTTTCTCCTCAAGTCTGTGTCTATATAAATAAACATGGAGATTGTGGCCCCTACCTGAATCCACAGAAAGTTCAGCAGCTGCCTGACCATTTTGGTCCAGGTCCTGTGAATGTGATTCTCCGGCGGATTGTGCAGGCCTGTGTGGATTGTGCCATTGATTCCAAGACTGTGTTTTTATTTATTAAGCCAGATAATCGAGGAGGAGAAGTAATAACTGGTATATTAATCTAATTCTTTATATGTGTTCTAAATTTGATTTGAGGTTTAGAGAAGCAGACTATTATTGCATAGCGATTATTTATAATATTTATATTCTACTATAGCACTTTATTATACTGATGTAATAGAATAAGTATGGTGGTTATATACTTATAAAATTTTAAATCTCATTTGGAAAGTTTACTTTTATCAAAGCAGACATGTAAGCGCCAGGTATTGTGGCACATACTTATTCTCCTTGTACTCAGAAGTCTGAAACAGAGGACTACTGTGACTTCAAGGGCACTCTGGGCTATAAGTGAAGTACCAGGTCAGCCAATGCTATATATTGATACCCTGTTTCACACAAACAAACAGAAAACAAAATAGGTAGTAGTCAGCGTAGTACTATAAGTTTAAGTAAAAGATACTGATTTTTTTTCTTGTACATGCTTTGCTAAGCTAAATGTTTAAGCATAGTACTTTGGCTATTAAAATGTTTTATGTTTTGAAAAATTTCTAATAAGCTTTAAAGAATAATGTGACTCAAAAGAAAATCTTCTTAAGATAAAATGAAAAGGCTAAGGATTATAGCTCAGGGATAGTATGCTTGCCTTCCAGGCACAAGGCCTTGAATTTAGTGCTCAGCACCATAAAAAAAAATTTAAAGAAAAAATAGGAGAGAAGTAATTTGTAGTTATTGTCTATCATGATTCTATAAACAGATATCATAACATTTGTACTCATAGGATGTAGAAGGGTTACTATAAACCAAGCCAATTCAGTTGCACTATTTATATATACTTAATAGGATTTTTATCAATTCCTTTTTAAATTTTAAAACCCAGAAAGTCAGCTTTAAAGTACATTTCCTGAATTGATTTCTTTTGTTATTTTATTTCTCATCTGCTATGAGATGACTGATGACTGACCTTACCTCCCCGCCCCATAGCCTTCTTTGATGAGAAAGTTCATAGTGTTCAGCTCCCTCCAGTGAATAGTGCATCATTTGCGCTTCGCTTTCTTGAAAATTTCTGCCGCAGCATGCAGTGCGATAAGTTTTTGAGTAGCCAGCCTTTTAAACCTAAGGCTCATATTCCTACCACTACTACAGACCTTGATCAAAACAAACCAGGTAAGAAAAATAAAAGTTTTGTATACTATATATCTAAGAAAGTGGGGAGGGGATGTTGGGAGCAGTGCACATATGGAGGCCTGAGAATAAGTTTTTAGAGTCAGTTCTCTCCTTCCATCTTTGCATGGATTCCAGGAATTGAACTCAGATCACCAGGATTGCGTAGAAAGTGTCTTTATCTGCTGACCCCTACTATGCTTTTATTTTGCATTTTATACTTGAGAATCTGAGTATTTCAGAGTTTCCTTTCTGTCATCATCAAACATTTTGCCACATTGAACTAATGAAAAATGTGTAGTATATAATTATACTTTCTTCACTTAAAGTGAGAAACTCATTTCTTAACTAAGGATTATAGCTCAGGGATAGTATGCTTGCCTTCCAGGCACAAGGCCTTGAATTTAGTGCTCAGCACTAAATTCCTAGTAAACTTGAGAATCAAAGCCAGTGTGCTATTTTTTGCTTTTTTATGAATAGTTGATATTTGACATATCCTTTTAGGTTGAGGTATGGCTTTAACATTGTTGACCTTAATCTAAAGAAAGTAGCAAAGACTATTGAGTCCATAGATAATAAAGAATGATTTTCTCAAAATTAGCTACAGTTACCTGTCTTCCAAACTGAAGACTGAATAAAAAGATGAGTGCAGTGTTGTTCTATAGAACCACAGGTGATATTCTTGTTTCTAATCTCTACAGTGAAAAGATTGTTTGAGCTTTCCATTTTTTGGATGTTTGTTGCTCTTTCATATAACTATTGACAAGTAACCATATTCTGGTTATAGTAGAAGTTTATGTATGTCACAGGAGTAGCTGTAAGTCCCAGTATTAAAGCTGCATTGTCTTCTTGTCAAATGCTGTCAATTCTGGAACTAGAATACCATGATAGTCTTAATGTGTTTAAGTCTGGTGTATTCCAATCAGGTAGAAAACCGGGGTATCATCTCCAGTTACTCATTTTCAGTTCTTTCTGATTATTCTCAATTTTTCCTCATAAACTTTATTGCCTCTGTTTCAGTGAAGTGTCTCCTCTCTATTCCTTTCTCTCCCATTTTCTTGCCACAACCCTCATCCCATTTAGAACCCTATTGCCCCACCCCTTTTCTGGCTTAGTAAAGTGATCTCCTAATTGGAGTCCCCTTTATGGTTTCTCCATGCTGGTATAACTGCCTAGTGAATCCCTTGAAAAAAGTTAGGATACAGAAAGTCCTTACATGAAAGTACAATAGTCATTGTCATAAGGTGTTGGAATTTATCAAATCTGGGTTCCAGTGCTGACTGTGTAACCTGTACACTATAAGGACATGAAGTTTGGCAGATCTAAATTTTAATCCAAGGTTTGCTGTTAATTAGAATTACACTTTATGGACAAAGTACTGAACCTCCCTGATTCTCAGTTTGCCTTTCTACAAAGTGGTTACTTTCTGAATTATGAGGAAATATGTACAGCCATGTCTGTTGACATAGACCTGTAATCTCAACTACTGGAGATTTTGAAGCAGTGTAAGGCCTATGTGAGATAAATTTCAAGCCTATCTTAGACAGTTTAGTAAGACCCTGTATCACAATAGAAAGTAAGTAGGGGACATAGCTCAGTGGTAGAGTGTTTGCCTGGTATGTGACCACAGGATAAATAAAATTTAGACATATCTTTCTCTAAATGCTTCTGAATTGTTCAAAATACACACAGAGATTCACCTGCCTCTGCCTCCCGAGTTCTGGAATTTAAAGCATGCACCCCCCACCGTCCTGCTGAACACAAGAATTTATTTATGTATGTGTGTGCATTAAAGTGCTCACAAAATGCAGAAGGGTGAATCAGATCTCTCGGAGTTTACAGGCTTTATAAGCTGCCTGATGTGGGTGCTGGGATCTGGTCTCCAGTGCTTTGATAGGCTCTTAACTTCTGAGCCATCTCCCCAATCCAACTCTTTAATATATTATTTCAGTAGAAATACATATAGGATACAGTGAACCTGTTATTATAGTCAAATAATTGACACTGTTGTTGAAGTCATAGTCTGCAAATTACTTTGATGCAGAAGTACTTCATACAGATAATACAAAAATACCTGACTATAGTAATTATAACATGTACCTTTTTTTAAAGCATTAAATGAGGAACTAAAGGAAAGTAGAAGACTCAAACGATGTTCTCAGCGACCTCTAACTTTTGCTCCAGTCTCATCAAAGGTTCCCAGAAAGAGTGGGCGAGCCTCTAAAGGTAAATGGCATTCACACACACACCAGAATTGAGAAAGTCAGTCCCTCAGTCACCACCTATGTATGCTCTTGGTGTGATGGTTTTGAGGGTAGGAAGTTAAATTCACCCATGCTTGACAATTACATTATTACTTTGGTCACTGAGCACTGTATTCCTTTCAGAAATAATACTTCTGTCATTTTTCCCTGGGTTAAAAAAGACTTAGAATAGCACTATCCATTCTGCGTTGCATTACTTATAACCAGGAAAATCAGTGAGAGAAAAGCTAATATGCTTTCTCCAGTGAAAGCAAATATGAGAAAATAACAGTATGGTCATAAGGAATATTTCTGAAGAATTGTGCTCCTAAGAATAAATGTTTTTTAGAAGTGTACAGCTTTGGTTGCAAGAATGGAAAGATCTACTAAATTATCATATAAAACATAGATGATGGCCTAGAATCAATGTGGATTTTAGGAGTGTCCATTAATTTGTATGATGAAAAAGAGTTGTCCATGTATTTTGTGTTAGAAGCTTGCCATTCAATAGAACACTAAGTGATCTATTATTGGAAATAAGCTATTTTTCTTGATTAAGAATTACATACATGTATGGAATGTATTTTAATCAAGCCGCACCTCATTCTCTCCCCTCCAACTACTCCTCTACACCTACACCACAATTTCCTCCCAATTTCATGGATTCACTCCCTCTGCTGTTGTTGTTATTTCAACCCACAGAGTCCACATAGTTCTGCTATTATGTGCATACATACAGGACTATCTACTGGAGCAGAGATTCTCAGGGGCTGCATCCCTGAAGAAAACTGACTCTCCCTCTTTTGGTAGCAATCAGTTGTTAGTAGTTCCTTGGCTAGGGGTGAGATGTCCTAAGCCCCTTTCATATCCATGCTGAAATTTTTGTCTGATTTGATCTCGTGCATGAAGTCACAGATGTTAGTTTATATATGCAGTTGCCAAATTGTATCTAGAAAATACTTTTGTTGTAGTTATTCACTGCCTCTGGCTCTCATAATCTTTCTGCCCCCTCTTCTGAGATGATTACTAGCCTTGCAGTCACAGTATGATATAGCTCTCTGCTAATCTCCATCTACTGCAAAAAGGATCTTCTCTGAGGAGAGTTGAGAGATACACTTATTTGTGTATAAATCTCTAGGAGTTAGTTTAGTACTGTGTACTTTTAGCAGAAAAAGTTCTCTAGAACTTGTAACCTATACTCAGGTCCTTGGCCTCATTAACATGCCAAGCATGAGTTCAATCTTCTGAAGAAGGCCTTAAATACAATAATACAATACGATCATTAAGTGATTGGTTACTTCCATAGCATTCATACCACTATAGTAACAGTAAATATGTCTTGACAGACCATAATTATAATAGTTTGTAGGGTTCATACCTTGGTAGGACTGTTGATTACTTTTCTCCCTTAATAGAGTGTCCAGCACCACCCAGCACAATGAAAGCTAGCCAGTAGCTTACAGCTCAGAACAGCTTGATTTCTCTATGTTCTATGTGGTATCTTTAGCAAATAGGGTCTTATGTGACCTCATAACCTGACCTTAGGTTCTGAGCGGGTAACCAAGAACAATGGTAATAACCCTGTTTATATTTACTGGTCTATGAAGCCCCACTGACCATCAATTTCAAAAGAAGTAACATGTTCCTGGCACTGAGTTTTTAATAGATTATCATGTCTGTGAGAGGCCCCATTTGAATTTTTTGCATATATATATAAAAATATATATATATGTGTGTGTGTGCATATATATACATATATATATATAACACGTTTTGTGTGTGTGTGTGTGTGTTAGGAAGCTTGTACAAGTAGGTTTTCATTTGGCTTTTTCAAAAGTGTTTTGTGTTAGTTATCTCTCTGAAAACTCCCTCCTCTACTCTGCCCTCTAACCTGTAACCCACTTAACCCTTCTTGCTCCATTATCCCCTGTTCTCTTACTGTTTTCCTGACTTCTATGTGTACTCCAAGTTAAATACACATATCTGGAGATTCAAAGCTAGAGTTCACGTACAAGCAAAAATGTGAAATATTTGTCTCTCCAAGTCTAGGTTACCTCACTAATGGTTATTTCTAGTTCCATCCTTTACTTGTGAATTTCTTGTTCATTTTTCATAGCATCTTAATAATATTCCATTATGTAAGTGTATCACATTATCATTAGCCATTCATCAGTTGATATGCACCTAGGCCATTTCCATTTCCTTACTCTTGTGAATACAGCAGCAATGAACATGGATGAACTAGTATCTCTGTAATAGGATATAGAGTCCTTTGAGTATATGCTCAGGAGATTTATAGCTGGATTATATGATAAATTTATTTTTAAGGAACCTCCACACTGATTTCCGTACTGGTTGTACCAGTTTAAACTCCCATCAATAGTGTATAATTATTCTCCTTTCCCCACATCCACACCAGAATTTTCTGTCCAACTTATTTTTAACTCTTAGTCATTCAAACTGGGGTACAATAAAACCTTAAAGTAATGTATTAGTTTGCATTTCCCTATTACTAAAGATATGGAACAATTTTTGAATGTTTCCAATCCATTTGTATTTTGTCACTTGAGATCTTTACTTGGTTACATGCCAAAATTTTAAATTGAGTTTGTTTTGTTGGTGCTTAGTGTTTTTTTTAGTTCTTTTTATAGTCTAGACACTAGCCCTCTATGAGATGTAGAGCTTGTAAAGAATTTTCTTCTCATTCTATAGACTGGCTCTTCACTCTAATGATAGTATCCTTTGCTGTACAGAAGCTTTTAATTTAAGCAGGTCCCATTTGTCAATCACAGATCTTAATGCCTGCACTACTGGCATTCTGTTAAGAAAGTCCTTGCCTGTACCTAAAAGTTGAAGTTTATCCCTGACATGGGAGGTCCTTCTGTCTGTGTATTGCTTTCATTGGTTAATTAATAAAGAAACTGCCTTGGCCTGTTGATAGGACAGAACTTAGGTAGGCAGGGAAAACTAAATGGCATGCTGGAAGAAAGGAGGCAGAGTCTGAGAGATGCCATGGATCCGCCAGAAAGAGATGCTGGGAATTTTACCCAGTAAGCCACTGCCACATGGCAATACACAGCTTAATAGTAACAGGTTAAATTAATATAAGAGTTAGCCAATAAGAAGCTAGAGCTAATGGGCCAAGCAGTGATTTAATGAATACAGTTTCTGTGTGGTTACTTTGGGGCTAAGCTAGCCGGACAGCTGGGACAAACAAGCAGGCCCTCCTCCTACATATCCCTACTATTCCCTCTAACAGATTTAGTGTATTAGGTCTTAAGTTGAGATCTTTTATTCATTTAGAATAGAGTTTTGGGTTTTTTTTCTACATATATCTATTCAGCTCAACATACACTATAAATTGAAGATGTCTTTTCTCCAATATATATTTTTGGCCTCTTTGTTAATAGCCAGGTGGCTGTAAGAGGGTCAAATTGTATCTGGGTCCTCAGTTCTATATTACTAATTGATGTATTTTGATGACAGTACCATGTTGTTTTTATTGCTATACTTCTATAATGTTTCTTGAAATCAGGAATGCTGGTACCTCCAGCAAGTCTGTTTATTATTCAGGATTTTTTGAATATCCTGGGTCCTTCTGTGTTTCCTTGTAAACTTTAAGATCTTTATTCAGTTTCTGTGAAGAAATTGCATTGGTATTTTGATGAGGATTGCCGATTGCATTGAATCTGTAGAATGGTTTTCCATCTTCTATTATCTTCTTTGATTTCTTTCGTCAGTGTCTTATAGTTTTCATTAGACAAATCTTTCACTTCCTTTGATAGATTTATTGACAGATACTTTAATTTTTTTAAGATAAAGTCTTATTGTTTAACTCTGGCTGGCTTGGAACTCACTATATAAACCATTCTGGTCTCAAACTCAGAAAGCTATCCCCTTCCCTGTCTCTTCAGTGGTAGGATAAAAGGCACAGTAGGAAAATAAGATACTTTTTTATCTTTGTGGTCATTTGAATGAGAATGACCTCCATAGGCTCAGATATTTGGATGTTTCATCACCAGTTGGTGGAACTATTTGGGGGGGGGGGGGATTAGGAGTTATAGCATTGTTGAAAGAGATCTGTTACCAGGGTAGGCTTTAAGATTTCAAAAGAGAGATTCATACAGTGTGACTGTCTCTGCCTTGTTGTGTTTCAATATGTATGCTCTCATCTATTGCTCAAGTTCCATGCCTGCTTGCTTGTTGCCATGCTCCCCATCGTAATGATTATGAACTCTTAACTCTATAACTGTGATCCCCCAAATTAAATCCTCTCTTTTGTAAGTGTCTTTGGTCATGGTGTTTTTTCAGGGCAATAGAAAACTAACTAAGATAGAATGTGGTGCCACAGAGTGGGCTAATGCTGTAACAGGCCTGGTCATGCCGTTTTTCAGAGGGATGCAAAAGACTTTGGGATTTTGAACTAAGAGCATGCTTGAATGCTATAAGTGGAATTTAATGGGCCATCATAGTAGGAGCTTAGAAGATATTAATGCTGAGAGTTATGTGAACCAGCCCAAGAGATTTCAGATGGGAACAATATTAGCAACTTGGCTAGAGGCTGTTCTGGTGATATTTTGGATAAGCTTAAGAGATTTCAGATGAGAACAATATTAGCAACTTGGCTAGCTGTTTGGTGATATTTTGGATAAGAATGTGGCTGCCTTTTGTCCTTGTCTAAGCGTCTTCATGATTGAAGAGTTTTGGATTAGTTTCATTTGCGGAAGAGATTTCAAGACTGCCAAGTATTGACTCTGTCATGTGGTTACTAGTGATCACTCTTATGCTGATCTGCAATAACAAAGAACAAGCAGGGCTACAAGAAATACAAAATACACAGTTTGAGGAGAAAAAGACCAACAGGAAATTTTATGTTAGAGCCTTCGTTTGTGCTGAAAGAGATAAGGAGAAATGGAATAAATGGAATGGTGACCTCCCACCCAACTAATTCTATAACTTGTGAAAAGGCCTAAGGTATTATCTGTTCCTAAAGAGCAACAACACATCAAAGCTTATGTAAATATTTCAAGGAAGGGGCCAGGTTTCATCCTGATCCTGCAACAGAACTTGGCAGCCATGATCTGGCTTTAGAATCAAGAAGGATACAAAAATAAAGGGGTTGTGGAGTCTTCCTACACAATTAAAGAAAGGAGTGTTGCAGGGAAGTCTCTGCATGCAGGCCCAGAGAGGCCATTGCATGAAGCTGTGAAAGTGAAGGCTGGATTTGTTTTGGAGACCCCAGGATGTTGGAGATGACAGAGCTGTAGGATACCTGCCAAGGAAAGCTGCATACAGTGAGTGGAACCCGTTCAAGAGACAGAAATGTGTTGCAGTCAGCAAAGCTGGAAGGGCAGAGCCATCTAAGCCTTTTGACAATCCGACATAGATCTACAGGATTTGGAGGATGCCCTGCTAGGTCTTGCTTTGGTCTAGTATTTCATCACTATGCCCCTATTCCTCCCTTTTGGAATTGTAATGTGTATTCTGTGCCATTGCATGTTAGGTATATGTAATTTACTTTTATTTTTACAGGGGCTTACAGTTAAGAAACTGCCTCAAACCTCAAAAGAGACTTTGGACTTTTACATTGGTTCATTGTTGAAAGACTGTTGAGACTTTTGAAGTTGAATCAAAAATATTCTGCCTTATGATATTGCTGCAAGCCTATGGGGACCATGGAATGGAATGTGGCAGAATGAGAATGGAACCCAAAGGCTCATAGAGTTGAATATTTTGTCCCCAGTTGCTGGAGCTCTTTGAGAAAGATTAGGAGGTGTGACCTTTTTAGAGAAGATAGGTTGCTGAAGGAGGGAGTTGAGGTTATAAAAGCCTACACCAGTCCCAGTTGGTTGGCATTCTCTCTCTCTCTCTCTCTCTCTCTCTCTCTCTCTCTCTCTCTCTCTCTCTCTCTCTCTCTCTCTCTCTCTCTCTCTATCTATCTCTATCTCTCTCCCTCTCTCTCTCTCTGCCTCTCGCTAACATATCAGATGTAAGCTCTCAGCCCTAAATACTGCTACAGCACCATGCCTGCCTGCATATTCCCATGTCCCCCACCTTGATGGTCACCAACTCTCTCTTGAACCATGAGCTCCCAGATTAAATGTTTTTTTTTTTTGCCTTTGTCATGGTGTCTTGTCATGGCAATGGAAAAGTAAGACATCCTTCTAATAGAATTTGAGCTGTTGAAGATAATCTCTTTTCCCCCTATAGTAATATCTTCTGAGGGACATGACATGTCTAAAATGAAAAGTTTTCTTGAAACTTTTGAGAATTCATCAATAGGTGATTCCTTGTATCCTGCATATACTTCAGTCTCCAAGAGAGTTTCTGAGATTGTGTCAAATACATCAAGTACATCTATAGTTATGAAAAAGTCATCTACCTTATAAGCACATTAAATACTAATGGAAAAAGAAAAATGAAGGTATATTCAAGAATAATGTTTGCCAGTCAGTGTGTTTATCTTTTTCGTTGAGGATTCCGTACCTAACCATACCACCTGATCACCTCTTGAAATGCCAAAATTAGAGAGGTCATGTTCTCTCTTCCACATTGCCAGGGGCAATGCTGTTATGGCTATTCCTGTCCTCATAGCATCACAGAACTGTCTCTGGGACTTTGGATCACCAGCCCTATTAGATAGAGACTTCTGATTAGTAGTTCTCAAGCAGGTGTAAACAATTCCTGAAGTGCTATGAGAACTCTTAAACCTCTCATGGCTCTTTCAGCCAAGAAGGACACATTCCTTCTCCTTGTTTCTGATGTGATGTCATATCTGTTGAGACCTTTCCCTGGTACCAGCCTGTGTGTGGCTCTTGGATCAGGTCTCTGGCATCCTGTTTCTGTAACTACATCATTTCCCTAATCACCAAATCCGCTGTCATTCTCTTAGATCTGCCAAGAAAAGCTGGCATCTTCTTTAAAAAGAAAAATATCACACAGCATTTCCTGCTGCTACTACTTAACCTTTTAAGGGTTAAGAGTGAAGGAGATAATAAGTGTTCTGTCCATTTTCTTTAGGCTGTGTTGAAGAGTAAAGAACATAGAAAGCAAGTGACCTCATTGTTTTGTTTTTTTTTTTTGACAAGGATGTTATATATGAGCAACCTCACTATACACATCTATGACACATTTAATGTTGTCCCTTCTATCCTACCCCACCTCCTGTAGTGATTGTTTGTTTTTAAAGTGATATTGTTTTCCAAAGGTCTAAAAATGGATATTTAGTCCATAAGAACTTATATGAAATGTTAATCCTAAGTTCACTAAATATCAACTTGTGAAAAAGGCTTTCTTAGTAAAAGGTTGTAAAATGTTCTGATTTTAAAATTTCTAATGCTAGTTATCTGACTTCCAGATGTTTGAGTAATGCTACTGACAATCCTAGGAATGGAGAGATAAATAGTAATGATATTGGTTATTAATACTTTGTGATGCTAGAAATAAGTCATCATCATCATGTGACATTATGTGCCAGGCATGTATTTTATATGGCTTCATAGACATAATTTTTAATTTTTAAAATTCCTTGAAGAATAGCTACTAGTAAACACTTTCAGTGAAAAACAATCTCAGAAGTCACTTGGCAAAAACGTGGCTAGGCCAATTCTTGAATCCAGACACTGATTGCCTGCACCTCTAGAGAAAAGATAACCATTTCATTTCAAAGCTATCTAGATGTGTCAATATTTTCTTTCAGGTCTATTAGTTTAAGCTTCATTTATCACTGTTGCTGACATAACTCTTATTGTATTACTCTCTCATTATTTGAATAAAAGAAAATTGTTCACCTTTACATTATGAAGAAATTCCATGATAACCAAGAGAAATTAAATCACTTTATTTCAGGTATATTTATTGATATCCCAATTAATAAAGGCAGGAAAAAATATACCTGAACTTTGTTTTCTCATTATTAGTTTGTTTCATATTTGAGTAGTAGTCATGTAATGATCAGAGGTTCGAACCACCTCTGATCATTTTAAGATGCATCCTCAATTTTGTTTCAGTAATAGAGTGAAAACAGAAGATCTTATAGTCTTCTCTTAATTTGAAATTAATTTTATGCCGGAAATCATACCTTTTCATACAGTCTAGCTGTAAAATAGTTACATGTTATGCAAGGCATAACTATTCCAGATTCTGATGACAGAAACCTTTTTAAAACCTAGATTTAGAAATATAATTAACCTTGTAAATATTTTTAATATTTATGGCATTGTTGAGTAAAAGGTAACTTCTAGTTGCCCTGATTCCCAAATGGTACAGCATTGTCTGTAGACTTGTCCAGCCTGGGGCTCATGGGTCACAAGTGTGCCAGGATAGTTGAGAATATAGCCCAACAGATTTGTAGACGACATCATCTTGCAGTATCAAATGTTGGAAACTCCCAGCTACATTATCACCAGTTTTACCTGGATTAATGAAGTCCAGCAAATTTTTATTTATGTTTTCTGAAATTTTAAGGCTAGGATATATTTTAGTAGATATTTATTTTACTTTACAGTTGTGGTTTTGTAAAGAAAAGAAAAAGTAGAACTACTCACAGAAAATCATTATAATTTTGAACACATTTTCTTTATTGTTTATACTTCTTGGGGTAAATACTCAAAGCATCCATATATTTGCCATGACCTGGATGATAGGAAACAAATTATATACATTTGACTAATTCATACCTAGAAATATAAACAGATTTTTCCTAGAAAAGTTCAAAACCTTCTTTATCATCACACACTCAGTAGGAAGTTGAGCATTCTCCTAAAGTTAATGAGTATTGGAACACAAATTTCTACACAACTTAGTGAACAACACCTCTAAAACCTGAACCTCATAAGATGAATACCTTACTTGTGTTTTGTCTTGTTGCCTTTTTAGTAAATGTCTAATCAAAATATCTATTGCTAGACAGTGAATCATGAAAGAGGGATCAAATAAAAATACTACTAAAGCTACTTTGTGACAGAGCTGAGCAGGAAATAATTTTGTGTTCTTTAAAATTGAGATTAACATTTAAGCCAGAGATGAGAATCTATAAAGTGTAAAAGTGATGCTAAAAATTACCATACTGAATTGAGGAGAATGGTTCCAATAACTAATCTCTTTCTCAAACATAATGGGATTGCTGAAATATATTAATTAAAATTGAAAAATATATAAGGGATTATAAACCTGTAAACTTGAAAGGCCCTATCATATTTAACAAAATAAAGTCAATTTAGAAGAAAAAGACATTAAAAGAGCAGCTTGTGCGAAGTTTGTTGGATCTGTTCAAAGAAGACAGTACTGAGTTAGCTCAGTTTATCCCAATTCGAGTAACACCTTTTCCTGTACTTGCTTGTGACCTAAGAGGCCTTGGATTGCTACACGTGTTTCATGACCATGGAAGCTTTGTACTTTCTAGTGTAAAGCTGTTCTGCTCTTTGGGGAGGTCCAGTGACATACTCTGTGCAGCACTCCGCAGATCATCTTCGTTAAGGCTCTCAGATTTTACAGTTGGAATCTTAAGTCCTTACTTTAGGTACTGAAGAGAAGGTTCCAGGAGTGAGACCATTACTTTCAACCTAACGTCTCTTCTTTCAGGATTATGATCAGGTCAAGTATGATTTGTTTTTTTTCCCCTCCCATTGAAGCTTCAAGTTATATAGCTGTACCTGACCCCAGTGTCCTGAAACAAGGCTTCTGTAAGGACCCTTCAACCTGGTCTGTGGATGAAGTGATACAGTTTATGAAACATACAGATCCTCACATAGCAGGCCCCCTCGCCGACCTCTTCAGGCAACATGTAACGTATCTTTTGATCCGGTTTTCCTGCTGCCCTTATGCCTTTGAATGACCTCTGTGCAGGCCTTTCAGTTTGCTACTGAGTTGTATGGATGGTGGGGGAACCATGTCAACTGATCTTTTTCATTTGTGAGAAGGATTGCTTTGCCCAACATTCAGGCCTTAAATGGTAGGTTAACTGACTGTTCTTTAAATGGGTATCTAAGAATCTCGTACACTAAACAACCTCAGGTTTTCAAGAGGTGGTATTATAGGATTGCCACTCTCGTGTAGACTACCCCTTCTTGTAATGACAAATACAAGAACCCTCCCCCCAACCTGCTCCCTGTTCTATTCTAGGACCATGAGTAGGAGGGGTTGACTCACAGCATATACCAGGGTGGCCTTCTTGTGATACCCTGTGAAAACAGCAACTTCATTATAATTTGAATAATAAATAATAGGCTTTTATGACATAAATTGTATACTTACAATAATAAAAAGTTTTAAAAGGATTCCTTGTGATGTTAAGCAATGTGTTCACAACATTTTCTAATATAAAATCATTGGTTTAATGTCTGGTGTACACTATTTTATGCGTGCGTGTGTGTGTACACATGTGTGCAGGTGCAAATGCACATGTGTCTATGTCTTATGGGAGCCAGAGGACAATCTCAGGTATCATCTTCAGGAAGGCTGTCGAGCTTCCATTGACACAGGTCTCTCATTGCCATCTGGGGGCCAGTGTCCCCCAGGGATTATTATGTCTTTACCTCTTCATTGCTGGAATTTAAGTACATGCCACCATGTCTGGCATTTTTACATGGATTCTGGGCATCCAACTCCAGTCTTCATGTTTTCAACACAAGTGCTTTACTGACTGAGCAATCCTTCTGAGCCCCTCTTCAATATTTTAAGTAAATCAGTATCTGTTTCAACACCTAACTAGCTTCAGACAGCTGATTACCTTTCAACATGAAGATGAAACTGTAAAGCATGTTTACAGTTTTCATTGGTAATGGCATACTCTTTCCCTTCTCAGAAAGTTAATAACATGAAATTCATTTCTACTATTCTTAGTCTTTAACTATTTGTCATAAATATGTGCTAGTATTTTGTTCAGTACACAGTAAAGTCAGATACTTTGGTACTTAGAACATATATTGAAAGTACAGGGTTAAACCTTTTTCTTAAAAATTAGATTAAATTTGTAAATTGTCAAATGATGTTCCATTGTACAAATCAAATTTTATTAGTTTTCATAGACATATATCCAGAGAATGAATATATATACATATATATGTGTATTTATATGTATGTATATATAGTACAATACTGTATAAACTAACTATAATTTTCTTCTCTCTATAGGAAATTGATGGAAAAGCTCTACTACTACTGAAGAGTGAACTGATGATGAAGTATATGGGGCTGAAACTAGGACCAGCATTAAAACTATGTTACTACATTGAAAAACTTAAAGAAATAAAATATAATTGAAAATATGCAAATTTAGATTAGAGACAATTCTCAGGTATACTTAAAATGTTTTACTTTAAAAGTAATTTCCTTCTCATCAGTTTGTATTTTATAAAAGGTTTTTATAAAAATATTTTATCAAAATTGTAGTACAATTACATTGATAGTATGTTCTTACTCTTTAAACGACATTGAATATGTTTTATTAGCATACTTATAACTGACAATTTATTATTTATGTCTTTAATTATTTTTATTGTGTTTACAAGTATACTTCATGTAGCAAACAGAGGAAAACCTTTTATTAGGATTAATTTTTATATCTAGAACCAAATAGCTAAACCCCAAAGGGGAAAATACCAGCAACGTAATCTCTATTACAAAACCATGGCAATTTTCTCTCAAAAGAGTTTAATGGTGCACTTAAGTTCTCATCTCCTTCCCCATTCTTCTGTTCATGGTACACTACTACTAGAAAGGAAAGAGCCATATAAATTATTTTCCTTTCTTTTCATGCCCTGGTGGTGTATTTGTTCATACAAAGGGGAAAAAAGCAAGTTTATAAGCTTGCATAAAGTGTTCTTACTAGTCTTTGATATTTTTAGGATAGATTAAAGTGAATAATTTTTGTGGAGGAGATGTTTATTCTACAAGAGTGGATTGGATGGAATTGGATAAACTTTATACCTATTTAATAATTTTCTGAATTTTTGCTAAGCTCAAACATTAGACATTCAATCCTGACATGTCTATTTCCAAGATATTTGTGTCCAATTTTTAAAAAATTATTTTATTTTGTGTTTATTTTTCATATGGATACTTTAGCATATTTATATACTATTCTATATTTGTGAGAATACACAAGTGATTTTTTGATTTATTATGGCACTTTACACTGCCACAAAGGTAATAAAGAACTATATATAGATGTTTATTCCATCAAAAATATGTACATCATTTTACTAATCCCAGTAGCTCTCAGCTTATTATTCAGGTGTTAAACTCTACTTAGATTGGCTCCCACATAGGGAAGCTCTTTATTCTATGCAATATTTCTAATTAATTTACTTATTGAGCCATCAATTCTACTACATTTTAAAAAATACATTAATTCTTACACTGGGGCTCTATTTTTATAAATGAGAGCTTTCAAAGGAAAATGATACTGCGTGCCATTACTTTATATAGTGGTGTAATACATATAAGCTGTCAGAATCAGTTATACATGTATTAGCCATTTGTTCTAAATGTCAACAAAATGTTCACCAGGAAAAGAATGTCCATTTTCTCTTTAAGAATACCAAATGTGTTTTATATAACAGCAGAAATGTATAAAAGATTACTTCACCTATGTCATTTCTGGAAAAACTAGATTCTTAAAATTGATCTTCTTGCAAATTGTTTGTATGAAGATGCTATGTCCAGTTTAGTGGTCCTCAGGTGTTTATAATACTATGTTTTGTTATCTTCAAATTTGGAGAATATAATAAAGTTAAATAAACACAGCAATTAATACCTGAGTCTGAGATTTTCTTTTACTTACCTTCTCCACAGTGTATTAATATGTGGGCTTGTTGGTCTTGTAAAACAGGACTTTGAAACTACTTAGTTCTGTACTTAACAGTAAACCCTGGTTTTCCATACCTCAGGAAAGATGCTACTTGCAGTTTTCTGTGTAAGTGAAGTAGCTTGAAATCTCTGGGGCTCATTCTAAAGGCTGAAGCTGTCACATCTTATGAAGTTCCCTGAAACTGACCCAATGTGAAACTATGTTGGGATAGAATATATACATACACAAATGCTCGCCATCAGAATACACCATCAGATAGTCTTTCTTTCCTCTACTTCCTTTGTATTTTAGAATTTCACATGAACAGTAAATATTTAAGATATCTTTCTCGAGAGTGCTAAGAATCAAACCCAAAGTGATCTATCACTAAGCCATATCTCCAGTCATTTAGTGTTTTCAGTCTCACCTATATAACTTAAACTGACCTTGAACTCACAATGCTTCAACCTCTGTGGTGCTAGAATTGTATGAGTGTGCTTATATTAATTTCTGCTTAGATATTTAATAGTTGGTATTAATATTGTTTTTAAATAAAAAGGTAAAGTGAGGATTTGGAGACATTAGAACCCTTGTATGCTAGTGAAATTTAAAATAGAGTTACTGTGTAAAACAGTTACTATGTTATATATCAAATCGCAAAATTTTTAAAAAGCAGCATCCGATGCTTAGGATATCAGTATTCCAAACAGTCTAAAGGTAAAAATGAATCTTTATCATTAGATGAATGAAGTATGAAACACACTGTGTATGCGTGTGTGTGTGATTTATTCTTTAAAATGAATGAAATTCTGACACATACTGCCAGGTGAATTACATTAAGCCAGGCACAAGGACAAATACTGTATGAATCCACTTACATGAAATTCAGAAATAGAAGTAACCAGGTGGTCGTTAAAAAGGGAATGGGAAGTTACTGTTTCGTTGCCCCAGAATTTCAGTATGGAATGAAAGAAAAGTTGTGGATTTAGATAGTACTAATGGTTGTACAACATTGTAGATACATGTAATATTCATTGTATATTTACAGTAGTAAAGTAGTAAATTTGTGTATATTTATCAAGGTAAATTAGAATAAAAGAAAACGGTTGAAGTAATAGATGTAAAAAGATAAAAAAGCATTTTTCTCTACAAATACTCAGGAGTCATGTAGAAGAGTTCCATTTTAAAGATAAAGCATTCTTTTTTTAATATTTATTTATTATGTATACAATATTCTGTCTGTGTGTATGCCTGATGGCCAGAAGAGGGCACCAGACCCCATTACAGATGGTTGTGAGCCACCATGTGGTTGCTGGGAATTGAACTCAGAACTTTTGGAATAGCAGGCAATGCTCTTAACCTCTGAGCCATCTCTCCAACCCCAAGATAAAGCATTCTTAAAATATCTAGGCTGATTTATTTCATCAGTCCCTCTTTCAATCCCATGTCTCTTAGCAGCTGTCTTGCTTATCAGCAACCAGAAAAGTTAAAACCGATTCCCTGTGTATTTCCCATCTCAAGTAGCTTTTTTTATATTGCTTTTATTCTCTTTAAAGACTTTATTATTTTAAACAATTTTTTTACATTTTAAGATTTTATTTATTTATTTATTTATTTATTTATTTATTTATTTATTATGCATACAGTGTTCTGCCTACATGTATTCCCACACCCCAGAAGAGGGCACCAGATCTCATTACAGATGGTTGTGAGCCTCTATGTGGTTGCTGGGAATTGAACTCCAGACCTCTGAAAGCAGCCAGTGCTCTTAACCTCTGAGCCATCTTTTAAACAATGTTTTCTAACTGTCTATACCCTTTCTCATTTTTTTAAGCCTATGCATATTATTAAACACCTTTTAAAGAAGATTTTCCATCTGAACCTCTTCTACTGCATATCTTTTAGACTTTTTTGACGGAATAAACCTTTAAACTGCTAAGTGGTGTGTCTAGGACCTCTGTGTGGCTTTGGTGGCTGGCTGTGCCTGCTTCTCTGGTCACGAAAGCCAAGCCTAAAGCCTAGTTGGAGGTTCCTTTGACCAGGAACTGCATTTAACCCCCCATATCCGAAATGCTGATGCTTGCACTGTGGCAGGCATTTTTGTAAATTTAGCTTTTTTTTGTTTTGTTTTGCTTTGCTTTGCTTTTATTTAATGTACTTGCTGCTCAAGGGCTTCCTCTTAAAGAAGCTGTATCTGTTTTTTGCTGTTTGGTGTTTTTTTTTTTTTTAAAGCTTTCTCAGTCCCTAGGTGGAAATATGGGGCCCACGGTGGAATACCAAAATGTTGTTGGTTTTTGGGTTTTTTGTTTGTTTGTTTTGTTTTTACTCTTTGACTGCCACCAAGTTCCCAAATAATCACATGGAGACTTAACCTTTTCTTTTGCATGTCCAGCCTTTGCTTGGCTTATTTATAGCCTCCTTTTCTTAAATTATCCCATCTATCTTTTGCCTCTGGACTTTTACAACTTTCTCTATTTCTAAATCTCTTTTCTTTCCTTCTTATTCTGTGTCTGACATCTTTACATCATTAAACAAATGCTCCACAGCATAAACAAATGTAACAACACATCATCAACTAATATTCCACAACAGTGCTATATCCCTGCACCTCTGTAGCTTTTCTTACTTTTAAAGTAGCTCATCCTTTATAGTGATTTGGAATCTCAGGTTCCACATTGTTATCCATAATTTTCGTGGGCCCTGGGCTCCTTTTTCACCTTTGTTTCTATTGCTGTGGAATTTGGTCAGGGGGCCACTCCTCACTGTCACAGTGTCTGACCAAGAAAATGAGGAAATGGATCTTTTGTAAATAGTCTCACCTGCTATTGATCCAAATAACACAACACATGCCTCCTTTAAACCTGTCAAATCTCCCTATTCCACTTCCAGTGTACCAGTATACCTGCCTCCTTCCAGCCTCTGCTTTATTTTCTTTAACCTTGTGTATTTTTTTGGGGTTTTTTTTTTTTTTTTTTTTGTTTTTCGAGACAGGGTTTCTCTGTGGTTTTGGAGCCTGTCCTGGAACTAGCTCTGTAGACCAGGCTGGTCTCAAACTCACAAAGATCCCCCTGCCTCTACCTCCCAAGTGCTGGGATTAAAGGTGTTCGCCACCACCGCCCGGCAACCTTGTGTATTTTTATATTGTCCACAATTGATATTGCATCCCATCATGAACCCTTGTTTATCTAATGGGCACAAGGACCTTAAGAACAGCAATCCAACTAGAATCTTTAAACACTGGCAATAAATAAATCTCAGGTGTATTTGATTCTGCCATGAGAGTGGTTAAGCTGCTACCTTAAGACTGGGTTGTGCTGTTGACAGAAATGACACTGAGCTAAATGCATTCTGTTATCTTCATAATTATTGATGTCAATTATGTGTCACTGGGATATGGGTACTTCTGTAGCTCAAATATGTGGTGATATATAACTGATACACCTCCTTCCTTACATCATAAGAGTAGTTGTACATTGACTGTCTTTTCCCACTAAAGTGAATTCTTTTTTTTTTATAATTTTTTTTATTAAGAAAAGAAGAAAAAAAAACATAAACAAAAACAAGTTTCCACCTCCTCCCAGCCTCCCATTTCCCTCCCTCTCCTCCCACCCTTCTCCCCCTCCTCCCACCCTTCTCCCCCTCCCCCCACTCCTCTCCCCCTCCCTCTCCAGTCCACAGAGCAGTCCGGGTTCCCTGCCCTGTGGTAAGTCCTAGGTCCTCCCCCCTCCGTCCATATCTAGGAAGGTGAACATCCAAACTGGCTAGGCTTCCACAAAGCCAGCACATTAAGTAGGATCAAAACCCCGTGCCATTGTCCTTGGCGTCTCATCAGCCCTCATTGTTCGCCATGTTCAGAGAGTCCGGTTTTATCCCATGCTTTTTCGGTCACAGTCCAGCTGGCCTTGGTGAGCTCCCAGTAGATCAGCTCCACTGTCTCAGTGGGTGGGTGCACGCCTCGTGGTCCCGACTTCTTTGCTCATGTTCTCCCTCCTTCTGCTCCTCATTGGGACCTTGGGAGTTCAGTCCAGTGCTCATGTGTGGGTAAAACAGAGAAGTCGACCAATGGAATCGTATAGAAGACCCGGATTTTATCCCACAAACCTATGAACACCTCATTTTAGATAAAGTGAATTCTTAAGGGCAGTCAGTGAGTTTCATTAGTTTGATTATTGGTACCTAGCACATAGGTAACCCAGTCACACATTGAATGAGTAATCTTAGGACCCAAATATAAAGTTGGTATTTTAGTACTAAATATATATCTCTCCACATATAAGTAATGCCATAAATTGCTCTTTAGCCTTTAGATTATGTTTGAATGGTTTTGCTTTCTGTTTTAAATTCATACTATAAGGCACTGAAGCAATGGGAAGGAGTGAGTAAAAGTCCCAGTCAGTCATCTGACTTTAACAGGATGTTTCGCTGGCAGTCACTGGAGTACTCTTGCTTTCTCACTAAATATTTGAATGAAAATGAAAACCAGGGTGGGCAGGCAAGATTCTGCTAATCTTTCAAATATTCCTACTAGCTCAAAGGTCAGTGATACCAGACTGAGAAGATGGGTACACCACTGATGCATGATTAATTAAAAATTGAGAGACTAAAATTGGGATTCAGTCTGGAGATCAGGAAAGCAAAGTAACCAGCCACTGGCTCTTACCTTTACCTCAGTCTGAAATGCCGATCTTGCTCCAGGAATCTCAGAATGAGACTGTGTTGAGAGCTGTCCTCCCGTTTTATAATCCTCTAGTTCTGGCATTAAAGCTGTGCACCGCCCGGTTTCTATGGCAACTAGTGTGGCTACTGAGATTAAAGGAGTGAGTTACCATTGCCTGGTCTGTAAGGCTGACCACTGGGACTTTTTTTACTCTCTGATTTTCAGGCAAGCTTTTTTGATTAAAATGCAAATGAAATGTCACTACATATCACTAACTCAGAGATATGTCTGATTTCTGGATACACTTTAGCATCACATCTTTAGATTCCATGAAGTATGATTCGTGGCTTGGCCATACTTCACCTTTTGATTTTTCTACAATTCAAAACACCCTTCAGACCCTAGCCAAGGAATCAGAGAAAACTGGTGTAGTTCTTGCACCATGAGACTTGTACATCTAGCCTTCGTAACTAGACAGTACACTAACGGAAGGTACTGAAGCAAAAAACAACAAACAGGATCAGTGACTACATTCTCTCTGTATGTGTGTGTCTCTCTCTGTGTGTGTGTGTGTGTACACAGTGGCAAGGAGCTAGAATATGGATTAGTTACTTGTTGCAGCGACAAGAAGCAACAGGAGGGAAAGGAGTATATTTAAGATATGGGTTTTTTTTTGTCAGGAATTAGAGGATACAATCCATTATAGTGGGAAAAGTGATGATAATAGTTCATGGACAACTGTGGAGACATAACTTGCTCATGTATGAGAAGACCAGGAAGCAGAGATAGGAGGAAGCATGGTCAGCCTATCAACTTCAAAATCTACCCCACAGTCGCGCGGTGGTGGCGCATGCCTTTAATCCCAGCACTTGGGAGGCAGAGGCAGGCTCATTTCAGTGAGTTCAAGGCCAGCCTGGTCTATAAGAGCTAGTTCCAGGACAGGCTCCAGAGCTACAGAAAAAACCTATCTCAGAAAAAAAAGATCTATTTCTCCAGCTAAGACCCACCTCCCAAACAGTTTTCACACATGTAAGCCCGTAAGGGAGATTTCACATTCAGACAATTGTAAGGTTGGTGAAATTGATCCCGTGAGAGTACTGAATAATGGCTGTCATTTTAGCATGCAGAAGTAAACCAGATAAGCCTTGACTTCAGGGGACATGCAGCAGGTCTTGAGAAAGAGCACTAAAAATAAAACTACATAAGTAATCTGCAAATGTAAAAAGTTCAGCAAAAACTGAAGTAGCCATGCAAAAGTAACCTTTCCATGGTGAAGAGTACAGTCTGAATAAATATTGATTTCACTAAACTGTGGGACAACAGGCAGGTGCAAAGGAGATGTGTATTGAAGGCAATGGCTAATGATCATGAGAATTTCTATTAATATATACCTCTAGCTTCTCTGGTAGGTGTGTGGATTTCTTTTAAATGGGTCATAAATACATTTGATGATCATTTTGGAAACATTTTCTATTTTTCTCCCTATAGTAACCAAGTATTCCTATGTCACTGAATGAATAATTTGCCAAATGTTAAATAATGCTAAAAATATACAAGACTTCTATGAATAAGAAGGAAAAGGTTTGCTTTTACTATTACTTTGTATTTATTTCCAATGTTTTCTCTTTAAAATAACATACAAAATAAAGGGTTCATTATGTCTCATATTATGTTTTTTGCTCATATTCATCCCCTATTACTCCCTCTTGTTCTCACTTTTTCCTCTCACTGAGCTCCTTCCTCCTCATCAGTAGTCTTCCTTTTATTTTAATATATCATATTTGTTTGAATCTTGACTATTTGTATGAAAGAAAATGTTATATTTGTCTTTCTGAATCTGACTTATTTCACTTAATATCACTCCAGTTTGATCTATCTTCCTGCAAATGACACAATTTCCTTCTCCTTTGCTGCTGAATAAAGTTGCATTGTTCATAGATACATTTTCTTGGCTATTGATCTTATCTGCCTAAGGTGATTCTGTATCTTAATGTTAATAGTGCCACAAAAATATGGGTATATAGTTATTTCTCTGGATGCTGACTTAGATTTTTTTGAGGTGTATAACAAGTAGTGGTATAGCTGGAGCAGATACTAGTACTGTTTTTTTAACATATTTCAGGAACAAGATACCAATCTTCATAGTGACTACATTAATTTGCATTCCCACCAGCATTGCATAAAGATTCCTTCTACTTCCATCCTTGCCTGTTTTCTTCATGATGGCCATTCTGACTGGAAAGAGATGGAATCTCAACGAAGTTTTAATCTTCATAGCTAAGGATGTTGATTGAATTTTTTTCTCTGAGAGATAAAACATCCCAATGTGGTCCCTTGACAAAGGCACATATCTCAGCTAGGGACTCCCATTTTCAGACCCCATCTGCTTGCTGAATAAGAAGTGTAGTGGAGCCAAGGAATCTGTTTGATAAACCTTCCAGGAATACTGATGCACCATCATTTGTGAGAACCATTTCTGGGGTTTGGGAGCCATAGAAGATTTGTGTTTACCAGCCAAAACCCAAATCCTCCTATTTGGGAGAATTTGAGTGAACTTGCAGGATGTGATGTTAAGGGGAAGAAATCTGTCATCAAACATGAGCAATATAAAGTAATCAAACTCACAAACAAAGTAGAGCAATCTTCAAGGACCAGAGGAACAGTAAATAGAATGCGTTATGCTAAGGCTATAAAGTTTTGGTTGTGAAAGATAGGTCGGAGAGTTTTCCAGAAAAGCCCAGTGACCATAGTAAACAATACTGTGATGTGCAGTCAAACACTTGCTAAGGGGGCACACCTTAACTGGTTTCAGTTACTGACGTGACTGTGAGCAAATACATGAAAAAAGGAATGGGCTTATTTATGCTCATGATTTCATACATATATTTAACATCTGTTTACAAATGACAGCTAAAGCAAAACTGATGAGCTGAAAACTACAGCGTATAAAACTTAGTAAGATTGAGGCAGTAGGGAAGGCCTTGGACCTTCCCAAAAGCAGTATGCCTTACCCTCTCTATGGGGTATAGGGAATGGAAGGAGGGAAGGGAATGGGAACTTGGATTGGTATGTGTAATAAAAAAATATATAGTTTGTTTTCTTTTAAAATAAATAAAAAAATTTTAAAAAGTCAAATATAGAGTGAGGCAGACTTGTTAGTGGAGATACAGTAGGGGAAACCATGTGGAGATGTGGGGGACTAAGAAATGCTGGGAGAAGGCCATTGGAAAGGAGTTTAGTGGTCTGAGTCCCTGTTCATGATAGGTGTAATGGCTATTGAATATTGGGGATTGTTTCCAGTATTGTTGATTCTAGAATTGTTTATATGAATGCCTCCCCAGTTTAGTATAGGGTATAAGCCTAGCTAATAAACTAGAAGTATGGAGTGATAGTAATTTGAGAATTACAGTATCCAGAGAAGAAAAAAATGTAGCCTAAAAGGAGTAAAACATGTCTTTGGCCAAAATATAAATGAAGAAAATCTCAAACCCTTGCTGCAACCTGCACAGTGGCAATTAAGATCTGAAGAAAGGACAGACACATGTACCAAAAATCTGGCATTAGATGGGTTGGGCACTCTGATTGAGATGCACCAGCAGCATGGAAGCTCAGTACTTTTTAAAAGAAAAGGTTAACTTTTTTTGCATTTATTTTACATACCAGCCAATTTCTCTTATCTCTTTCTATCCCCTCCCCTTGCTCATTTACCAGCCCTCCCCATTCTCTCCTCCTCCATATCCATTCAGGAAGGGGCAGGCCTCCTATGGATTTGCACATCAAGTACTGAGCTCCTCGGGTTGAGACAGAGCCAGGTAGTCCAGCATGGGCAACAGGTTACCAAAAGCCATCTAAGCACCAGGGAGAAAGAGGTCCTGCTTTCCTTGTTCTAAGTCTACTAAGAGATGAAGCTACACAGTTGTCACACATATGCAAAGGGCCTATAGAGTGGTATTTCATTGGTATTTTAATGAATAAGGCCTGAAGATCAGTGTTGGGTGAAGCATTGCTTGTTATTCCTGGCCTCTCAGCCATGAAATAACCATTTCGAAAACCATATTATTTGTAATACTGTTTAGCCAATAGCTTAAGTGTATTTCTGGCTAAACTCATATCCTAAACTAACCCATTTCTATTATTTTGTATATCACCACGTGGCTGTGCCTTACCAGCTAAAGATCCCAGCATCTGTGTCAAGCGGTGGATCCATGGCTTCTCCTAACTCCGCCTTCTTCCTCCAGTGCTACAGGCCAAGCCAGCTTTCTTATTCATTAATCAGTAAAATCAACACATAGACAGAAGGATCTCCCACACCAGATCAGAAAAGTAAAGCAGCCACACTGGCCAGCCTTACAGACCAGGCAGCAATGACACACACCTTTAATCCCAGTAGCCACACTAGTTGCCATAGAAACCCCAGCTGGTAGTCATGCACGCCTTTAATCCCCAAACTAGAAAGGATTATAAAACTGTTCTCAGAGCCGGGCGGTGGTGGCGCACGCCTTTAATCCCAGCACTCGGGAGGCAGAGGCAGGCGGATCTCTGTGAGTTCGAGACCAGCCTGGTCTACAAGAGCTAGTTCCAGGACAGGCTCCAAAACCACAGAGAAACCCTGTCTCGAAAAACCAAAAAAAAAAAAAAAAAAAAAAAAAAAAAAAAAAAAAAAAAGAGAGAGAGAGAGAGCTAGTTCCAGGACAGGCTCCAAAACCACAGAGAAACCCTGTCTCGAAAAACCACAAAATAAATAAATAAATAAATAAATAAAAAATAAAACTGTTCTCAGTCTCATTCTAAGGTTTCTTGGAGGCAGGATCACCATTTTTAGAATGAGGTAGAGGTAAGAGCCAGTGGCTGGCTGCTTTGCTTTTCTGTTCTTCAGGTTGACCCCCAATATCTATCTCTGAGTTTTTATTAATCATACTTCAGGACTGGGTCAGCCATGCAGGCTTCCTAACTGTTAGCCTAGTGTCCATGAGCTCTCGTGAGCTCAGGTCACTGCATTTGTGGGTTCCCCTATCATAACCCCCTTGGCTCATACAATCCCTCCTCCCTTTCTTCTGCAAGACTTTCAGAGCTCAGCGCAGGACTTTTATTATATATACTATTGAGAAAGAGGGTTAGTTTGCTATACGGAGCTAAAGAAGGAGAAAGCAAATTAGCTAATCTCTGTAGGGGCATAGTTTTAGGTTGCAGTCATCTGTGTGGAAAAGCTGTGGTTGAGAGTTTCTATATGCATTGATTTCCCCTAAAGGTCAATCATTTATAACATCTGTACATGACCCAGACAAAGGCTATGCCATTTCTCTGAGCTTGATTTGCAAAAAGCTTTGCTATTCCCTTGGATTTGAGGCATTGGGGTTCCTGCCATAGCTGTGATCATGGTAATACACATTCACTCAGGACTTAAAATCCCCACAAGCCCTCGATTTTTATTTGTTTTAGTGGCTTATTCTTTTTATTTTTTTGAGAATAGAAAAAAATAATTAAAGCATCAAATTGTACAAATTACAAATCTGTTCCAAAATATACTTACATTAAATAAAATACGCTTTTCAGTAAGATCTACAGTGAATGACTATGCATTCCAGGAAGCTTCACATCTAGGCAGGGCCAACATTCGTGGAAGAAGCTAAGAGAAAGTGCATCCAATCACAGTTTATAGCGGGTTTCTTATTGCCAATCTGCCAGTCACACCAAACATGTCATTACATCACTGGTGCAGGACACCGACTTTGTTGGGGGTAAGGGAAGCAAGTGCTATCCTCAATGGTGAGTTCATTACAACTTCGGAGGAATCCCACAGCCTAGACAGAGTGTCAGGAAACATGTTAAGGGAAGCGGACAACGCTCTCGAAGCCCAGACACTTTCTTGCTGTGCTGTGTATCCAGGAGGATGGTCTTCTTCAGGACAAGGTCGCAAGACTGGGACAAGCCCAAGGGGCTGACAGGGAGTATGAGGATGGGGAGGAGGGCTTCCTCTAGCTGTTTCACATCAGAGACAACTGTGACAAAGTCCTCAGCACTGCAATCTCCCCTCTTATCATCTGGCATAGCGCTTGATGTATTCATCCATTTTGTCTTGGAAATCTTCCTTGTCTCGTAAATGATGTTCTGCTGCTTCAATATTCAGTGGATCATCAAAATTCAAGAGATCAGTAAATAAAGAGTTTAATCCCCAAACAACATCCTTCAATGTCCTAGTGGGAGCCCAGCCAGTGCCATCAATTGAGTGTTCTCTTAGTAAACTTAGACATATTTCCCCTGTTTCTGTGATATTGGGATGCCAGATTTTAGTCAAGCATTTCACCCTGGGAGGCACCATGCTGTAGGCTTCAGGAACTTCAGTTTCAAACTGAAATGTTCCACCCTGGTAGTGTAACTCTCATTTGGGCTTACAGTCAGCTGAAAGCAATGAAGCTTGTTTGGATCAGGAAAGTGTACTTTACATGTACAGGGTAAATTAGCTTCAAGTTCTGTAACCTCTTTTACAAGCAACTTGTCTCTCACAGAGACCCGTCGAGTAGAGTCAGATGTGGAGGCAGATGTCCGGGATCCTTTGAGACCATCATCCCGCTTCAACTTGCTTGCCAGCGTTAGCATTACTGCTACCTTTCTTCTGGAAGACCGGCAAGAGTAGGGCTAAGTAAGGACCATGTCTCCAGACAACAACTTTAATCACTGCACTCAGGAGGTAGAGGCAAGCCATGTAATGATTCCTGCGCGAGATGGACCAAGCCACGGGTGGGTTCAAACCACGACCACTGAGAGCCCAGTCGATTCTGCGAGCAAGAGACCTTGGCAGGTTGAAAACCAGAGGCCTCACGGTCTATAGACAGAGCTTAAGTGAGGAGTTTATTGAGTTAAGGGTAAAGGGAAGAAAAGAGAGACAGAGACCTGCTTGCCTCTTCAGAAAAAGAGGGAAGAAAGCAGAGATAGGTGGAGCTTGTTAAGTATTTTTCCTTGGCCGACAACCCTCTCTGCCAATGCAATAATCCCAGTCAGACCAAATTAGAAGATGCCCAGGTTTAATGGGTGCCAGCACTCCCGGATGCCCTCCCGCCCCGAAAACATGGAGAGATGAACAGAGAATGGAAAGACCACAGAAAAACAGAAGACCACCTAGTGGCTTATTCTTAAAGTAATTAAATTGGAGTCGCTGGAAAGATATCTCAGTAGGTAAAGAGCTTGCTATGCCTGCATGAGAACATGAGTTCAGAATCCACATAACATACCAGAAATGACTAAATTTACCTGTAATCCCTGCAGACACAGGGGAGGCAGAGACAGAAGGATCCCTGGGGCTTGCTGGCCAGTCAGTCTAGCCAAATTTGTGAGCTCCAAGTTCAGTAAAACACCTTATCTCAAAAAATAAGGTGGAGAGTAAAAGAGGAAAATATCAAGCATGGATCTCTGGCCTACACACACACACACACACACACACACACACACACACACACACACACCCCACATGCACACTTTGGAGATCACATAACTGGACAATATGTAATTAGGCCTGTTGTAATAGAAGCGGCGGGGCTGCGTCCCCAGCACCCCGGCCACCTGCTAGCTTATGCCCCTAATTACACAGACACTGTATTCTTTTAAACACTGCTTGGCCCATTATATCTAGCCTCTTCTCGGCTAACTCTCGCACCTGGACTAGCCCATTTCTAATAATGTGTAGCACCAGCACCAAGGTGCGCTTACTGGGAAGATTCTAGCCTACGTCCATCCTGGGTCGGAACTTCATCGCATGTGCCTCAGAGAGAGGGGACCATGGTGTCTCTCTGAGCTCACTTCCTCTTCCTCCCAGCATTCTGTTCTGTTTACTCCTCCCACCTATGTTTTAACCTATCAGGGCCAAGCAGTTTCTTTATTGCTTAACCAATGAAATCAACAGATTGATATATGACACTCCCACATCATAGTCCTTCTATAGCTTTGCTAAATATGTCACATCTGATGTGTGTATGTTAACAGGATAACAATGGTTTAGAGCCATGTCCCCCTTCTCGACCCGCCCAGCAGGTCCTAAGTTACTCCAGGGTCTTGAAGATGCACTATCTGAAAGACATGAGGGGAAAGAGAAACGGATGCCAAGCGGTATTCTTTGTCAAGGCATCCATTTATTGAAGCAAGTTTCATGTCTTAAATACTCCTCAGTGAGAAGCTCAGGCAGGGGGAACTGAGGAAAGGGGGAAGGATGAAGGGGGAAGGGGGAAGGGAAGGAGGGGCTCGGTAGCTAGGCAACTAAGCGGGGCAGTTTGGCAGCTAAGCAGGGCAGTTGCAAGGTCAGTGGCTAGAACACCTGCTGTTAGTGATAAGCAGCAAGCAGTGAAGACACTCTGTGGTGCTTTCCAAAGCTTGACTCTCCACGGTTAGCACGTAATGTTTTGGCTAACTTTAAGTTTTCTGTCTCAAGATATTTACTTCAAGGCCCTGTGAGATGTGAGAAAGGAGAAGCATGAAATGGCTCCTGACACCCCTTTTCTGTGCTTTCTGTATGTTTGAGTATATCCATCAAGTCCATAATTATATTTTTACAGAAGAAAGGGTTTATTCAGCTTATGGTTCTAGAGGGATATGAGTCCATCATGGCAGAGAAGCAAGGCAGCAATCAGCAGACATGTCAGCTAGAGAAGAACCTGAAGGCTCATGTCTTAAACCACAAACATGAAGCAAAAAGAGCAAGTCCATGTTTTGATTTTTGGTTGTTTGTTTTTTGTTTGGTCGTCTGATTGTTTTGGTTGATTGGTTTCTCTTTATAGTCCTGGTTGTCCTGGAACTTGCTCTGTAGACCAGACTGGCCTCAAATTCGGAGATTAATCTGCCTCTGCCTCCCACATGCTAGGATTAAAGATGTGCACCACCGATGTGGGATTCCCCTCTGTATGCTGTGAATATGTTTTATTGCCATTGGTTGGTAAAGAAGTTGTTTCGGCCAGTGGCTTAGCAGAATAGAACAAGGTGGGAATTCCAAGTAGATAAAGGAGGAAAGAAGGCGGAGTCAGGAAGCCGCCATGTAGCTGCTGGAAGAGAAAGATGCAAAGATGTGAACTGCCAGGCAGAATCTTGCCAGTAAACCACAAGCCTCATGGTAAAATATAAAATAATAGAATTTTTTTTAATTTAAGATGTAAGAGCTAGCGAAAAATATGCTTAAGCTATTGGTCAAGCAGTATTGCAATTAATATAGTTTCTGTGTGATTATTTCGGGTCTGGGTGACTGGGAAATGAACAAGTGGTCTCCATCTACATGCCACCACTGCCCAGCTAAGTCCATGTTTCTTCAACTAAAAATGGAGCTGAAGAACTTATTGTGCTGTCACAAAGACTTACCAACAGTAAAGGATTTCTAAATGCCCAATGGTAAACCGTTAATCTGGTTCTTGTAGTTACTATGAGTGGCTCCCACCTGGCAGCACTGGAAAATGGGACAGATTGCTATCTGCATCTTTCCAATTCCTTTTTTGAACACCAGTGGGTTTGTCTTTGTGTGTGTGTGTGTGTGTGTGTGTGTGTGTGTGTGTTTGTGTTCTGTTTGTCTTGTTTTGCAATCTTGAAAAATACTATTATGGGACAGGCAGCGAGCTCCACCCTCCTGAAGCTAGTCTGATCACATTTCAAGGACTTCAATCACCAAGCTGAGACTCTGGGGTTATTTGTTATTTATTTATTTATTTAGTATACAACATTCTGTCTGTGTGTATGCCTGCAGTCCAGAAGAGGGCACCAGACCATGTGGTTGCTGGGAATTGAACTCAGGACCTTTGGAAGAGCAGGCAATGCTCTTAACCTCTGAGCCATCTCTCCAGCCCCTCTGGGGTTATTTGTATGGCCAGGGAAGTTAACAAACTTTTGCAACATTGAATGGCCATCCTTCAACATTGAATGGCTAGAAGTGGGCACCTTCCATGGCCCCATCATATATCAGGTTAAAGATATCGTGTATTGAAGAACCCTGGATGCCCTAGCCAGGTCTCCTACATCATCACTTGGCAACATTTGGTGGAAAGCCCCCCTTCTTGCTTGAAACACTTCCTGCCACCTGCCCCAACAGTCTTGCAGGTGAAAGAAGCAGAGTCGAAGAAGGATTGTAAACCAGAGGTCCTAGCCCTATTCTGTGCCAGAGGAGGAGCTTTACCCACCTCCTTAATGTTCCTGCGTCAGTCTCCACACAAGCCCCCCGCTGCCAGATCGCTACAGGTAAACCTAGCCCCGGAGAAGGGGAAGGAGGCATGGAAAGTCCACCTCACACCTGATCCTGGACTAAAACATATGTAGCACAGGTAGCACAGGCAGATTCCACGATAGTTGCCCTACCCCTAAAGGCAACCTCTCCCCAAACTGGATGGCGGGTAATATATGACACATATCCTTTTTGCCACTAGTGACATTTATAACTGGAAAATGTAAAACTACAAGTTTTCAGAGAAACCCTCTGCCCTGCTAGACTTATTAGACACTGTAATGAACACTCATGAGTCCACTTAGGATGATGGTCAGCAGCTCTTGCAGGTACTGTTAGTTAAAATAATCTCAAGAGGAGACTCTACACCGATAAACATAATTTCAATCAGACCAGATTAGACCAAATCAAAGATGCCCACGTTTAATAAATGCAGTGCTCCCAGGTGGCTAGGAGAGCGTGGCTAGAAGAAGGAAGAGACAGAATGGGGAGACATGCAAAAGCTAAAACCACATGTTCCTTCTCTGGGTAGCAGCCTAAATAGCCTGTGGGAGTGATCCTGACCCTCCCTGGGAAGGAGTCAGCCTTTGGCAGGCTTTCCTGGAGGTGGAGTCTGGACCAAGGCAACTCCCAGGAGGAGGGGGCTTCCAAAGATGGATGTTGGGTATTACACTGTTCACAACTGAGAAGCGTGTATGGATTCTAGCTGCTGCCCAGAAGTTTGTTCCAGGACAGACTGGCCAGCCTACGGCTATTCAGTCCGATATCGATGAGGTATTTCCCTTAACCTGCCCTGAATGGGATCACAGTGATCATGCAGGTAAGAAGAGGCTGAAAGTCTACTGGCAGATTCTAATGGGGGGATCTCTGTGAGACTGCAAGAAGATCCCCAAATTTATCCAAGGTAGGATGAGACTCTGGAAGCTTTCCTGGAGTGGCTGATGGAGACTTACAGAACCTTCACTCCTTTTGACCCAGAAGCAAGAGAAGATCAGTCTGCTGTCAATATGGCTTTTGTGACCCAGGCAGTACTGGATATCCAATGGAAATTACAGCAACTGGATGGATTTGCAGGGAAGCAATTGGCTGAGCTTGGAACAATAGAAGAAAAAGTTCCTAACAATAGATAAACTCCTGAAGAAAAATAGACTAAGGGGCTTGCCAGAATATTGCTGGTAGCCACAGGGAAAGAAAGGCCAAATACAAGGAAGTTTCAAAAAATGAGAAAAAGGACAGGAGACAGGCCCCTTCCCAAGAAGAGGCATGGGCACACCCCTGCCTCCAGAGAGACCAATGTGCCTATTGCAAGGAAATGGGACACTGGAAGAACAAGTACCCAAAGAAACAAGGAGTGAAATGGACATAGGTCTTTGAGATAGAGGAACTTAGTGACTGAGGATTCTGGTTCTCATGTCTCCTCCATGAGCCCTGGGTAACCTTAAAGGTAGAGGGGAAGCCAGTAGACTTTCTAGTGGACACAGGACTCTATTCTAAAACAGTCCATGGGACCCTTGTCTGATAAAAATACGTGGATATAAGAGGCCACTGGAACTGACTGATGCTCATGGACTACCCACAGAAAGGTCAACTTGGATGTGGGACAGGTAACCCCCTCATTTATGACCATCCCAAGATACCTGTATCCACTCTTGGACCATGACTTCCTGAAAACAAATGGGAGCCGAGATCCAATTTGGGCCCCAGGAATTGCAGGTCCTAAATGAAGATGGCCCCATCCATGTTTTAACCATGGCACTGGAGGAAGAATATAAGCTCTCGGCCACATGCTTTCTAGACACTGACAATAATCCATTCCTGGAGAGACTGTGGGAGGAGATTCCAGGGTTATGGGTGGAGAGAAATCAGGTGGGACTGGCTAAGCATCAGACCCAAATCCTGGTCCAGCTAAAAGAAAATATTTGTCTGGCCAGAGTCCACCAAAAAAAAAAAAAAAAAAAAAAAAAAAAAAAAAAAAAGAGGGGGAAGTGATGGAGAATTGTCTGTAATCTGTCAATCATGTTTTAAATAAATGCTGATTGGCCAGGCAGGAAGTATAGGTGGGAAAACCAGACAGGAAATAGAAATGATACAATGAGAACAGGAGAATTCTGGGAAGGAGGAAGTTGATTCCTCCCACTCCTGCCCAGACCAGTGAAGCAGCAGGATGTGATCTGCCCCACTGAAAAAAGGTACTGAGCCACATGGCTAACATAGATCAGAAAAATGGGTTAATCAAGATGTGAGAGTTAGCAAGTGAGAGGCTAGAGCTAATGGGCCAATCAGCTTTATAATTTATGGAGACCTATGTGTGATTTTCTTTGGGGCTAAACAGTTCTCAGGTACGGGGTGGGACAGAAACCCAAACAAGCAGGCCTGGCCCTTCATGTTACATATGGGTGGAGAGAAATCAGGTGATACTGGCTAAGCACCAGACCCAAATCCTGGAGCAGCTAAAAGAAAACACCTGTCTGGCCAGAGTCCACCAATACCCCATACCCCAAGGGGCCAAAATGGAAAGGAAACCACACATAAATTGACTCTGTTCCAGTTGGCTTGGAACATTCCCCTCCTCCCAGGTAGAAAGCCCCATTCCAGTGACTACCCACTTTTACAAGACGTGTAAGAAGTTAACAAAAGTGTCGAGGAAATATACACCACAGTGTCCAACCCATAAACTTTATTAAGTAGCCTGCTACCTGAATGGATCGTTTATACTATGCTGGATCTCAAGGATGCCTTCTTCAGTCTGCAACTGGTCCCACGCAGCCAGCCTCTGTTCTCCTTTGAATGGAACTACCCAGACCACGGTTTTAATGGACAACTGACCTGGACCAGGGTGTCTCAAGGATATGAGAACTCAGCTACCATTTTCAATGAGGTGCTCCACAAGGATTTGGATGAGTACAGATGATCTCATCCCCAAATAAATCTCTTGCAATTTGTATATGACCTCCTTATAGTTGCTGTGGATGAGAAAATCTGTTACATGGAGACCACCACCATGCTCAAGGAGCTGGACCAGATGGGGTACCCAAAGCACAGATTTGCAAGAGAGGGGTAATATATCTTGGGTACATATTCAAGAGGGAGCACGCATGTTATACCAGGCTTGGAAAGAGACCATTCTTTTTTAAAATTTTTCTTTTTATAAAAGAAAACAAGCTACCTTTTTTTGTTTTACATACTAGTCCCAGTTCCCACTCCCTCCCCTCCTCCCAAACCCTCTCTTTTCCCTCCCACAAACCCCCTATCCACACATGAGAGAGGGCAAGGCACATTGCTCTGAGGAAGGACCAAGGCCCTCCCCACTATATTCAGGCTGAATAAAGCATCCCACCAAAGATAATGGGTTCCAAAAAGCCAGTACAAGCAGCAGGGACAAATCCTGGTGCCATTGCCAGTGGCCTCACAGTCTTCCCCAGCCATATAACTGTCACCCACATTCAGAGGGACTAGTTTGGTCCTATGCTGGTTCCTTCCCAGTCCGGCTGTAGTTGGTGAACTCCCATTAGCTCAGGTAAAATGTTTCTGTGGGTATTCCCATCATGGTCTTGACATTTTTGCTTATATTCTCACTCCTCCAACTCTTTTTTTTAGTATAATAAAGGGCTATTTATTTAAGGGTATACTCACAGATCACAGTCCTCTGCTCGAATGGGGAATCCAGCTGCCAGAAGAGAGCACTCCTCTCACTCTTCAACTGACTTTGGGAGCTCAGCCCAGTGCTCTGCTGTGGGTCTCTGCCTCTGTTTCCATCAGTTGCTGGATATAGGTTCTATAATGACATTTAAGATAGTCATCAATCTGACTATAGGGCAAGGCCAGTTTGGGCATCTCCACTATTGCTTAGGGTCTTAGCTGGAGTCATCCTTGTGGATTCCTGGGAATTTCTCTAGTGCCAGGTTTCTTAATAGCCCCATAGTGGTTCCCTCAATCGGAATATCTCTTTTCTTGCTCTCCGTCTCTGTCCTTCCCCCATCTTGACTATCCCATTCCCTCAAGTTTTCCTTCTCCTCCTCTTCTCCCCTCCTCCTCCCCTTCTGCCCTCCCTTGTCTCCCCACCCTCCCAATTTAGTCAGGAGATCTTTTATATTTCCCCTTCCCAGGAGAATCTATATATGTTCCTCTTAAGGTTCACCTTGTTACTTAGCTTAAGAAACAATTCTTAACATTCTGATCCCAAAAACTCAGAGACAGATTTGGTCTTAATGCAGCCATCCTGCTACCTGACCCTGACTTGGCTGTAAACCATGATTGCTCAGTGATGCCTAGCCAAGTCCAAAGCTTGAGGTCAGACCTGACAGACATTCCATGGCCAGATGCTGAGGCAGTCTACTTCACAGATGGGGGCAGCTTCGCCCAGGATGGAACCAGGTATGCAAGTGCTGCAGTGCTAACCTTTAACTCCCTAAAATGAGCCTCTGCCCTACCACCAGAGACCTTGACTCAGTGGGCCAAACTGTTTATCCTAACCCAGGCCCTTAAGATGGCCCAAGGCATGATTGCTAACATTTTCATGTACAGCCCGTATGTTTTCACCATGACTCATGCCCACGGACTCATTTATAAAGAGAGAGGATTGTTTAGAGCAAAAGGAAAAACCATTAAAAACATGAATGAAATTCTGCCCTTACTAGAGGCAATTTGGCTACCTCTTACGATAGCCATCATCCACTGCCCAGGGCACTAAAAGGGTTTGAATGATAGGGCCAAGGGAAATAGACTGGCAGATGAGGCTGCTTAAGAGGCTACACTGGGCAGTGCCATGACTGCCCTGATAACCATGGTTTTCCCCGGACCTTTCCTCAGCTCCTTGCTATAGCACAGAAGATAAGAAGGACAATGAGAAATGTGAAGGACTTTATCAAAAGGACAGATGGCTCCATATAGCAGATGGTTGAATAGCTCTTCCCTCAGATTTTGCTAAACAACTTATTCATCAGATACACCTAAATACCCACTTAGGACACAGGAAGCTTAAAGAACTGTTGAGAAGTGCCAACTACAAGATCTTTCATCTCGGGTCCCCAGTAGACAATATGATTTCACACTGCCCTATTTGTAAGGCAGTAACCCCATGGGACAAGGAGGCTTGGCGGTCAGGCCGTGTGGACAGCGACCAGATGCCACCTGGGAGATAGAGTATATGGAAATCAGACTGGTTTTCTATGGGTATAACTACCTCCTAGACATCATAGATACATTTTCAGGTTGGGTTGAGTCATTTCCCATGCCCTATATAAAACAAGAAATACCCCCTATACCCAGGGTCTGACCCCATTCAAGATCATCTGTGGGAGGCCCCTTACCCTTCTGCCTAACCTCCAATATGAGATTCTTGCAGATTTTGACCACCAAAGGTTCCTGAAATCCTTGTAGGCTCTACATAGAGTCCAGAAATGGCTCTGGCCTGATATATGCCAGACCTATTAATCAGCTCCCCCTTGTAACCCCCATTGCTTTGAACTATATGATGAAATCTGGGTTAAGACACATAACCACAAGACACTTGAGCCTCATTGGAAAGGCCCTTAAACATTGATCCTGACAACACCCACAGCTGTAAAAGTTGGCAGGATTAGGACTTGGATCCACTACTCCTACATCAAGTTTGTGGGACTAGAGACGACCTAAACAGTTGAGCCACAGCAACAAGAGCTATAGATTGTCAGGCCAGCCTGAGGCATCAAGGTGGAGAGTCCAGCATCTAAGGTGAGTCCCCGAGACCCATTAAAGCTAAGGCTCAAATGTTGCTAACCCTCTTCATGCTATGTTATTACATACTTACAGCCCCAGCTAATGCCAACCCACACTTCCCATCAACATCACTTGGATACTGTCCAAAGCTTATACCAGGATAATAGTCTGCTCCATTTTAAAGGTAGCTACTCTCAACACATAAGGTTTCCTTATTTCAGCATGATGGGAGGGAATGGCAGGCCTTTGACTGGGAAGGGTGTATTATTATTATTATTATTATTATTATTATTATTATCATTATTATTATTCAGCTGCCAATAAGGATGCACTTCCAGGTTCTAAAGGCAGGCATGTGCTGACGGACCCTCGGGAACAAAGGCCCCCTGCCACATAGCCCATGGGCGCACATGCGTGGTTACCTCCACGTGTGACTCAACTAAAACCCTTGTGCGCATGCGTGAGTCGCCCATCATCTGCGTCATCAGTGTATACATAGACACGCCAACCCTCTGTGCGCATGTGCTAGGCAGCTTTTAAAAGCTGGACGCGCCATTTCTCCCTTTCTCTCTGCACACTGGTCCCCAGGTCTATATGCACCCCCCTCTAATAAACTCCTAAGTGGGTTTGTTTGTGTCTCGTGCTTTCTTCTCACTCGAGCCGGATAATGTCAAAGGGACCTATGGATGTGGTCGGGGGGGTGAGCAGACACACCGAAATAGATATTTATGTTTGCCCTGAGAGTGGGCGATTCCAAGCCCAAGGCAATAATTGTGGTAGTTCACATGATCATTACTGTACACAACAGGGCAGTGAATCCACAGGGATGGTGCCATGGGACCCAGTCATCAAAAATGATCTTATCAAGGCCACAGAATCTTAGGAGGGGAGCCTTGCCTTCCCCTGACCTGTAACCCACTTCTTATACAGTCCACTCAGAAAGGAAAAAAACACCCCAAGATGGGAGGCAGGGGAAGGACCTGGGCCTAAAGTTATACTCAAGAACAGGCACTGACTGTGGATGGTCACTTACCGTACAATGCATTTTCAAACTGAGAGGCCCTGTAGGGCCCAATCCCAGCCTGCTATTGGCACTCCAAGCTCAGGTGTCTCCTTAAAGGTCGGTCACAAATTCCCACTACACTGATCCCCCTGACTCGTCCTGGGACTGATGTCCCTGTGCTCACTCCCCTGACTGGATATACTCCCTGGGACCTCCTTAAGGCCACCTATATGGTCTTGAGCACCTCTCAGTCAGGATAGACAGCTGACTGTTGGCTTTGCTTGGACACAACTCTATTATTATGAGGGTATAACTGTATCGGCTGACTATATACAGACTCCAAAAGAATCCTCTTGTAGGTAGGCTCAAGGACAAGCACCAGGTGTCACCTTAGAAATGGCTCATGGCATGGGCACATGTAGTCGGTCAAAGAAAACAAATTCCCTGAACCTATGTACACCTTTGTAATGAGATGCAGGTCATCCCTGAAGGAAATCTTTACCCAAAATGGTAAAACTGAACCTCAGCCAATTAAAAGTATACTAGTGTAACTGTTGCTTACTTGACCACTTATGTTTCAGATGACCTGACTGTTCCTGAAATTCCCCTAGCTGTGCTTAAAGGGAGCCTGCTCAGGATCATCACCATTTTGTACAGGTGTTCGACCCAGTATGTTGATAAACCTGTTCAGACTATCTGGCAGACCCTGATAATGACTGGTGGGCCTGTTCATCAGGTCTCCCCCCCGCCCCGTGTTCACTCCCAGATACTACACAGAATTCCCCCCATTTGATGTAGTATCTGGGAGCTCACACCTTGTATTCTCTACTACACCAATGAGAAAATAGAGAGGCAGCTGCTTTCCTCCCTTCAGACCAGACACAGACGGGCCATAGGAATAGCTGCTGTTCTAGTTTCAACTTTACTCGGTTTAGGGGTGACTTGGTCAACAGGTCTGGGAGTTTCAGCCCTTCTACTACAGGATACAAGTTATAACACCGTAAGAGAAGTTGTAACACGAATTCTAGTTGGGTTTAATAATAAAAACCCACTCAGATATAGGGGTTAATGCTGAAGATCAGAGAAGCAGTGCAGCCAAACACCAGAGAGACCTTTTGCCTCCACCAAAGCTCAGAACAAAGGGGCGATCCTGTCCTCAGACTGTCTCCTCAGGCTGCATCCTTAGACTGCAATTATCTTCACCAAACTTCAGACTGTTCTGAGCTCCTTCTGTCTCATATTCCTCTCTCCACCCAGCCATATCACTCCTCTCTCCACCTCCCTAGTGCCAGAATTAAAGATGTGTGGCTCCAATTGCTGGGATCACCTTTGCATGAGCTCTTTAATCCTAGCACTCGGGAGACAGAGGCAGATGGATCTCTGTGAGTTCAAGGCCTTCTTGGCTACGTGAGATTGACTCAGCCTAAAAGAGAAACAGAGCTAAGTAGTGGTTCCTCACACCTTTAATCCAGCACTAGGGAGGTGGAGATGGGAAGTGGTATGGCTGGGCAGAGAGAGGAGGCAGGAGGAGACAGGAGCTCAGCATTCAGTCTGAGGTTTCATAGGCATGGCATTCAGCCAACTACCAGTGACTTTCCTCTATTAGCAAAGAGCCTCTTATTGTGTTTCCTTCCCTTTCCTAAAGGATCCCTGTCTAGGATCCTCTAGAGCATCCTGTCTGTACAAGAACATCTTTGAGGGTTTCAATAATTTTAAAAGGAAATATTGACCACCACCTTCTTGGAGTTAGACAAACACAACTCTGCCAGATTCTGCAGGCCAGATTTTGGCTTTATTGTCTGAACAATTGCTTTTTCATTGGAAGAATGAAGATCACTACTCCCTATAGGAGGGTAGCAGTACAGGCTGGTGAGAGAAGGAAGCATCCTGAGACATAGGTGCTGGAACTGGTCCTTTATCTGTATTTTCGTTCTTTTCTGACTCCAGCATATTGAGATTAATGGTGGGCTGCCACACCCACCTAATTTTTGCCTCTGGGTTCTGAGCATCTCAACTCAGGTCCTGAACCTCTACAGTGCTTTGTCTACAGAATCATCTTCATATTCCCACAAGATCTAGCCTGGATGAAAGGAATGCTGCAGAATTTGAGGCTTGAATGCCTGCCTGCCAGCTTATCTGGCTTCTTTTCCCCCATGGTTAAGCCTCTTTGCTGAATACTTGAACTCCTTGGGACTTTTGATCTAAATGGTTGGTTGGTTTTTTTTTTTAATTTATTTATTTATTAAGGATTTCTGCCTCCTCCCCGCCACCGCCTCCCATTTCCCTCCCCCTTCCCCAATCAAGTCCCCCTCCCTCATCAGCTCGAAGAGCAATCAGGGTTCCCTGACCTGTGGGAAGCCCAAGGACCGCCCACCTCTATCCAGGTCTAGTAAGGTGAGCATCCAAACTGCCTAGGCTCTCCCAAAGCCAGTACGTGCAGTAGGATCAAAAACCCACTGCCGTGTTCTTGAGTCTTATACAATAAAGGATTTTCTGGAGGCATTACCATCCCTGACTTCAAACTCTATTACAGAGCTACAGTATTGAAAACAGCTTGGTATTGGCATAAAAACAGAGAAGTCGACCAATGGAATCGAATAGAAGACCCTGACTTTAACCCACAAACCTATGAACACCTGATTTTCGATAAAGGAGCTAAAAGTATACAATGGAAAAAAGAGAGCATCTTCAACAAATTGTGCTGGAAAGAGAGCATCTTCAACAAATTGTGCTGGTAAATGGTTGTTTTAAGATAGTAATTAGCTTCTTTCAGGGGACTATAGTCACTGGCTAGTAATCTACCAGGACAAGCACTTTCTTGTGGTTGTTGAGAAGCAAAAACAATCAAGAAAGGGTGACCTAAGAGACTATATTCCTCTAGCATGCCTGCATTTATTGCTTCTTTCTCTTGCAGTGGTTCTGTTTTGTTTTGAGACAGGATTTCATGTAGTTTAGCTCCTTGGAGTCCTGGTCCTTCTCCTACCTCAACCTCCTAAGTGCTTTGATTACAAGCATGTACCACCATACCCTGATCTCCTGTTGTCTTCTCTAACTGGTTTTATTTCACTTTAGGCTGAATATTTTACTTAAAACTTATTTGTAGAGGCAAATTGGCATTCTTTTCCTAGGCTTAAGTTTTTTACTTGCTTTTTGTTGATGGGTAGAGACCCAAAAACCACTCAGCAGGATCAAAGGCAGAATTGAGAGTCTTTATTCGGCTGCTGGAAACGACCCTGCAGAGAAACTTCTCACAAAGCACCCTCGAATGAATTTTGTAGGGAGATTTTAAGGGCAAAGAACATAGAAAAATAAACTCTGGTCAGCAGTTGCAGGTGGAAGTAAAGCAAGTGAGCCTGAGGCTTTGGAACAGGATTGGGTATTTCTAATGGAACTTTTCATGGAGGGTGAAGGGAAAAGGGGAGGGAAATCCAAATCCAGTTTCAGGTTAAATCAAAAATGGCTTCAGTTGAGACAGGGCATGGCAAAACCTTTGCCCTGCTATACTTTCTGCCAGTCATTCCAGGTGACCATGTAGTATAGGAGTTCCTTCTGTTTGTGTGTTGCTTTCATTGGTTAATGAATAAAACAACTGCCTTGGCTTAGTTGATAGGGCAGTACTTAGGTAGATGGAAAAAACAGAACTGAATGCTGGGAGGAAGAAGGTCAGAGTCAGAGAAGCCATGGATCCTACGCTGGAGACAGACGCCAGTTAGAATCTCTGGTAAGCCACAGACACGTGGTGATACATAGGTTAACAGAAATGGGCTAAATCAATATGATCAATATGTAAGAGTTAGCCAATAAGAAGTTAGAGCTAATAGCCAAGCAGTGTTTTAATTAATACACTTTCTGTGTGGTTATTTCGGGTGTAAACTAGCCAGGTGGCCGGATGAACAAACAGCCTCTCCTTGTAACAACCATGCATTAATAATTTTTACTTGGAATGAAAGTCTTTTTCTGGTTCCAGTCTGAAGCAGGGGATGGTGAAAGGCATTGGGGTAGTTCATCCCAGTGGTTAGTGTTACCACAATTCAGGTAGAGTTGTTGTGTTTTACCTATCTTTTTGGAAACCATAGGGTTCCAGTTAGGAGTGAGAATGTCTCTATGATGGGAAGTTTAAAATTTTTAAATGTTATGTTTAACATATCTCTGAAGATTTGAGGACCATCTATTAAGTATAGCTGATTTGGGACTTAACTTTGAAAACGTATATAGGATGCTAAATAAAATTTGTTTGTGTACCAGTGTGGGTCTCTGTCTCTATCTCCATCCATCACCAGATGAAGGTTCTATGGTGATATGCAAGATATTCGTCAGTATTGCTATAGGATAGGGTCATTTCAGGTTCCCTATCCTCAGCTACCCAAGGAACTAACTGGGGACATTGCCTTGGGCTCCTGGGAGCCACTCTAGGTTCAAGTCTCTTGCCAACCCTACAGTGGCTCCCTTAACTAAGAATTGTGGTTCCGTGCTCCCCTGTCCAACCTTCCTTTATCCCAATCCTACTGTTTCCCCAAGGCCCCCCCCCTCCTTCCCTTCTAACTTTTCTCTCCCCATCTCCCCTTACCCACATCCCACCCCACCCCCAAGATTCCAATTTTCTCCCCGGTAATTTTGTCTACTTCCCTTAGCCAAGAGGAGCAGAAGAAGGGAGAACATGAGCAAAGAAGTCGGGACCACGAGGGGTGCACCCACCCACTGAGACAGTGGAGCTGATCTATTGGGAGCTCACCAAGGCCAGCTGGACTGTGACTGAAAAAGCATGGGATAAAACTGGACTCTCTGAACATGGCGAACAATGAGGGCTGATGAGACGCAAAGGACAATGGCACGGGGTTTTGATCCTGCTTAATGTGCTGGCTTGGTGGGAGCCTAGCCAGTTTGGATGTTCACCTTCCTAGATATGGACGGAGGGGAGAGGACCTAGGACTTACCACAGGGCAGAAAACCCTGACTGCTCTTTGGACTGGAGAGGGAGAGGGAAAGGAGTGGGGGGAGGGCGAGAAGGGTGGGAGGAGGGGGAGAAGGGTGGGAGGAGGTGGAAACTTGTTTTTTTCTTTCTCCTTTTCTCAATAAAAAAAAGAAGTAAAAAAAAAATTTGTTTGTGTAGTGGCAGTTGTTTAGGTATGGGAGGGGGAGACATGTCCAAACCCGGAGTGAGGAGGAGTTGGGAGGAAATAAATTTGGAGAGACCTGGCTTGGGACTGCTTCAAGTCACATGTGTGCTCCAACATTCCCTGCTGAGCTGGGTCATGCAGAGTGAGTGGGCCCAGGCTGGATTGGCCAGAAGAAGCAGCGGGAAGAGCATAATCAGAAGCAGGGACATTTGGGAGCATATAGAGCAACGTGAATCTGAGCTGAGCCATGCAAGGAGAGGGGAGGAAGAACCACTGACCAGGAGGGGTGGAGCAGAGGGAAGAATGAAAGGACTGAAGGCAAGGTGGCTGACAAGGATTCGGAAAAGAGCTGGAATAGTGAGGGCATTTATCAGCAGTAGGAAGTGGAGGCAGCTGCAGGTAGGAGCAGGCTCTAGTGAGCCAGAGCAGAAGCGGGTTCTAGTGGCACAGCAGGGACACAGGCAGGTTCACAGGGAGTCCCAGCCCAGACTAGACAGCAGCTGTGGCTGCAAGAGAGGCCTTTTGGAACAGAGCAGCCAGGACAGGCTCCTAGAGCTGTGTGGCCTGGAGAAATGGAGGAGGTAGTGGGTAGGGGCCATTGGAAGAGCAGCAACAGGCCTAGGGGGCAGACTCAGAGTACCGTTTGGTGAGTCATGATGCTCCTTTGGCAAGGTTGGAAGGCTTGGAGCAGAGGTTAGAAGAAGGCCAAAAGCAGGTGGAGACTAAGAATCTCCAGAAAGTGGAGGCAGGGGTGAAAGGGGTATCTCCTTCCATCTTTCCATGTGCCCACAAAATTGTAAAGATTGTCACTTTGTTTGATTTTTCTGGGGAGCATAAGGGCAATTCTTGAGTGTTAAGATGCACTAGTAATGTTGGGTGTTGATTGGAGTCTTTAAGAGACATCCCAAAAGTGTAACATTCAGAAGACCACCCTTCCTAATGGTGGCTGGGATCCAAGGTCAAAAGTCAAGGGCATCCCCAAGGGTCTTGAGTGCCTGAAAGAGAGGTCTCTGGGAGGGAAGTGTCATCACCCAAGCTCTGTCACCAATAGAGGGGCACAATATTCCAAGAAGAAATCTGTGGACAGTATTTTCTGACTGTTAGCTGACTTCCTGCACAATAGTCACCAAAAGCAAAAGGAAAACTGCCATCCTAGCCAAACTGAATGGGATGTGCCTGCCAGCCATCCATCCAAGGAAGTCTGTCATGGCTGTTGAAGGCCATGGTAAGATTCGTTCTCCCCATCCCAACAAGACAGAGCAGGGATGCTGGAGACTTGATGTCCTGAGGAATGTTTAGGATGGCTAGTAAGGGAAAACTCACCAATTAGTCACCATTGTATGGAGTAGCCACCAGATGGTCCAAAAAGTTCAATAATTGGGTCACGGGTCCTGTAGACTCATCATAGTCAAGATCCAATGAAATGGAGCCTCAGTGTTGGCACAGAACACACTCATTCATCAAATTCTCACCACAATCTATTTTTATTACCCTGATGGGACAAGTAGAGGGGAGGAGGTTGCCCCTGGATTGGACAAAGACAGTAGCAGGTGTCTCTGCAAAAGTGGTTTTTAAGGAAAAAGGGGAAGTCTGTGCTAGGATGAGTTGATCAGTCCTGATTGGAAATGTTATCTATCAAGTATAGTCAAATAATAAATTTTGAGTGGTGGACCTTGATGTTTTGATAGCTGAACATTAGAATTTTAGTCAGGTGTAAGGAAGTGGTTAAATAAAGTAATAGACTTTGGGGATTAGCTTTAGGAATGCAATATAATGGTTTAGAAAGGCAGAGGAAAGGAGGGGTGGGCAAAACCTGTTGGTGTCATGTTTGCAATGCTTGGGCCTATTAGAGAACCCTTCAGATGATTTGGTGACTTCAAGATTTTGATTTTCACCTCAAAGTCTGACTGAAAATGAAACCCATACTCCTCTCTTTTCTCTTTACCCAAGAGCAAAAGCAGCCTTCCTAGCTTTTTACATCTCTTCAGCTTTCTGGTATTCCCCAGTTCTTAGCTTACTAAATCACCCACAGTTTTGCAGTTTTTCAAGTTTTATGTTCTTCTTTAATGTTATAAGATTTTAGAATATGAGCTATTTAGATTTCTGGGGCTAGCTATTCTTCATGAGACTGTCTGGCATAATAAATAGGATTCCATAACTATCCTGGCTATTGACCAAACACCTGCTCTGTCTGTTATCTGGTTCAGCTTGGACCTGAAACTAGCTAGTGAGCATTACATGAATGCACTTCTTCCCACTTCTCCCTCGTTGGAAAATTTCCCTCATTTATTGGTCATCGTTGTCCTGCCCTACTCAGGTTAATGCATTTAAGCAGGCCAGGAATTGGAAAGGTAGCCTTAAGAATGAAAGTAGGAAAATTGGTTTCTTTCCTTCATTCTACCTCCTTCATTGGAGAAGAAGAGCCAAGCAAATGCATACAGAGGGCTGAGCAGAAATAAAAGTGAAGGGAATTGTTGACTAACTGTTGGATTTTCAATCACATTCTACGAACAAACCATGTGTCCTTACTGAAAACTAAATTCCAGAAGGAAATCCAAAAGGGTGAGTGTGTTGGAGGAAGGGGAGGCTCATTGGTCCCGGCTGCCCAGCCACGAAATAATCACACAGAAACTGTATTAATTAAAAACACTGCTTGGCCCATTAGCTCTAGGTTCTTATTGGCTAACTCTTATTTTAATTTAACCCATTTCTATTAATCTGTATATCACCACGAGGCTGTGATTTACCAGGTAAAATTCCAGCGTCTGTTTCCAGCAGCTCCATGGCATCTCTCTGACTTCACCTACTTCTTCCCAGCATTCAGCTTAGTCTTCTCCCAGCTTAGTCTTCCCCTGCCTACCTAAATTCTACTCTATCAGGCCAAGGCAGTTTCTTTATTCATTAACCAATAAAAGCAACATATAGACAGAAGGACCTCCCACACCAGTGAGTGGACCAACCTGTGCAAGTATGAAGAAAAAAAACACATGGTAATTCATAAATGAAAGTTTAATATGAAGAAGTATGAAGTAGAATAGAATATTGGAATATGCATTGAAATTGATATCAGTTAGTAATAGACACCTGGGGGTAACTTTAAGGACACTTCTAATTTTTTCATAAAAAACATAAGCAATTCACAGCTATAAAATTTTTAGATTTCCTTAGCATAAATATTTAAATATTTTGTGTAGTGAAAGCAATTATTAAAAATTAATTTAGGGATCAACTAAAATGGTTTAGTTGGTAATGTTCTGGCTGTGTAGACCTAAGGACCCAAATTCAGATCCCTATGGAAAATGTGCTTGTTTCCCGCTGTACCCATGGGAAAACCCAAGTGCAGCAGCTAACACCCTAAGGCTGGGGATGTAGAGACTATAGGACCTCTGGGGATTGCTGGCCAGTGAGGAAAGACCCTGTCTCAAAAGAGAAGGTGAAGAGCAATCAGAGAAAACAGTCAATGTTGACCTCTGCCTTTCACTTACAAGTGCATGAGCACACACACATACACACTCACATGGGATAATTACAAACACATATACACACACATTAATTTTTAAAAAAGCCAGATATGGTGCTGCATGTTTGTAATCTCACCACTATATATCAAGACCCTGTGACAAGAAAAAAAGAAAGAAAGGAAAGAAAAGAAAGAAATGCTAAAGAATATATGAAATACAGCAGTATGAAACAATTACTAAAGCTGGGTATAAAGAAAATTGCCTATAGTTCTACCTCTCTGGAGGCTGTAACAGAAGAATATAAATTCAAGGTCAACAGCAAAATGGAAGACTGAAGTAATGAGTAGTTGGTTGGTAAAAATTAAAGAAAACTCTAAACAATATACGAATTACAGCTGTAAGTAACACAGTGAAGCTGGGTATGGTGGCATACACATGCACTGCCAACATTCAAGATGCAGAGAAAGAGAGAGATGGCTTAACAGGTAAGAACACATGCAGCTCTAGCAGAGAAGTGCAGCTTGGTTCCCAGAACCTACAAAGCTGATAACAGCTGTCTGTAACTCCAGTTCCAGGAGATCTGATCTGATGCCTCTTCTGACTGCTTAAGGCTCCTGCATGTAAGTAGTACAGATACATACATACAACCAGGTACACACACATTCACAGGAAACATTTTTTTAAAGAAAGAGCCAGGACAGGTATTTCAAGTTAAAGGCCTCTCTCCACAGCCAAACAAATAACAAAGGAAGACAGGTACTACATTTGGGGCTAAGATAGCTTTTCCAAATAGGTATAAAAATGGCTGACAGAATAGCAGACGTAACACTGTGGAATTATACTGGTGGAACCTACTGCACATCCATTCTATGGAATTTTCTAGAAACCTACCTTCCAGAAGTTGCCAGAAATATACTCTCTAGAATATTTCAGATACTTGCCCTTTACAGTGTGGGGAAAGCTGAAATCTGCAACAGGCTCCCCAGAGAACATATGGCACCAGGGGCAAACCTCTTTTATCCTAAAATTTCTCTCCAAGCCTTTCTTCGCAACAAAAACTGGGGTTATGCCATCAACACTACCCAGAAACCCTTAGGCCTGAAGACAGAGTCCTACTATGCAGCTCAGTGCACCTGTCTTTGCCTTCCACATATTGGGATTACAGATCTGTCTTCATGCTAGGTCACAGCTCTGTATTTCTATCCAATACACATTTCTTTCTTACCAGGAAAGAAAATTCTTTACTGTTCTCCCAGATGAGGAGACATGGTTGCCACTGTCATTATATAATTGACTGCACAAGGGACCAGAAGCAAAATTTTGTTTCACACTTAATAAAAGAAGAGGTAGTGCTTCCCACCAAAAATTTAGAGAGAGGCTCTTGGCAAGAATATTTTAGTATCAGGCAAAGTAATTCAAGAGCTTTGGGGACATTGAAGGTAACTTTTTTGGGACCCTAGAGGAGCAACCTATTCTTACCATGAGGTTGCATAAGTGTTTTGGTGTAGTATCATCACAACAGAGCTCTGTGTAGAGGCATGTGCCTGAAATCCCACTGCTCAGGAGGAAGAAGTCAAAGGATCAAGAGTTCAATGCTCAGAATATATGAGAGGTGTTTTCTTTTTAGTTTATGTGTACACATAGTCACCTGCATGTGTGTCTGTACATCACACACAATCTGGTGGTCACAGGGACAGGGGTCAGAAGAGCATCAGATCCTCTGAAACTGGAATCATACACACAAGTCAGAAGAGCATCAAAGTCTCTGAAATTGGAATTACAGATAGTTGTGAGCTACCATGTGGGTTCTGGGAATTGAACCCAGGTCTTAACCACTCTGAGCCATCTCTCCAGCCCCGTGGTTTTTTTTTTTTTTTTTTTTTTTTTTTTTACAAGCAAGCAAACAAAACCCATTAAACCCCACAGACAAACCAATACAGGAATGATGAAGGCTTCAAACAATATGAGGACTAGACATAACTGAGAAGGGAGTAAAGTAAGTAGGATAATGAACCATGTGCTATGGTGTCTGACCCTAGTGTCCGAATAATCCTGAGCCCAACACCGTGGTGCACATACAGACATGAGTAAGTAGTTATGGGGGCTGAGGCAAAAAACCTCATTTCAGCTTAGTAGTTCAGGGTCAGCCTGGACTGCAGAATGAGACCCAATAATAAGTTAAATGAAAAAAATAAATTAAAACTTCTTCATCGTCGTTGTCTTCTTCTTTTTTTTTATTTAGTTTTTTCAAGACAGGGTTTCTCTGTGTACCAGCTCTAGTTGTCCTAAAACTCACTCTGTAGACCAGGCTGGCCTCGAACTCAGAGAGATCTGCCTGCCTCTGCCTCCCGAGCGCTGGGATTAAAGGCGCATGCACCAAGTTCACTGTCTAGTTCAGTTTTCTCATCTTTAAAATGGGATGTTAATATTTATCGGCTTTTTAGAACTGTGGAGAGTACTGCATAAACCTTAGCAGTTATTTCATGGAGGAATGAAGCATAGAGCTATATAGAAAATAGGAAACAGAGCTGTGTAGCTTAAGCAGTGCGGCGACTCGGAGGAATCTCTTCACACGTTTTCAAAGTTTGAGCTGGATGCTTTTATTAAAAAGCACCTTTCGTGGTTACTGGGCAATAGTGGTGTTTATTCCCAGCACTTGGGAGGCAGAGGCAGGCAGATCTCTGTGAGTTCGAGACCAGTTTGGTTTACAAGAGCTAGTTCCAGGACCAGCTCCAAAACTACACAGAGAAACCCTGTCTTGCAAAACAAAAACAAAAACATAAAATAAAAAAAAACCAGCCAGCCAAACAAACAAAAAAAGCACCTTTTGTGAAGGGTGGGATGAGCAGTTGGCTATTGGCCGTGCTGTGTAAAAGAGAAGAGCATTTTTTTTTCAAATGATGGCGGGAAGGTGGAACGCCAAAAATCGTGCGGGGGGGGGGGGGGGGGGGGGGGGGGTTCTGCCCCCTACGGAGGCGCTATAACGCCACTGCGCAGCCGCAGAAGCCTCTTTCGGGTTCGCAGCCCACGCACTTGGCGCCTGTGTGGGTTCACAGCCGCACGTGTAGAGAAGCCGTCCGGCCGAACGCTGCCGCTCAGTGCAGCGTGCACCGCACTGCCATCTCACGATGTCTGAGGAGGGAGGAGGAGGTAAGGACCTTTTCCCGCTCGCCATCCTTGCGCCTGGTTCGGTCAGATAGGGTGACCCGGTGCCTTAGCCTGCAGCCCGGCGACCGCAGAAGTGAGGGCCACCGTGCCGCTTTTCTCGCCCCGGCTAGCGGGAATTAGGGTGCGTGTGTGTGAGAGAGAGAACCGGCCATGCCCCTGCCCTGACGTGCCTCCCCGGGCCCCCCCCCCCCCCCCCCCCCCCCCCCCCCCCCCCCCGGGTTCCGGGAGCTTGAGGTGTGCCTGAGGAACGAATGCGCAGCTTTCTCGAGGTGGGGGTGGGGAAGGTAAGGTGAGGATTTGTGTGTGTGTGTGTGGGGGGGGCGTCTGGAGGCAGGGGTCCCTGAGGTGAGACTACGGCTGGGGGTTGGGGTTGTCTCGGTGTTTCCGGTCGTCGCCGAAAGTCGAGCTGAGGGGCGACGTCCCCTGACACTCGCGCTTCGCCTCGCTGGGGCAGTTCCGGGTTTCCTCAGGATCTCTCGGGGCTCACGGCGGCCGGTGGCGCGGTTCTGCTTTCCGCTCTCACCGCTTCTAGGGACTCGAAGGGACCCTCGGCTTCTTCGTATCCTTGGCATTCGGGGTGCTTCTGGGGCTGCTAACAGGTGCTCCCAGTCGCTGCTTCCCAGGGGCTAGAGAGGGTCCCCCCCCCAAGTCTAGGGACTCGAAGGGACCCTCGGCTTCTTCATATCCTCGGCATTCAGCGTGTGTCTGGGGCTTGTGGGCGTCCGCGGTGACATGGCGTCCCAAAGGCTGCTCCGGGCCGTCATGGCAGGGCTTGTGGGTTTTCCCCGGGGCTGGAGGTGCTAGGGGACGAGGGACGAGACTGATGCCGCGGTTCCCAGAGAACCGAACTTGGGCTAGTTCTTTGCAGAGTTTCAAGCTGCTAGGGAAGAGGTTCTAGAAAATGCCGCCCCAGGGCATGGCTGCACCCCAGGCCGATTCCCGTGGCTTCGGAAAGGAGCGTGGAGGGCTCAGGGGCCACTGCGCGTCCATTGGGACGCAAGCTCTGAACCGTGTTTTTCTCCGTTGTGTGCCGCGAAGGCTCGTGCCAGGCACTCATCACCCGTGAGAACTTTCTTTGGAGAAGAAGGAGCCTGCACTTGGGAGTCTGCCCCTCGAAGTAATTCTCGTGTTCGGCGTGGACCTTCCCGTGGGCCGCCAGCTCCTGCAAGCCTTTGCAGTTTGGCCACTTGGTGTGGACGTTCTGGGACGAGCTGACCCTTCTTGTAATGTCCCTCCCCGGCGGAAATAGGTTAAGACGAGGGAGGACTAATATTATTTTTTACTGACTTCTAAATTCAGGGAGTTCATTGTGAGGATGCTTTCTTAGAGACCGAAGCAGAGCCAGTTTGGGGCCTTGGCGATTTACCATGTTTGTTTGGAGACAGGACTCATATTTTATTGTAGATGTGGTGAGGGGAAAGAACACAGAGATCTGGATATGTTGTGGTGAGGCCTAGCCATGTATTGAGTTTTCTGTTTGTTTTTCAGGGGACAGATGTGCTGTCCGGGAACAGCTGTAAAATGTGTGTGGCATTCCTTGAAAAGCACGGCGCCTTTTGTCATGTTCCTGGGAGAGGCCTCATGCCTTGTGGACCTTCGATACTAAAGGCTGCCTGCTCTCTCTGAACTCATTCTGCTGTAGAGTTTTTATGACATGAACTGACAAACTTTTTTTTTTCCGAGACAGGGTTTCTCTGTTGCTTTGGAGTTTATCCTGGAACTAGCTCCTGTAGACCAGGCTGGCCTCGAACTCACAGAGATCCGCCTGCCTCTGCCTCCCGAGTGCTGGGATTAAGGGCATGCACCACCACTGCCCTGCCAAACTGTTTTTTAATGATTGCAAAATGTGATTTTTCAAGCAACCTTTCTGCTCCGTATTTTATAAAGCAGGACTTGGACTAGATACAGGTTTTAATGTCTCTCTCTCTCTCTCTCTCTCTCTCTCTCCCTGTGACTCACCTTCTCTCCGTGTTGAAACAGAGTCTCATTATGTAGACTGACTGGCCGACTTGGAACTGGCTATGTAGACCAGGCTAGTCTCTCCCTCCCTGGCGCTGGGATTAAATGTGTTAAATTTAATGTGTTAAATTAAATGAGTTTTGAACCTCATTTGTCTGACAGGAAGCAAATGCTAATTGGCAGGGGGGGGGATTGCCGAACATAACTTGCTTGTTTTATCTCCTGCAGAGCTGACTTTCTAGTATCTAAGTTGGGTCTGCACAATGGAAGACTACTTTTCTTTGTTTGTTGAGAGAGGTTCTCACCGAGGAGCTCAGGCCACCTGGAAACAGCAAAACATTCTCCAGAGCCTCCCACGCGCCGGCATGTACAACCCCCTGGACAGGAGGAGCCGTTCTTTTAAGAGGGCCTCCATAGAAATAAGAGAGTCATTAATACTGGTCTACAGAGCTAGTTCCAGGACAGGCTCCAAAGCCACAGAGAAACCCTGTCTCGAAAAACCAAAAAAAAAAAAAAAAATACTGTAGCTCAAAAAAAAAAAATACTGTAGTTTAAGTGTTTGTTTTTTTTTAAAATTTATTTATTAAAGATTTCTGTCTCTTCCCCGCCACCGCCTCCTATTTCCCTCCCCCTCCCCCAATTAAGTCCCCCCCCCCCCTCAGCCCGAAAAGCAATCAGGGTTCCCTGTCCTGTGGGAAGTCCAAGGAACCCCCACCTCCATCCAGGTCTAGTAAGTTGAGCATCCAAACTGCCTAGGCTCCCACAAAGCCAGTGCGTGCAGTAGGATCAGAAACCCATTGCCAATGTTCTTGAGTTCTCAGTAGTCCTCATTGTCCGCTATGTTCAGAGAGTCCGGTTTTATCCCAGGCTTTTCCAGACCCAGGCCAGCTGGTCTTGACTGAGACAATGGGGATGTTCTACTGGGAACTCACTAAGTGTTTGTTTTTTAAAAATTATCTTTTTAAAATTGGAGCTGGGAGTGTGTGTTAGTTGGCAGCACTTGACTGACTGGCTCTCCTGAAGTTAGGTGCCTAGCACCACATGGGGAAAAAGTGAGTCAGTAAGAGTGGACTGTGTATCTATTTTTCCAGATGCAAATGAGCCCAAGGTGGTAGGATCAGGCTAGGGTTTGAGCCCCAGTTTAGGGGCAACTTGGTAAAACTCCATCTTATGCACACGTACACCCCCCCCCCAACATAAATGTTGGGGCCTTTTCTTTGTAAACATACACCTGGTTTTTCCATGTGGATTTTAAGCTCAAACTCAAGTCAATCATGTTTAAATAGCAAGTGCCATGCAGAGCTGACTCTGCATTCCTAAATGTGTTGTTGCTTTCCTCTTTTTAAATAAGGCCTCGCTAGATAGCCTTGGCTGGCCTGAAACCACAGCTATCTGCCTGCCCTTGCATTTCACTTGCTGGAATTAAAGGTGAATGCCACCATGCTAAACAAAATGCTCTTTTAAAGGACAACTTTAAGAAATTAGAAATCCCATTTAAATATTTGACAATATACATAATGTTTAGATGCTTAAGAGGTGATATTTCATATGTAGTTACCTATTTCATGTTTTGGGAGATCTAGTTTGAATTTATTTTTTTAAATAGTATTTATTTTTCTACTTTATCATCAATTATAGTGTATTAATTTTTGGAGAACAGACTTGTAAATTATTGGTCACTATAAATGTAGCCAGGAGGCAGCAGTTTTATAATTTAAAATTTAAAAGCAAAACATTGAGCACATCATAGTGTGGAACATGTGGTGACAGTTACGTCCTTTTTTTTTTTAAAGATTTATTTATTTATTTATTATGTATACAGTGTTCTGTCTGTCTGTATGCTTGCTGGCCAGAAGAGGGCACCAGATCTCATTATAGATGGCTGTGAGCCACCATGTGGTTGCTGGGAATTGAACTCAGGACCTCTGAAAGAGCAGTCAGTGCTCTTAACTTCTGAGCCATCTCTCCAGCCCAGTTATGTCTTTTCTTGTACTGGGGATTGAACTCAGGGCCTTGGGTATGCTAGGCAAGCTCTGTATTGCCAGATTGCACCCAAAGCTGCTGATATTTCTTTAATTAGAAGACATTTATTGTTTGAGTAAAGAAATGTATTGCTCTACACAATTAGAAATAATAGTCTGTATATACTCATATAGCTCAATACTTTATAGTAAATAAATGATTCTTTAGCCAACTATTGATTATAAGTATAAAAAATATTTAAAACAGTTTTGTAAGCTAAAATGTGTTTTTTAAAAGCTGTGTGCATGCCTTTAGTTCCAGCACTGTGAGAAAAACATGGGCAGGTAGATACCTCTGAGTTCAAGGTCAGTCTGGTTTACATAGAAAATTCGAGGCCAGCTAAGGCTACACAGTGATAACCTGTCTCAAAGAATGGAGATTTTTTTAAACAACCCATAACTTTATATCATAGTCCATGAAACTGTTCATTTAACATGGTACTTAATCTAATTTTTTGTCTTATTCTTAGCGTATATTGTTGTCAATATAGACAGCGACAGTGATAATCGCAGTGATGATGGAGATGAGCTATTAAGTGAGTATTTTGGTTCAGATACTATTTCGGATACATCCGGCGACGGCGACTGGACCGTAGAATCCGAATTAGAAGATTCTGATGACAACTTTGAGGAACAATCCCTGCATGGTAATCTTTTTTTTTGTTTGTTTGTTTTTGTTTTGTTTTTCGAGACAGGGTTTCTCTGTGGTTTTTGGAGCCTGTCCTGGAACTAGCTCTGTAGACCAGGCTGGTCTCGAACTCACATGATAATTTGTTAAATTTTCTCCTTCGTTAAATTTTATGGTCTGTTTCTCATTTCTAGTAACCCATTTATTTTCATAATTTTTGTATTAATTAGTTTGTGTAGAAAGCCTGAATTTGGGACTAGAGAAATGGCTCAGCAGTTAGTAGCACATAATGCTCTTGCAGAAGATCTTGGTTCAATTCCCAAAACCCACATGACCACTCACAATCATCTGTAGCTCTGGTCCCAGGGGATCCAACACTCTCTTTCTGACTTCTGTAGGCACCAAGCATGTCATGTGGTGCATGTACAAACATTCAGTCAAAACACTCATACACATAATTTTTTCTAAGAATCCCAAGAGTCATGGTAGTACAGTGTTTCTGTGTGTTTGTGGTTTTCCTTCAGCTTTTCTATGTGCTGTTTCCCTTTGCCTTTTTCACTCTCAGGGGAACAATCTCAGAAAATATTTAAAAAACTGTTTTCTGTCTTAGAAACTTATTTATATCTGGCAGCTATAATTAAAGTATATATACTTTATAAATATATAAATACTTATAACATATATAAATATTTATAAAATATATAAACTAAATATAATAGCATTGGTGGAGTTTATGAATCAGGTGACGTAATTGTCTATGTAGACAATCTTAAGGAACAAAAATTACTGAACTAAAATGGTTATTTGTAAAATAAAAGCCTAATATACAAGTCAGTCATTTTTCTACATACCAGTAATGAAAAATTGTACTTATAAATTAAAGCACAGTACTATTTACATTTGAACATAAGAGTCCCCAGAAAGACCTCCCCCCTTCTTTGTGAGTCAGAGTCTCACTATGTAGCCCTGGCAGGCCTTCAACTCACAGAGATCTGTTTGCTTCTACCTTGTAAGTGCTGGGACTAAAAGCCTGCTGCACCGTAGACAGTCACAGAAAGATTTTTCAGTTGTTTTATCTAGTATGAAGGTAGCTGTAAATTTTTCATTAATATCCTTTATTAGGTTGTAAAAATTTTCTTCTATTTCTAATGTTCTGAAAACTTTTATTGTGAAATGATATTGAATTTTGTCAACTGCCTTTTGTTTATCAAGATGATAATATGAATGTCCTCTTTATTTATATATTACACTGATTTTCTTATGTTTGAACATCCTTGTGCATTTGGGTAATAATTTCTTCTTGTTTTAGTGAATAATAATTTGGTTCTCTAAACTTGATGGTCACTTTTGCAGAGACCTCTAGTAGGGAATGGTTTCCCTTTCAGGGTCACAAAAAAAAAAACCAAAAATGAAATGAAGCATTAAAATAATGATCGTATATGTTTATTCAGTGAGCAACAACAACAAAAACAGAAGAGGGTATCCAGTGAACAGCTAACTTACCTTTTTTTTATAGGGTAAACAGAATTAGAGGAGACATTGTCTGATTAAGAGGAGGAATATTCCTGTCTTTCCTTGTAATAGGCAGAAATTTCTTGGAACTTGGGTGCCATCTCTTTTGCTTCTATTCTGGTCCATCATTTTTCTTTCATGGAGGCTGGCAGATGCATAGAAAATAGATTCTAAAGTAGTTTAAAATTTTTTGAAGCATTAGGCACCCATTTTGCTGTCTTGAAGGATGTGGAAGACAACTAGGCAAGTACAAGTCAAATCAACCCTGTGCTATGGTTCCAGGAAGGGGAAAACATTTCTCAAATGATCAATATGTTTTTCTCCAGGTATGAAAAGAAATCTGACCTAAACGTTAAGGCCTCTAAGGAGATAGATACGATACAAAAAGAAGCTTTTATGATGAGTTGGTGAGAGCTACACTATGTGTGAATATAAGGATAGGTATTTAGAATACACTTAAGGAATTATAGTACCAGGCAGGAATTCATCACAAAAAAATTATGTACCTGGTTCAAGGCCCTTGGTCTCTACTACACCATCCATGCTGGGTCCTCACTGGAACTCTTCCTGGATATCCTGTTGCTGTCCTATTTAGTGGAGGTCCTGCAGCCCTGAGTCCACAGGACCGACCCCACCCCACCTATCACCCTCATGCTTCAACAGATTATAGATGGGGCAGATGTTGGGCTGGGCTGACACATACCTCTGGTTCTGGGCCTGGGTAGTTGCAGGGTTGGTCAGCCCATCAGCTCTCCCCTGTCTTCCCCACCAGGGTGGGCTCTCCTGCATTGCTCTGGCTACTTCACCCCGTGCAGCAAAGAGCAAGGGATGTGGTCAGTTCTCCAGCTTTCACATCCTCAGGGTCAGCTCTCCCACACCTACACCTTCAGGGTAAACTCTACTGTGTTGTCCAGGTGAAGTGTAAGGTCCACTCTCCCAAATACTGCAGTTGGTAAGGGGGAGGGACAACTTGCTCCTCGGTCCTAGGCAGTAAGGGGAGAGGGGTAAGGAGGTGCACCTTTCTCACACCCACACTGTAGCATGACAGACTAGTAGTGGGGACAGCTCTCTCCCATGCTCACCACTTCAGGGCTGGCTCACCCACATCTCCACCAAGTTTGCCTCTATAGTACTGTCCAGGCAAGGTGTAGGGCCCATACCAAGGGGTTTTAATAGACATAATCATCTGAAATTTTTCAAACTAATTCATACTGAGAAAGATGCAAATGAGATGGGATATAGCTTTAAATCTTTATCAAATAAATAGTGTTTAAAAGTTAATTCACTTTAGTGATGATAGAGAAAAACATTACACTTGAATTCTTTTGGAGTGTGAGTTTGAACAGCCTTTCAGGACCTCTGGAGAACACCTATCAGAAGTCATTCAAATGCTATAGCCTTTCTTGTAGTGATTCTTTTATGGGAAGAAATATTTGTTTGAAAGCATGTCCATGATTATTTCAAAATAGTGAAAACTTGGGAGACATGAAACTTAGAAACCATAACATGCCCAGTGAGAGATAGTAGTATTAATAAATACTACCTTTGTGCATTAATAAAATGAAACACTGTGAAGAAATTCAAAAGTATTTTGAAATTTTAAGTGATACTCAAAATTGCTCAAAAGATGTATACAGTATAAAAGAAAAAAGGAAATGCAACTAAAGCTCTTATTTATTGGTGATGGATTACTTTAATTAGATTCTGAATTTTCTATAAGGAGTTAATTTTAAAAATCTTTTATATTATGGAGTTTTGTCTGCATGCATTCCTGTGCACCACATGTGTGCCTGGTGTTCATGGAGACCAGAGAAGGACATCAGAGCCTCTGGAAATGGAGCTCCAGGTGGTTGTGAGCCGCTGGGTGAGTGTGGGGAGTGGTCCTCTGTACTCCTAATTGTCAAGTCATCTCTCTAGGCACTAAAGAGCTTATTTTTAGATAAGCTTTGCATAGAGCTATGCTATATTAAAATATACACACTTCATACATATACAACTTAAATATTTTCAATGTATGTATATAATCATCATTAATAATAACAAATAATAGGATAAGAACTGTACATACTCTAACCATGTCTCCTTTGTAGTTCCTAATCCCCTTGGCAAGTAGTCACTATGCTGACTTGTCCCATCATGCTTTACTTTGACCTGATTTTGACCTTTCTGTGACTTGAATTATGCACTGTATTTACTGTTATGTCTGGCTACTTTAATTCAAGTTCAAGTTTATGAGGTTCATCCTGACTGGAAGCCCCAGTAGGTGACTTATTCTGAGTTTGTCTCTATGTGTTAATTATTTACAGCTCATTTTATGGTTGGAAAAAATCCAGTTAAAAATAAGTTTAGTGGCAATTACAGTTCAAGTTGGATGTGTCTGATTTTTTGTTTATTTTTTGATGCTGATTTTTTAAATGCATTGTTCTGTGTGTTCACCTGAGAGTTAATTCTCCCAGTTTTTTTTTTTTATCGTCCTTTGTAGTACTTGGGACTTCCTGCATGCTATCTTTGAACTATAACCTTGTCCCTCTTTTAAATTTTTTTTCTATTTGAGACAGTCTAGCTAAGTTGCCCAGCTAGGCTTTGAATGTAAGGCCTGAATCAGATCCAGCACACTTTCTCTCATTTTGAAAGGAGCTCATAGGGTCTCTGTGTAGCTCAACAGGTCAGCTCAGGCTGGTTCAAACTTGGTATCCTCCTGCCTTGGCCTCAGGGTGCTGGCAGCATAGGTGTAAACCACTACATCTTCTTACTCCTTTTACTTTCTGTCATTTGGGTCTTTTAGGTTATTAATATCTCTTTGTCTGCTCTAACTCAGGATGGATAAAGTGAATTAGCTTTTTTGTAGTATTGTGCATCTCCAGTTACTATGAAGAAAGAGGGCAAGCCAGACCTAGTTCAAACTGGAAGGTTATATCATTATAGATAGTCATCTTTTCTTGTGGAGTTTAAGTTGTAAACATTCCTTCATAGTTTGGACTTTTATTTTATAACTTCACACTTATACCTATTGAGGATGTATACCCTTTCCATTTTTAGATTTATTTATTCTAAATTACTCATGGGAGGATTTGTGTTTTGTCACTCCCTCAAACAGAAAGAGACGCTAATTTAAAATGGCATGCTCAGAACATATATATATATATATATACATACATACATATACATATGTATGTATATATATATGAGATAAGGTTCTTAGATAGTAAATATATAAACTGAATTTTATATGCTGCTTGACAGATACTGAAGATGAATATGATGAAGACAATATAGTTCATATAGATGATGAAGAAGATCTTGAAGATGACAATGAAGGTGTTGAAGAAAATGTTCCAGAAAATTTAAAAAGAAGCAACCCTAGCTCAGTGGATTTTCCCCCAGAAAACAAAAGAAGTCGACCATCTGTTCCAGATGATTTTATGGTTCGTATATTAAAGTGAAAGTCTTTTGTTCTCATTATACTGTATTTCTCCTTAAAAAGCATTGAGTTGAATTTTATAAAATGAAATGTGTAGATCTTAAAAGTAAAGTGGTAAGTTTTTATAAATATTTATACCATATTCCTCTATGAAGATAATGAAGATTTCTGTCATTCTAGAAACTTTCCATGTGCCTTTTCCCCGCAAATCTTTATTTATTTTGTTTATTTTATTTATTTTATTACTTTAAAAATAATACCAATCAAAATTCCCACTTCCCTTCCTCTTCCCCACACACTCTCCACCCCACCCCCTCCAGTCTAAGAGAGGACAAGGCACCCTGCTCTGTGGGAAGTCCACAGCCCTCCCCACTACATCCAGGATGAGCAAGGTATACATCCAAAGAGAATAGGATCCCCAAAAGCCAGTACATTCAGTAGAGACAAATCCCAGTGCCACTGCCAGTGGCCCCTCATTTCTCCCAATTGTCAGCCACATTCAGAGAGTCCGGTTTGATCCCATGCTCGTTCAGTCCCAGTCCAGCTGGCTTTGGTGAACTCTTATTAGATCAGGCACACTGTCTCAGTGGGTGGACTAACCCCTCGTGGTCCTGACTTCCTTGTTCATATTCTCCCTTCTTCTGCTCTTCAACTGGACCTTGGGAGCTCAGTCCAACGCTACAATGTGGGTCTCTGTCTCTATCTCCATCTGTCACCGGACAAAGGTTCTATGGTGATATTCAAGATAGTCATCAGTCTGCCCAGGGTCCTAGCTGGGGACATCCCCGTGGACTCCTGGGAATCCCTTCAGAGCCAAGCCTCTTGCCAACCCCAAAATGGCTCCCACTATTAAGACATTTCCTTCACTGGTTCAATATCCATCCTTCTTCCATCTAAACCATTCCACTCCCCCAAGCTCTCCCCAACCCTCCCCTTCTCTCCTCTCGCTCTCCTCCTCTCCCTTTCCCCCACCCCACCCCCACCCCATGCTCCCAACTTTTACCTGGCAATCTTGTCTGCATCCAGTTTTCAGGTGGATCTATATATGTTTTTCTTTGGGTTCACCTTATTACTTGGCTTCTCTAGGATCATGAACTATATAGTCTCAGTGTCCTTTGTTTATAGCTAAAATCCACTAATGAGTGAGTACATACCATATTCATCTTTTTGGGCCTGGGTTAAAATTCAAGTTGTCATTGTTTTTTACCACTGAGTAGTACTCTAATGTGTATATGTTCCACACTTCCTTTATCCATTCTTCAGTTGAGGGGCATCTAGGTTGTTTCCAGGTTCTGGCTATTACAAATAATGATTCTATGAATATAGTTGAACAAATGCTTTTGTAGTATGATTGGGCATCTTTTGGGTATATTCCCAAGAGTGGTATTGCTGGATCCTGAGGTAGCTTGACTCCCAGTTTTCTGAGAAACCGCCATACTGATTTCCAAAGTGGTTGTACAAGTTTGTATTCCCACCAAGCAATGGATGAGTGTTCCCCTTACCCCACATCCTCTCCAGCATAAGCTATCATTGGTGTTTTTGATTTTAGTCATTCTGACAGGTGTAAGATGGTATCTCAAATGTTTTGATTTGCATTTCCCTGATAGCTAAGGAAGTTGAACATGTCTTTTGGCCATTTGAACTTCTTCTGTTGAGAATTCTCTGTTTAGTTCAGTACACCATTTTTAATTGGGTTATTTATAATTTTAATGTCTAGTTTCTTGAGTTCTTTATATATTTTGGAGATCAGTCCTTTGTCTAATGTGGGGTTGGTGAAGATCTTCTCCCATTCAGTAGGTTGCCTTTTGTCTTAATGGCAATGTCCTTTGCTTTACAGAAGCTTCTCAGTTTCAGGAGGGCCCATTTATTCACTGTTGCTCATTGTTGTTCTTATTGTCTGTGTTACTGGGGTTATAAGAAGGAAGTAGTCTCCTGTGCTCATGAATCGAAGGCTACTTCCTACTTTCTCTTCTATCAGGTTCAGTGTGGTCGGATTTACAGTGAGGTCTTTCTTTATATGTTACTTGACCTTTTTCCTTTGAAGCTCTTAATATTCTTTCTTTATTCTGTATGTTTTGTGTTTTGATTATTATATGGAGAAGGGATGTTTGTTTTTGATCCAGTCTATTTGGTGTTCTATAAGCTTCTTGTACCTTCATAGGGATATCTTTCTTTAGGTTGGGAAAGTTTTCTTCTATAACTTTGTTGAATATATTTTCTGGGCCTTTGAGCTGTAATTCTTCTCCTTCTTCTATCCCTATTATTCTTAGGTTTGGTCTTTTCATGGTGTCCCAGATTTGCTGGATGTTTTGTGTTAAAAATTTGTTGGATTTAATGTTTTCTTTGATCAATGATTCTATTTCCTCTATAGTATCTTCAGTGCCTGAGATTCTTTCTTCTATCTCTTGTATTCTGTTGGTTATACTTGTCTCTGTAGTTATTGTTCATTTACCCAGATTTCCATTTCCATAGTTTCCTCGGTTTATGTTTTCTTTATTACCTCCATTTCTGTCTTCAAGTCTTTTTTTTTTTAATTTTTGAGACAGGGTTTCTCTGTAGCTTTGGTGCCTGTCCTGGAACTAGCTCTTGTAGACCAGGCTGGCCTCAAACTCAGAGATTTGCCTGCCTCTGCCTCCTGAGTGCTGGGATTAAAGGTGTGTGCCACCACAGCCCAGCTTGTCTTCAAGTCTTGAACTGTTTGATTGCTTTTTCTTGGGTAACTTTGAGGGATTTATTAATTTCTTCTAACTTTTTGTTTGTCTTCTCTTCCATTTCTTTAAGGGAGTTTTTAACTTCCTGTTTAAATGTCTCCATCATTTTCCTAAGGTTATGTTTAAAGTCATTTTCTTCTACTTCTTCTGGGTTGGGGTGTTCAAGTCTTCATATTGCATGTTCACTGGATTCTGGTTTTACCATGTTGCTTTTCAGAATGTTGGAGGAATGCTTGCATTGGTGCCTACCCATCTCTTCCTTCAAATGAGGCCAGCAGAGTCTTGTCGTCTTGGTTCCATCTTTGCTGTGGCTGACTAAGTACTTGGGAGTTTTTCTTGGTCTGCCCTCTCTTAGGTCCCCTCAGCACTGGAGCATTCTGTGTTGCAGGATTTTAAGGACTTCACGGGCGAAAAAGTCGGCCTTGGGGGCAGGGTTGGTTGGGGGAAAGCCCAGCAGCAGGGACACTCCCAGCTGGCTGGCAAGAAAAGCTAGGGAGTTGTGGAGGGGCCCCTAAGTTCAGGCCCACTGGTAAGGTCCTGAAGAGTGGGGTGTCTGGCTGTCCAGGCTTGTGGGCGTTGACTCTCCTCTCAGATCCCCTCAGAACTGAAGCAGGCTGTGTTGCAGGGTTCCAAGGACTTCGCAGGTGAAAAGGCAGGCTTGGGGGCAGGGTGGGATGGGGTAAAGAAAGCCCAGCAGCAGGAATACCTCTCCACTGGATGGCCAGAAAAGCTTAGAGAATCGTGGGGGGGGGGCTGGATTCTGGCCCCCTGGAAAGGTCCCAGAGTGTGGCACCTCCAGCTGTCCAGCCCTGTGGCCACTGACTCTGGTCCCCTCAGCACTAGGGCAGGATCTATTGCAGGGTTCCAAGGAACTTGCAGACAAAAAGCGAGCTTGGGGGAAAGGTGGAATGGGAGAAAGAAAGCCCAGCAGCAGGAACACTCCCCGCTGGCTCTCCAGTCCCCTCAGCCCTGAAGCAGGCTGTGTTTCAGGGTTCCAAGCTCCCAGCAAATCTTTATCTTCCCTAAATATTTTGATTTATCTTACATTCTAGGTTAATTTACCTGCTACACAGCTTCATGTAAAATTGTATAGATGAAAATATTTTATATAAATAGAATTGTGGATTTTATATTTCGGTATTTTCCTTAGACTAATGTTTTAGAGATTTATTTTATTCCCATTATTTCCCAGTGATATTTTTATATGTAGTTCGCTTATTCATTCTCTTCCTAGTGGCCATTTGGATGCTACAAGTTTTGAGTAAGTGATTGTGAATAGGTTTATGAAAGTCTCATTGTAAATATCTGTGAATTTTTTTTCACAAACACTCAGGATAGAAACATTGAATCTTAGGGTAGTTGTAATATTTTCTGAAGTTATTGTACTCTTTGAGGTTACCATCATATTCTGTGTTTGGTGACCTCTGAAGTTTAATGAAACAGGTTAAACTATATATAATTTGGTTTGGAAGGAGAAATGGCCAGATGGATAATTGTTCACTGATTCATGGGCTGTAGCTGGATGGTCAGCGACTTGGAAAAAGTATGATTGGAAAATTGGTGAAAAAGTCATCTGGGGAAAAAGTATGTGGATAGATCTCTCCAAACTGGTGACTTGTGTCTCTTGTAAATGTTCATCAAAAACTGACTTCAGTAGAGGAGTTGCTTACTAACGAAGCAGATAGTATGACCCATTCTGTTGATAGTTAGCCTCTTTCCACAGCCATCCCTGTCATTGCTCATGAACAAAGTGATCATGGTTGCAGAGTTGGGAATTATGCATGGGCTTGACAACATGGACTTCCACTCACCAAAAACTGACCTTGTTATGGATGCTGCATAGTCCCAAACCTACCAGCAATAGAACACTAAGCCATAGATATAGTACCATTCCCTGGGGTAACCAGCCAGCAACCTGGTTGCAGGTTGACTACATTGGCTCACTTCATTCATGAAAAGGACAATGCTAACTGGGTGGAGGTTGCACACACCTTTAATCCCAGCACTCAGGAAGCATAGACAGGCAAATCTCTGTGAGTTTGAGGCCAGCCTGGGATACAGACTGAGTTCCAAGACAGCCTCCACAGCTACAGAGAACCCCTGTCTAAAAAAACAAAACAAAACAACAACAACAAAAAAAAACAATCAAGAACAGGACAATGCTTTGCCCTTACTGGAGTAGGCACTTAGTCTGGTTATGGATATGCTTTTCCTGATATCATGTGATAAAACTTTTCCCTAGGGTTATGCAACACACATGTCTACTCATCCCAGTTAGTGAACAAACAACTGCACTAGGACTGATACTACCATAGTCCAGTTTAGTGAACACTACCATAGTCCAGTTTAGTGAACCATTCCATTTTATTGGGGTTAATTACAGAAATATGGATGAGAGGTTACTTACAGGAGCAGAAATGACTCAAAGACAGCTATGTCACCAAAGCCTACCACAGCACGGGTGACAACTCACAAAGCTTGGAACCTGGATCACACTATACAGCCTGAAAGAAATTCAACAAGCTGGAGAGTGTTATTTCCAGGTGCCTCAGTTGTTCTAAACCTTTTTGAGGTAGGTGGAGTGGTTTCTGCTTCTTCCAAACCGCTTGTTTGGTCTCAGAGTTTTTGCAGCTTTTCTCTTCTAAGAGTCTTCCTAATAGCTCAGCTCCTCTCAAAGCCTTCTGTGCAGCTCATTTTAGTTTCAGAGTGACTCTCATGTTTTATTGTTTATCCTGGCAGTGAGGGACTTAAAAAATCTGTCAGTTTCAGGAACTTCCTGAAGCTATTTTGAGTTATCTTCCTGCCTAAGGAGTGTCACTGCAGAGTGTGAAATGCTTCAATCCCAGAGGAAACTATGACACAACTCTTGGTCATAATGCTTCTGCCAAAATCACCATCCAGGGCCTTACGGAACTCTTTATCCACTCTCATGGTATTCTACATAGTATTGCTTCTGATATAGAAATTCACTTTACAACCAGTGAAATGCAGCAGTGGGCCCACAACTTGGAGTGCTGGGGCAGGTTTCTTAAGAAAACAGTGTATGTTTTGAATCAACATCTTATATGATATGGGTTCTCACATAGCCAGGATCCACAGGTCCAGGAATCAAGGGTGAAAAAGGGAATAGTTCCATTCACTATCACCCCTAGTGGATCACTGGGAAGTTTTGCTTCCAGTTCCCAGGACCTTAAGTTCCATTGGCCTAAAATTTTGGTTCCAGTGCGTGGGGAATACACTCCTGCTAGGAGACACAGCAAACATTCCATTGAACTGGAAGCTCAGATTTTCTCCTGGCCACTTTGGGCTTCTGATGCCCTTAAGCTAACAGGACAGTGGTAGTTGGGGAAGTAATTAGTCCTGATGTTCCAGTAGCAACACCAGTAGTTTTACCTAGGATTGTGAGAAGGGGCAGGGCCTGAACTATTCGTCTGTCATGTCATGCTGCTATAAACTCTGTGATGGGAACTGGCAAGGGTTCTTCTCTGGGTACCACCCCCAATTTTGAAAAAAGAAACACCAGAGCCCAAATTCCAGCCCGCCAGTTGGGTAGGCAGTGGTAAACTTGAGTGCTGCAGATGACTGAGGCATTGTGAACCTTTGGATGGAAGGGCTGGCTGGTAGTGCTCAGGGTCAAAGTATTAATAAAATTCAAGGAATCCAGTGCACCTATAAAGTGTGTCCCTGAAGAGGTAATGCAGTTTGTGGTATCAAAGAGAGGGATGTGGGACAGATAAGGGATGTGTAGTGATATTTGGTTCAGAGAAGTTAATGAGCACTGAGATGAGAGAGCCTAATAGTTCAATGGGCAAGGCCGAGTTTGGCACTGGAGGGACACACAGCCAGCATTACTCAAAGCAGCCATGAAGAGTGTTATTTAGTAGCTTCTATGTAGAAGTTAAGGCCTGAAATAAAGACATAGAGGTGAAATCAGTATCATCCAAGAGGGGAGACATTAGGGCAGTAAGAACCTTTGATGCATGTTGGATCACATCTTCTATTTTTTTAACCTGGATGTTAGGAGAGTGGGGTGTGTACTCACTGTATTTTGATCATATACACCTGCTGAACAGGTCATAATACAATTTGCCAGTGACACTCTCCTCCCATCTGGTGTTCCATAGGTCTTGAATGTAGAGGTAGAAGGATCCCCCCTGTACATAAAATTAGGGGGAATTAGGATAGCCAAGATTTGTCTCATGGTATTTGCAGGACCAATATGGACAACCTCCATAAGTTTCTGTCCTCTTTTTATAGTAATCTTCCTTTTGGCCATAGAGAAAACAGGCATGGGGGTAAGTACCAGTGAAGGAGAGATAGATAGTTATAGGTAACTCAATTAGCCTTTTAACATCCTGATATAAAGCAATTTCCTGAACCTATTAGGATGGGTTAGAGGTGTAGGTCTCTTGGACATTAAACATCCATATGTAAGAGCTAACCTGGACACGTGTAGATAGGAAGAAATAGAGGAGAGAGCAAATTTGGATATAAAAGATTTTTGGATTATCTGTGCAGTGGCAGAAGGTGTTACCACATGAGAGAATTTGAAAATTGAGCATGCTGACTTTGGTTACTGGGCTGTACTTAAAGTCAAGCTGTTTGTAGTATCAGAGCAAGGCTTTAGTACACCCGAGTCTGTGGAATTCTAAGAAAAGGACACACAATAAACTCCACTGAAGGCAGTTTCATAGCTCCAAGTGGAGCGGCATAAGTGTTTTAGTAATTAGACGTGACCACATGGTGGGGCCACAAAGGGCATAGCAGGCTCCAGGAGCCAGAGAGAAGACACTTACCAAGTAGGAGAGGAGAAATGGTTAGAGCAGGTAGAGGGAGGAATCGCCTGAAGAGGTGAACCAGCAGAAACAAATGATCCTTACATACCTTAGGGGAGTCAAATCAGTAGCTCAAGTCAGACCAGAAGCTTGGTTCAGAGTGACATAGTCCCTTTGCCAGTTGAAAGGAATGAATAAGAGCAGTTAGTTCATCCTGTTGATTAGTGGTTCCGGCTAGGAGCACGCATGGAAGCTTATGAAAAAGCTTGTCAGTATGTGAGCTTCCAAGGGCCACCTCATATAGGGGGCAAACAAAAAGAGAAAAAGAGGGGATCCAAGAGTAAGAGACCAGCCATCCCTAGAAAGGACAGAATTTCGTCCTTGGTGGTGGGGACTGCAAGTGACTGAGGTAAATATTTTCTGCCTAGGGTAATGGCCTTGTGAGTTGGAATAATAGCTAGTCCCCAGATAAGTAACCTGGGGGTGGACAGCTGGCCCTTAGAGGGTGAGACCCTGTATCTCTCATCAGACAGGAAGTTTAGTAGAGATGCCAGCTTGGCTATTTTGTAGGGATGGACTATGGAGGAGATCGTCTATGTATTGTATAAGCTTGGATTTCAGAAGAAACAAAGAGAGTAAGTCAGAGGCCAAATCCTGGCTGAGTAGATGTGGCCTGTCCCGGAACTTCTGGGATAGGACAGTCCAGGTGAACTGAGTAGAAAGGTGGGTGTTTGGGTCAGCTCAAGTAAAAGCAAAGATAATTTATGACTAGTCACCTGATGGGTGATTTGGGCCTGGTGTCTCCAAACTGCAAGGGCCACGGGGGGCAGTCCACATCCCAGTGTCCCTCTTGATAACACATAGGACATGGTTGGTAGAGTTTTCCAGGGTTTGGGCAGATCTGGGCCCAGTGGCCCTCCTGACTGCATTTGAAGCAAGGACTCAGGTTCCCAGGCTTTCGGGGGCCATAGGAGCAGTAGCTGTGACTGGCTGAAAGGCCTTTGCCACCCTTGGTACACTTTGAAGGCCACTACTAAGACTTGTGCCTTTGGAGTTAGGGATCCCGTCTCTAGGTGTCTGGCCCCAAATGTTAGGGAAACACAGGGAGAAGGAGGTCATAAGGAGTTGTTTCCCATCTGGGATCTTAGGATGCAGGTTGGTATATTGCAGGAGGGCTTTTGTAATTGTCTAGAAAATTGGAATAAGTTTTTTTGTTTGTCCAGAATGACCTCTTGGATTTTTTTTATATAGTTTACAGCTTTTAAGGGCAGCCTTCTGGATACTGGTCAAGAGGCAAGTTATAAATTGATCCAGGAGGCAAGCTATAAATTTATGTCTAGCTGAAATGCCCCCTAGAATATTGTGGTTTCATTCAGGGTCCCAGATGGGGACTACCTCTGCCCCAAATGGGTGGACAGTGTTAGATTTTTGAATTTTGTCTGCATGCATCCTATCCTGCTCCCAGACTTCCTTGTGCTCCTTACAGAAAAGGTTGTTAATGAGAATCATCTAAATTTCATGTAATGTGAAGTTGTGAGATTGAGCAACATGTTGGACCTTTTTAATGAAGGTGTAGGAATTAGTATAAGATGCTATTTTTAATTCCTATTTTGGGTAACTTATTTTTTATGAATTTTTCTCATTTATTATTGTTATCCTTAGAACAAGTATCACCTACATGAAAATACATCCCAGTCCAAAATATCTTGGAGACCTTTTGTTGCCTCCTTGTTTAGTTTACACAATGTGGTCACCTTTAATCAAGATTGTAGTGAAGTCACATGGCATTCACCCTCTCCAACCATAGCAAGGACAGTTGCCAGCCATATGGCTGCCTTCATCCTAGTTGGGGAGAACAGTTAAGATAGTGGCGAGCCACATGTTGCTTATATCCCAAAGTGGTGGTGTTTTGCCACCTGATTTCCTTAATATATTAACTGTCAATACCCTGTGTTATAGGTTTTACAGATTTATGAGTTGTTACAGATTTTATAGATTTTTGACCATACCCAATATACTTACAAATCCTGAAGTATAAAGAGTTTAAATCAATAGTCTTACAAATCTTAAGATTCACAACATAGCAAAAGTTTTAGAGAATTAACTCAAAACAAAAAGAGTATGAAATGAGTAGCAATAATCCTTATTAGGAATAGTTTCCTGTTTTGCTCTCGTTTCTCTGTTATATAGTCAGGTGGCCTGTCTGACATGGGACAGAGATTTTGGAGGAAACCCTTAAATAAGCATGCCTAGGTCTAGAAATAGGGTAACCATGATCCAACTCCAGAGCCAGCTTTTCATTGAAGTGAAGCAGCATAAAGCAATAATTTAATAATACCTATACCTAAAAGACACTTGAATCCCTGTAAAACTGAATTTAGTAAGCTAAGAACAAAGAAGGCTTAGGGACAGAAATGGTATAGAGTCTGCTGCAGGAGGGAGCTTAGAGATGCACCAGCTAGCAAGGCCTACACCTTCTCTCTCCTGCCTGGGTCTGAAAAAGCCTGGGATAAAACCGGACTCGCTGAACATAGCGGACAATGAGGACTACAGAGAACTCAAGAACAATGGCAATGGTTTTTTTTTTTAATTGCGAAAAGAAGAAAAAAAAACATAAACAAAAAACAAGTTTCCACCTCCTCCCAGCCTCCCATTTCCCTTCCCCTCCTCCCACCCTTCTCCCCCTCCTCCCACCCTTCTCCCCCTCCTCCCACCCTTCTCCCCCTCCTCCCACCCTTCTCCCCCTCCCCCCACTCCTCTCCCCCTCCCTCTCCAGTCCACAGAGCAGTCCGGGTTCCCTGCCCTGTGTTAAGTCCTAGGACCTCTCCGTCCATATCTAGGAAGGTGAACATCCAAACTGGCTAGGCTCCCACAAAGCCAGCACATTAAGTAGGATCAAAACCCCCTGCCATTGTCCTTGGTGTCTCATCAGCCCTCATTGTTCGCCATGTTCAGAGAGTCCGGTTTTATCCCATGCTTTTTCGGTCACAGTCCAGCTGGCCTTGGTGAGCTCCCCGTAGATCAGCTCCTCTGTCTCAGTGGGTGGATGCACGCCTCGTGGTCCCGAATTCTTTGCTCATGTTCTCCCTCCTTCTGCTCCTCCTTGGGACCTTGGGAGCTCAGTCCAGTGCTCCTGTGTGGGTCACTGTCTCAATCTCTATCCATCACCAGATGAAGATTCTATGATGATATGCAAGATATTCGTCAGTATTGCTCTAGGATAGGGTCATTTCAGGTTCCCAATCCTCAGCTGCCCAAGGAACTAACTGGGAACCTCATCTTGGGCACTAGGGAGCCCCTCTAGGGTCAAGTCGCTTGCCCACCCTAAAGTGGCTCCCTTAACTAAGAATTGTGGTTCCGTGCTCCCCTATCCACCTTTCCTTTATCCCAATTCTCCCGTTTCCCAGGTCCCCCCTCCTTCCCTTCTACCTTTTCTCTCCCCATCTCCCCTTACCCCCATCCCCCCCCCAAGAACCCATTTTCTCCCCGGAAATTTGGTCTACTTCCCTTAGCGAAGAGGACAACTATATGTTTTTCCTTCGGTTCACCTTCTTCCTTAGCTTCTTTAGGTTCACCTATTGTAGACTCCGTGGTCCTAATTTATGGCTAGAAACCAATTATGAGTGAGTACATCCCATATTCATCTTTTTGGGTCTGGGACACCTCACTCAGGATAGTGTTTTCTATTTCCATCCATTTGCATGCAAAATTCGAGAAGTCATTGTTTTTTACCGCAGCGTAGTACTCTAATGTGTATATATTCCATACTTTCTTCATCCATTCTTCCATTGAAGGGCATCTAGGTTGTTTCCAGGTTCTGGCTATTACAAATAATACTGCTATGAACATAGTTGAACAAATGCTTTTGTCATTTGATAAAGCATCTCTTGGGTATATTCCCAAGAGTGGTATTGCTGGGTCCAGGGGTAAGTTGATCCCGAATTTCCTGAGAAACCGAAACACTGACTTCCACAGTGGTTGCACAAGATTGCATTCCCACCAGCAATGGATGAGGGTACCCGTTCTTCCACAGCCTCTCCAGCAAAGGTTATCCTTGGTGTTTTTGAGTTTAGCCATTCTGACAGGTGTAAGATGATATCTCAAAGTTGTTTTGATTTGCATTTCCCTGATTGCTAAGGAAGTTGAGCACGACCTTAAGTGTCTTTTGGCCATTTGAACTTCTTCTGTTGAGAATTCTCTGTTCAGTTCAGTGCCCCATTTTTTAATTGGGTTAATTAGCATTTTAAAGTCTAGTTTCTTGAGTTCTCTATATATTTTGGAGATCAGACCTTTGTCTGTTGCGGGGTTGGTGAAGATCTTCTCCCAGTCAGTAGGTTGCCTTTGTGTCTTAGTGACAGTGTCCTTTGCTTTACAGAAGCTTCTCAGTTTAAGTAGGTCCCATTTATTCAATGTTGCCCTTAATGTCTGTGCTTCTGGGGTTATACATAGGAAGCGATCTCCTGTGCCCATCTGTTGTAGGGTATTTCCCACTTTCTCTTCTATCAGGTTCAGTGTGTTCGGACTGATATTGAGGTCTTTAATCCATTTGGACTTGAGTTTTGTGCACGGTGAGAGATAAGGGTCTATTTTCATTCTTCTACAGGATGACATCCAGTTGTGCCAGCACCATTTGTTGAAGATGCTTTCTTTCTTCCATTGCATACTTTTAGCTCCTTTATCGAAAATGAGGTGTTCATAGGTTTGTGGGATAAAATCCGGGTCTTCTATACGATTCCATTGGTCGACTTCTCTGTTTTTATGCCAGTACCACACTGTTTTCATTACTGTAGCTCTGTAATAGAGTTTGAAGTCAGGGATGGTAATGCCTCCAGAAGATCCTTTATTGTATAGGATTGTTTTGGCTATCCTGGGTTTTTTGTTTTTCCATATAAAGTTGATTATTGTCTTCTCCAGATCTGTGAAGAATTTTGATGGGATCTTGATGGGGATTGCATTGAATCTATAAATTGCCTTTGGTAGAATTGCCATTTTTACTATGTTGATCCTCCCAATCCAAGAGCAAGGGAGGTCCATCCATTTTTTGGTATCCTCTTCAATTTCTTTCTGCAATGCCTTAAAGTTCTTGTCAAATAGATCTTTCACTTCCTTGGTTAGATTTACCCCCAGATATTTTATGCTGTTTGTGGCTATCGTGAATGGTGAAGCTTCTCTGATTTCCCTCTCTGCTTCCCTATCCTTTGTGTATAAGAGGGCGACTGATTTTTTGGAGTTGATCTTGTATCCTGCCACATTACTAAAGCTGTTTATCAGCTGTATAAGTTCTTTGGTGGAGTTTTGGGGGTCGCTTATGTACACTATCATATCATCTGCAAATAACGAAAGTTTAACTTCTTCCTTTCCAATTCGAATCCCCTTGATCCCATTATGTTGTCTTATTGCTATTGCTAGAACTTCAAGCACTATATTGAAGAGGTATGGTGAGAGTGGACAGCCTTGCCGTGTTCCTGAGTTAAGCGGAATGGCTTTGAGTTTCTCTCCGTTTAATTTGATGTTAGCTGTCGGCTTGCTGTATATAGCTTTTATTATATTTAGGTATGACCCTTGTATCCCTAATCTCTCCAAGACTTTTAACATAAATGGATGTTGAATTTTGTCAAATGCTTTTTCAGCATCTAATGAAATGATCATATGGTTTTTTTCTTTCAGTTTATTTATATGCTGGATTACATTGATAGATTTTCGTATGTTGAACCAGCCCTGCATCTGAGGAATGAAGCCTACTTGATCATAATGGATAATTTTTCCGATGTGTTCTTGGATTCGATTTGCCAGTATTTTGTTGAGGATTTTTGCGTCAATATTCATGAGTGAGATTGGCCTGTAGTTCTCTTTCCTGGTTGAGTCTTTGAGTGGTTTTGGTATCAGAGTAATTGTGGCTTCATAAAAGGAATTTGGTAACGACCCTTCTGATTCTATATTGTGGAATACATTAAGGAGTATAGGTATTAGGTCTTCTTGGAAGTTCTGGTAGAATTCTGCATTGAAACCATCTGGTCCTGGGCTTTTTTTGGTAGGGAGGTTTTTGATAACAGCTTCTAATTCTTCGCGACTTACAGGTCTGTTTAGATTGTTCACCTGGTCCTGGTTTAGTTTTGGTAAATGGTATTTATCTAAAAAAGCGTCCATTTCTTTTACATTTTCCAGTTTTGTGGCATATAGGCTTTTGTAGTAAGATCTAATGAGTCTCTGAATTTCCTCTGTGTCTGTGGTTATGTCCCCCTTTTCATTTCTGATCTTATTAATTTGCGTGTTCTCTCTCTTTCGTTTGATTGGTTTGGATAGGGGTTTATCTATCTTGTTGATTTTCTCCAGGAACCAGCTTTTTGTTTCATTGATTCTTTGGATTGTTTTCTGTGTTTCTATTTTGTTGATTTCAGCCCTCAATTTGATTATTTCCAGTCTTCTACTCCTCCTAGGTGAGTCTGCTTCTTTTTTTTCTAGAGCTTTCAAGTGGGCTGTTAAGTCTCCAATATGTGCTTTCTCTGTTTTCTTTAGGTGGGCACTTAGTGCTATGAACTTTCCTCTCAGGACTGCTTTCATAGTGTCCCATAAGTTCGAGTATGTTGTTTCTTTATTTTCATTGAATTCAAGGAAGATTTTAATTTCTTTCTTTATTTCTTCCTTAATCCAGGTATGGTTCAGTAGATGACTGTTCAGTTTCCATGAGTTTGTAGGCTTTCTGGGGGTAGCATTGTTGTTAAATTCTAACTTTAATCCATGGTGATCTGATAAGACACAGGTGGTTACTAATATTTTTTTGTAACTGTGTAAGTTCGCTTTGTTACCAAGTATGTGGTCAATTTTCGAGAAGGTTCCATGAGCTGCAGAGAAGAAGGTATATTCTTTCCTCTTTGGGTGGAATAATCTATAGATGTCTGTTAAGTCCATTTGCTTCATTACCTCCATTAATTCTCTAATTTCTCTGTTAGGTTTCTGTCTGATTGACCTGTCCATTGGTGAGAGAGGAGTGTTGAAGTCTCCTACTATTAGTGTGTGCGGTTTGATGGCTGCCTTGAGTTTTAGTAATATTTCTTTTACGTACGTGGGTGCTTTTATATTAGGGGCATAGATATTCAGGATTGAGACTTCTTCCTGATGAATTGTTCCTGTTATGAGTATAAAATGTCCCTCTCCATCTCTTCTGATTGATTTAAGTTTGAAGTCAACTTTGTTAGAAATTAGTATGGCCACACCTGCTTGTTTCTTAGGTCCATTTGCTTGATAAGCCTTTTCCCAGCCCTTTACTCTGAGTAGGTGCCTGTCTTTGTGGTTGAGGTGTGTTTCTTGTAGACAGCAGAATGTTGGATCCTGTTTTCTTATCCAATCTCTTAGCCTGTGCCTTTTTATAGGTGAGTTGAGCCCATTGATATTAAGTGATATTAATGACCAGTGGTTGTTAACTCCGGTCACTTTTTTAGTAGTAGGGTTTGTGTGTTTTCCTTCTTTGATTTGCGCTGGTGAAGAGTCTCTAGATGTCTGAGTTATTGTGGTCATTGTTGGACTCCTTGGTTAGTGATTTTCCTTCTATTATTTTCTGTAAGGCTGGATTTGTGGCTACGTATTGTTTATATTTGTTTTTATCCTGGAAAATTCTGTTTTCTCCATTTATAGTGAATGAAAGTTTGGCTGGATATAGTAGTCTGGGCTTGCATCCGTGGTCTCTTAGTTTTTGGAGAACATCTATCCAGGACCTTCTGGCTTTCATGGTTTCCATAGAGAAGTCAGGTGTAAGTCTGATAGGTTTACCTTTATAAGTAACTTGGCCTTTTTCCTTTGCGGCTCTTAATATTCTTTCTTTATTCTGTATATTTTGTGTTTTGATTATTATATGGCGAGGGGATGTTTTCTTTTGATCCAGCCTATTTGGTGTTCTGTATGCTTCTTGAACCTTCATAGGTACATCTGTCTTCAGTTTGGGAAAGTTTTCTTCTATAATTTTATTAAGTATATTTTCTGTACCGTTGAGCTGCACTTCTTCTCCTTCTTCTACTCCAATTATTCTTAGGTTTGGTCTTTTTATTGTGTCCCATATTTCCTGAATGTTTTGTGATGAGAGTTTGTTGGACTTGCTGTTTTCTTTGATCAGAGTGTTTCTTTTCTCTATGTTATCCTCAGAATCTGAGATTCTTTCTTCTATCTCTTGTATTCTGCTGGTTATACTTGATTCTGTAGTCTCTATTCGTTTACCTAGATTTTCCATGTCCAGTCGGCCCTCTGTTTGTGTTTTCTTCTTTGCCTCCATTTCAGTTTTCAAGTCATGAACTGTTTCCTTTATCTGCTTGATTGTTTTTCCTTGGTTTCCTAGGATATCATTCACTGATTTACTCAATTCCTCGAACTTTCTATTATACTTCTCATCCATTTCTATAAGGGCGTTTTTTATATGCTGTTTAAGGGTGTCAATCACTTTCATGAAGTCAGTTTTTTCTACTTCTTCTTGATTAAGGTGTTCATGTCCTCCTGTTGTGGGGTCACTGGCTTCTGGTGGTTTCGTGTTGTTTTTCAGATTGTTGGGAGAATTCCTGCATTGGCGTCTGCCCATCTCTTCCTCCCAATACTCCCCTTTGGATCTTCTTTTATAGGATCAGGTCTTCTTGCCCACTGATGTACCTTCCCAGTGATGTCACTCCCCAGAGATGTTTCTCCACAATGATGTTTCACTCGGTGCCCAGAACGAAACTCCATGCTGCTTGGTTAGCTCGCGAACAAAGGGCCCACCCCGCTTGCTGCGGGCAGGCTATGGGAACAAAGGAGCTACAGGCCACCCCTATGTCCTCCCGGTTCAGATTCGGTCCCAGCGCCCTAGCAGGTTGGGCAGGGAGGCGCTATGCCCCAAAGGAGGGAGGGAGACAGGGGGTGTGGGGATCTGGATGTAAGCTGAGTGGGATAGGAAGAGAGAGGGGGTTTGGGCAGTATAGCCCCTGTAGGATGGCCAGGAAGTGTGGGCGGGCTGAGGTATGATCCCAGCTGCCGCAGCACTCACTCACCACAATGATGTTTCACTTGGTGCCCAGATCGAAACTCTGCGCTGCTTGGTTAGCTCGCGAACAAAGTGCCCACCCCGCTCGCTGTGGGCAGGCTATGGGAACAAAGGAGCTACCGGCCACCCCTATGTCCTCCCGGTTCAGATTCGGTCCCAGCGCCCTAGCAGGCTGGGCAGGGAGGCGCTATGCCCCAAAGGAGGGAGGGAGACAGGGGGTGTGGGGATCTGGATGTAAGCTGAGTGGGATAGGAAGAGAGAGGGGCGGCAATGGTTTTTTTTTATTTATTTATTAAGGATTTCTGCCTCCTCCCCGCAACTGCTTCCCCTTTCCCTCCCCCTCCCCCGATCAAGTCACCCTCCCTCATCTGCTTGAAGAGCAATCAGGGTTCCCTGACCTGTGGGAAGCCCAATCGGGAACTCACCAAGGCCAGCTGGCCTAGGTCTGAAAAAGCATGGGATAAATCCAGACTAGCTGAACATAGCAATGGGTTTTTGATCCTACTGCACATACTGGCTTTGTGGGAGCCTAGGCAGTTTGGATGCTCACCTTCCTAGACCTGGATGGAGGTGGGTGGTCCTTGGACTTCCCACAGGTCAGGGAACCCTGATTGCTCTTCGAGCTGATGAGGGAGGGGGACTTAATCGGGGAGGGGGAGGGAAATGGGAGGCGGTGGCGGGAGGAGGCAGAAATCTTTAATAAATAAATTAAAAAAAACAAAAACAAAATTATAGATCCATCAACAGAAACTTAAAAAGACAGAACATTCACACACACACACACACACACACACATACACACACACACACACACACACACCCCTACATACCTGTGTGTGTTGGTGGCAGAGAAAAACCAAACAGGGCTTGGGCCAAAGATAAGAGAAAACTGGAAGATAGGGAATAATGAATCTTTCTGTTTTCTTTTCTTTCTTTCTTTTTTTTTTTTTTTTGGTTTTTCGAGACAGGGTTTCTCTGTGGTTTTGGAGCCTGTCCTGGAACTAGCTCTTGTAGACCAGGCTGGCCTCGAACTCCCAGAGATCCGCCTGTCTCTGCCTCCCGAGTGCTGGGATTAAAGGCGTGTGCCACCACCGCCCGGCTTATCTTTCTGTTTTCTTGATTGCTCACAGTAGTTGTAAAAGTCCTGAATAATATTGGGAATCTAGGATGCCATTAGGTGGCCATTTGAATTGCTTATCTAAGGGATATTGAGACAAGATTTGCAAAAGTGAATGAATAAATTTTGGACCCTTCAGGTTAGGTGCCAGGTGGAGAGGCTGGAGGTCTTCTAAGAGGTATTATCCCAAGGGGGGACAAGAAGGTAAGGATGCCACTGTTGACATGGGTGAGGGGTATGTAGGCAAAAATGTTGCAGTAGCCTGTAGTTGCAGGCATTCCCAGGACTCAGTTATACCAAATAGGGCCAAGCTATTCAATGAGTCATCACCACACTCAACAAGGATTGGGGCTGACAGTTTGAGGAAAAAATCAGCACCTCACTTGGTACCAGGGCTTTTGTGGAAGGGGCCCAAAGGCTTGCTTAAAGGCAGTGAAAAATTGATTTCAGGAATAAGGTCTTATCCACAGGAAAGGGACAGGAACAGGATATCACAGTATCATAAAAGGCCATAGAGAAACTGGGGGATTACAGGCAGCTTTAGTAGGGAGGCAGAAAAAGGGAGTGGAAAGGGCCGTAATAGCCCATTTGGGCATAAGAAAGTTGCAGGACTGCGGTCCCAAGGGTGAGGGTGATGGGTTCAGTGAAGAGGGACCACCATAACTTTATATACCATGGGTGGAGGTACCTCTGTCTGAAGGGGAAACTTACAGAATTGTTGCTGATGAACGAAATGCCAAGGAATTGGTGAGCCAGAAGGTAAGTCCATTATGGGGTGGATAATGAGATGAGGGATAAGGTCCTGGTGCAGTTTAGATCCTGGTGGGGGGTGCAAGGCACTTAAAGAGTCCATCCAAGTCCTGTTATCAATGTAAGGGTTTTTCTAGCACATAGGTATCTTGGCAGGAGTCAAGGAATACCAAAAAGTCATACCATGTGGCAGTCTTACACAAGAGATGTATTGGGGAGAACAGAATGTCAGCTGCTTCTGAACAGAAAGACAGCAGAGGATTGGGTAAAAGTGGAGGCCTTTTATAGGGTTTTGGAGCATGTACAGTGAGCTAGTTGAAAAGTGCATCATGTCTGGTTGTTGCCCTGCTCCCCCCCCATATTGTTGAGTCACATGGGGGCAATTTCTAATTCTAGGGGGCTCCAGGTGAAGCCAAAGCAGGGTTTTTCCCTTGGCCATGGTCTTGGACCATGGGTCAAGTCAGGGGGAGGGTGTTCTTTCCCTTATCCCTGGTTGCCAGTTATAAATACCAGCTAAGGCCATGCAGAAACAAGGATTATAATTGACACAAAAGTTTCTGTCATATTTTATTAAGAATGTGTTTGTGCAGATATTTGTTTTCTTTCCTTGATTTCTTTATCATGAAATGTGTTATCAATTAAGAAATTAAGAAAGTAACAGTTGTTGTCTTAAGTTTGAGATACTAAAAGAATACCTTCAAGGAACAATGTCACCTATTCTAAAATTTAGAATGTGTTAATGGTTGTGTGTCAAGTTTACCAGAGGTGGACTTGTGATAGCTATTCTTGGTTGTCAACTTGACTACATTTAGAATTAAAGTAGGCACATGGAGATTTTTGATTGATGGGCCTTGATGTTTTGATGATTGGACCTTGGTGATCAACCTCAGGAATGAGTCAGGTGTAACAAAGTGGCCAAATAACGTAATAGACCTTGGTGACTTTCTTTAGGAATGTAATCTAATGGTTTAGCAAGGGGGAGGGAAGAGAGATGGGCAAGACCTGCTGTTTTGCCCTGTTTACCAAGCTCAGGCCTGCTAGAGTTCTTCAATATTTATATTTGCATTTATAGCAGAATTGATTCTAGGTTACAGGAAGACTAGTCTTTGTGCCCTGAAGTACTGAAAGTGTTATATTAAATGGGAATTGTGACTTAAGGGAACTTGAATTAATAAGAATACTGTTCTTTTAGTATATGCTTTACTATTTTTAGCTATTGGTTAAATATATAAGGCAAGGCTAATTCGAATAGTTTAATCCTGTATTTTAGAACAAATATTTTGCTAACTACTTAACATATTTGTATTAAGATTATCTTTAAAGCCCATAATTTGACTTTTGAATAATTATTATAATTCAGTTGTTATAATGTCTTTTTTTGTTTATTTGGTCATTTATGTCCTATTTTATTCCAAAGAAGGATTGTTTCCTGCCTTGTCCACAGAGTGTCCCTGTTGGGTTATTTGAAGATCAAAAGCCCTGTAACATTGTATTCTTGGCTTATGGCTAGAAATATTTCCATTCTTATCAGAAATGATTCTTGGTTACTGGAAGACTAGTCTGTGCAGTGAAGTGAAGAAAGGGTTATTCTCAATGGGAAATGTTACTTAAGGGCAGTTGAGTAAATAAGAATATAGTTTTACCAGTACATGCTTTCATGTTGTATGTTCAGTGAGAGATTTTTTGATACAATAAATAGACATTTGGGGTTTCTTCAAACAAAATAGATGTCCTGAACTTTCCTCTTAATTTTTATCTTTATATCTCCTTTTGTTCTATAAATAAATTCTCCTTAGATAACATTTACCTGTCTAATTGGCAACATGAACCTGGGAGAGTAGGAGTATAAATTTTCTGGTGCTCGGAGGGTTAAATCTGAGTAAAGTATACAATTCCAAGGGCAAGCCACATATGGCCAAACCATATTTTTCTAGAGAGGCCTATGAACAAATAACAATAGCTAGTTCAAATGAATAATCTAAAGTGAATTCACTCCTATCCACCATGCCTGGGAGGGACGTGAAAGCACATTCCAAGAACAATTCTGTTTTTTTTTTTTAAAGAAACTTAGGTCGCAAAACTTTTGTTTTCTTGGAGTTTTCTCACAAGTACTCAGAATTCTCCTCGCAAGACTCTGTTATTGGACTGTGTTCCTGTAGATTTAAGAATACAAATAGAGCACCTGTTTGTGAAGAAGGAAATATTATTAATTGGTATTCTTCAAAATGTGAATCTTTACATAGCATTTGCTAAATGTTATGTACTTTCACACTTACTGAGAAACAAATTTAGGGTTTATTTTATTATTTTTTACACTTTTTTATTGAAAATTTCCACCTCCTCCCCTCCTCCCATTTCCCTCCCCCCAATCCCCGTCCCCCTCCCTCTCCAGTCCAAGGAGCAGTCAGGGTGCCCTGCCCTGTGGGAAGTCCAAAGCCCCCCCCCCTCCATCCAGGTCTAGGAAGGTGAGCATCCAAACAGACTAGGCTCCCACAAAGCCAGTCCATGCAGTAGAATCAAAACTCAGCGCCATTGTCCCTGGCTTTTCATCAGCCCTCATTGTCTGCCATGTTCAGAGAGTCCAGTTTGATCCCATGCTCCATCAGTCTCAGTCCAGCTGGCCTTGGTGAGCTCCCATTAGATCAGCCCCACTGTCTTAGTGGGTGGGTGCACCCCTTGCAGTCCTGACTTCTTTGCTAATGTTCTCCCTCCTTCTGCTCCTCATTTGGACCTTGGGAACTCAGTCCAGTGCTCCAATGTGGGTCTCTGTCTCTATTTCCATCCATCACTAGATGAAGGTTCTATGGTGATATGCAAGATATTCATCAGTATGGCTATAGGATAAGGCCAGTTCAGGCACTCTCTCCTCAGCTGCCCAAGAACAAGCTGGGGACATCTTCTAGGACTCCTGGGAACCCCTCTAGAGTCAAGTCTCTTGCCAACCCTAAAATGGCTCCCTTAATTAAGATATATACTTTCCTGCTCCCATAACCACACTTCCTCCATCCCAACCATCCCATTTCCCCACGTTCCCCCATCCTCCCCTTCTCACTATTCTCTCCCCATCTACCCTTACCCCCACCCCACCCCCACCCCCAAGTTCCCAATTTTTGCCTGGCAATCTTGTCTCCTTCCAATATCCAGGAGGATAACTACATGTTTTTCTTTGGGTTCACCTTCTTATTTAGTTTCTCTAGGATCCTGAATTATAGGCTCAATGTCCTTTATTTCAAAAGTCTGTCTGAAAGTGGTGTGACAGGCATAGAGTCCCAGCTACTTGGAAGGCTAAGACAGGAAGGTCACAAGGCCAAGTCTAGCCTGGGCAATTTAGTGAGGCCCTGTCTCAAAATAAAAAGGTAAAAAAGATTTGGGGATGCAATTCTGTATCAGAGCCTTTACCTGACATGTATAAAGTTCTAGATTGAATCACCAGTAAAAATGAAAATAAAATACATAACAACAAATAAATTTAAAAGTTTGAGATCTAACAGGACTGTACAGCCTATAGTGCCTAGACCTTAGTACCCTGCTGGCGAATTAGGTGTGATTGGTTAACAGAGTTTCCACATCAGTACCCTGCTGCCTGTGGTATAGTATTTATCCAGGGTCCCAACAAGTAGGTAAACTGGGTAGAATGTGATGTCAGGGCTAAAAGTGCTCAGGTTCCCAAGTCATGTTCTTAAGAACTGTCTCTTGAAGCACTGCCATTTCTGATATTACTGGCTCCTGGCTTTCACTGAATTCTACTGATGCACCACTAGGCTATGCTGCTTGCAGCCCTTGGTTCTCCTCTTCTCCAGTTCCTTCTAGCAACTTTTCCTTGCCAGGCATCTTGTGTATGTCTCTAGACCTGATATGGGCTGGAGGCAGAGTACAGAGGAGTAGCCCATTTTGGCAGGGCTGTCTTCTGTCTGGCAAATATTTCACAGCCCCAGTCAGCTCCAATAGCCAGCAAACCTTCCAGAACCTAGCTGTCTTTGGACCATTCTGGATCATAAAGAGTAAAATCTTCTGTTGTTCAGGGCTGATACCTTTGCTGGTTTCTGAATCTTCCTTTTCCTTTTCCTTCTCCTTCTTCCTCCTCCTCCTCCTCTTGCTCCTCCTCCTCCTTTTTTTTTTGTTGAAAGACTTAGGTGCATTGGGCACAGCCCCCACATCCCAATCATGGATGCAGTCCCTGTTGCTCTTTCTCTTCTGCAGCTTCAAAACACTGCTTTGCTTGCCTGCCTGTTTACTCTTAGTGGTTCTCACCCTTGCACTCCCCTCAGAACACAGTTCCTTCGACAACATTTATACTGGCTGTTGAAATATTGAGCTTTATTTTCTCGGGATTTTTGAACATGCTGATCCTTCTGCCCTGTATGCTCCACGTATTTTCACCCAACCTATACCTTTTTACCTTACCTTTAAATGCTCTTCTCAGGTTCTGCTTCTGAAAAGCCTCAGCTGTCAATCTGGATTCTGTCTGCTCTTCTGAGCAAGCTAGGCCTCACCTTTTTCTTGTGTCATGGTATGCAGAGGTGATAATAACAGTAATGGAGTGTTGAGCACCATTGAACCAATCATCTTGTAGCATGGCTATTTTTGTATTAAGATAGTGCTACAGCAGTGTTTGTCATTAAGAGATATTTTCATCCCAATTCTGAACATAAGAAAACTGAAACACAGAGAAGTTGAGTAACCTGCTCAACATCACACACCTAACAAGTTCTGGTATTGGAGTCAATCCTGTTCCCCTAGAGCTTTGGCATTTACCTCAGTCCCACAGTCCTGAGTTTTTTCACCTGAGCATGTATCTGGACCCACACAAAGGCTATTAAAACCCAGCCTTTTGCTTCTACTCAGTTCTCCATTCAGTAGGTGTGGTTTGGAGCCCTTGATTTTGAATTTCCCTTGTTAACACCTTCATTGATGTGAAGTAGCTGTAGCATATATGTGTGCATAGGAGGCTATCAGGGGCTTGAAGTGCTCACCTTCTTAACTGAAGTTCCTTCCAAGTAAGTGTGCATAGGTCAAATAGTGTAGAGACAGGTTGAGAGTCCATGTTTTAGCCAAAATGGTTGGCGTTACTCCTAGGCCTCACCGAGGAAATGGGTTATTTCTGATTGCTAGAGAACTTCCACTGTGCCTAGCAATCAAAGGTCAGCCTCATACATTCTCCTTTAAAAATTATTTCATTTTAAAAAATTTTGTTAGATATATTCATTTTATTTTATGTGAGTGTTTTTCCTACAAGTATATACATGCACCACATGCATACATGGTCCCTGCAGATGTCAGAAGTGGGAGCATATCTTTTGGAACTGGAACTAGGTGTGGTAATAAACCACAATGTGGGTCCTGGAAACTAAACCCAGGTCCTTGGCTGCAAGTGCTTTTAACAGCTGAACCCATCTCTCCAGCCCCGTGCTTCATACATTTTAACATGTGTTACATTTCTTTTAAAATGATCACACTTTTCTTATTTATAATAGCATTTAGAAGATCTTCTTGAGAGGACGAACAGGCAGATTACCCATATTTTTGAGACTGTTTCAAGAATACAAGAGTTTTCTGAGGTATCAGAGATGGAGAAGTGTGTAAGTATTATCAAAGCATCCTTTGTGTAGAGAATGTGTGGAGAAGTGTGTAAGTATTATCAAAGCATTCTTGCAATTTGTTTAAACTTCTAGTACCTGAAGATTTGGAGCTGGTAACCGTGAAATTAACAAGACTGATGTACACTTGTTTCAGTAGCAGAAGTGTGACTAAAATTCTATTGGGAAAAATGCTTAAATGTAGGCTTGCTAAATTACCACAACAAGTACTTTTATGTTACTAAATGACCATGCATAAATTTTCCTTAAATTTACTGGGGTGGAGGAGGATAGCATTTACCTTTAAAAGTAAAAAGTAGTGTAGTGACAGGTATAGATGTACATGTTTTGATCAGCTATTAAAATACTTTACAATTATGTTTATGTGTGTATATGCATGGTTGCTGCAGAGGCCAGAAGGGCACGCCAGATTCCATGGGATGAAGTCACCAGCAGATGTGAGCTTCTTGGTGTGTGTGGGTGCTGGAAATCAAAGTTGGGTCTTCTGGAAGAATAATATATTAAGCCATCTCTGATTCACATTTTAATTATTGTTTTATTCACAGTTGACTTAAATTGGGTTAGTGTCATTTTAGATGTGATTTTTATTCATACAAGAATATCTTGACTTTGGGTCTGGTTTATTTCTGTGCATGATTTTTTTTAATTTGCAAGTTCTATATAATAAAGTTTTAATTACAAAAAGAATGTTTTGACAACCAGGTGTAGTTGAATATATCTATAATCCCAGTACCCAGTAGGCCTGGGAAGGAGGGCCATCATTTGTAGGATAGCTTGAATGATATGACAACCTGTCTCAAGAAACAAACCAACCACAAAAAGAAAAGTTTTGATTGGCTGATCTCATGGTGGAACTGAAGTCCAGGAACTGAGGGAAGCTTAAGTCATTCTGTTCTCTTTTCTTGGGTAGGGATCTTGTGGTGAGGCATTTAACCAGACAGAGCAGGCATCCCAGGACCAGGACAACCCTGAAGAAACAGCTCCTGAGCCAGTGGCAGAGGCTGAGCCTGAAGTGCTAGTTTCTGACCATGACACAGTACCGTTTGATGAAGGTGCTCAAGGAACCAATGGTGTCATCTCATCCAAGCAGCGTGCTGTGGAAGCACCTATAATATTTCTGCAACCAGTAGACACAGTTCTGGTCACTGACCCTAACGGGATGATTTACCCAGTTGTTGTAGGAGTTGGGGATATCAGCACAAATACTGTCTCACCATTAATCTACATCCCTTCCAATTTGGGTGAGTTTATAAAAACACATAAATAACATTCTTTATATTTTAAAACTCCTTCACACATATTAGTTTTTTTTTCATTAAAAGATTTATGTTGAGACCTTTCCAGATTCATATAGTGGTAAGAAACAAGGCAGAAATATGAGCTTCCTCAAAGGTAACATCTTATGAAAGCTATGGTTGTCATTTCTGCCTGCGAGTTTAGTTCTGTGTAGTTTATCATGAGAAGGTTTATGTGTTTACCACAGTCCAGATATAGAACATCCTATCATAAGGTTCTTTTCTATCTATTGCCACAGATACACATCTAAAACCATCTTTTTTGGTTGCCCTTTTCTTCCACTTGTAACTTTTTAATATGTTTTCCCCCGTACAATATAATTCCCTGAGGACTCATCCAAATGTGCATCAACAGTTTGATTCTTTTTTACTGCTGAACTCTCTATTCCGTGGAGTAGATGTACTACAACTAAACCATTCATCTGTTAAAGGAAATTTTGTGGGTTTTCTTCCCTTGTTTTTTTCTATTAGAATGAAGACTATTTTGAGCATTTATGAATACATTTTTTATTAAATTTAAATTTTTATTTTACTGATAGAAATTATCAAAAGTTTGATTACTTACAGTCAATATGTGAATTGTATATGTAGCTTTTTAAAAATAAAAGGTTTCATTGGGATGTAATTAATGTCTTAGTCTATTTCTGCTGGTAAAACAAGATATCATAGACTAATTAGTTTTTTAAAATCATAAATTCATTTTCTTCCTGTTCTGGAGGCTGGAAAGTTCAAAAACAAGGTGCCATTTTCTGATGAAGGCTGCTTTCTCCGAAGGAGAAAAAAGTCGTCTCCTCACATGGCTACAGGTTGTAATGATGCACTAAGCCTCTTTTACAAGGAACTTAATGCCATTCATGAGAGAGAGGAATTCTCACAGCCTAGTAATCTCTCAAAGTTCTCTTCTTAATACTAACAGGTTGTCAGGACTAAATTCTAAATGAGACAACATATTCATTCAAACCATACTAATTGATATATAAAATCCCACAAATGTTGAATGTATACAGTTTGACAAACTTGGCCATTTGCATGTTCACTTTCGTGAGAAACTGCATGACTGCTTTTCAGCATATCTAGACTAGTTTACATTCTTGCAAGCATTTTGTGCCTGTCATTTCTATGGTTTTCTACTTCTGGATGATTCAAAATTCCTTCCTTCATCGCATCCTTCTTTTTGAAGATTTTCTTTTTTTTTCTAAAGATTTATTTATTATGTTTACAATATTCCTTCCATGTATGCTTGCATGCCAGAAGAGGACACCATATTTCATTATAGATGGCTGTGAGCCACCATGTGGGAGCTGGGAATTGAACTCAGGACCTCTGGAAGAGCAGTCAGTGCTCTTACCTCTGAGCCATCTCTCCAGCCCCTGAAGGTTTTCTTTTAATGCTTCCTATAAGTAAGTCTGTGGGGGGGGAGGGGTGTACAAATTCTTCTAAATTTATTTTTTGTGTGAATATCTTAATTCCTCCTCCTTTCCTGGAGAATATAATCTAAATATTAAAGATCTTATTTGACAACAGTTAATTTTTCGTTTTAAATAGAAATGCCAGGTATTGCAGAAGCCAATGTTGGAAACCACACCCTGACAATGAATAACCCAACTCTTGAGGAAAATCAAGAAGAGGAAGACACTTTCAATCCGCCTGTCTTTCACAACTTCTGTGAGTTTGAAATGATACACATTACAAATAACACTCTGTAATCCAAATTTACCTTAGTGTAAGTTAGTGTCAATTTTTTTATTGTTTGAGAATTTTATATATACACATACGTTTTTGATCATATACACCTCTCCCTTCTCTCTCCTCCCCTCCAACTCCCCTCTCACTCTCTATTTTTCATTCCCAACTTGATGTACACTTTTAAAAACTGCACTGAGTCCACTTAGTGTTGCCAGTATGTACATAAATATATGACTATCTAGTAGAGCCTAGGCAGTCTGTTGGGAGTCTTATTCTTAAAAAATATTGACTCTACTTTTCTCTGTAGCTATCAATTGCCTATAACTCCTCAGGTGGGGTGGAACCTATTTTGAAGTATTCATTAATTTATTTTTTTAGATTATAATTTCATTATAACATTTTGCTCCTCTTTCCTTCCTCCAAACTGTACCATATATGCCTCCCATTCTCCTTTACATTAATATCCTTTTAAAACTAATTTTTATTGCATATAGTGTGAGGTGCACTACGGTGAGGTGAATCTCAAACTACTTTTAATTTACATTTCCCTGGTGAGTAACAATTTTGAACATTTTAAAAAGTGTTTCTCAGCCATTTGTGTTTCATCTGTTGAAAACTTTCGCTTCGTTCTTTTAAAATTGGATTATTTATTTTTTTGATGTTCAGTTATTTTTAGTTCTTTGCATATTCTAGATACTAACCTTCTTCATTTCAAAATTTATTAGAAATTACCAGTCTTCTATTTCTTCTGCCTTATACATTTTTCATTCCCAGCATTTATGTATGAATGATCTGTTTTATTCATGTTTGTTTGTATTTAGAATCTTTCTGTGGTTATTTTATCCTTCCCAATGATCCACAGTTGCTTCTTTCTATTAGAATAATTTCTTCTTTGCATTTATTCAAGGCTCTTTTAGTTTTCTTCATGGGAAAGTGTCTCTATTCTCCTTATAATATTTAAGGATAGTTGTGAAGAACTTGTAGTTTATAGTTTATTTTTCATCAGCAGCCTTACAGCTTTATATTTTGAGATAACTTAAAATCTGTATGTTAGAAGAAATTATAGAGGCTACATTTAAGCTGTACTCATTTTCATCAATGATAATGTATTGCAGAAATATAGAATTATGCCTGAAATTGACATTGATTAAATCAATATTTGTATGCATGAATGTTTTATATTTAGCTTTATGGAGTTTTATAATATGAGATGCTTACTTGTTCACTTCCACAGTTATGCTATAGATGTCTAGCATCGTTGTAAGAATATTTCCTGTTGCCCCTCTGTAAACTACAACCATCTCCCTCTCTCATCTCCCTTCACCCCACCCTGCTCCATCCTAAGCACCATTTGGCTATCTGTGACCTTAATTTCTTTTCTACATTTTTTATTTGCCTTTTACTTCAATTTAATTAAATGCTATGTAACTTTTTGGGTGTAATTTTTCATGAAACGTGACTTGCTTGCAATAAATATCAATTTTTGTACATGTCAGCACTTCCTTCAGTGCCACATACTATTCCATGGCATGTATGTACAACTTTCTTTGTCTCTTCACCCACTAATCAATAGTAAAGATAGTTCCAGGGTTTTTTAACTGTTAGAAGTAAAGTACTATGTGAAATTCTGAATCATATGTTGACATGTGCTTCATTTAAGAATTCATTGAATTTTTTTCCAAGGGAGTTTTACCATTTTATCACCTCACGAGTATTTGTGAACAACACAATTTCTCTACATGTATACCTTTCTATTTTCATTTTTCCTTTTTTATGGTTCTCAAAGCTTCATTCTTTTCACTGTGTAGTTTCTAGATGATTTTCCTTTGGCTCTTTTAAAATTATAATTTTGTCTTAGTCTATGTGAAAATGTGTTTATTTCCTGTACTTTTTTGAGGGGAGGTTTCGAGATCGGGTTTGTCTGTAGCTTTGGAGTCTGTCCTGGAACTAGCTCTTGTAGACCAGGCTGGCCCCAAACTCACAGAGATCCGCCTGCTTTTGTCTCCCAAGTGCTGGGATTAAAGGCATGTGCCACCGCCTGGCTCCTACACCTTACTTAAGGATAGTCTTGCAATGTATGAATTCATAATTGGGATCCTTAAAAATGTTTTCTTGTAGATATTCCAGTAATACCAGAAGCAGTCTTGGAAGGCAGCCCTGAGACAGTGAATTGCCTACCTGCAATGGGAAATAGCAGTGGCCAGCAAAATCCATCTTCATCTGTTGGGCCTGTTTCTGATTCTGGTGAGCTGCAGATGATACACTTTAAGGAAAGCAGTCTTCAACCCAATCCATAAACATCTCAGCATCCTTAATGCAAACCATTTATAGTTCATTTTGCAAATTAAACATTTTATTTTAAAATAATTTTAGATTCATATTATTTGTTAGAAATAAGAACATAATCCCTCCTATATTTTATCATTTCTCCAACAATATATAAGTACACCAAGATTAAATAATACAACCAGGATATTCACATTGATCTGATACCTGAATATAATTGAGAAGTCCCAGTTTTCTTATAATTGCTTGTGTGCTTATACTGATTTCTGTACATATTTATTATATGCGTAGATTTTTATTGCCTCTACTGTTGTCAAGATACAGAATAACTTCATCACCATTGGCTGCCTCATTTCTTTTTTGTTAGCCTACCCACCTCACTCAAGTCAAACTTTTCTTCCCAACTGCATGTTCCCTACCATCTGGCTAATACTGGTTTCTATATTTTTGTCACTTTAATAGTATTATATAAAGTCTTAGGGTATGTAGATTTTGTTCCCATTGGCACAATTCCCTTATAACCACTTGTGGGTATCTGTAGATAGTTCATATTCTTTCTCAGACGCTCCCCCACTATGTTGTTTTTAACCATTTGCCCATTGAAATATATACTTTTTTCCATCCAGTTTTTGAAATTAGGGCTGAATCTCTATGAACATTTGTGTACTGGCTTTTGTGTAAATGTAAGTTTTATTTCTTTTTCATAAATTCCAAAAGTGCAATTGCTAGATCTTATGGTAATATATATTGGTAAGATAGTACCATCAGAAACCACCAATCAGTTTCCCAGAGCTGAAGTACCATTTTTTTATTTAAGGGTGAAATAGTTTTTCCACATTTATGTTCCTAATATGTCCATTGTTCTCCCCCAACTCCTTTCTGATTCTCTAACTTCCCTCCTTATAGCATATCCATTTGATTTTCAGGTCTTTTGTTAGATCTTTATATGGGCAACTTTATATGAGGAAGATTTATTCAGTTTTCCTTTGTCTTGAGAAAAGTTTTTCTTTCTTTTACCCCCCTACAGAAAGATAGTTTTACATTATATAGAATTCATGGTTGGGAATCCTTTACTTTCAGAGATCAACGAAGTTGTATTGGTAGAAATGCCAAAAAAAGCTGAAGCCATTGTGGATGGATCTAAACAGACAGTTTATTATCCTGCTTTATTAGGAAATGTTGTTCCTCCAGATCCTGAAACTGTAGCTGCCTCTGTATCTTCTGAGTCAGGTGAGTCTGGAATAATACATATGCAGTATAAGAAGTACTTTTATTTTTGCACACATATGTATGTAGCATGCATGCATATTATGTTTGCATTTGTGGACATGTGTGTTTATGTGTGTGCAGGTGTATGTCTGTCTGTCTGTATGTGTGTCTTTGGAGATCTGAGTTGTTGAATGTCTTCTGTGATTGTTCTCCACTGTATTTACTGAGGTAGATCTCTTCCTCTAGCTGATCATATTGTTCTGGGGATGCCCTGTCTGTGCCCTATAAATGATGATCTGAGTTCTGGGACCACAGGTAGGCTTCTATACCTGCATGGCTTTTTTGTGGGTTCTGGGGAATCTGAACTCCAGTCTTCATGCTTTTGTGATAGGCTTTTTATTCACTAAACCATCTTTCTTGCCCCAAATAACACTTTTTAAATCAAAATGCATTAACTTTAATTTTATTTTATATGTTTTGGGTTTTTTTTTTGTCTGCATGCATGTCTGTGCACCCCTTTCGTGCCTAGTGCCTGCAAAGGCCAGAAAGGGTCAAATCCCCTGGTACTGGAGTTACAGATGGTTGTGAGCCACAAATTAGCATTCTTTTTATAAAACATTATTTATCTGTTTGTTTGTTTATTTATATGTGTATGAGTGTTTTGCCTATATATATGTCTACGTACCTGTGAATACCTGGTTCCCGAGGAGGTCAGAAGAGTACATTGGATCCTCTGGACTTGGAATTATGGATAGTTTTGTGGTAACATATGGGCTCTGGGAATCAAACCTGGGACCTCTAATGAGCAGTAAGTGCTTTTAACTTCTGAATCATCATTCCAGACCCCTAAATTAATATTCTTAATAGTTTAAAAAGATTTGTTTGTTTATATTTTTGTATATGGATGTTTTGCATGTCTGTACACTGTCTAGAGGTAAAGCTCATGGAGGCCAGAAAAAGGTATTGAACCCTACGGAACTAGGGTTACAGATGGTTGTGAGCCATCATATATGTTCTGAAACTGAACCTGGGTCCTGTGTGAGAATAACAAATGCTCTTAACGTCTGATCCATCCATCTGGCTCCAACATTATTAATATTGATTGTTAGTGATAGCTTTTGTTTTGCTTTGTTTTAGGCAAGATCATATATAGCCCAGGCTGACCTGTGCTTGTTATGAAGCCCAGACTAGCCTTATAATTCCCTTGATTGCCTTCTGAGTGCTGAGATGATAGGTATATGATACCATACCTGTGGCAATAACAGCTTTTTAAAAATAGTCTTTCCCTTCCATGCTCAGTACCTATTATATTTTTAAGTTATATTTTATTGTTATTATGTTTATTATATGTAAGGGAGGAAGAGTTTGTTGGTGGTACATGTACATTATGGTATATACATGGAGGTAAGAGGACAATTTCTGCGAGTAATAGGATTTTTGTTATTCCAAATTAAACTTTTCGTGGTAATGTACTTCAGAATCACATGCAGTTCTAAGATATAATACAGGAAGTTCTTGTATAATGTTCATCTTTCCCCCTATAGTAACATCTTTACAAAAATAGCATGAATTTTCACAGCCAGGATTATATATCCTGGTTATATTTTATTATTATATATCCTGGTTGGTATAATCTACAAATTTTATAGAAATGTTCCAGTTTTGTTTACAGTTATTTGTGTATGCAAATATATATCAAGTACTGTGGAAGTTCATCCCATGAGTAGAAGTGTGTGTCCATCACAATGAACAGAAAAGAGATCATCTCCATTAGTACAATGTACCTCACTTCCCTTTTTTCCCAAAAGTTATTTATTTTTAATTATGCATATATATGTATATTTGTGTGCTCATGGAGCTCAGAAGAGAGTGTTGAATACCCTAGAGTTGAAGTTACAGATAGTTATGAGCCTGCCACATGGGTTCTAGGAATCAAATTCCAAGAAGAGGAGTAAGCACTTTTCTTTCTTTTTTGTTTTTTTGAGACAGAGTTCTCTGTGTAACCATGGCTGTCCTGGAACTTGCTCTGTAGACCAGGCTGGCCTCAAACTCGCAGAGATCCCCCTGCCTCTGTCTCCCGAATGCTGGGATCAATGGTGTGTGCCACCATTCCTGGCAGCACTTTTAAACTCTGAGATTTCACAGTAGTCCCTCTTCTTAAACTTTTTTGAGACAAATTCTCATGTTGTAGCCCAGGCTAATGTTTAATATATCAGCAATGCTAGCTACTGCTTCAGGCTTCTGAGTGCTGGCAATACAGGTGTGAGCTCTCCTGCCTAGTTTTCCAATTGTACCTAATTTACAAGTCACCCTTCCTTATACCTATGGTTTATCCCTGACACCTGGATACCACAGATACCTTGTATATTCCTATAATTTTGTCTCCTCTGTCATTTAAGTATAATTATATTTGGACTTTGATATTCTAGTGTTTCATCCAGATGAATCAGACAGGATTCAAACAGACAGGATATTACAGATGCAGAAATCCTTGGTGCTTCAGGAAAGAAGAAATAACAATGAAATAATCATCAGAAATATAGAAGTAGAGAGACTGTATTACACATGAATTTCTGTTGGGAATGTAAAGTGGTACAGCCTCCATCTAAAACTGTTTGTCAGTTTGTTTAAACTAAGGATGCTATTTCCACAAGAAACAACAGTTGCATTCATGGCATTCGTAACAGAGAAAACAAAAGCTTCCATTTACATAAACACCACACACAGTTGTTCACAACAGCTTTATAACCTGTAACATCAGAAAACTAGAAAGAAAAATATGAATGAATTGTTAACAAAAGACCCTGTTCATGTGTATACTATAGAAAGTTCAAAATAATAAGGAAAGTTCATTCATACATCAGAACAAAGATCTAATGTGGAACTAAAAGTTACATTTATATATAAATGTACATATTTATAGAAGCCTTATTGCTAAGAGCCACAAACTAAACAAAACAAGTATATTCTTCAGAAGATTGATGGTTAGACTGTATAGAGTATGTCCAAACAATGGAATGGAATTCATCAATAAAAAGTCCAAACTATTTATATCACCTTCTCCAAAAGAACATCCCAGAAATTGTAAAAATCAAAAGGTGTGGAAGGTTGTCTTCTAGGCATGGCGTGGCCTTTTTATCTATCAGCTCACAGCAGCAGTAATTACCAGCTTAACACCTGCCACAAGATAGACTCCTTGTCATAATTAATGTCATAAATGAGGGAGGGGCTCATGAGGTCCTACCCCTTCCTGAGAACATAGGCAGTTAATTGGTTGCTTTGAGAGGGAAGGACATAGTCTAAAGTCATGTAGTCACTGGTGAGTTGTCTGTGGTCATGTAAATAACCACTTATCGCTGAGCCTTCCTGTAAATAACCTTAATTAAGCTTACTGGGTCATTGCAAAAAAAAAAAGACATTAAAGTGGATGGGGTTCTTGTTGGGAAGTGTAGTGAGGAGCTGAGGGCCGCTTTCCTGCCACCCAGCTCCCAGTCGCCTGGCTAGCTTATACGCCGAAATAACAACACACAAACTGTATTCATATAAACACTGCTTGGCCCATTTCTATTAATGTGTGTAGCACCACGAGGTAGTGACTTATCTTGCCTAACCCATGTTTAGTAATCTGTGTAGTACCAGTCTTACCGGGAAAGATTCAGCATGTCTGACCTGGCAGTTTGCTCCATCGTATCTGCCCTGAGAGGAGAGGCATGGCGATTTTCCTCACTTCCCACTTCCTCCCAGAATTCTGTTCTGTTTACTCTGCCTACCTAATTTTCTGTCCTATCAAGGGCCAAGGCAGTTTCTTTATTAACCAATGACCTTCCTCCATCAGGGAAGAGGAAGGAGGTCCTTGGGAGTATGAGAGAGACTTATGATAATTTTTAAAAATGAAAAAAACATGTTGTTTTAGTTGGGGTTTCTTTTGCTGTGACCATGGCAATTTTTATAAAGAAAAACATTTAATTATGGGTGGCTTACCGTTTCAGAGACTTAGTCTATTATCATCATGGTAGGAAGCATGGCAGTATACAAGCAGACATGGAGAAGGAGCTGAGGGTTCTACAGCTTGATCTGCAGGCAACAGGAAACACCTGTGTTCCACACTAGGTGTAGCTTGAGTGAATAACACCTCAAAGCCTGAATCCACAGTGACACACTTCTTCCAAAAGGGTTACACCTACACCAACAAAGTCACACCTCCTTATAGTGCCACTCCCTTTGGAGGACATTTTCTTTCAGACCACACAAGTTATAAAGTTGTTCTGAACATTTGTGTGTGGCTTTCATATAAATGTAAGCTTTTGTTTTCTCTGTTATGAATGTCATGCGTGCAATTTGTGTGTCTTATGGAGATAGCATGTTTACTTTTAAGAAACTGCCAGTTTTCCAGAATGTACCATTTTACATTTCCAATAGCAAAACATGGGTGACACAGTCTCTCCACATCTATATTTTTGGTTGTTCCATTGTTATTTTTTCTTTCCTGCTTCTATAATATCCTTTCTATTTGAAGAATTTTTGTTTGCCATTTTTAAGGGTAAATCTTTTGGGACAGTTCTTTGAATTTTGTTCTCTGTGAGTATGCTTTCCTTTCTCTTTGTCAGCAAAGTGTAATTTCACTTAGTACAGGATTCATGATTGAGAATTTTTGTATTTCAGTAATTGAAAAACTTATACTAATAGAAGTGCCAGTCCACCCAGCAAACATCGTGGATGACAATCCTGCGACACTGAATAACCCAATTATACCAGAAAATGTTGGAAGCCAAGAACCTGCTGCTGCATCATTTGTCTCTTCAGGAATTGGTGAATTCTAAATAATATAGCATTAGTAGTGCTGTTTCATCTAGATCCAATAACAGCCTCAGGGCACCGCTAGTGGTATCTCCTTTTTTAAACTAAATTTCCAACTACATTGTAACTAAGATACATATAATAGTTGTAAGAAATACTATAGAAATGCCCTTTATGTTCTACCCATGTTTCCGCAACATAATTCACTGAACATAATTTCATCTTTTGGCATGTGACTATGTTTGTAGTCTTTTAAATATTGTATTATACCATGGGTATATTTCAGCTGTTTATCACCTATTTAATGGCAACTAAGTTACTTTCAGTTTTTAATTATAAGTTGCTATAACCAGTCATGTATAGGTATTTTAAATTTTTCATAAAATATATTGTGATGGTATTATTTGCTCATGTGTAGGTTTTTGTGTAAACATAATTTTTACTTGGATAAATATTCAAAAGTGTAAATGCTTGGTTACATGGAAATTTCATGTTTGATTTATACAACACTGCTGAACAGTTTTCCTTCAAGGCTGTATCATTTTATATTCCTACAAGCTTTAAGTGATCCAGTTTCCTCAATCTATATTTTTTTCATACCAAAATCATTTTTTGAGAGTGGGTCTCCGTCTGTGGTTCAGGCTTTCTTGGAACTCACTACGTATCCCAAGCTATTCTCGGCTTCCCAAGTACTGGGATTACAGTCACAATGTCTGACTTATTTAACCTTTTTTAGCGCTTCAAGATTTAATATTTCATCACTCTTACCTGAAAATTTTCCTTTAGACATTTATTTTTGCAATGGAATCTCAGTATGTTTGCCTAGACTTGCCAAACTTTTAAGCTCACATGACCCACTCACATCTTTCTCTCAGGCAATAAAGACAATTATAAGCTTGGGCCACAATGACCAACTAGTCATCTTGTTTTCTTCCAGCTTTTTGAGACAGAGTTTCTCTGTATAGCCCTGGCTATCCCAGAACTCACTTTGTAGACCAGGCTGGCTTCAAACAGAGATCTTCTTTCCTCTGCCTCCTAATTCTGGGATTAAAGGCATGCATCACCACAGCACAACCAATTAGCTATTCTTTAAGTTTAATTCAACCAATGATAAATGGGTCAAAGTTTTCCCTCACGTGAGAGCTTCTTTTGTTTACCTTCATTTTTATTCTTTTTGAGCATGAGGATGGGCAAGACTTCTACTACTGAGTCATGTCTCTAGCCCTTCACGTTAACCCTTTATAGAATGGTATTTTCTGATAGAAAATTTGTGGTCTGGGCTCTTTTCCGTCAGTATTTCAAAACTGTCAAAAATTATAACCAGAATATTAACTAATAGTATTGAAATGTCTTCAGTTTTATGTATATTCATTTTTCTCTTGCTATCTTTTTAGTCAGCATCTAAAATAATGGGTTTAATTATGACATCTTCATACATGTATCAATATACTATGTTCTTACTCACCCTCCTACTGCCCTCCCCATGCCCTCTCCTCCTCTGTTACTTGTATTTGTTTATGAGCATGTTTACATGTGTATTTTATTTCCGTTTTACCATATTTGGGGAATCATGTATCCTTTATCAAGGACATGATTTCCCAAAATTTTAGAACCACCATTAGCTCTCATGTAGCCCTTTTATAGCCACATTGTCTCACATCAATCAACATTACCCCCATTTCTGTCTCTATCTGCTGGCCACTACTAATTTGTTCTCTAAATTCATGAATGTCCACTTTCATATTCTGTGTATTGAATAATGCATGCATGTCCTGTCTTTTGATATTGTGAAATGATGATGTAATCTACAAAGTTCATAGTCAGTAACTACACAATCAAGTAGCAGAAATCACCCCACAGAAGGTTGCAGAATATTTTAAGTAATTTATGGTTTGGTTTTGGACCACATCAATAGCTATCCTTGGTTACATGTATTCACATGTGGAATTTAGTATACAAGTTGGACAGACCTGATAGTTTCACTAAAATTGCTTAGATTTTGTCAGTCCATTTTATATCTTTATACCAGTTTTTATTTCTCTGGGATAAAATCAAAGGATAATTAATAAGCCCTTTGGTAATTGTGTGTTTATCTTTATATGAAACATAAGAACTTTTCTAGTGTAGTGTCACTTTCCTTTCTATCAGCAGTGTATGAATCACTGCATTTTTTCTGCTGCCATCTTACTTACTTTTCATTGTTTGTTTTTCTTCTTGGTTATGTATTCCTTCTGACATAATTTTTCTTTTTTTAACTGTTCAGAAAAAAATTATTTTGAACACATGAAAGGAAAATATAGAGATTACCCTCCCCCAAATAAAGCACAGAAAATCCTTTTTTCTAAGGTGATGGGGAATCCCAAGAGGTGTCCCTGAGCGATGCCCAGTGCTGCATAAAGGCCTGTGTCTCTTATTCTGCACTCTGAGCTCATGGAGCTGTGCCATGAGCTGGCATAACTTTTCTGATCAAAGGATTTCCCATTTTAAGGGCAAATCATCTCATAACAAGGTTTATTTCTTGTCTGTGAATGTCTTTGTTTTCACTTCTTTACTGAAGACTAGTTTTGCTGGATATAAAATATATGCATATATGTATTTTTCTTATTTGAAAAATATTTTGTTTACAGAATTATCAAACAGTGGAGAAAACAACTCTCAGATAATGAATAACCCACATGTTTTGGAAAATTATGGTAGCCAAACTGTGCCAACCTCTGTCTTTGTTAATCTAGGAATTGGTAAGTTACAAATGATTCTTAGTACAGACAGATTCTTTACTCTAGATGTGTTAAATCAATTCATGTAGGCTAGTGGTAACTTTTTGTAATAAAATCTAATAAAAAATTAAATGTCATTTGAGAATATTTTGGCTTCTCCAGTGAGACACAGCATTTTATAAAACTAAAGTACAATGCCAAATTCAATATATTGGTATTGCTACAATCTGTAGATTTTATTAGAATTTCTTTAGTTTTACTTGAATTTGTGTGTTTGCATGTATAGGCATTTGACTTTATGCAATTTTAGGACACTTGTAGACTTCCAAATGATTGCAGTTGAGGTATGGAATATAAGAATTCCACCTGTTGCTCTTTAAAACCTGTTCCCTCCTACTTCTGTTCTGCCCAGTCTCGACCACTAATCTCTTCTTCCTCTTTCTAGTTTTATTTTTTTTTAACATTTTAGTATAGATATACTCAAATGCCATACACACAGAAATGTTTTGAAACTGGGTTTTTATTTCACCCAGTATAATTATCTGGAGAATTCATCCAATTGACTCCATGATTTAGTAATTATCAGTTACTCATTTTTTAAAACCACTGAGTACCATAGGCAGAGGCCGCTTGTTTGTTCCCATCTACCCAGAACTGAAATAATCACACATAAACTATATTATTTAAATCACTGCTTGGCCAATAATTTAAGCATATTGCTAGCTAGCTTTTATATCTTTGGTTAACCCATTTCTACTAATCTGTGTATTGCCACAGGGCTGTGGCTTACCGTCAAGGTTCTGGAGTGTCTGTCCCCAGTGGAGGCTACATAGCTTCTCCTTGACTCTGCCCCCCCCTCTCTCTCTATATATATATATATACACACACACACACATACACACACACACACACACATATATATATATATGTATATATATATATATGTATATATATATAATCAGAAGGACCTCCCACACCAGAGTACTATTCCATAGTATGCTTCAGGCTCAGTGTTCTCTCTCTTTTTCTTTCTGCTCTGCCACTCCCTCCCTCCCCCTCTTTTTCTTCCCATTTAATATCTTGGTCATTTCCTATTTGGGGTTATTATATTAGAAGTAAAGTAGCAGGACTGGGGAAATGGTTCAGCATGCTGACTGGAGTCAAATCCTCACCACTCCTATAAATGGCAGGTAGGCAAGGTAGCCTGCTTATACTGCCAGTACTTGAGATGTAAAGATGGTGAAACCCAAATCATTAGTCTATGGGTTCAAGTGAGAGATTTTTTTGCCTCTGTAAGATGGAGAGCAACAAGGATGACACTCAGTGTCAATCTGTGGCCTCCATATGCATGTGCAGACACTTGTACCTATAACCATGCCCACACACATACACACATGCACACAGACTACAAAAAAAGATGTAAAGTTGCTGTGAATGCTCATATTGGTTTTTATGTGAATATAAGTTGTCTTTTATTTATAATACTACACACAAATTCAATTGATGATTCCTATGATAATTGTACATTTCAATTTATAAAATGCTAACAAGCAGTCTTTCTGTCTTGCTTCAACGGTAACTACTGTATGGTCTTTTGACAACACAGATAATTAGTCTGATTTTCATTTTATTTCAATTAAAAGATAAAGCAGAGTGTCTCTACCATTTTCTCTTCCCTTCAGTAATATACGATTATGATCTATTTTTCCCACATGCACATTTCTGCTCTGTCTGTTGCTCTTCCTTCCTTCCTCATGCTGAAAGACCAATTTCTTCATTATATACTTTCAGTCTGAAGAACTGAATTTAGCCATTCTTTGAGGGTAAGTCATTCAGTGCAAGTTTTCAAAGTTTTTCTTTTTCTGAGAATGTCTGTTTTTCTCCTTCATTACTGGAGGATGGTACAATTGATACAAAATAATGAATGTGATTTCTCATTTTCCAGAATTTGACAATGTTTTTTTCCTATTGAAATTTTCCAAATAGGAGCCACACCAGTAATAATACCTCAGATAATGACTTGTGCAACTTCCATGGAGCGTGTTGATGACCACGGTAATGATTTAGTACGCATTAGTGACCAAGGTAATGATTTAGTATTTTCCTTCATTGGTCTGATTTAGTGGGATGGTTTTAGCTGATATTGATAATAATGACATGCATGGAATGCATTTTGTAAAAGGGACTGTAATGATCAGCTGAAATGTTTCTTCTCATTTATAATCACCCCACAATGTTGATACTTTTTATTACTGCCTTTCCCAACAACATTTTACATCGCAGGACGTGAGTGATGCTGGTAAAGCTTTATCCCTATTTTTCCTCTGACTTTAAAGTTCATGTTTCTTACTCTAATGTCTTAATATGGCACAGTAGCAGAGTTGAGAAGATTCTAGGCTATAGGCCTCTAAGGGAAATTTTTCCAAATATATCTCTTGTTTTCTAAGTATTTATCGCTTATTAATATTCTTTAGCACAGATCAGCAAACTTTTTCTGTAAAGGGATAGATGGTATTTTTGTCATAGGTGTTTATACCCACTGTGGTAACAAGAAATCCACCATATATTACATATCAGTGGATGAGTGTGACTGTAAACAATTGCACTTTTACACAGATAGGTCCTGAGATTGGCCAATGGATGGAGATTTTCTAACTCCTAAAGGACAGTAGTTATTTTGTTTCTTAAACTAGAAAAAACTTGGACAATTGTTATAGTAAAAGTAACAGTTTGATACACTCTTGTAAGAATTATAAATCATTGCAATTTTAAAAGATTGTTCACATACTTATATGTTGTAGGAGCTGCGGGCTGCATTCCTGCTGCCCCAGCTCCCAGCCGCCTGGCTAGCTTATGCTCCGAAATAACAACACACAAACTGTATTCTTTTAATCACTGCTTGGCCCATTATATCTAGCCTCTTCTCAGCTAACTCTCGCACCTGGACTGGCACATTTTTAATAATGTGTGTAAAACCCCAAGGTGCGCTTACCGGGAGGATTCTTGCCTACGTCCATCCTGGGTCGGAGCTTCATCGCGTCTGCCCCAGAGAGGAGAGCTATCAAGTCTGAGCTCACTTCCTCTTCCTCCCAGCATTCTGTTCTGTTTACTCCATCCACCTATGTTCTAACCTATGAGGGCCAAACAGTTTCTTTATTTTTTAACCAATGACCTTCCTCCATCACTCATATAGAAGTATTTAAAGACAATTATCACATTTACTCACTCATAGGTGCTTTTTAAACATAAAGTGATGAAAACCAGCCTACAAACCACAATCTAAGAGAATTTAGAAAACAATGAGGACACTAAGAGAGACTTACATAAATCTAATCTACATGGGAAATAGAAAAAGACAAGACCTCCTGAGGAAATTGGATCTTGGGGACCTTGGAGGAGGTTGGAGGGGAGGGGAGAGGTAGGGAGGGGAGCAGAGAAAAATGATATATTTTACAAAACGAATAATTGGCATGAATGTGGAAAAAAGAAGTATTTATACTAGTTGATCCATTAATCCCATTTTTCCAGAAGGTATAATAAAACATTGCATTTAAAATGTTTGCATAAACCAGATGTGGTAGTGCATGCCTATAACTTAGTACTTGGGAGGCTAGCAAAGATGTTTTATGAGTTTGAGCCAATCTGGGGCTACATGGTGCATATCCGACTAGCCTGAACTATATAATAAGACATTTCAAAAAACTGAAGGGTGGTACAAGAATTTTCTTTTTCATATAATCATGAAAAATTGGAATCAAATAGGCAATGATAGTGTGTTAGTTAAGTGACTTCTGGTCAATGGAATATGAGACAGTGGAACATGGTGGTTGTGTGTGAGATCTCAGATCTGCCTGCCCACATACAAATACCAATCAGCAATGTGTTTTACTAACCTTGTAATATTCAACTACTTTTTTTTTGAATTTTTGAGACAGGATTGCTCTGTAGCTTTACAGCCTGTCCTGGAACTTGCTCTGTAGATCAGGCTGGCCTCAAACTTACAGAGATGCCCCTGTCTCTGCTTCCCAGGTACTGCAATTAAAGACATGTCTCACCATCACCCTGCTCAACTACTTTCTAAGCTTATATAATAGTTCTTTCATCCATGAAGAGATGAAAATAGTATTACCAAATACAAAGTATTCTTCAGTGCTAACTGCTACTCGTGTTCTGACAATTACTCTGATTTTCATTTTATTTCAATTAAATGGATTGAGACCACAAAAATAAAATAAATTAAAAATCCCAGATCTGTTCAAGATATATTAACTGACAAAAGCAGTATTTGGATGTACATACAGTATCATTTCAACTTTGATTTTAAAAATAGAGAAAATAATAGAAGGAATTAGCACAAGACTATTAATCTGTACAGGTGTGTGTGTGTGTGTGTGTGTGTGTGTGTGTGTGTGTGTGTTTGTGTGTGTGTATGCTTGCATGCATGCATGTGGATGTTAGAGGTGTCTTGTTAGTGGTAATTATGGAGGTGTTAAAGTAGTGAAAGTGAGCTTAGATGTAAATATTAACATGGTATATAGTAATTGCTAAGTAAATGAGAGGTATTTGAAAATTTTAATTATCCCCCTTCATATATTATCTTTTTTTTTTGTTTTTCGAGACAGGGTTTCTCTGTGGCTTTGGAGCCTGTCCTGGAACTAGCTCTGTAGACCAGGCTGGTCTCGAACTCACAGAGATCCACCTGCCTCTGCCTCCCGAGTGCTGGGATTAAAGGCGTGCACCACCACTGCCCGGCATATTATCTTTAAGACCCATATATACACTTCTTAATATAACTCTGAACATACTTGGGGGATAAAAGGGAGCAATGAGAATACAAATCAACATGTTTGCATATTTACCTGAAGCCTAATAATTAAATTTATTCAAGTCAATAAACAGTTGAATGTGCAAGTTCAAGACTAGCAAAGATGAGCAATGTCATCATATGGACAGACAGTATCAAAGAGACTCATTTAATAGAAAAACATAATTATAGGAAAATTCACTCAAGTAAAATTTGTGTGAACAGTTAGTTTATTTTCTTGGTCATTTTTATGATATTCTTCCTGAAACTTTTTATTACTTCTTTAATAATTTCATGCAATGCACTTTGATCACCCCTTATTCCTATTCCTGACTCCTCCCATATCTACCTTCCTTTCTACCCCCTCCCAATCTGTGCTTTATCTTTTTAATGGTCTCCTGATCCCGATTTGTGCTTTACCTTTATTCATGGATGGGGGTGGGGCATTCACTGGGGCATAGAGAACATACCAGTGAACACAAAGTTAAAGAAAACTGACTTTCTTCTGCAAAGATACCATCAACTGAAATAACTTCTCAATTAGGGATAGGGACTGGTCAGCTACCCTTCTTTATTCCAGAAGTTTCACTGTTCTGATTTTGTGTAGGCAACCATAACTTCTGGGAGTCCATGAGTACAGCGGTCCTGTCATGTCCAAAATACATAGTTTTACTCTGGTCATCCCCAATCTGTGTCTCTTAGAATCTTTCTGCCTCCTCTTCTGTAATGGTCTCTGAACTGCTGCCATTTGTGACTGATAACTCCATTGATGCTTGCTCACTGCACTTTGATCAGCTGAGAGTTTCTGTTAACCACAAAGAAACATTATTGATGAAGTCTAATATATGCACTATTGTATGTATATAAAGATATATTCAGAGAACAGTTTGATACTATGTTATTTTAAAAGAATAATAGTAGTATGTTCTCTCCTTGGGCTCATGAAGTCTCCAAGCATGAATTCTTGGCTATATTTTCAATACCAGACATGTATTTCTGCCTGTAGAGTGGGCCTTGTATCCAATCAGAATACAGATTGTTACCCCCATATCATTTATGCCACTATTGCATACCTGGGCATATCTTGCCATGCCGGTCATTAGTGTAGGTCACAGGGTTCACTGCTTGGTAAAACCATTGATGACTTTTCCCTAGCAGCATTCTTAGCACCTTCTGGTCCCCTGAAAGTTATCTCATTGCTCCCTTTTACCACCCTTATGTTCAGGGGAGGAAGCTACCTGGTCAGTTAAGTTGTTCATGACCTGTGATCAAAATGTGTGCTGTCTTCACAAATAGGGTCTTACTATCAAGTTCTGATTTTCCCCTGTATTTTAGAAGGGTATCTTGGTGATCCAAGAAGAAACATCAGGGTATCTAATTTTCATTTGGCAACTGCAAAAAACAAGCCAACACCCAGCTATGCAACCTGCTACTTGGCTAACCTGATACTATCTGAGGAAATCCTTTTGAATACAGTTGCTGACCAAATTTCACACTGTATGTTCACGGATCCTAACAAAATGTCTGCAATAAGAGGTATGTAAGTTACTAAAGAATTTTGTTTTTATCATCATTTGGTGATATAATGAATGTTATTGGCAGATAGAAGAATTAGTGATGGAATCTGTAATTTTTAGAACTGTTCATTGTACCCGGTTAAACTGATTTTACAATCTAATGATACAAAATGGATATAGATTCTAAAGAAAAAACTTGTTTTTAGGCTAGTGTACTAATACCAGTCTTATTGATTGTAGTTGTTTCTATTAAGTAGTAAGTCACATTTTAGTACTGAGACTTGTGAAAGGAAAGATAAAGAAAAGACTGACTGACTGAATGAATGAATAAATAAATAAATAAATAAATAAATAAATAAATAAATAAATAAAGGATAGGAAGAAGAAATAGTCTTTTAGTGCCAGTAACTTACAACACTGAAGAAAGATCTCATGGTTGACTCAGATCATGTTAACCTTCCTGCCTTCCAGAAATGTGTATTGAGGTCCTAGATTTTATAGACACTGGGCACACCATAGTGTAAGAATTATGCATGTAGACTATTGCTCAGAGTCTATAAGGGGACACATAGATGGCAACAGTTAGAAATATTTTCCAGTGTAATGGTGTTGAAGGGGCTCAGAACAGGACAGCTACACTGAGGAGGCATCCCTAAGGATGAAAATTTGAGTTCTACTCTGGAGGAGTCTTTGTCTGGGCGAACGGTATACAAAGAATATATTATGCTGAAGGAATAATTTAGGGGAAGACAGACATGACAAGCGTATCAGTATTTAAAACATGGCATCATCATGTTTATAGTGACACTGTTTTCCCTTCACAGAGTGTTGCCTCTTTTGAGTTCTAATATTCCCTAAGTGGTCTTAGAACCTTGAAAGTGAGTTAGCATTTTCTTTTTTCCTAAATTACCAAGATCAAAATATTTGCCCCTCCCCCAAGTGAATGTTTTCAGGAAATATGTGAAATGAAGAGATAATGCAACAAAGCTTTTTCATCAGGTAGACCTTCTAAACTCCCAGGGGGAAAAACAGAAAAAAAAAAAAGCAAAGATCCTTTTTGTTTTAAATAAAGCGTTTCTTATTCATGTCTTTGTTAGTTTCTTTTCTGATTTTTGTGACTACTTTCTTTGTAGAATATCTCGTGACAGTTTTTCCAAACCATGACTTGAGTGAACAAGGAAAAGACTGGGAAGACTGTCTTTCTGCTATTGATGCTATGACTGAGACTTTGTATGCCGAAACAGAAGTACCCGCAGTAAGTTTCCTTTTATCTTATTATGGAACATGCTGTTTCCATATTGGATTAAATTTCAGGATTCATAGCATAGCACTCAAAATCTTCAGGCCATGTGCTGTTTAATTGACTTAAGTAGCAAGAGATGATCTTTCCAGATTGTATTGCCTGTTTGTTTCCCTACTTTATATTCATATTTTGTAAAATGACTTCAAGAGAAATAAAATCTTAGGGTATAGCTAATATATTAAAATATTTACCAAGCCTTTTCCCATATCTTACTGATATATATGCCAGTCATGTATGCCAGCAGTGGTGGCTGGGTCTATACAGAAGAAAGCACAGGCCGGGTCCTTCACTACTTGTTCATTTCTAGTGATGATGGGACCTGTTAAAAAGAATACATGTCTTAAGGTTAAATTATTACAGATCTACTTTTTCTTTCCTTTTATTTCCTCTTCCTTTTTTGTTTATGGATGTGTGTGTTTGTGTATGTGTGCTTGTGTGCATGCTTCTGTGTGTTTGCTTGGAGGTTAAAGGAGGACTTTGTTCTTTAAGACAGTTTCTTACTGACTTTGTAACTAGGCTAGTAGCCAGTAAGCCTCATGATTATCCAACCCCGCCTAGATGTTGTTATATATGTGTTCACAGCTATGCTTGCCTTGTTATGTAGGTGTTGGGGATATAAACTCAGGTACTCGTGGTTATACAACAAGTAATTGTCCCTTTTGAGCAATCTCCCCAGCCCATATCACACGTATTTTTTACCCTGTGTAGTATATGGCAGTATGAGTGTAGTTTCTTTCTCATGCATTCCACTTTCAAAGTCCACTAGAGATTTGTTTTTAACTTTAAATGATCCATTATAGAAGAATGCCATTTATATTCTCTTCCTGGTAATGTATTTAAGTCAATAACAGTTCCTAATTTTCATCAGTCTCTCTAAAGACCCACCTTTATTGTTACCATATTTAGTCACATCTGTCCCTTTAGAGTAAATTTATGGAACTCTTTGCCATGAGTATTTGTAGCTGAGTTGATGTTTTCCTAGTGAGTGACTGGATTTCAGTGATAGCTCAAGCACCATCTGTCGGAAACCAGATCAGCTTATTTTTAACATTCCATTTTATAGCCCTCAAAAACTGCACCCTAAACAATTTGTATGCAAAAGTTAGTATGCTGGCTGGGAAATGGTAATTTGCATATTTGCTTAGGCTTTGGAAAAGAAGCAGTATCTGTCAGGTGCCTGCACTGTGCTTTATAAAAGGCCAGATATAGGTCCTTGGCTTTCAAAGTGGCCCTATGCAGAAACCTTGTGAGAAATGTAGTCTTGGGTTCCATCTCAGACTCACAGAAGGAAAATTTGCATTATCAAGCCCCCAGTTCCAGATATTTTATAAGTACCCTAAAGTTTGAGGGGCCTGACTTAGAACAGTGGTTGTACATATTAGTGTACATATCAGAATCACAGGAGGCACTTTTTGTTCATTGAGACTTACTCCATTATGTCTTCTCTCAGCAGGACAGGTCTCAAATTCAAGGGTTCAAGTGATCCTCTTGCCCTGGCCTCACATTTGTAACACATTACAAATGTCTGAGCCTACCCCCCTTGTTTGGTAAAAGTGGAAACCAGTTTGGGTATTTTTGTAAGCAATAATTCCTATTTATTTATTTATTTATTTATTTATTTATTTATTTATTTATTTATTTACATTCGAACCCCAGTTCCCCCTCTCTCAACTTCTTCTGCTCCCCCTGTGTCCACCATCCCACCCCCATAGACCTCCCTTGGGGCATCAACAAAGTCTGGCACACCAAGTTGAGGCAGGACCAGGTTCTACCCAACCCCAGGCGGCATCAAGGTTGAGCAAGGTATTCCACCAAAGGAAATGGGCTCCAAAAAGACAGTTCATACACCCAGGATAAGTCCTGGTCCCACTGCCAGGGGCCCCACAAATAAATTAAGCCACACAACTGTCACCCACATTCAGAGGGCCTGGTTATGTTCTATGCAGGATCCCCAGCTGTCACTTCAGAGTTCGTGAGCACCCACTAGCTTGGGTCAGCTGTATCTGTGTTTTTCCCCATCATGATCTTGACTCCTCTTGCTCATATGATTCCTCCTTCCTCTCTTCAACTGTAAGCCATACTTTCCTAAAGTTAAGTTAAATATATAACCAGATTTGAAAGTCATTAGGAAAAGAGAACAAAAACAAAAGCATAAAATATTTTAAAAAAGCAAAAACAAAACACCCCATCCTCAGGAAACACTCATGTGTTTATCTTTTTCCCTGAAATACAACTGGCTTGAGCAGTTCATTAGACAGAGCTTAGAAATAGCAAGTCTTGACAGTTTAAGGTAGTACTGGGGTGCCTGATATTTATAATGCCATCCTCCAATTTAGAAATGTTTAGTGGTTTCCTTACCAATTTGGGTGTGTGGCTAGGTAGATACTGACATATGTACATACTCTCACACTATGCAAATCTATTTATAGATATGATTTTGTGTTTCAGGATAGAAGCTTCTGTGTGCCCATCTCCACAAACTGGAATGTCAGAAATGGTTATGATGAGGGCAAGGGCCCTTCTCAGTGCTTTCAGGAGGTCAGGGAGACAGTGATAAGAGACATCGTGAATTGTGAACCGAATGTTGGTGCTAACCCTGAAGCCACTGATACTGCAGTCACCATTCCTGATGAACTAGGTGAGTTTTTTGTTCTTGTTGTTTGCTTTGAGTTTTTGTTTGTTTCTTTGTTTTTGTTTCGTTTTGGCTTTTTGCTTTTTCGAGACAGGGATTTTCTGTGAAACAGCCCTAGCTGTCCTGAAACTCTCTCTCTGTAGACCAGGCTGGCCTTGAACTCATAGAGCTCCACCTGCCTCTGCATCCCGAGTGCTGGGATTAAAGGCATGCGCCACCAAGCTGGGCAAACTAGGTAGTAGGTGACTTCTAAAAACAAGTTCTAAATCCAATCTGGTCAGTGGATCTTGGTAATACATTTGTAGGCTTTATTGTACTATTTTCTATTTCTATGCTTGTTAAAAAACTTTTGTAAGAAATTGTAACAACTTAAACTTATAGTCATGAGCTAATGAAACAAAGATACTAGAATCTGACATTGATTATTTTAAATGTTATGTTGAATTTATTATTCTTCCTGAAGAGAGCTATCTTCTGATGACATTTTGTCTGGTGAGAGTTCTTAGATAAGACACCATTGGTTCTGTCCTCCACAGGTGACAGGAAGGAGCTACAGCTGGATCAGCTTTTAGTTTTGGTCTCTGTGGATGGCACACTGATGGTGCTCACTCAATAAAGGGTTTGAGTGGAAATGAACAAATCCTGTTTCTTAGGGCATTGTACTCTCACTGCCAACTGTGTACTGTGTCAAGTGTCAGTGGTTCTGTAAGTAACTGAGCCACCAGACACTGTGCTCTCCATGACATTCTCCCCAGGATGCTGGCCTTTAACATCACTAGAAAATGAGTGGTCCCTAGGGTGGTCTCTACCCTGGCATTCATGACAACACTCAGTGGACTGTTACTGGGAATCATGTTCAAAGGGAATTATGAGGAAACACAATTTTCATTATATGAGTGATTTAACTGCTGTATATGTTAAAACTGTACCTGGACTAACTGACTGAATTAATCAACAATGAAAACTACCAGACAAAGACGCAAAAAACAAAGCAATTGGAGCTTCATGTTGGCAAGAGCCAGATCAGCCACAATAGTGACAAATGAAATTTCTTTTGGAGGAACATGGTCCACTGTTTTCTAACCCTAACCTCACTCTCACTAAGCACATTGAACCAGCTGGCTATCATAGTTTGTGCAGAATTTTTATGCTCTTTTATTTTTTAAATTATAAAATAATTTAAAAGGGGGGAAGATTTTGTGTTCAAGAAAGCTTTTGAGACTATTGTGGGTACTTACATTGTTGGACCCTGAAGTCCAACTACCAGGAGGAGTCACCCCAAGAGACTATCTCTCACATCACAGTTGACGTAAAAGCACGAGGATTTTTAATTCTGTCATGACAGGGTCTTTCAGCATTCGAGAAGCCAAAAGACCCCGAATAGTTGGTACAGGCTACTTTTAAAGCAAAAAGCCATAGAAACAAGGGGGGGGGGGACTCAGGAGTTGTTTTCCAACTGTTGGGATTGGCTTATTTAAAGGGCTATTAGCAATAATTGGTCTGAGCCAGGGCTGGCGGAGGGCAGTTGCTAGATCAGGTGTGGTAAGAGGAAACATTTGAGGGTTACTTTGACCTCCCTCCCAAAGACTGAGTCAAAACATCAGGAACTGAGTCAACATCTTAAGGGTTATTTTGCCCCAATTTCAATAACTGAGTTCTATCTGGAGAACATTCACAAAGACTCAGGGAGGTGGAAGGTTCCCAACATTTCAGTACATGTGTGGGTAATTGTTAGATTCCTGGTTCCCAGGGGAGGGGTGAAAGCACTAAGGCTGAGAGGCCTCAGAGTTATTTTAGAGTTTTACAACATTTTCTCCAAGATTTTTTTCTTATAAATATTTGAAACATTAGAACAGTCTTTATAATCATTGCTCTATATTGGCTTATAACATTCCAGAGTTGATATATTCCAATTTATTTAACTGACTCCTTTATTTGTTGCCTTTTGTTGAAAATTTATTTTTAGGAGTAGCTTACCCACCACAGGGCTTCTTACCTTCATTTAAATACTATATCCAATATTTTCTTAGGTTCTGTGGAACTAAATTGTCATCTTAGTATATCAGTCTCCCAGAATTAAGGCTTTGGGCCCAGTGAGAAGGTTCTCAATAATCTACTCTCTTTTAATGTGTGTGATTCAACATATGTACTCCTATGCATTGAATGATGACTGTTATAAGACAAAAATACTTATTGACTTGTAAAAATCATACCATTTTTCTTTGAGACATTTTTGTCCACAAATAACCTTTTGTCCTATATAATGCATAGTAATTTTCACGTATGATTGATTTCAATCATTGGGGAAAGTAGATGCTAATAATCTATAGAGTTGAAAAATAATTTTTCAGTTCTATTATATCTAAAATATGTTATCTATGACAATCCAGAGTTTGTTGTTTGTGTAGAGATGGTTGTATTACTAAATAGAAAACCTACTTTTTAAAGCTTAAATGCAACAGTAAGAATTATGTTGCTTATTTTTGAAAGTCTCTCTTGTGAGTAGGAAAATAATACATAAACTTGTTTAGAATTTATCAACAAAATTTACCTAAACTTAATTTTAGTACTTATTGCATGCCAGAAGGTAGCAGAACACAAAGTCATCTTTTTGAGCAATGGTAGCATATGCTAGCAGTAATATATGTCTCACTTTTTATGTTTCATTATATACCAATTTTTAAAAATAATTTAAAATTTTAAGTTATGTTTTAAAATCATTTCAAAGAATTTAAAACATCAGTGTATTTTAATCATATTATTTATCCTCCTCCAAGTCCTCCCAGATTTTTTCCACCTCCTTCTCCACCAAATTTCTTGTTTTTACTTACTCTCAGAAAAGCTCAAAAACCTATAATATCAAAACGCTAGAAACTTAATGTTTAATTATTTTAAGTATTCTAATTCTTGAAACTAAAAATCTGGAAAAATTAATTTTTCTAACAGTGCATTTTAAAAGTACAATCTAATCTCTGTCTTTCTATTTTGCCTCTAGTATATCTCGGAGATCCATCTAGAAATATACAGATACCATATTCAGTACTGAAAATAGCAAAATCCCGATTTCGCCCAGATCTGTCAGCCAAATACATCATTCTCCACTTGTTTCCAGAGGAAATCCTTATTAGAAGTAATGTCTATGGCAATATGGATTGTGGCCTGTTTGCCCTTGATTCCAATAGGATTGATGCTCTCAAAGGTTTGTTACATGTAGACTATAAGAGAATAAATGCAAGCCAGTGGTATTAGGGGAAAAGGGAAAAAAGAAGAATCAAATTTATTTGTCTTTCCTCAGAGATATCGATGTTTTACTAAGTCTTTCACTGAGGACCAATAAAGTTCATGATTTGTAATTCTCTCTTTGCATTTGGCTTTTGAAGGCTAACTGCTCTGTCTTGAATCGGCTTAACTAAGATAGGGAAGGCTCTACTGACTATGGTCTGACATAGGTATTATAACTCAACTTTCATTAACTGAAGCACAGGGTTCAAAGTGAAGGCTTTAATTGATTTGCAGAATTTTCCTGGTGTCTGTTCTACACCTATAACACATGTAAATGAAGTAAGAAATCTTTCTTCCAAAATTCTGTGAGGTCTTAAATTTAGACACAGGAGGAAATAGAACACTTCTTGTGTTGCTAACGCTCATCACATACTTCTGATTCCAAACCTGACCTCATGTGATACATCTTTGGTTCTTCCTCATACCACATATTCCATTTCCAGCAAATTAGAACAGCACTGATATTTCAGGCTAAGCTAAAGAACCCTAAATTAGCCGGGCGGTGGTGGCGCACGCCTTTAATCCCAGCACTCGGGAGGCAGAGGCAGGCGGATCTCTGTGAGTTCGAGACCAGCCTGGTCTACAAGAGCTAGTTCCAGGACAGGCTCCAAAACCACAGAGAAACCCTGTCTCGAAAAACCAAAAAAAAAAAAAAAAGAACCCTAAATTACAGCTCCCTTTGTAAGCATTTGCTATTGTCTCAGTCAATTGTTTTTCACCTTTAAAACAGACAGCTGAAACCTACACTAATATAGTACATGGTGTTCATTATCTACTACAGCTTTTAGTCATGGACACATGACTTGTTTTTAATTTTATAAAAGTGTCCATCAGGGGATGGGGAGATAGGTCGTCCAGTAAAACATGCTTGCTTTGCAAGCATGAAGATCTGAGTTTGCTTCTCAGAACCCATGTAAAAACACAGGGCATTGTGGTATAAATTCATAATCCCAGGACTGGGAAGACAGAAACAGGAAAGTCTTTGAGGCTTGATAGCCAGTCATTCTAGCTTAATTGGTGAGTTCTAGGCCAGTAAGAGACCTTGTCTCAAATATACTCCATGGCATGTCTGAGGATGACACCCAAGGTTGTCTGTACTCTGGCTTCCTTACACACATGTGTACCAGCACAAACACACCCAGGAATAAAAACGTTCATCAGAATACAGTCTGCTACTGAATCCAGTGACATATTACAGAAGCTTCCTTTTACACTACTGCTGATCTCAATAGTATTGGGGGTGTGAAACCTTTCAACACATGTATTGCTAAACATTTTGAATTGGTGCTTTGTTATCAGCGTTGTCCTGATTTATTAGCGTATTAATTTTGCAGAAACAGAAATAGAACAATGCTACAAACAACTTCTGACATGTCAGGGCCACCAGAGTTTAAAGGATCAAAGACAGTGAGGCATTAACCTGCAAAAGCATTTGAGAGAAGCTTTGATATACGAATAAATAGCTCTTCTCTCCACTCACCCTTGTTTTGCCACTTTCTCTAAGAACAGTTCTTGAATGATGTGGTTTCTCACCTTTCCTTATGCACTGTCTTCTTCTGAATGGAAGATTTAAACCCCCTGATTCTTTTTGTGAGAGATAGGCCATCAGTAGCAAAAAAAAAAAAAAAAAAAGCACTGCTAGCTTCCTGGGTCTCCAAGTGTGAAGACACTGCAGTTTCTCATACATTTCAAAAATTTAAGATAGTTGGTTTTGAGATAATGAATAGGTTAGATGCATGATTGAGACGCTTAACAATAAGGAGTGTTGATCTTGGTAATTAAAACAGCTGAGGATTTCTGTTCTGGCATGTAATGAGTTTGTTGGAGATTATTATTAGTTGAAATGATATTTTATGTAATTGTTTCTTTACATAAAAAGATTAATCCAGCTCATTAAATAATGGTTGCAATACGTGCATTTCAGTTCATTAAATTCTTAAGATCCTTGTTTGGGGGTTCAGTTTAGTGGTAGACCTGGGTTTGATTCCCCAGCACTGAAAAGTGGGGGAAATGACAGTAAAGGAGGAAAACTAAGAGTGTATGAATTAGTTTCTCTGAGAAGTGATTTCCAAGTAACTGTTCTGTTTTGAATCTTTACCACCAGAATTTCTTCAGGGCAACTACCCCGATTATGATCTAGAAGAAACTGGATATTATTGGAAATTGTGTGTGACAGCCATCAACATCTGTCTCCAAACTCTTAGACAAGACCCAAGATATTTCATTTACTAATTTCTAGCTTTCTAATGCCATTACTAATTTCTAGCAGCAGCTCCTTCCATGGAGTTGACCAAAGAGTCTGATTAAACTAACTGAAGCACTTACCTACCGATTTTTCTAAAACAGATCATTTCTGTAAGTTTCTGAAGTTCTATTACTATAATTAACATGTCATAATGACAAAATTTTGAATTGACTACCAAATAATTGACAAAATATCTTCTGCTTTCAAGAAATACTTTTGTCTCTGGACAAAGTGTGGAGCAATATACTGCTGTCTTGAGCCACCAGTTAGGATAATACTAGAAAATTCTTTTTTTTTTTAGATTCTTTTTTAAATTATTATTATTATTGAAAAAAATTTCTGTCTCATCCCCACCCCGCACTCCTCTCTCCCTCCCCCCACTCCTCTCCCCCTCCCCTACTCCTCTCTCCCTCCCCCCACTCCTCTCTCCCTCCCCCCACTCCTCTCCCCCTCCTCTACTCCTCTCCCCCTCCCCCACTCCTCTCTCCCTCCCCCCACTCCTCTCCCCCTCCCCTACTCCTCTCCCCCTCCCCCCACTCCTCTCTCCCTCCCCCCACTTCTTTCCCCCTCCCCCCACTCCTCTCCCCCTTCCCCCACTCCTCTTCCCCTCCCCCCACTCCTTTCTCCCTCCCTCTCCAGTCCAAAGATCAGTCAGGGTTCCCTGCCCTGTGGGAAGTCCAAGGTCCTCCCCCCTCCATCCAGGTCTAGGAAGGTGAGCATCCAAGCAGGCTAGGCTCCCACAAAGCCAGTACATGCAGTTGGATGAAAACCCAGTGCCATTGTCCTTGGCTTCTCAGCAGCCCTCATTGTCTGCCATGTTCAGAGTCCTGTCTTATCCCATGCTTTTTCATTTTACACGGTTATTTGAATATAGATAGAGGGTGGTATACTTAGCACTTAGTGATGGAAGAAAGATGAGTGTAAGCAACACACATGTAAGTAGAGAACTATATTTTAGGACAATCCATAATCTTTTAAGCATAACTCGCATATAGTAGAAATTTGCCAAGTGAGTTGATCCTTTAGAACTTAGGTATAAACAAACGGGTTCATTCATAAAGGAGGTATTTTTTACTTAAGTCAGAACATCTTGAGTGGCTTTTCTATACATTGTATACAATTATAAGATTGCTGTCACATTTATTTGACCTAAGCCTTTCAGGGAAAAAAACCTAGATACCTTGATTTACTCCTGATAATTCCTTAAATTACCTCTTGACAACATTTTATCATACAAGTTTTCTCAGGTTGAATACAGAAAACTACCAGGGGAGTTGGCATTCCTTTCAGTAACTAAAATTAAACAATGTCTGTGAATAACAAGAATCTTACCAAATTCAGGCACTCAAATTATTTTTGGTTTCTGGAATGTCTGGGTAAAAATTTTAATATATTTCCCATTTTCAGATATATTCTACTAGTCAAATGCACACAAATTTAAATTGACAGTGTTTCATGTATAAGACAACATTGGTCAGAAATTCAGAGAAAAGTGCTCTTAAAGCAATGGTTCTCAACCTATGAGTCTCAACCCCTTTTGGGGAGGCATATCAGATATCCTGCATATTAGATACTTATGATTCATAGCAGTAGAAAAACTACAGTTATGAAGCAGCACAACATGAGGAACTGTATTAAAGTGTCACATTAGGAAAGTTGAGAACTACTGTCTTAAAGGATACAGGCACGAATATTGGAAAAGTGAAAAACATCCATCTTGCTCATGATAATATTTTGTTTTTTTAAGTAAGTTCCTTGTTATAGAGAAAATTATTGGATGTTTTAGCCACAGGAATAATTCCATTATTTGAATATTTGTGTTTAGGAAACATTTTATTAGTCATAATGCCATCTTTTATCTTTAAACATTTCAAAAATTGTATGCACTCGAAGTAAATTTTAAATTGCTCACTAAACAAAATTTTCTCGTGAAAATTTTCAGTATAACCAAAAATTCGTTCTTAACGTAGTTGACCTTGACTAACTTCAGAGTTTTAATAAATCAGAGAAAAAATCTAGTGAAAAGTATGACACTGTAAGTCAGTTAAATAGTATAGCTTCTTTGAAGTCCTGTTATTTTCACAACCTGTGAGAGATAGTAATGTTTTTGTGACCAATTATAGAAGGTATACACATATATGCACACACACACACACACATACACACACAAACACAACTTTTTTGAAAACTAAATTCAACTTTTGGAGTTTTAGTACGGATTATTCATGACGTATTAGACATTGTAGATAGCTGTGGAAATTGCTCAGTGGTAGAACACATGTTTACATGCACAAGACTCTAGGTTAAATCCTGGCACCAAAAGAACAAAAGAAATAGATGTTTTAAGGTTCTGGCCTCTATATAAATAAGTAAGCAAATAAGTTTTTCCTTTAACTTAACAAAGCTATAGTGTTTTTATGTACATTTTTATTTTAATGCTGTGCTTACAAAGGTTTTAAAAGTAGAGTTCTAAAAATCTCCCATAATCAGAGAAAAGAATGTTGGTTTTTTTTGTTTTTGTTTTTTATTGATTGTTACTGAGCTCTACATCCAAAATAATTTTGACAAAAATTATTTAGACTCACTCCAGCTTCACCATTCAGTTTAACCTGTTTCACAAATATTGACAGCTTCAATAACAGAAATAAAAATCCTTGCTATAAACACACATCAAAACTTAACATTGTCCTTCAGAAATACATCCAACTGTTTGGTAGTTAAAATACAATTAAAATGAAAAGTGAAATTATATGCTGGGCAAGAATTAACTCCAAACCTCATCTACAGATTTCAAGTTAAATTTGTCCTTTTTGAAAAAATACAAGATTAAGATGTTCTGTTTTCAGGACATATGACCATTGCTTATATATGTTATTTGGAAAAGTCCTCCAATAACATTTTCTACAGAAATGGAAATACAAGTAACTTAAGTTGTTCATTGTGGTAGTCACCAGGACTATGTAACTGCTAAAGATCTGAAAAATTAGAGGAATTAAATTTAAATTTTGGGTGACTAAAATTAAAAGTTAGGTAGGGTTGAATGTCACATTTGATATTTATTGGCTTTTTATTTTGGAATTGGAAGGATTGAATTTTAAGGCTCATACATGCTAGGCAAGTACTTCATTGCATTTCAAGTCCAAACAATGCCCTTTATTTGTATAAAGTACTAAAAATAGTTCCTGTGGTTTGAGATATAACGTGTATATCTTCTCTGAAAATTGTATACTGCAAGATAATTTCATGATGGTACTGAATATTTTATTGTACACTTGCTGTCTTCAAAACTTTACAGATTAATCCTGTTGTGTTAGCTCAATAAATATCTACTTTTAAGACTTGCTTTTGATAAGTACATTTATCTTTACTTTCGTTGTCCAAATAAATGTAATGAGTAAACATTTAAACTATCCTTAACATAAATGCTTTGGTTGCTTTTTTAATGAACACATTTTACAGAACTCATAGTAAGGTTATTTTACAGTGTTTCATGTTAATGATATACTTTTTGGGGGAGGGTGTTTCAAGACAAGATTTCTCTGTGTTTTCCCTGGCTGTCCTAGAACTCGCTCTTGTAGACCATGCTGGACTTGAACTCACAAAGATCTCTTGCCTCTGTCTCCAGAGTGCTGAGATTAAAGGCATGCGCCACCACCACTACCTGGCCAGTCAGTTTCATAACTGAGACACATCTAGGTTACTTCTTTTTTTGTTAAGCAAATATAGGCAATACACTGTTTTATAGTGAATTTTTACACTATGTTTATAAAACATTTCATTCTCCTTTAAGATGTACTAATTAGCAATCTCAAATAATTTGTAAAATAATCTTGAAAGATAATTGGGCTACAAATCTCAGACCACAGACATAAATGGGCAAGGATTTAAAACTTATGTTCTTACAACAACTTCATTTCTGTTTTGAGGTTACATGAGGCTTATGAATTTCCTTGGATGGCACAAACATAACCCAGGGCCTGAGCAGAGGCAGGCTAGGGAGGGTATCAGAAAGTGAGGGCTTTCATGATTGCTTTCTAGGGTTAGGCCTTTCCATTATGGGGAAGATGGTATCAGAATCGGGTTCTCATTTTTCTTAGCTACCATCTGCTGCAGTATTTTGTTGTTATTTTTTTTATCTCATGTTGTCTTTAGCTTTTGGCTTAAAGTTATTCTTATTTCTGTCTTCAAAACCTGTTTTCCAGCCTCAAAGACATATATACATGTAACATATAAACTCAACAGGTTATATTTAAGAATGTCTATAGAAATATAAAAATGCTTGCAGTAAAAACTAATAAGTCATGAACTTGAAGAAGAGCAGGTAGGGGTATAGTATGGGTTTGGAGAGAGGAAAGGGAAGGGAAAGACGAATAAATTACAATCTTAAAAATAAACAAGAAACCCCCATTCTGATCAATCAGATTCTTCCTCTGGCTCCTAAGAACCCCACAAACTCACAGAATTCCTTTTGCTGCTGTTACTTTTTCATCACAGGAAATAGGTTTTGCCTAGATCCCCAGTATATTGTATATTTCATACATAGATTGTTGGCCCAATACAAAATGATGAAATTGCTCTTGGTATTATTTAGAAAGTGAAATTTTTTACTTTTCTCACTTTTAATTTGGGTCAATTTTGGACTTTCAGTGGCTGAAGTAGTAGTGACAGGGATGGTTCCCATTTACTTAGCTCTAGCTATGTACCAGGAATTGGGCTTTCAATGTGGGGTGAGGATTATCAAACTTCAGTTCAACATCATCACTTCCACCTCTTGGAATCTTCCCTTAGTGAAAGATAAGTTGGGATGCAAATTTCTCTAGAACCTGGTTTTATGATGTCAAGATGGGAATGGGAATGTAGTTTAGTTGGTAGAGTGCTTCACTAACGATGCCTGAAATTCTGAATTTGACCCCCAGCACTACATAAAGCCGAGAGTAGTGCATGCTTTTGAGAGGAGCCGGAGAAGCAATGTTTGGGCTGGAATGATGTGGGGTTCCCCACTATGCTGTGAATACCATTGGTTAGTAAAGAATCTGCTTTGAGCCTGTTGCAGTACAGAGAAGGGCAAGGCAGGAGTGCCAAGCAGATAGAGGAGGAGAGAGTAGGCAGAGTCAGGGAGAAGCCATGTAGCTGCCAGAGGAGACAGACGCCAGATGCAGGATGAAACCTTACCTGTAGGACACAATCATGTGGCGATACACAGATTAATAGAAATGAGTTAGTGTAAGATACAAGAGCTAGCCAATAAGAAGTGTGAGCTAATAGGCCAAGCAGTGTTGTAATGATACAGTTTCTGTGTGATTATTTCAGGTCTTGGCGGCCAGAAAATGAGCAAGCAGCCTCCAACTACACTGAAAAGATGGTCCAGTTGATAAAGTACTTTCTTTTTAAAGATTTATTTATTATGTATACAGTATTCTGTCTAAATGTATGCCTGCAGCCAGGAGAGGGCATCATATCTCATTACAAATGGTTGTGAGTCACCATGCAGTTGCTGGGAATTGAACTCCAAACCTCTGGAAGAAGAATCAATGCTCTTAACCTCTGAGCCATCTCTCCAGCCCGATAAAGTATTTTCTATACATATATAGGGACCTGAGCTTAGACCCTTAGAATCCACATAAAAAAAAGCCAGGCATAATGTGCAACTATGATCCCAGTGCTGGAGAGGCAGAGACAGGTGGCTTCCTGGAACTTTCTGGTCAATTAACCTAGCCTAATTGGTGAGCTCCTGTTCAGTGAGAGGACCTGTCTCAAAAAATAGTGATCAAGGAAAACAATTGACCTCCAGTTTTCACAAGAATTCACATACATCTATCTGCTTATACATATGAACACATATACTACACCCCCTACACATACAGTTTAACTCATCCTTGACTGAGATACAAGAATCTCAGTCTCAAAAGAAAAATTAGTTTGCCAATCTCTGGAATTAAGTAGAAGTCCTGTTTGAAATGGGGTAGGGGTGGGATCCCACAGGGCACTAACCCTTCTTGAGGATTTACACAGATAATAGTTAATGTGAAGGGAAAATACTATTATTTTAGTAATGTAGCCACTATTAAGAGGCACATACTTTAGTAAGCAATTTTCTACCCATGTTCCTATAAACAACCCTAATGAAAGTCCTTAGGTTGGGAAGAGCAAAGAACTTAACAGGAGTGGGCGGGAACAAGACATGGTAGTGGAGGTGAAACTGACCAAAACACTTTATGTACATGTATTAACATATAATGTACTCATGCATAATGAATATATGCTAATAAAAACGTTAAATGAAACAAAAAACAGAAGTAGTTTTTCTCCATAATCAGACTCCATGACAGTTACAAGATTTAACAGAAGCTTCCCAAGGAACTCGGGAGGATTATGTCTTTGACAACTGCAGATGGGTTGGGACAGACCGAAGGTGATTTCAGAGATTCTTGAGAATTTCAGCAGCTTCTCAGAAATCTTGAGAACGGTCCACTTTGGTGCTTCATGTTAAGGTCTCCAGAATCTGCTCCCTTCATTTTTGGTGGTATTATCTTTGACCCTGTGTTTCCTACCTCTTAATGGTGCTACAAACCATAAACGCCTTGCCAAAATCCTTTACCCCTCGTATATGTAGCTTGACTTCTGTTTTCCCAGCTGGCACCTGATGTAGGTAGCCTGTTTATGACTTTTATTTTCTCTTTTCCTCCGGAGTTGGCCATTAGAAACAAAAGGATTCACAAGTCTGTTGTACCCATACCCACCAAGGAGCAGTTTAATGAATATTTCAGGCATTAGCGATAAAGCCGAACAGCTTTGTTAGCAGAATTTGTGTTATTATATAAAAAGAATGAAGATCAGAACTTAATTTCTTTCCTCTTTTTACAAGCATAAAGAGCCATTTCCCCATGAAAGCATTCCCATGTCCTCTAAAAGCACAGCAGAATCCATAACCTGAAGACCAGAAACAGATCCCTACCCTTTGTTCTAGTGGGTGGCAGGAGGGCACACAACAGCCCTAACCCCAGTAACTTTTTTCCTAATTTGTCTTTGGCACTGAGCTGAGCTTCCTGATGGCAAAGACTGTGTCACTGGTGCCTAACAAAGATCTGGGGAAAGTAGTGTCAAATAAACAAAGGCATTCCTCATTTCTGTTACCTTTCCTGGAATGGTACTATTAGTTTCATTTCTTTGATTGAGCCTGATTTGACCTTTTCCCTAATAAAGCTGTAATTTCTGAAGTTTATTTATCCCTTTGCCTTCATCAGATTATTAAATCCATGCTTAGAGTTGGGTTGAGTTAGAATGTGAAGAAACCATGAAGCCTTTGTATACTTTAAAAACACACAAACATTAGTGTGTAATAATGGCTATAGCATCCTATATAAATGGAGTAAAGAACAATATGTTAATAATTTTTAAAAGGTAAAAATAATGGCTGTTGTACAAACGCAAAGTGGACATAAATGAGAAACTGTTTTAATTCACTACTAATGAGGAAACCAGTAAGATGTTAGAGCCATTTCAAAAGGCCATCAAAAGCACAGACACACATGGATCAGGAATGTTAAAAATGTATGCACAAATGGAGACAAAACTGATTTTCTCCATAGTGGAGGATGTTAATTGAATGTCTACCAGGAAGAATATATTTGCGTATTTCTACATGTATCTTTGTCAGTTATATACTATGTATAGAATTAAAGCATGGTTCTAATACAATAAGAAGCCTATAATCAGATAACCACAAATCTAGAAGTGGTCAAAACAATGCTGCTTTCCACTGAAATACAGTTTTCCCCTATGAATGTAAATATAAGCACAGATAACCTAATGGGAACCACTGTATCTATTAAAAATAATATGCTCAAGGAGTTGGAGTGATGATGGTATTTAAGAGTACTATCTACACTTTCAGATGACCTAGATTCAATCTCTAGCACTGACACGATAACTCACAACCATCTGTAATTCCAGTCTCACAGGATCCAACACCCTCTTCTGTCCTCTGTGAGTACTGTATGCATAGATAAGCAAGCACATGCAGAAACAAAAAATAATACTAGCACACGGATCCACAACTGGACAATGCGCAGAGAATGAGAGACTTTGGAGCACCCATTCCTAAACTGGATGTTTTTATCAAACCCCTTCCCCTGGGGCTCAAAGATCTATGCAGAAAAAGAGGCAGGAAGATTTAAGAGTCAGAGATAATAGATGAATACAAGGAAACAATGTCTTTTGGGATGAAACAGGATTGATACACACACATATGAACTTACAGAGACTGTGGCAGCATGTACAAGACCTGCACAGATTCAAACAAGACAAAGTCTCTGCACTGAGAGTGGAAAGTGGACAAAAAATGACACTCTTTACCAAGAAGCTGTTTGTAATAGATACTTGCTGGGAAAGGGTAAATTAGCTCTCCAGTGGGGTGTCACTGGGTGTATCAACCACACTCCAAGACAGGTTCAGTGCCCAAAAATAGTTGGCCAACACAAAACAGGTTCCATGATTCTGTGGGATTTTGTTTGTTTTGTTTAGATACATTTTGTCTTGCTGAATTTTTGTTCTTTTTTATTTTAAGTTTTCTTTTGAAAAACATTGAGAAAGAAAGAACATGAAGTTGGTGAGTAGGGAGGTGGGAATGAGCTTGGATGAGCTGGGAAATGGGAATTAATATAATTAAAATATAATCTATGAAAAATTTTAATTAAAAATAAAAAATACAGTCAATATTAATGTGTAGAGCTAAAATGTGCATTATACTACGTCTAACAGAGTGGAGATTCTTTAATTTTTTCCACTAGTGATTCCCTTTCAACCTAGAAATGTTTATATAACCTTATGTATATAGATACGTAAAAATAGGTATTAGAAATTTAACACTTGTTGAAAATACATTATTAGAAATTTATTCTTAAACAATTCTTTGACATCCATGTGATTTTACTATTTGTTAAACATGAAAGCAAGTTTGCATTCTAATGGGACAAATGTGCTTGCCATTACATAATTAAATATTGATACTACAAAATGGAGAACATCTTCAATGTTTTCAGAGTTGAGTGATATTTTGTCAATGCTGAGAACTCCATTTTGGACAAATATGTTGTACAATAAATAGCAGAATTATGTTTTAGACTGTTGCAGAAATTGTTGGAATTTTTTCCTAATCCCAAAATGAAATTTGCTAAACCTTTTTTTGAGGCAGGTTTTTTTTTTTTTTTTTCTGTAACACCCCTGGTTGTCCTGGAACTCACTTGTTGACCATGCTGGCCTCGAACTCACTGAGACCCACCTGCCTCTGCCTCCCAAATGCTGGGATTAAAGGCATGCACCACCACCTCATGGCTACTTGTAGTGGCATTTAAATTGTATTTTAATAAATAAAGACTTCCTGAAGATCTGAGAGTAAAACAGTCCCACTGGTCAGCCTTACAGACCAGATTATGGTAACACACACCTTTAATCCTGGCAGCCACAATGACATGAACCTTTAATCCCAGTAGTCACCCTAGCTGCTATAGAAATTGGGTGGTGCATGCCTTTAATCCTAATGGTGCACCTTTAATCCCAGTCCTAGACAGGAATATAAGACGGAGAGACAGCTCTCACACAGTGTCATTCTAAGATTCCTGGAGACAGGATCGCCATTTCAGACTGATGTCGGGATAAGAGCCAGTGGCTGGCTGTTTTGCTTTTCAGATCTTCAGGCTGAACTTTATTTATTGAAATACATTTGAAATGCCACTACAGCTACTAAGCCATTTTTAATGAGAAGTTAGCAACTCAAACAGCAGTTTTCAAAATCAAACACTAACACAATACAGTGTAACGATACACTAGCTTAATAGTTACCTTGCTATGGAAATATTAAAACTTCTTCATTTTTGCAATTAAAGAGTTTCTTTTTCTTTTTCTTTTTTTCTCTCTTTTTCTTTTCTTCCCTTTTTTTGAGACAGGATTTCTCTGTAGCTTTAGAGCCTGTCCTGTAAACCAGGCTGGCCTTGAAATCACAGAATTCACTGCCTCTGCCTCCGGAGTGCTGGGATTAAAAGCATGCGCCACCACAATCTGTCTAATTAAATGGTTTCTATATGATTAGAAAACCCTGTGTATGCAGTAAAAACACTGCAGTTCATAATATGCAATAGTTTCAAATCAAAGTCATTGTATTTTAGGCAGCATCGTGTGGTGTGACGGCATGCATGTCCAGTGCAAAATGCATGTGTTGGGCTAGGGAGCTGGCTCAGCAGGTCCTGTGCTCACCGTGTGAACATGAGGACTAGAGCTTGGATCCTTAGAAACTCACAAAAATTCTATGTAGTCATGGTGACCCACCTTTAGTTCTAGCTTCAGAAGGCAGAGGCAGGGAATCCCCAGAAGGAACTGGCAAAGCAGACTAACAATACTGGGGAGCCCTGGGTTAGAGACTGCCTCAATAAATATGGTGGAAGAGTGACTGGAAATGGTTTCTTACATCAACCTTGGGTCTCCACATGTATGCAAGGCATACACCCACATGTATGCAAAAACTTATAAACATACATACATATGCACATTTCTCACACACATGAAAATATAAAACTGTGCATGTTGTATGGGTCAAAAGTTGTCAGAAATATCTTATAGTGGATAAATATTTTTGTCATTGTACGTTTAGAAAACTTGCTATTACCTAATTTTATACAAACCACACATTCAGTTACATGACCCAGAGTTTAAGAAAGTAGAATGCACTATATAAAATATATTATATATTATAATAATATATAATATATTGAGGTCTTTAATCCATTTGGACTTGAATTTTGTGCATGGTGATAGATATGGATCTATTTTCATTCTTCTACAGATTGACATCTAGTTTTGCCAGCACAATTTGTTGAAGATGCTCTCTTTTTTCCATTGTATACTTTTAGCTCCTTTATCGAAAATCAGGTGTTCATAGGTTTGTGGGTTAAAGTCAGGGTCTTCTATTCGATTCCATTGGTCGACTTCTCTGTTTTTATGCCAGTACCAAGCTGTTTTCAATACTGTAGCTCTGTAATAGAGTTTGAAGTCAGGGATGGTAATGCCTCCAGACGATCCTTTATTGTATAAGATTGTTTTGGCTATCCTGGGTTTTTTGTTTTTCCATATAAAGTTGATTATTGTCTTCTCCAGATCTGTGAAGAATTTTGATGGGATTTTGATGGGGATTGCATTGAATCTATAGATTGCTTTTGGTAGAATTGCCATTTTTACTATGTTGATCCTCCCAACCCCTGGATCCAGCAATACCACTCTTGGGAATATACCCAAGAGAGGCCCTATCATACAACAAAAGTATATGCTCAACTATGTTCATGGCAGCATTGTTTGTAATAGCCAGAACCTGGAAACAACCTAGATGCCCTTCAACGGAAGAATGGATGAAGAAAGTATGGAATATATACATATTAGAGTATTACTCAGCAGTAAAAAACAAGGACTTCTTGAATTTTGCATACAAATGGATGGAAATAGGAAACACTATCCTGAGTGAGGTAAGCCAGACCCAAAAAGAGGAACATGGGATGTACTCACTCATATTTGGTTTCTAGCCATAAATAAAGGACATTGAGCTTATAATTCATGTTCCTAGAGAAGCTAAATAAGAAGGTGAATCCAAAGACAAACACATAGGCATCCTCATGAATATTAACCTTCATCAGGCGATGAAAGGAGACAGAGGCAGAGACCCACATGGGAGCACCGGACAGAAATCTCAAGGTCCAAATCAGGAGCAGAAGGAGACGGAGCACGAGCAAGGAACTCAGGACCACGAGGGGTGCACCCACACACTGAGACAATGGGGATGTTCTACTGGGAACTCACCAAGGCCAGCTGGCCTAGGTCTGAAAAAGCATGGGATAAATCCGGACTAGCTGAACATAGCGGGCAATGAGGAATACTGAGAACTCAAGAACAATCGCAGTTGGTTTTTGATCCTACTGCACGTACTGGCTTTGGGGGAGCCTAGGCAGTTTGGATGCTCACCTTCTGAGACCTGGATAGAGGTGGGTGGTCCTTGGGCTTCCCACAGGTCAGGGAACCCTGATTGCTCTTCGAGCTGATGAGAGAGGGGGACTTGATCAGGGGAGGGGGAGGGAAATGGGAAGCGGTTGCGGGGAGGAGGCAGAAATCCTTAATAAATAAATAAATTAAAAAATAAAAAAATAATAATATATAATATATATATACATAGTATGCATTATATATAAATATTCTATAAGTAAAAAATAAAATGGTGAATATCTCAGTTGAAAAATGGGCAAAAGCCTCTAATAGGCACTTAATAAGGAAATCATGAGAGTGGTTAATAAGCACTGGAAAAGTGCATGACGTCACCATCATCGTATTAATGCTAATTAAAATTGAAATTATATGTCAGTGTGGTTAACATTGTAAAAACTGGCAATACAATATCCTGGCAAGACTGAAACAATGGGAATGTTGCTGGTGAGAGTATAAGATAGTGCTGCCCCTTTGAAAAAAATGTTTGAATATAATTATAAGTGTATTCCTTGAGTGTGATGACCACAAAATGACTTTTAATTTTGATGTGTGCAGGTGCACATGAATGTGGGCGCACATTTTGGATGTCTTCCTGAATTTCTTTTCACCTTATCTTTGAGACAGATCAGTAATCTTCCAAAATTTGCCTGTCTCTCTCCATGCCCCCCACAACTTCCTGACATAGAGTACAAGTTAACTTCTCCCAGAATGTTCATAACATGTCCATTAATAAAACCCTCAAACTAGAAGAACTCAAAATGCCACTCAGCAGCAGATAACACCCCTAAAGTATCAATATATGAGAAAGCATAGACGGATCCAAACCTAGGAAAATATCTAGTATTTTATCTGAGAAAATATAGTCTATGAAAGTGGCATTTAGAGGAAAGCCCACTTCGTGGTGTTCAGCATCAGAATAGTGACTGCTTCTATGAGGAAAACATTAACTGGAGGAGGCACGGGGAGCCTTTCTGGGGTAATGGGACTGTCTTACAGATCGATCTGGGTGGTGGTCACAAATGGATTCAAGTGATGCTGTTGTACTCACATGTACTTGACTGGGGTCCACATATTATACCTAAACAGAGTACCAGTAATAAAAGAATCTAGTGGCCAGATAGGAGAGTACACATCTGTAATCCTGGTCTTTTGTAAGCAGAGTCAGGAATCTCAGAGGTTGAAAGTTATACTTGCTACATGAAGAGCTTGAAGGCATCCTAATAGCAACAGCAGAAAGCAGTGCATGGTGACCAATGACTGCTATCCCAGTACTGGATTGGTAGATAAATTATTGTCATGAGCTGGAAGGCCGGTCTGGGTTATATATCCTGATTCACCACAACATCGTTCTTCAGGTCCAATAGCAAGTGACAGAGCAGTAAGTGGAGTACAGTTCTACTTTCATTGTTGAAAACCACGTATCTTTATGCATGCTATAAAAATGTGTCCCAAAAGTCAGCGAAGAACTGCCTGGAAGGTAACTTCTGGTTACTTCTGGAAGCAGGATCAGAAAGAAACTGGTCTGGAGTGATGTTATTGTTTTAGTCATTTATGAAATGAATGTCTAATTTTAACTTGCCCAATTTTAATGTATATAATAATAAAAATAATATGGCTCATCTCAGACACTGAGATGTTACTCAGTTTTAAATGAAATTCAAAGATCTCTGAATCCAGCAGTCATACATAGTTCATTACGACTCCCATAACAAAATGCCTTAGCATGGATAACTTAGAAGCAGCAGGTACAACTGTTCACAATTCTGGGGTGAGAAGTTGAAGATCAAGGCCCCAGAAAATTCAGTGTGTGAGGAGAGCTGCTTTCTGGTTCACAGGCAACCTTCTTAGCATGCCCACACATGATGGAAGGAGTGAGTGGTTTCTATTTTCTCGGATTCTTTCTCTTCTTCTCCCTTTCCCCTCCCTCCCAGGTTTATTTTATGTAAATGAATTTTTTACCTGCATGTATGTTTTTGTGCCATGTGCATGCTTGGTGCCTGTAGAGGACAGAAGATGTTAGGTCTTCTGGAACTGGAGCTACAGATGCGTGTGAACCACCATGTGGGTGCTGAGAAGCAATCTCAGATCCTTTATAAGAGCCCCAAGTACTCTTAGTCACTCTCCAGCTCCACCCATGCCCACCATTCCTCCTCCCTCCTCTCTCTCTCTCTCTCTCTCTCTCTCTCTCTCTCTCTCTCTCTCTCTCTCTCTCTCCTTCCTTCCTTCCTTCCTTCCTTCCTTCCTTCCTACCTCTCCTTTTTAATTTCTTTCTGACACAGTCCACTATATAGCTCTGGTTGACCTGGAGCTCACTAGGTAGGTAAGGGTGGCCTCCAGTTCACAGAGATCTGTCTGTATCGGCCTCCTGAATGCCAGGATTAAGGACTTTGCCATACCTGGCTTTCTCAGCATTTTGAGACAAGTTCTCCAAGTTTTCACTAAGTAGCACTGCCTGGCCCTGGCCTTGCCATCCTTCACCTTTAGCCTTTCCCGTGCTGGAATTACAGGTATGTACCATTGTGCCTGTTGGCATCTCTTTTTTAAAGGGCACTAACCCCAATCATGAATTCTCTACCTTCATGCCCTAGTCATTTTCCAAGTATCCCACCTCCTAATACCTATCACGTTGAAAGCCAGGGTTTCAAAACATAGGGGATGCATCAGCAATCTGGGATAAAAACACAGATTTGACCTCAGGGAGCTTGATAAAGTGGGACTAGCATTGTTAAAAAAAATCTGCCAGATGCCACTTGGCTCAGGCAGGGGTAAGCAACCCACAGGTCAGCCTGGGTTTCAAGGCCTGGCTTGGTGGTAAGATATCTACAAACCTGCCTGATGCCACTCGGTTCACCCACAGGCCAGCCTGGGTCCTCAAGGCCTGGACCAACTGAAGACATTCACGAGAAATGGGAGAGAAAGAGAAGTGAACTAGTTCATGTGCTGTGGAAAGAAGCAGAATGGACAAAGTGAAGGTGCTGAGGAACAGGATGATATGGGTACCCTGGGCCATGGTGATGTCTAGGTCTAGTCTGTTGCTAAGGGCCATCTCTGAGTACATGGTACCACCACACCTGGGTTCTGTGTGACATCAATGGCCCATGTTGCCACAAAAGGCCACAGGATTTCCCGTGTCTGGGCTGCCACCTGTGGTCATGCAGGTGTTGGAGGGTCTTGCCACTGCAGGGTTCTTACCAATCTGAGTGGCCTGCTTTTCCACCTAGTACTGTGGTGACTTCCAGGAGCAAATTGCAACTGAGGGCCACGTCTGGATCTGTGGCTTTACTTCAGCGAGGGTCTGAGTTGATGTCCTTGGCTCCTGTTACCACCAAAGGCCATAGGGATGCCCGGGGTCTGGCCTGCCTCCTGAGGCCATGTGGGTGTACAAGAGCCACGCTGCAGCTGTGTCATACTGATCTGGGTAGTCTGTGTTCATGTCCATGACCCATGTTGCCACCGAAGGCTGCTCAGATGCCTAGGTCAGGTTAGTCACCTGAGTCCATGTTGGTGTCAGAGAGTCATGCTGCCACTGGGGCCATGATGATATGGGTTTGGCCTTGCGGTCACCCAGGGCCATGGCGACATCCAAACCCAAGCTGCAGCTAAGGACCATGTCTGGTTCCATGTCCTTACGGCAGGCAGTATCTGTTTAGATGTCCAGGGTTCCTGCTACCATCAAAGGCCATGTGGATGTCTGGGGTCTGGTCAGTCACCTGAGACCATGTTGGTGTCCGAGAGTGGTGCTGCTACCAGGACCATACTGATCTGGGTGACCTGTGCTGCCACTGAGGCTGTGGTGACATCCAGGCCTGATCTGCTGCAAACGGCCATATCTGGGTTGGTGCTCCTGCTGCAGCTGGGGTCTGTGTTGATGTCTATGGCTCAGGTTACCACTAGGGGCCAAAAGAACCATGCTTGGTGAAATCTGAAGGCCAGGCTGACCAAGTCCTGCCCTTCACTACTCCTGCCCCTCACTGAACACTGCAGCAAGAGGTGGCCTCTACTGTCATGGGAGAACTGACCCCAGTGATCAGAGCACAGTAGAGCTGCCCCCTGCACTGGGGTGAAATGGCCTTACCCCTTACTCCAGGCATGGGAGTGCTGGCTCTGTCCCTCACCTGAGGGGGTGGTCCCAGGGGCCAGGTCTGACCAGATCAGCTACCATCCAGGCTCACATCCAGGACCTCAGGTTGGCCCACCCTAACATCTACCCCATCTATGACCTACTGGTCCATTGGAACTATTTCCTCAGGATTTCCATGACTTGGGTTCAGTGATGATGATGTACCAGAAGCCAGAGGCCTTGAACCAGACCAATGACTCTTTCAAAATGAGCAAGGAAGGCTGATGGACAAAAGGGTATACTGCGTGAACACTGTGCCTCCCGATGCCACACTAGGGTGAATGAAGAGGTTTTGGAGGAGGTAGAAAAGAGGGAGGAGCAAAGTGAGTTTTGCTTGGTTGGTTTTCTTTTGAAGGGGACATTGCAAGAGTGAAGGACAGATGTGGAAGGCCTGGGAAACAAATGGAATTGGGGTGAATGTTGTGAAATTCCCAAAGAATTAGTAAAGAAATCATGTTAAAAAATAAGAAGAAAAGAATAGAACGCAACAGCATAGAATAGTAAAAAGAAAAAAAAAGCAGTGGGAAAATTGGTTTGAAAAACTTGTCTATTTTATATCTATACTATATGTAGAAACACATTTTGTGTATGTGTGTGTGTGTGTTTGTAGGTGTGCTCACTCGTGAGGGTATGTGTGAAGGCCAAAGGGTGATGTCAAAAAATATTTTCTTGATTATTTCTCCACTTCACATTTTTTAATTGAAAGATTTTTTTGCATACATTATACTCTGATCATGGCTTAATCTTCCCCAGCTCCACTCAGATCCTCCCTACCTCCCCATCCACCCAACTCCATGTCCTGTCTCTCTTTTTAGAAAACAAACAAAGAGGGAAAAAAAACCTTTTGAGACAGAATCTCTTATGTTTCAGTAACGTAAGCTCACCATTTTGACTAGACTGGATGTCCAGTAGGATCTCAGACTCCATGGTCCTCTGCCATCAAGCGCTGGTGCTGCAGGCCTGTGTCAGTGTACCCAGCTTTTACATGAATTCTGAGACTTTGAGCTCAGGTCCTCGTACCTTAAGAAATTCTTTTACCCACTGAACAATCTCTCCAGCCTCCACAAAATGGATTTCTTATTTGAGTCAGTGAAAAGTATTTGAAAGACACTGGCTTTAACCGCTTGGGCCCTTTTAGGTCATACTCAGTGTGTTGACATAAGCAGCATACAGGAGGTTTGGAATTTGGACACGATTGGCACGGACCACTGTGTGGGAATGGTTTTCCCTCTAACTACAGAGAATGTATGAGCCTTCCTTCCATCGGCCTCAGTGATTCATTCAGAGTGAATTTGACCCTCCAGACTGGGCTTAGAAGGTGAGGTTCTATTTAGGGAACTGAACTTCCCTGACTAGTCATCTGACCCTTGGAGTCCTTGCTTTTTAAATTGTTGAGAGCCAGTGACCTTCCTTTCTCTCATCTTAATTTTTTTTAAAGCCAAAGCTATTTCAGGTATCTGCTTAAAGGAAATTGCACCTTTCAAGATAGAGGTTTCTTTTTTCCTATGTGTGTGAAAACTTGAATATACATGCATGCACACACACATACATATGACACACAGAGTGTCACACATACACACAGGCATGTATATATACACACAAAGAGAGATTATATATATAATATATATATAATATATATATATATATTACTCCTGAATACACTCTTTGCTTAACTGAGATATCCATTCCAGATATTACATCTTTCCACTCTCATTTCAACACTACACTTCAAACCCAACCCCAGGAAGCTATTGTGAATTTACATCTGCACCGTACCCCACTTCTCAAGTATGTTGACATTTTGGAAATGCTGCGACTTAAGCACTACCTGAATGTGTTTATAAGTAGCTCTCCTAAGAGTAAATGCCCTTGAACTAAATTTTACATCATAGAGGAAACCACTTTGCTTCATTAGCACTTGTAAACGTTTTCAACCTAATTGTTGGTTTACACGAATGACAGGTTTACACGAATGTCTGTGGAAAGAAGAAATAATGTGAAGACATTTTTGCAGTGCAGGACTGACACTAGAAGAACTATGTAGTTAGTCATTCCTCTGATTTACTGAAAGAAAGTAAGAGCTTAAAAGAAAATCTATATCAATTTAATTACACAACAGTAATGGGTTCTCCACCTAGGCCTATCATATCCCAAGCCAGATTGTTTGCCACATCCAATCAGAGGACAATTGCATATCCCAATGACAGTCAAGTGCCATTGTAAAAGGTAAGTGCATCTTGCCTGGAAGGTTGGCTTTCTGGTTCAGGTGGTTCACAGTTGGGCAAGACCAGGGATGTCCTTTATTCCTTTGAACACTAGCCAGCATGAAGGATCTGGAGCCCTGAATGCCAACCATCCTGGAGGATGCTGACAGTTTGGCTTCAGCTTGTGTTTTCTCTATTTGCATCCGAGGTATACGGTGTTCTCTGCAAATATGATCTTATCCACTAGTTCAGCTGGACAACCAAGGAGAGCCACAAAATCTTACATTATTTGGAGCGGGGTGCTCCGAGACCTTCCTTACCAACTCTTGTGGAAGTGTTTCGTATCTGCAGCTGTGAACTATATCTAGTAACCTACTGCTTCTAGAAACAGCACCACCCAGTCATGCAGGGGACTGCCCTTCCATTCTTGTGTGTGTTTTATTTGGGTTGCAGGACAGCAGACCTCCAGCGTTCTTTCTACTCTCTTTGTCCTGGTTAATCCTCTCCATTTCTGTTTCCCATCTCCTCCATTCCTGTACCCTCAACTCCCCAATCTGTTCTCTCCTGCTTCCTTCTCTACTCAAACATTCCCTGCCTGCTATTTCCCTGCTTTCCTTTCCTTTTTATCTTATACTATTATAAATACTGTTATTTTAATAGTATTTTATACTATTTCTCTCCTTTAAGTTACCCTCCAGATGTCCCAGTCCTAGGTTTCTGGCTTCCATGAGTAAGTACTCCATGTTAAACAAGCAGAAATGAAAAATAAAAGCTGGGCTCTTCATATGAAAGAGAATACGTGATATTTGTCCTTCTAAGCCTTGGTTACTACTTTTAGCATAATTTTTCTATTTTCACCCATTCCTCTACACATTTCAGTTTCACTTTTTAGCTGAAAAAGAACCACATTATTTTCATCATCCATTCATTAACTGATGAACATCTAGATTGGTCCCCTTTCTTGGGTTTATTGCAAATAGAAAAGCAATCAACGTGGACGTGCAGGTATCTTTGTAGTATGACATAGTCCGATGCGAATGAGCCCTGATGAAAGGATGAGGGAATGAAATGCTCATTTTGTGTCCTTGCCCAGGGGCAGATTTGGAAAGGTTCAGTCTGGGTTTGGGGCTAGGGCCTTGAAAAAGTTAGGGTTTCCATTTCTGGGAATCTGACTTTTCCTCTCTGAAGAGACTGGTATGGTCAGTCTTAAGGCTGCTATGTACTTGGTCTGTGAAACACTTGAGATATCCTTTGTTCCTCTGTGCAAAATTGTTTGACCAGCTTCCTGCTGACTTCGTCCCATTTTACATTTTTGAACCATTTATAAAATGTTGTACTTCTTAATACATTCACTTGACATAAGTCATCTGGTTATGCAAGACGCTGCTGGACCCAGCCTTCTTTTTATCTTCTTCATTTTTCTTATTCCCAGCCTTCCCCGTTGACACCTCACCACTGTTTGCAACCCTTCCTTCTGGTTCAAGTCAATTGGATGATTTTATTTTAGTGTTTCTGAGAACTCTCCAGAAAGATTTCCAAAGTGGCTGCTCTAGTTTCCACAAACACTATATCTTGGTTCTGTTTCCGCACATCCATACCAGCATGTGTATTATTGGTGGTCTTGATGATGGTGGAATCTTCCAGTAGTTTTAATTTGTATTTCCCTGATGGCTAAGTATATCCAACACATCAAAGCACTCACTAGCCATTTGTTCTTTTTGTTTTTTTCTCCAACATTTTTACTTAGTTCTCTAAAAACAGTAGTCCATTTTTAAAAATTGGGTTGTTTCAGAGCCTACCAGAATTTTCAGTAAAGAGACCAGAGAGACTTTATCCAGCAACTGGTGGAAATGAGCCTTAGAGTTTCCATTGCTGTGAAGAGATATCATAGCCACTGCAATTCTTATAGAGGAAAACATTTAATCGAGCTAATTAGTTGAGTGGCTCGCTTACACCTCAGAGGCTCAGTCCATTATCCTCATGGTGGGACATGGTGGTGTGCTGGCAGAAATGGTGCTGGATCTGAGAGTCCTACATTTTGATTAGTAGGCAACAGAAAGTGGTCTGGGATACTGAGAGTGGCTTAAGCGTATAATAACCTCAAAGTCCACCTCCACAGTGACACACTTCCTCCAACAAGGCCACACCTACTCCAACAAGGCCACACCTCTTAATAGTGCCATGCTCTATAAGCTTATAGGGACCAATTATATTCAAGCTACTACAGAGTAGATGCAACATCCCAGAGCCAAACATTAGACAAAGCTTGGGGGAGTCCTACAAAGAAGGGGGAGAAAGGATTGGAGGAACCAGAGGGAGTCAGAGAGAACATGACCCACAGAATCCATTCACTGGAACTCATGGGAGCTTGCAGAGATCAGGGAACATGTAGGGGTCTGACCCAAGTAGTCCTCTGCATATATGTTGTGACTGAGTAGCTTGGTGTTCTTTTGGAATTCCAAACAGAGGGAGTGGAGAGGTGGTATCTGGCTCTTATGCCTGTTTATGGGACCCTTTTCCATCTATTGGGTTGCCTTATCCAGCCTTGACGTGATGGGATGTGCCTCATCTTACTGTAGCATCTAGTTAATGTCCCTGAGAGACCTGCTCTTTTCTTAAGGAAGATGGAGGGGGCATGGGTCTGGGGGAAAGGGGATCTGGGGGGAGACTGGGGGAAGGGGATGGAGGTAGGGGAAACTGTGGCTGGAATGTAATATATGAGAGAATAATAATACATTTAAAAATGGGCTTTTGTTTCATTGGTATGCTGATTAGCTGTTTGTTTTTGCCAAGTGAACACAAACTATACTCAGAAATCCTCAGTTGAAAAAATGTCTCCATTAAATTAGTCTGTAGACAAGTCTTTGGAGACATTTTCTTTTTTTTTTTTTTCTGTCTTACAAACTTTATTAGTGCTGGGGAAAGGAGGACAGGCAGCTCCGGTCTCTCCCTACATTACTGCTTGCCGTTGCCATTGATGGGAGGGTTCAAATGGTCAGGGGAGGACAGGAAGGCCTTGATCTTGGGCCGGGCACTGAGGCATGCCACATAGGCACTGAGTAGGGGGAAGTTGTCCAGGCAGCCAGGGGCCAGGACCTGGTGGATCAGCAGCAGATCTAGCAAGTTGTAATCGGCGAAGGAGATCTGGTCACCCACGATGAAGGCTTTGCCTCCTTGGTTCTGGGACAGCAGGGTCTCGAAAGGTTTCAGGTGTCCAGGCAGGGCCTTCACATAGTCATCCTTCCCTTCCTCATATTTGGTGTAGATGAGGGTGATGTATTTCAGGCGAAGGTCTTCCACCCCATCATTCACCATATCCACCAGGGCAGCCTCCTTCTGATGTTACCGTCTACGCAGCTCGGAATTCGTGCCTCCGTCTATGCAGCAGCCATGCCGCTGTACACCATTGTCTACTTCCCAGTTCGAGGGCGCTGTGAGGCCATGCACATACTACTGGCTGACCAGGACCAGAGCTGGAAGGAGGAGGTGGTGTCCATAGATACTTGGATGAAAGGCTTGCTCAAGTCCATCTGTCTGTATGGGCAGCTCCCCTAGTTTCAGGATGGAGACCTTACCCTGTACCAATCTAATGCCATCTTGAGGCACTTGGGCCGATCCCTTGGGCTTTATGGAAAAGATCAGAAGGAGGCTGCCCTGGTGGATATGGAGACATTTTCTTGAGTAAAGATTGAAGTTGGAGGGAGGTCGCAGCCCCCTGTGGGTGGTGCCAGGCATGTGGTCCTGAGTTGTATAAGAAAACAGGCTGATCAAGCCATGGAAAGCAAGCCAGTAAACAACACCCCTCCATGACCTCTGCTTCTGTTCCTGCCTCCAGGTTCCTGCCTCAACTTCCTGCTCTGACTTCTCTTCATGAACTGTAAGCTGAAATAAACCCTTTCCTCTCCAACTTCCTTTTAGCCATGTTGTTTTATCACAGCAATAGAAAGCCAAGTAAAACAACTGATGTTTAATTTTTTTTGTGTGTATTCTGAACACTAATCCTCAGATGTAGAGTTGGCAAAGATTTTTTTCCTCACTCTGTAGACTCTTCTTTAGAATGACAGCTTTTTATGCTGTATAGAAGCTTTTCAGTTCCACGAGACCCCATTTGTCAATCATTGGTCTTATTTCCAAAACTACTGGAGGAGACCTGTTCAGAAAGTCATTACCTATATTTATGTTTTGAAGAGTACTTCTTACTTTTTCTTTTATGTGTTTCAGGGGTGTATTTGGTTTCATATGGAGGTTCTTTTTCGTTTGTTTGTTTGTTTTGGCTTTCCAAGACAGGGTTTCTTTCTCTGTGTAGCAGTCCTGGCTGCCCTGGAACTTGGTCTGTTGGCCAAGCTGGTCTTGAACTGACAGAGATATGCCTGCCTCTGTCTCCGTAGAGTGCTGGGATTAAAGGTATGTGCTACTACCACCTGACCATATTCAAGTTCTTGATCCATTTGAAGTTGAATTTTTCTTTGAGAGTTAGAGATCTATTTTTGTTCTTTTACTTTTTGGTACTCTGGCTTCCAACTATCATTTAATGAAGTTAATTTCTCCAATGCATTTTTGACATCTTTATAAAAAATATGGTTGTTGTATTTGTGTGACCTTCTACTTGGGTTCCTTATTCTATTCCATTTATATATTGATATAGGAAGTCCTTCTGTATTTGTGTTGCTTTCATTGGTTGAGTAAAGAAACTGCCTTGTCCTTTTGATAGGGCAGAACTTAGATAGGCGTGGAAAAGAGAACTGGATGCTGGGAAGAAGGGCAGTGTGGCAGATGCCATGGTTCTCCTGCCCGAGACAGATGCTGGTTAGACTCATGCTGGTAAGCCACAGTGAAGTGGTGATACACATTAATGGAGATGGGTTAAACCGATATGTAAGAGTTAGCCAAGAAGAAGCTAGATATAATGGGCCAGGCAGTAATTTAATTAATACAATTTCTGTGTGGTTATTTTGGGGGCGAAGCTAACTGGGTGGGATGAAACAAAGGGGTCTTGTACTCCATACTACAATCTATGGTCTGTTTTGTGCTAGTATCATGCTAGTCTTATTATCACAATTTTTATTCTAAATGTTCGTGGAGCAGCTGCCAGCCTGGCAGAGATGGTTGTGGGTCCCTGCAAGATCCCCTGGTGGTTTAAGAGCAGTGGCCCATCCCGGGCAGGCGGGTGGCCCCTTCTTGTGGCGAGCGGGCAGGGCCAGCCCTCGGCGGTCTGGGAGAGCCAAGGGGGCGAGTGTAAACCGGTGGTGGGTAAAAGACACATAGACACATAAAATAGGCATAAAGCAGACATTTATTAAGGGAGAGAGAGAGAGAGAGAGAGAGAGAGAGAGAGAGAGACAGAGAGAGAGAGAGACAGAGACAGAGACAGAGACAGAGACAGACACGAGTGAACAGGTGAGAGAGGAACAGTAAGTGGGGAGCCAAGATGGGTACAGAAGGTCAGAGGTAGCGGGAGTGGGCGTGGCTTGTCTCTTAAAGAGACAGGAAACCATAACAACAATTCTGTAGTATAACTTGAAACCAGGTGTGGTGGTACATCCTATATTATTTTTTCTTTTGAGCATTGCTGGGCTATCTTTGGTCTTATTTTATTTCACATAAAATTTAACATTGTTTTTCTGTGTCTGTGAAGAATGGACCTAGAGCTTTTGTTGGTATTGTACTGAATTTGTGGATTGCTTTTGGTAGAATGGTCATTTTTATATTTTTTTCCCAGTCCGTGAATGTAAAAGGTTTCGGAACAAATGTAATAATTTAAAAAGGAAAACCTTCTAAAGAATCAAGACAGAAAGAACACATTGTAAACAGAGCCTTCTTGCATTCATAAACTTTGCATGATGTTCAGTAAACAGATCTTCAATATTTCCCACACTTTGATTTCAACAAAACATTTCCTAATCTAGCTCCCAAAAATGAAAAATATGGGAGCCAGAGATGATCATAATACATTGTATACATGTATTGCATTCTCAAAGAATAAGGATTTAAAAAGCTGTTACCAATTGGCAAGCTATAGGCCTGAGAATCCCAGTGTCCACATACACATACTTATCAGCTTGTCAATTATAAAGCAGGTGGGAACTCCGGTGGGATGACGCTCTCATAACAAAGCAACAGGTTTCATACCCGGGAAGGTCTTAACTATGGTTCATTTACTTGAAAGGCCTTAGGATCTCCGCAAAGGACAGCTAAGTCCCACAACCACCCCCATTCCCATTGTGGAGATATAACTTTGGGTAGGGCAGCTTTTTTTTTTTTTTTTGTTAGCTTCGGGGTGGGTTTTGTGCCTGAAAGAGCAAACAATAGCATCTAATTTACAATTTTCTTTGTAATTCTAATTTGTCTGTTATAGTCAAGTTCCTATGAACTTTATATTGTTATTTTGAAAGGTTACAGGTTTGCCTTCTGGAGAGTGATACTGGGGGTTGAACCCATCATGTACATTCTAGGTTAAGCTATATCCATAACCTTTGTTGACTTTTTTATTTTGAAATATGGTCTTCTTAAGTTGGCCAGGCTGACCTTGATCTTTACTTCAGAAAGATCTTAATTTTTGATCTTCTAGCTTCAGCCTTCTGAGTAGCTGAGATTTCAGGCCTGTAGCACCAGGGCTGCCCAATTTTGCATATTTTTTTTCTTTCAAGACCCACATATATTTCTATTAATGTAAAAGCACAGTTCTAACCTTTTTATACTCTACTTTATTAATTGTCATGATCTTCGAATAAAGAAACTTACAATATGATGTGTCGATATGCAATGTGTCAGAACTGTGTTACTATCATGTTCCAGTTGTATGTGTGTATACTTTCTTTCCCTTTTCCTTTTTTGTGGGTATATGTGTGCATGTGTATGCATGTGTGTATGTTTTTGTTTGACCATATGTATGTGCATGTGTGGGAGGCCAGAGGACACTTTCAGGTGTCATTTCTTAGGAACCTTCCATTTCTTCTTTCAAAAAATATTTTTAAATTATATGCATATGTGTGTGTCTCTATGTGGATTTTTGTACCTGAATGTGGTACCCTCTGAGGTCAGAAGAGGGCATCAGATTCCCTGGAGATGGAGTTACAGGAAGTTGGGAGATAACTCATCTGTAATGGGATGTGAATGCCAATCCTCTGCAAGAACCGTAAGTGATGTTAACTACTGAGCCCTTCTGATTCTGTTTTAAAATTTATTTCTAAGTGACAAAATTATACAAATTGATGGGGGTATAATGCGATGCATAGGCATATTGCCAAATGAGAGTGAACAGCATATTTATTATCTCCAAAAGTCACTTCTTTGTAATGAAGCATTTAAAGCCTTCTTGTAGCAATTTTGAAATGTGCACTAGATCATTGGTAATTAGGGTCATCCCACCATGCAGTATGATACAAGGACTTCTTCTTCTCTTCTAGTTGCACATGAGCCTCAGCCTCTCTTGCCCCTCCTTCAGCCTCTTCTCCCAGCTCCTGGTAAGCATTACTCTACTTTCTGCTTTTAGGAGATCTAGTTTTTTTTTTTTAAGATTCTATTATGACTGCAATCATGTAACATTTGTTTTTCTGTCTAGATTATATCATTGATCATAATGCATTCCAAGTTTAAATATGTTCTCACAAATGGCAGGGTTACGTCCTCTTTATGGCTGGATATTATTGCATTGGGTATATATGAACATTTGCTTTATCCACACATCAGTGTATGGAGACTTGATGATAGCATGAAGTGGAGTTGACTCTCTGAGTTGAATCTTTTTGGTGACCTTTGATCATCCTGTACCTAATATTTGTGTCTTTTTCTAGGTTTGGGAAGTTCTGTGGTATTATCTCTTAAAATAAGCTTTCCAGAACTTTGTTCTTAAGCCTCTCCTGAAACCTGCAGAGCCGAGTATTTGCTCATTCAGCTCTGCAGTTCCTGGGAGTGGTCTTTATTTGTTCTCATTTTCTTTTCTTGTCTGTCTCCGCCTGATGCTGGGCCTTGCCATGGGAAGGTGGTCTATTTCTTTCTCCTTTCCTCGAGTGGGCAGGAACTCTTCATGCTGTGCTGCCTTGGCTTGGGAAAAGGATGAACTGGGAAGGCCTCATGGCTACCATAATCACAGTGATCCTGCATCATAACTTGATTCCACAATGATATACACAGTCCAGCAAGAGACAGGCTGTCTTAGTTAGGGTTTTTATTGCTGTGAAGAGACTATGACCAAGACAATGCTTCTAAAGAAAGCATTTAGTTGGGGTGGCTCACTTACAGCTTCAGATATTCAGTCCGTTATCATTATGATGGGGAGCATGGTGACATGCTGGAGGGCATGGTCCTGGAGGAATAGCTGAGAGTCCTACATCCTGCAGGCAACAGGAAGTAGGCTGACTGTGACACTGAGGGAAGCTTAAGCAAAAGACAACAAGGTTGTACCCACTCCAACAAAGTCACATCTAATAGTGCCACTCCCTATGACATTGGGGGAGGGGGGCAGCAATTGCATTCAAACTGCCACATAAGCTAAGGCCCACACTTCTACAATCCTTCAGCCACTGGGGTTTATTTACAGCATGAACTTCATGGCCAGTGGCTAGCTGACAATGAAGGGATTCATGATATAACTCTGCCTGGTGAAGGCTGGAGTCCTTGCTTGAGGTGAAGACTGGTCCAGGGCTTCATCCTCAGGCACAGGCCTTGGGGTCAGGGGTTGCTGTGCTTTGACTGATGCCTTTTTTTTTTTAATTTAAAAAATATTTTTCATCTATTATACATATGGACCATAGTTTCTGGTATCTCCTCTCCTTCCCTCTCTCCTCTCCTCCCCACTTCCCATGTACCCCCCTTCCACTTCTCCTCTGCCTCTGTTAAGAAAGGGGCAGGATTCCCGTGGGCTTGATCAAAGCCTGGCACATCAAGCTGAGGCAGGACCGAGCTCCTCCCCTTGCATCAAGGCTGGGCAAAGCAACCCGGCATGAGAAACAGGTTCCTAAAAGCCAGCTAAGCACCAGGGACAGGTCCTGATCCCACTACTAGGAGCCTTACAAAGACACCAAGCTACACAACTGTCACCCACATGCAGAGACCTAGGTCGATCCCACGCAGGCTTCCTAGCTGCTGGTCCAGCGTCCATGAACTCCCAGGAGCCCAGGGCATCTGTCTCTGTGGGTTACCTCTCATGAACTCTACTAGCTGGCACAATCCCTCCCCCTTTCTTCAGCAAGCTCCTGGAGCTCCGCCCAGGATCTTTGCATCTGCTTTTGGCTGCTGTATTTTATTTATTTATTTTGGCTGCTGTTTTTATATCACTGTTGTGGGCCTGGTGCTGAGTACCAGGAAAGATTCCTGTGTTTACTTCCTTTTATTTCCCCCCTGGTGTCTTTCTTCACACAGTGCTGCCCACGGTTGAGGGAAGGATAGTGGAGGCAGCCTAAGGCGCTAGCCTGGGTCTTACCTGAAGCTCATTGTAACACCATCTGTAACTCCAGTTTCGTGGATACAGCGCCATCTTTTGGCCTCAGACGGTACTGCAGGCATGTGATACCTATACTTTTATGCAGAAAAATTCATATACATAAGGATAAATCATTCAAAAATGTTTCTTTCTTGAAAATCTTTGATCTAGAATACCTCTCCTACCTCTAGACATAAAGATTCCTAAACGTGGAATGTGAAAGTGGAAGTAGGAAAGGATTAAAATGAAAGGTTTGCCATGCTAAGCATAGCTGGCATCAGACCTTGCTGGTCTCTTGTATCCTTGCTGTAACTTTTGAAAAAGAACACTGGGTCATTTCTGCCTGGACAGGCCATCTTCTACAATAACTATGAGTTAGAACAACGGAGTATCCATTCCACTTGTCATTTTAAGTGTTTTTTCTTTCTTTATTATATATTTTATTTGAAAAAATGCACACAACATATTCTGATCATGTTTTTCCCTCCCCCAATTCCTCCCAGACCCTCTCTACCTGTCTACCCACTCAACTCTACACCCTTCCTTCCTTCCTTCCTTTAAATAGACAAAGAAAAAAACAAACAAGAATTTAAAAAAAAACAAAGAAAATCACAATAAACATACACACACAAACCAACTCTATAAAAACACATCACTAGAACCATAATATATAAGCAAAAGGCCAGTAAGAAAAAAAGTGCCCAAACAAAGCAATATGAGACAAAAGTCTACAATCATAGCCTCTGGTTCATTTGTGTTGAAGCTGCACACGCAGCCACGGTATCCATGAGCTCATGTGTGCAACAGTTGTGTTGTGTCTAGAAGACAGTTTCCTTGGAGTCCTCCAACACCTCTGGCTTTTACACTCATTTGCCTCCTTTTTTTGTAGCTTTCTGAGCCCTTAATGGAGAGGTCAGTCTGTTAGGTGCTCTGTATGCTTCTTGAATTTTGCTTGGTAACTCCTTTAGGTTGGGAAATTTTTCTTCTATGGTGTTAAAAATATTCTCTGTTCCTTTGACCTGAGTTTCTTCTTTCTATATCCCTATTATTTATAGATTTTTGTCTTTTCATAATAGCCCATAATTTTTTATATTTTGTGTCTGGAGTTTTTTTAAATTTTTATTTGACTAAGGTATTCATTTTTTCTACCTTGCTTCAACACCCGAATTTCTCTCTTCTGCGTCTCACACTTTGTTGATGAAGCTTACTTAGAAGGCTTGTATTTGACTTCTTAAATATTTCGATTTGAGTTTTATCTCAACTTGGGTTTTCTTTAGTGATTCTTTTTCTACTTTCATGTCTTGAATAGTTTTTACTATTTTATTACACCGTTTGTGTTTTCACAGACTTCATTAAGGGATTTATTCACATTCTCTTTAAGGTCCTTGGACATATTTATCACTGCTAATTTGATAATCGTTTTTTAAGCTTCAGCTACACTGCATTTGTCAAGGCCTACTGTAGTCAGGTTAACTGGGTTCTAGTAGACACATATTGTCTTGGGTGGTCATATTTGTGTTTTGTGCTTCTGTCTATCTAGAGTTATCATTATTGCGGTGATTCTAGGTTTTCATACCTTGTCTTACTTTTGATATGTGGGTGTTTCATTTCTTGATTTTGTTGCCCTGTCAACACCAAGAGGCAGAGTTCCCAGGGAGTGGAGATGTGTTGGGAGGAGGAATTCTTGCAAGTAGTCTGCAGTAGGACAAAGACTATCTGGAGAGATGGAAATAAAAGGGTGGGGGTCTGTACCAAGAGGTGGAGTCTCTGGTTCATGCAGTTGAAGTTGGAGGAGGAGTAAGAACAAGTGCAGGGCTACTTGGCTGCCAGGGAGTCTGGAGAGATAATACTGGAGGACGGAAAGGGTGGTGAGAATCACCTAACAGAGTCCCAGACCCATGTGGCCACTGGGCTTCGCCAGTAGGAAGAAGTGTTTCTAGGTATCAGTGAAAGACACAAAGAAAAGGCTTACATATGTGGTTTTTAAAGAATTAAAAATATTTTGTGTTTATTTATTTATTTGTGTGTGTGTGTTTGTGTATGTGCATGTGGGGGCCATGTTGGGTTCTCTCTTCCCAGCACATGGGTTCAGAGGATGAAACTCAGGTCATCAGATAGGAAGCACCTTATCCACTGAGTTATCTCATCAGCTCCTCCTTGCTACATTTTAAAGGAATACATAATTAAACATTTTTTTATTTATTATGTATACAGTGTTCTGTCTGTCTGTATGCTTGCTGGCCATAAGAGGGCACCATGCCTCATTACAGATGGTTGTGAGCCACTATGTGGTTGCTGAGAATTGAACTCAGGACCTCTGGAAGAGCAGTCAGTGCTCTTAACCTCTGAGCCATCTCTCCAGCCCAGGAATAAATAATTATATTGTGTATGTTGAAGAAACAAAATATGTTATAATATTTTACATACATATGTAAGTATATATACAGATTATCCATCATCTCATTATTTTCCTCATGCCTTGTCACAGTTTCTAATGTGCATGTCATTTATTTAGAATGAAAGGTTATTACCCAAAAAAGATGAAAAGCAATAGTTCCAGAAGCAGGACTCGTGCATTGGAAAGGATTCCACATCCAGTTTGCTGCAGATAAACCCTTATTTACTGAGAGTGATTTGGGCCTTTTAAGATATGGATATAAAACAGGAAGAGGAACAAAAATATAACCCCAAAGGCTATTTAAACTACATCGTGGTGAAGCAAGGTCTTAAGTTCTTTAAGAAAGGATCTGTTTGAACTGTTTTTCCTTGTCCTGCCAGTCCCTTCAAAGGAATATTTGGTGTGATCTTTAGTGACTTTTTTCTCACCAAAGAAGGGTGTCAGGACACTGCAAGGCAGTGACTGGAATTGATTGGCACACCCACCTGTCTCCCAGATCTCTACGAACTTCCTGAGCAGGTCTGTGAAAAAGGAACAATGAATGACTCAAAATCGTCTTGAAAAGAATAAAGCTCCTGAGAATGGTGAGCTGTGGAGTGGGCTGTTTGCACTCAGGCTCACACTTTTCACTCAGGACACTGTTTTCACAAGAGAACTCTGGGGGAAGAAAATGTCCTCCATGAAGGAACCAGCAGCATTGGCTATTTCTGTTCCCATTCAGTTCAGTGACATCAAAAACCCCATTGAAACTGTGTCACAGTTTAAAGTGCCCACATCTATGAAACCCGTGCTACAAGGAGTCATTAACTCTATTCTACCCACACATCCCCACTACGATCTGTTATGTCTATGGACCTTAGAAATTCTCCTTTGCTGGGTGGTGGTTGTGCACACCTTTAATCCTAGCACTCGGGAGGCAGAGGCAGGTGGATCTCTTTGAGTTCGAGGCCAGTGTGGTCTACAGCGCTAGTTCCAGGACAGTCAGGGCTACACAGAGAAACCCTGTCTCAGGAAAAACAAAATAAAACAAAAAAGAAAGAAAGAAGGAAGGAAAGAAAGAAAGAAATCCTCCCTTCCTCTCTTCTTCAGTAGCAATCCACACAGCATTACACTGTAATGTTCTATTGCCAATAATGGGGCCATCACTAACCTGTTACACAGGCTGAGGTGCTCCTAAACTAGTTGGTTACATTTGAACATTTCTCCATTTCAGAAAATCAAAACAAACATTAAATGCTCAATCATCTCTAGCACTAATCAGTAAATAGAAATCATGCAAGGAAGGCCTGCTGCATTTTTTCCCCTCAGTGAGACTGTATCAGTTTGGGGGCCCTCAGATGCCGATTAAAAATAAGGATTCATTTTCTGGTTTCCGTATTGGAAAGGAAGAAGTTAAGCTTTCATTATTTGCAGATGATATGATAGTGTACATAAGCGACCCCAAAAACTCTACCAAAGAACTCCTACAGCTTATAAACACCTTTAGTAATGTGGCAGGATACAAGATCAACTCCAAAAAATCAGTGGCCTTCCTATACACTAAGGATAAGGAAACAGAGAGGGAAATCAGAGAAGCATCACCTTTCATGATAGCCAAAAATAACATAAAATATCTTGGGGTAACTCTGACCAAGGAAGTGAAAGATCTATATGACAAGAACTTTAAGTCTTTGAAGAAAGAAATTGAAGAGGACAACAGAAAATGGAAGGATCTCCCCTGCTCTTGGATTGGGAGGATCAACATAGTAAAAATGGCAATTCTACCAAAAGCAATCTATAGATTCAATGCAATCCCCATCAAGCTCCCATCAAAATTCTTCACAGATCTGGAGAAGACAACAATCAACTTTATATGGAAAAACAAAAAACCCAGGATAGCCAAAACAATCTTATACAATAAAGGATTGTCTGGAGGCATTACTATCCCTGACTCCAAACTTTATTACAGAACTACAGTATTAAAAACAGCTTGGTATTGGCATAAAAACAGAGAAGTCGACCAATGGAATTGAATAGAAGATCCTGACATTAACCCACAAACCTATGAACACCTGATTTTCGATAAAGGAGCTAAAAGTATACAATGGAAAAAAGAGAGCATCTTCAACAAATTGTGCTGGCGAAACTGGATGTCAACCTGTAGAAGAATGAAAATAGATCCATATCTATCGCCATGCACAAAACTCAAGTCCAAATGGATTAAAGACCTCAATATCAGTCTGAACACACTGAACCTGATAGAAGAGAAAGTGGGAAGTACTCTACAACACATGGGCACAGGAGACCACTTCCTACGTACAACCCCAGCAGCACAGACATTAAGGGCCTCATTGAATAAGTGGGACCTCCTGAGACTGAGAAGCTTCTGTAAAGCAAAGGACACTGTCACTAAGACACAAAGGCAACCCGCTGACTGGGAGAAGATCTTCACCAACCCTGCAACTGACAAAGGTCTGATCTCCAAAATATATAAAGAACTCAAGAAACTAAACCGTAAAAGGCTCATCAACCCAATTATAAAATGGGGCACTGAGCTGAACAGAGAATTCTCAACAGAAGAAGTTCAAATGGCCAAAAGACACTTAAGGTCATGCTCAACTTCCTTAGTGATCAGGGAAATGCAAATCAAGACAACTTTAAGATACCATCTTACACCTGTCAGAATGGGTAAAATAAAAAACACCAATGATAGCCTTTGCTGGAGAGGTTGTGGAGAAAGGGGTACACTCATCCATTGCTGGTGGGAATGCAAACTTGTGCAACCACTTTGGAAAGCAGTGTGGCGGTTTCTCAGGAAATTCGGGATCAACCTACCCCTGGACCCAGCAACACCACTCTTGGGAATATATCCAAGAGAGGCCCTATCATACAACAAAAGTATATGCTCTATGTTCATAGCAGCATTGTCTGTAATAGCCAGAACCTGGAAACAACCGAGATGCCCTTCAATGGAAGAATAGATGAAGAAAGTATGGAATATATACATATTAGAGTATTACACAGCAGTAAAAAACAAGGACTTCTTGAATTTTGCATACAAGTGTATGGAAATAGAAAACACTATCCTGAGTGAGGTAAGTCAGACCCAAAAAGAGGAACATGGGATGTACTCACTCATATTTGGTTTCTAGCCATAAACAAAGGACATTGAGCCTATAATTAGGGATCCTAGAGAAGCTAAATAAGGAGAACCCAAAGAAAAAACATATAGGCATCCTCCTGAATATTAACCTTCAGCAAGTGATGAAAGGAGACAGAGACAGAGACCCACATTGGAGCACCGGACAGAAATCTCAAGGTCCAAATCAGGAGTAGAAGGAGAGAGAGCATGAGCAGGGAACTCAGGACCGCGAGGGGTGCACCCACACACTGAGACAATGGGGATGTTCTATCGGGAACTCACCAAGGCCAGCTGGCCTGGGTCTGAAAAAACCTGGGATAAAACCAGACTCGCTGAACATAGCAGACAATGAGGACTACTGAAAACTCAAGAACAATGGCAATGGGTTTTGATCCTACTGTACGTACTGGCTTTGTGGGAGCCTAGGCAGTTTGGATGCTCACCTTACTAGACCTGGATGGAGGTGGGTGTTCCTTGGACTTCCCACAGGGCAGGGAACCCTGATAGCTCTATGGGCTGACAAGGGAGGGGGACTTGTTAGGGGGAGGGGGAGGGAAATGGGAGGCTGTGGCGGGGAAGAGACAGAAATTCTTAATAAATAAATAAATGGAAAAAAATAAGGATCCAAGCTGATGCTATTCAGTTGAGAAATGAAGATAACACTTGTTGAGGGGGGAGGGCAGGGAAGAAGTGAAAGTGGAAAGCAGAGAGGTCAGAGAGGGTGCTATTGAAACATAAACCTGATAGGGACTGACAAGTGACAGTTTAGAAAGTCCATGTATGGCCAAGGAAGCTGCCACAGCCTGTCAGTTTGGGGTCTGATGCTGTTAGCAAATGCTCCAATTTGGATAAATGTCCCTCAGAACCTGTGTTTCACAGGCTGGCACTCTAACTTGGAAGCACTGATCGGGGCCCAGGGTGAGGAATTTAGGTCGTTGGGAGACTGTTCCCAAAGAAAATGAGCGTACTCCACTTTCTTCCTCGCTTTTTCTCTTTGACCATAAGGTGGGCTGTGATGTGCTGTCTTGCAATTGGTGCCAGTCAATTAGAGTCTGCAATCTCCAAAACTGTGAGTCAAAAATTAGCCTTTCTAAACTCCTAAGATAATTTTCTCAGGGGCATTCATGCCTCAGCACTCTCAGCCTGTTTCCCTCATGACAGAGAGAATGCTTCCCTGTTAGGTTAGAAATATGCATAGACATTGGACATCAAGTATAATATTCAAATATTTTAACACAATATGACATGTATGCCACCAAATAGTTTTCTCTAAAAATGGGCAAATAACAGGTTTACATACTTGGAATTGACAAATAAACCCCAACGAAATGATATTTTTATTTTGTGATCTTATTTTAAAAACAAAATGAGTTAATATTTATTATCTATAAAAGTACAACAGAGGCGGCCTTCGAAACGCTTTGACAGCCTCAACTGGCTATAACGGTGAACCCAGGAAGAATGGCCAACTAGAAAATAAAGCCATCATACTCATTTCTCGTCTTCATGTGAACATGGTTTTGCATGAGTCATAATTGGTCACATGCTGAGAAAAGGTAACTAACTGTTGGCAACCATCACTAAATGAGACATTTTGATCACCCCATCCCCACCCTGGCCAAGGCCCAGACATCATCACAGAAGAATCTTAGAGCCACTAGTAGGTTCTTCATGCTCAAGTGGGTGGACCAAATCCATGCACATATGAGCACCACTAACAACATTCAGTGATTTTTTTTTTTTGTTGTTGTTTTTTGAGAGGGATGTTTTGGGAATCCCAGAGGGACCTGACTAGGAGAGGTAAGAGGTGAGATGAATCATATTCTATTGTATACATTTATGAAATACTCAGGGAAAACATTTTTTTAAAATGATTTTGCAGTCTTGTGTGGTAGTTTAAACTTGCAAGACTAAGGCAGGAAGACTGTTGAGAGTTTGAGGCTGACCTGGGTTACACAGTAAATTCCTCTTTCACTTGTCTCTCAGATTCCATCTGTGAAGGCTTGTTAGCCATTTATCTGATACAGAATCAATACCCAGAGGATATTAAGAACCCTAAAATTAAAAACAAAAAGAGAAGATAATCTAATATGCAGACAGGGAAATGAACTTAACATACCATTTTTCAAATGAGGAAGTTCAAACGGAAGTACATGGAAAAATTTCCATCATCAACAGCTGTTAGGGAAATATAAACCCAGACTACATTTTGTCTTGTTTTCTGATTCCTATGTGTGGCAGCTTGAACAAGAATGGCCCCTGTAGGTTCATATTCTTGAAAGCTTGGTCCCTGGTTAGGGGAAATATTGGGGAGAGATTAGGAAGTGTGACCTTCTTGGAAGAGGTGTGTTTTTGTCTTTGTCTCTGATTCCCTGTCACTGTCTCTGTGTGTGTGTGTGTGTGTGTGTGTGTGTGTGTGTGTGTGTGTGTGTGTTTCAGTCTGCCTGTCTGTTAGTCTCTCTCTCTCTCTCTCTCTCTCTCTCTCTCTCTCTCTCTCTCTCTCTCTCTCTCTCTCTCTCTCCTCTGTGGAAAGGATGTGAGCTTTCAGTTACTGCTCCAGGGCCATGCCTGCTCCCTGCCATGATGGTCATGGACTATACTACCTTCTAGAATCATGAACCCCAAAATAAGTGTTTTCTTTTATAAATCGTCTTGGTCATAGTGTCTCTTCACAGCAATAGAACAATGGCTAAGATAGTATGAAATCTTCTTGGAATTTTACATGACCTCATGTCTGGATCTCAGCCATCTACTCCTAACTTAGTCTCTTAGCCAAAAGTATTAGCAGATTTTGTTCCAGTGGGAATGCCATGTCAGTAACTGCCCTGTAGTTGTCCTGTAGCTTTATGGTGAATTATTTTATTGACAAGAAAGATCCTATTTCATTCTTTCTTCTTGGACTTCTGTTTTTTTTGATATAAGTTTTCTATCTATTTGTCTAGTCTATTTTCTATGTGCCTTTTAATGAATAGACACATTCTTGGCTTCTGTTTTCCATCCACTCAAAAAAAAATCCAGATTTGTTTACCAATTGTGGTGGTTTTAATGAAAATGGATCCCATAGGCTAATAAGAAGTGGAATTATTTGAAAAGATTATGGTATGTAGCCTTGTTGGAGTAGGTGTGGCTTTATTGGAGGAAGTGTGTCACTGGGAGTGGGCTTGAGGTTTCAGAAGCTCAAGCCAGGTTCAGTCTCTCTCTCTCTCTCTCTCTCTCTCTCTCTCTCTCTCTCTCTCTCTCTCTCTCTCTCTCTCTCTCTCTCTCTCTCTCCTCTGCCTTTAGACTCAGAAGTAGGATTCTCAGCTCCTTCTATACGACCATGTCTGTCTGCATGCTGCCATGTCCCACCATGATATAATAGACTAAACCTCTGAATTCTAAGCCAGCCTCAAGTAGATGTTTTCCATTATAAGAGTTGAAATGGTCATGGTGTCTCTTCACAGCAATAGAAACCCTAAGACACCAATTAATGATTAATAGTGATTAAAACTGATTACTGAGGCATATATATACATTGCCAACAGTCATAGGGTAGAGTCAGGAGAAATGTAAGTTCAAGAGTAGTCTGAACTACACAGAAGACCCTTTCTGAAGAAAAATGGAACCAACCCAACAACAGCAAGACAGCAGAAAACAACACCGTCCCTCCATAATAGATAGTGTCTAATACATGTTTGAATTTAGGTTTAAGTTTCTTGCTTGCTTGTTCCTTTGCTTGCAACAGAGCAAACACACAATGAATATTCATCCTGTGAAATGACATTCACTGCATATTTGAGGATTGTTGCATTTGAAGACATTGTAGCTAGTTTCTTTTTTAAAAAATTTATTTACTATATATATATACTCGCCAGGAGATGGCGCCAGATCTCTTTTTTTTCTAGGTGCTTTCGTTTTATAATTTTTCATTGAGTATTTGAGCTTGTGGGTGGCTGGTCATTGCTAAAGCTGTACAAGGTTCCCACGGGCAAGACAAGATTGGTGTGTCTGTTTCCCTCCCTCTGCCACTCCCCCCTCTGCCATCCCCCAGCTATGCCATCTCTTCCAATCCCGTGCTGCTTTGTAAACAACCGAGAATGTTCTGAAGCTGGGCTCGCCATGGGCCAAGGCAAAGTCCTATCCCTACCCTGGGACACTGGTTCCTTACTTTAAGTTCTCTGCATTGGTGACCTGTCCAAGTACCTTGTACCTCTGCAACCCCAGTCTGGATTGCACAAGGTGGGTCTAGCAGCCTTGGTATCATAGCTGTGTAGATGCCTACCTACCTCCCTCACTGGGAAAGATTCCTGCAAGGTGGGGGGAAGGCTGTGTTTGTGTTGTGGTAAATGTGGTAGTTTTTTTTTTTGGGGGGGGGGAGATCTTTTTTATTTTTTGTCTGCTCTGGTGTCTTCATAGATTTCCTTCAACCATTCAATTTCTATTTCTTTTTTTTTTTAATTTATTTATTTATTAAGGATTTCTGCCTCGTCCCCACAACCGCTTCCCATTTCCCTCCCCCTCCCCCGATCAAGTCCCCCCCCCCCTCATCTGCTCGAAGAGCAATCAGGGTTCCCTGACCTGTGGGAAGCCCAAGGACTGCCCACCTCTATCCAGGTCTCTTAAGGTGAGCATTCAAATTGCCTAGGCTCCCACAAAGCCAGTACGTGCAGTAGGATCAAAAACCCACTGCAATTGTTCTTGAATTCTCAGTATTCCTCATTGTCCGCTATGTTCAGCTAGTCCGGATTTATCCCATGCTTTTTCAGACCTAGGCCAGCTGGCCTTGGTGAGATCCCAATAGAACATCCCCATTGTCTTAGTGTGTGGGTGCACCCCTCGTGGTCCTGAGTTCCTTGCTCGTGCTCCATCTCCTTCTGCTCCTGATTTGGACCTTGAGATTTCTGTCCGGTGCTCCCGTGTGGGTCTCTGTCTCTGTCTCCTTTCATCGCCTGATGAAGGTTAATATTCCTGAGGATGCCTATGTGTTTGTCTTTGGATTCACCTTATTTAGCTTCTCTAGGAACATGGATTATAGGCTCAATGTCCTTTATTTATGGCTAGAAACCAAATATGAGTGAGTACATCCCATGTTCCTCTTTTTGGGTCTGGCTTACCTCACTCAGGATAGTGTTTTCTATTTCCATCCATTTGTATGCAAAATTCAAGAAGTCCTTGTTTTTTACTGCTGAGTAATACTCTAATATGTATATATTCCATACTTTCTTCATCCATTCTTCCGTTGAAGGGCATCTAGGTTGTTTCCAGGTTCTGGCTATTACAAACAATGCTGCCATGAACATAGTTGAGCATATACTTTTGTTGTATGATAGGGCCTCTCTTGGGTATATTTCCAAGAGTGGTATTGCTGGATCCAGGGGTAGGTTGATCCCGAATTTCCTGAGAAACCGAAACACTGCTTTCCAGAGTGGTTGCACAAGTTTGCATTCCCACCAGCAATGGGTGAGTGTACCCCTTTCTCCACAACCTCTCCAGCAAAGGCTATCATTGGTGTTTTTTATTTTAGCCATTCTGACAGGTGTAAGGTGGTATCTTAAAGTTGTCTTGATTTGCATTTCCCTGATCGCTAAGGAAGTTGAGCATGACCTTAAGTGTCTTTTGGCCATTTGAAGTTCTTCTGTTGAGAATTCTCTGTTCAGATCAGTGCCCCATTTTATAATTGGGTTGATTAGCCTTTTACGGTCTAGTTTCTTGAGTTCTTTATATATTTTGGAGATCAAACCTTTGTCAGTTGCAGGGTTGGTGAAGATCTTCTCCCAGTCAGTGGGTTGTCTTTTTGTCTTAGTGACAGTGTCCTTTGCTTTACAGAAGCTTCTCAGCCTCAGGAAGTCCCATTTATTCAATGATGCCCTTAGTGTCTGTGCTGCTGGGGTTATACATAGGAAGTGGTCTCCTGTGCCCATGTGCTGTAGAGTACTTCCCACTTTCTCTTCTATCAGGTTCAGTGTGTTCGGACTGATATTGAGGTCTTTAATCCATTTGGATTTGAGTTTTGTGCATGGTGATAGATATGGATCTATTTTCATTCTTCTACAGATTGACATCCAGTTTTGCCAGCACCATTTGTTGAAGATGCTCTCTTTTTTCCATTGTATACTTTTAGCTCCTTTATCGAAGATCAGGTGTTCATAGGTTTGTGGGTTAATGTCAGGGTCTTCTATTCGATTCCATTGGTCAACTTCTCTGTTTTTATGCCAATACCAAGCTGTTTTCAATACTGTAGCTCTGTAATAGAGTTTGAAGTCAGGGATGGTAATGCCTCCAGACAATCCTTTATTGTATAAGATTGTTTTGGCTATCCTGGGTTTTTTGTTTTTCCATATAAAGTTGATTATTGTCTTCTCCAGATCTGTGAAGAATTTTGATGGGATTTTGATGGGGATTGCATTGAATCTATAGATTGCTTTTGGTAGAATTGCCATTTTTACTATGTTGGTCCTCCCAATCCAAGAGCAAGGGAGGTCTTTCCATTTTCTGGTGTCTTCTTCAATTTCTTTCTTCAAAGACTTATAGTTCTTGTCAAGTAGATCTTTCACTTCCTTGGTCAGGGTTACCCCAAGGTATTTTATGCTATTTGTGGCTATCGTGAAAGGTGATGCTTCTCTGATTTCCCTCTCTGCTTCCTTATCCTTGGTGTATAGGAAGGCAACTGATTTTTTGGAGTTGATCTTGTATCCTGCCACGTTACTAAAGCTGTTTATCAGCTGTAGGAGTTCTTTGGTAGAATTTTTGGGGTCGCTTATGTACACTATCATATCATCTGCAAATAACGAAAGCTTAACTTCTTCCTTTCCAATACGAATCCCCTTGATCTCCTTATGTTGTCTTATTGCTATTGCTAGAATTTCAAGCACTATATTGAAGAGGTATGGCGAGAGTGGACATCCTTGTCGTGTTCCTGATTTTAGTGGGATGGCTTTGAGTTTTTCTCCGTTTAATTTAATGTTAGCTGTTGGCTTGCTGTAAATAGCTTTTATTATATTTAGGTAGGACCCTTGTATCCCTATTCTCTCCAAGACCTTTATCATAAAGGGGTGTTGAATTTTGTCGAATGCTTTTTCCGCATCTAGTGAAATGATCATATGGTTTTTTTCTTTCAGTCTATTTATATGGTGGATTACATTGATAGATTTGCGTATGTTGAACCAGCCCTGCATCTCTGGGATGAAGCCTACTTGATCATAATGGATAATTTTTCTTATGTGTTCTTGGATTCGGTTTGCCAGTATTTTATTGAAGATTTTTGCGTCGATGTTCATGAGTGAGATCAGTCTGTAATTCTCTTTCTTGGTTGGGTCTTTTTGTGGTTTTGGTATCAGGGTAACTGTAGCTTCATAAAAGGAATTTGGCAATGACTCTTCTGATTCTATATTGTGAAATACCTTAAGGAGTATAGGTATTAATTCTTCTTGGAAGTTCTGGTAGAATTCTGCATTGAAACCATCTGGTCCTGGGCTTTTTTTCGAAGGGAGATTTTTGATAACCATTTCTAATTCTTCGCGAGAAACCGGTCTATTTAGATCATTCACCTGGTCTTGGTTTAGCTTTGGTATATGATACTTATTTAAAAAAATGTCCATTTCTTTTGTATTTTCCAGTTTTGTGGCATACAGGCTTTTGTAGTAAGATCTAATGATTCTCTGAATTTCCTCTGTGTCTGTGGTTATGTCCCCCTTTTCATTTCTGATCTTATTTATTTGCGTGTTCTCTCTCTGTCGTTTAATTAGTTTGGATAGGGGTTTGTCGATCTTGTTGATTTTCTCCAAGAACCAGCTTTTTGTTTCATTGATTCTTTGGACTGTTTTCTGGGTTTCTATTTTGTTGATTTCAGCCCTCAGTTTTATTATTTCCAGTCTTCTACTTCTCCTGGGCGCATCTGCTTCTTTTTTTTCTAGAGCTTTCAGGTGTGTTTTTAAGTCCCCAATGTATGCATTCTCCGTTTTTCTTTAAGTGGGCACTTAGTGCTATGAACTTTCCTCTTAGCACTGCTTTCATTGTGTCCCATAGGTTTGAGTATGTTGTCCCTTTATTTTCATTAAATTCAAGGAAGACTTTAATTTCTTTCTTGATTTCTTCCTTGACCCAGGTGTGGTTCAGTAGTTGACTGTTCAGTTTCCATGAGTTTGTCGGTTTTTTAGGGGCAGCGTGGTTGTTGCCTTCTAACTTTAATCCGTGATGATCTGATAAGACACAGGTGGACACTGATATTTTTTTGTATCTGTGGAGGTTTCCTTTGTTTCCGAGTATGTGGTCAATTTTTGAGAAGGTTCCATGAGCTGCAGAGAAGAAGGTATATTCTTTCCTATTTGGGTGGAATGTTCTATAGATGTCTGTTAAGTCCATTTGCTTCATTACCTCCAATAATTCTCTTAATTCTCTATTAGGTTTCTGTCTGATTGACCTGTCCCTTGGAGAGAGAGGTGTGTTGAAGTCTCCTACTACTAGTGTGTGTGGTTTGATGTCTGCCTTGAGTTCTAGTAATATTTCTTTTACATAAGTAGGTGCTTTTATATTGGGAGCGTATATATTCAGGATTGAGACGTCCTCCTGATGAATTGTTCCTGTTATGAGTATAAAGTGACCGTCTCGGTCTCTTCTGATTGATTTTAGTTTGAAGTCAGTTTTGTTAGAAATTAGTATGGCCACACCTGCTTTTTTCTTAGGACCATTTGCTTGAAACACCTTTTCCCAACCCTTTACTCTGAGTAGGTGCCTGTCTTTGTGGTTGAGATGTGTTTCTTGCAAACAGCAGAATGTTGGATCCTGTTTTCGTATCCAATCTTTTAGCCTGTGCCTTTTTATAGGTGAATTGAGCCCATTAATATTAAGTGATATTAATGACCAGTGGTTGTTTACTCCGGTTATTCTTATTGCTTTTGGTAGTAGAGATTGTGTGTCTCCTTTCTTTGAGATGTGCTCGTGAAGGGTCATTATATGCCTGGGTTATTGTAGGCAGTGTTGGCAGTGTTGGATTCCTTGGGTTGCGATTTTCCTTCTATTACTTTCTGTAGGGCTGGATTTGTGGCTACGTATTGTTTAAATTTGTTCTTATCCTGGAATGTCTTGTTTTCTCCATTGATAATGAACGATAGCTTGGCTGGGTATAGTAGTTTGGGCTTGCATCCATGGTCTCTTAGCTTCTGCAGTACCTCTATCCAGGACCTTCTGGCTTTCATAGTTTCCATCGAGAAGTCAGGTGTAAGTCTGATCGGTTTACCTTTATAAGTTACTTGCCCTTTTTCTTTTGCAGCTCTTAATATTCTTTCTTTAACCTGTATATTTTGTGTTTTGATTATTATATGGCGAGGAGATGTTTTTCTTTGATCCAGTCTGTTTGGTGTTCTGTATGCTTCTTGAATATTTAAATGAATATCTTTCTTTAAGTTGGGAAAGTTTTCTTCCATAATTTTGTTGAAAATATTTTCTGAGCCTTTGAGCTGTGACTCTTCTCCTTCTTCTATTCCTATTATTCTTAGGTTTGGTTTTTTTATTGTGTCCCATAGTTCCTGAATGTTTTGTGTTGAGAATTTGTTGGCTTTGCTGTTTTCTTTGATCTGTTCGTTTATTTTCTCTATGGTGTCCTCAGCATCTGAGAGTCTTTCTTCTAGCTCTTGTATTCTATTGATTATGCTTGTTTCTGTAGACTCTGCTCGTTGGCCTAGATTTTCCATATCCAGCTGGTCCTCAGTTTGTATTTTCTTCTTTGCCTTCATTTCAGTTTTCAATTCTTGAACTGTTTCCATTACCTGTTTGATGGTTTTTTCTTGGTTTCCCAGGGTATCATGTACGTATTTACTCATTTCTTCAAACTTTTTGTTATACTTCTCATCCATTTCTATAAGGGCATTTTTTACATGTTGTTTAAGGGACTCTATTATCTTCAAAAAGTCGATTTTTTCCACTTCTTCTGTGTTAGGTTGTTCAAATACTTCTGTTGTAAGATCATTGGGTTCTGATGTTTTCATGTTGTTTTTCGGATTATTGGGTGAGTTCTTGCCTTGGCGCCTGCCCATCTCCTCCTATTGATCCTATCCAATGGATCCTTTAGAAAGCGGATCAGGTTTCCCTGCTGGCCAAGGGCTCCGCTTACAAAATGCCCTCACTCTCTTTCGTGGTTCCTGCTGCAGGCCAAGAACCCTCTCACCCCTCCGAAGGATCTTCAGGACAGGACCAGGCTCCCCTTGTGCCAGTGACCTGGCCAACCAAAGGCCTACCTCTTTGATTCAATTGTAGTAGGGCGATCTGCTCTCCTTATTTCATGCCTGTCCCAGCTGCTTGGGTCTGGCCGCTGCTGGGCCGCGTCTGGCGCCGCCGCCGCTGCGCCTCTGTGCGTCTGGCGCCGCCGCTGCTGCGCCTCTGTGCGTCTGGCGCCGCCGCCGCTGCGCCTCTGTGTGTCTGGCGCCACCGCCGCTGAGCCTCTGTGCATCTCGGCGCCAGATCTCTTTACAGATGGTTGTGAGCCACCATGTGGTTGCTGGGAATTGAACTCAGGACCTCTGGAAGAGCAGCCAGTGCTCTTAACCTCTGAGCCATCTCTCCAGCCCCCTGTAGCTAGTTTCTTGCTTTACTGTCAGTGCACAGGCTTCAGCTAGCCAGGAAAATCTTCCCAAACTTTAGTGATTCTTTCTTAAGAACTCAACTGAATACCCATCTTCCCTATTTCTTGAGATATCCCTGACCCACGAATCCTTCAAAAGAAGCCTAGAATCCTGATATGGAAGCACACACCTATAATTCCTGCCTGTTGGAGTCTGAGGCAAGGGGATGGTAAGCTGGAAACCATCCTGGACTGCTTAGTGATAGCTTGCTCATGAAAAAGGAAGGAAACAACAGGACATTAGAACAGTGCTGGCAGGAGTCGCAGGTGGTGGAACGAAGTGGTTCAGTGTGTTAACTCAGGAACCTCACTTCACTGATTCTGAAAAAGCAGTTGTGTTTTAAAAGGAATCTCTTTCTGTTCACCCCATTTCTGACAGTGCTTTGTCTGGTGACATGCACGCCTTCAGCTTCTGAAAGCTTGCTATTTAGGGGGTCATGATTTTGACTACTGGAGTCTATAATTAAGAAGTACGCATTAAAGATTCTGCCCCGCATTTTTCTGTGGCACAGCAGACAATATTCTTAGCAGTTGCCAGAGTAGTAGTTGTTCTGCAAATCTGAGGGAGTCCGAATGCAAAGACAGAACGTTATATTGATGAAAAGGAAAAACAAAACACAATCAGCTATGGCAAGGGTTGAAATAGTTTGATGGCCTCGCAGGCAAATCTAGAGCCTTCTTTATACCTGGTATATTGGGCACTTGAAACCCAATATATAGACTTCCTCGCACTTTATTGTTCCCGTCTCTTTTGTCTCTTGGGTCTCCCATTTTACATGCTTCTGACAGAGGCAGAACTTTTATCGTCCTTCATGGTTTAACAAAGAAAACTCAGTAAGAATAAAAGAAAGCTTTGATATCTTAAAATCCTGCTTGATTTTAAGCAATATATTAAATGATACAATGTTGAAAAATGTCCTCTGGGGGCCTGGAGCAAAACAAGCATTCCTTACCAGGCTTCCCAGCTCTGGGCTCTAATCCCAGTATTTAGGAGGCTGAAGCAGGATTATTGTGAGGTCAGTGCCAGTTTGAGCTATATGCAATCCCCCTCTCTCACACACACTAGTGTGGAAACAAAACCAAACAAGGATTCACCTGCTAAGCACTAGCGTTGAACATTGTGAGCAATGTTGTAGCCTGTGGTTAAAACAAGGAAAAGGAAGTAGAACTGGAATGCAATACATAGCAAGCTATCAGAATTCAAAGATTATAATTATAGTCATAGTAAACCCAAGTGATCTGATAGAGGAACTATTAGAATTAATAAGACAATTTAATACAGTCTTTGGATATAAAAAAATCTCAATATCCCCAAATCCAGTGTATTTCTTCAAATCAGAAACCAACAGAAAATGAAATTTATACAAATAGCTGAGAGTAAATCTAATAAAAGGCACGCAAGGCCTCCAGAAAATAAAAATTATTATATCTTATTTTGAGACATGAAGGAAATGTAAAAGGGGGGAGATACGCCACAGAAACTATGGGCAAAAACCTGTTTGAATCAGGGCAGCTGCGGTCATGAGATGTGGCTTAGGAACATCACCTTGTAGAGAGAGCAGGGAACTCAGGAGACTAAAGAGGTACCACCCTTTCCCTAGGATACTACCCTAGTTAGGGTTTCTATTGCTGTGAGGAAGCACCATGACCAAAAGCAAATTGGAGAGGGAAGAATATATTTGACTTACACTCCCAAATTATTGTCCATCACTAAAGGAAGTCAGGTCAATAACTCAAACAGTGTAGGAACCTGGAGGCAGGCCATGGAGGGGTTCTGCTTGCTGGCTTGCTCCTCATGGATTGCTCGGCCTGTTTTCTTATAATACCCAGGACCACCAGCCCAGGGATGGCACCACCCACCATGAGCTGGGTCCACCCGCATTGATCACTAATTAAGCAAATGCTCTACATCTGGATCTTATGGAGGCATTCTCTGAATTGAGGCGTCCTCCTTTAAGATGGCTCTAACTTGCATCAAATGGACATAAAACAAGCCAGCACAGATACACAAGCAGTAAACATCATAAGTTTCAAGTGGGACATCATAGTGGTGATGCCATCTTTGAATAATCTAAGATCTTATAAGTAATTCCAGTAAACTTTGTTGGAGATTCACACTGGACTTATATGAAATCCCTTCTTTAATCTGTCTGTGTTCTCTTTATGTGGGGTGAATAGAAATTAGAAACCTTCCCAGGAAAAGTTATGCAACAGATGATGGTTCTTAACAAATTTATTTCCAAATCGAAGCATTGTGGAAATTACAAGGGTTAAAAAAGCTGCACATTTTTGTAGTGCTTGGGATTGCTCTTGGGAACCTTACACTGAGCTACACACCTAGCCCAGAAACTACATTTTACTACATATCTGCATTATGTAAGTGAAATTTGAACGCCCAGTTAAAAATACTAGAAGGTTACAAGGTTGCTATGTTTAAATACATAAATGGTGCAGTCACAATTTTAAACTCTGGGCTTAGAAAGATTACTCAGTTGTTAAAGTGCAAGGACCTGGTGTTAATCTCCTACTCAAAAAGCCAAGTGTGGTCACACACACCCATTATCTTAGTGCTGGTAAGGCTACTGTATCTGGGCCATGCTAGCTAGCTAATGCAGCCCAGTGAACGAGCACCAGGTTCAGTGTGAGACCCTATCTTAAAAAGTAAAACCAAAAGTGATGCAAGAAGACACCTGATGCCAACCTCTGGCCTCTGCACTCACATTTGCACACATATACACAAAATTGGAACTTTGATGGCAAGATTGTAAGCCCCTGAAGTGTGGGGAGGTGCAACCCACACAGGAAAGTGTTGGATAATTTTATCTTACCTCATGTTGCTTCTTTTCATGATATTCAAAATGCATCTTTCTATGCTTCTTTTTTATCTTCTATATGTCAATCCACACAGGCTACCAGTGCCAATGGTTAAAGTAAAAAAAAAAATATAAGGGCAAACGAAGATTAGATTATAAATTGTATTGGAATATCTGTTAGTATCTTAAAGTCGATTGAAACTCATACTTCATCCATGATGTCAGATGGGTAAATTAGTATAAAAATTAATTTAAGAGGGAAATTATTACCATTTTAGGTATCTGAAATTATCCTAAACTTTATAAGTGTTGAAGTGATAAAAATAATACTTATGGTATAAGTACCTAAAATTAAACATGTGTATAGAAGAAATGACATAACACAGGGAAAACATTTTTTTTAAAAAAAAGCCCCCAGAAAACTGAATTAGTATTTTAAATTAACTGAAAATACTTATAATACCCCAATAATAAAAAAATAGGTTTAATAATTGGGGTTTGTATAAATCCACTTAGAGCAAAGTTATTTTACCGGAAGGCCTGTTTTCACTGGTCACTTGCTTGACAAAATACCTTTTATAAGGAAATTGTAGGTGCTTTTCCTGTGAGGACCAAGAGGCTAATAAAGTAATTCCTAATGTATTAAACTTTCTGTTGTGTGTGCTATTTGGATTCTAGACCCACTTAAACACAAATGCCCAACCTGAAAGAGAGCATTTCTAGAAAATACAATAATTAAAGAGAATGATGTCTCTCAATTATGTACTTTTCTAGTTTCTTTTCTCAGAATAGGACAGCCTCAACATGCCCAGTGGAATCAGGCCCTGAACTCTTCCGAGAGGAGAAGACCAAGACTCACGAGTACACATGAGCTCCATGTGTCCTAGAGACTAATGAAGAAAGCATGAAGCACCCAACTTTGTCTCCCAAGAAACAATCTACAGTAATGGGGCACGAGGAGCTCTCCAGGGTTCTGAATCACAGAGCATTTTGGAAGCTTCCTGTTACCAGTACCTCAGCCTTCCTTGGCATCTACCCTTTTGCCTTGAGGCTGTCTGCCCACAGCTCACATCTAACGTAACATCAACGGCTTTATTTCCAGGTTTGTGCTTCGTTTAGTAGGTTCTTTGTAGAAAAAGTGCATTTGAGACTGTCAACAGGAGAAAATAAGTAGCTTAATAACTCTGTCTGAGTGTGTTGCCTTTCTTTTGGAGACCATTTTTTTTTTTTGCTGAATATGTAGATCACTATTTTGGCTAGACTGACTAGCTAGCAAGCTCCCAAGACCCCTTCTTCCTGTCTCCTGAGCACTAAGGTTACAGATGTATGGTGTCAGCCCTGCTTTTTACATTGGCCCCTCATCCTTGCCCAGTAAGTACTTCACTCACTGAGCCATCTTCACAGACCCATGAATGGCTCTTAGCTGTAATATCAGGAAGGAAGAAAGCTTAGTGTTGATAGTTTTAGCTCAGGGTCCATCACTGCGTTTAGGTGTTACTGGCACAGTTGTTCAGAAGAACAAAAGCAAAAAACAGACGGAACACTGGGAGCTGTAGTCTTATGTGATTTTCTCGTAGTTTTAAATACTTGGATTTCTGGATTAGAATGGGATGCATCCCAGCATCTCACATGCAGTTGACGCTGGTAAGTAACTGACTTTTAAAATAGGCATCAGCAGGGGGTTCAACCCGAGATCAGGATGCTGCGACATTGTCTTCTGCAGACATGCTGAGCTGCAGTCACAGCTCTTCTGGAATACAGGTGGTCAGTAGGCCACAGTTCGGACATGCTTGCACTAGAGAGCCGGAATTCTAGCACTGGTTCTTTCAAACAACAACAACCAAAAGAAAAAAAAGCCAGACAAACAAAGAAAACCCTAGCTGTATAACAGTGAGCAAAACATTTGATTTCTCTACATTAACTCTAATCGCTTTAAACAACACAGTTCTTCTTCACACAACCATCCAATATATGTTCCTAGCTGGCTAGCTTTCCTGGGAAGTCACCTTTCTAGACTGACTCAGGCCTCAGACTTTCTCTATCTTGTATCTTTCTTGTTGCCTTAATCCTTAGATTAATCTTCATTTGGCTGGTTCATGAGGAAAGAGAATGGGAATGTGTACATATGATGGTTTAATGGATCAGTCTCTTCTGTCGTGCAGTCTGCTTGTCTACCCATGTTCTCCTGGACAGGATTTGTATCACTTTTAGAGCCAACCCTAAGGGACCCTGGGAAATGTAGGTTTACTCAAGGCAAAATGGAAAAGAGACAGTCTCCACCACATTTTCCCGGTTCTTGTTTCTTCAACTAGAAAAAAAAAATGATACAAATAACACCTGCCCTTCCTGTCCTCAGAGGTATTGTGAAGATGAAAGGAGGCCACCTGTGGGGCTGTGCCCTGAGATTACAGAACAGCACATACATGAAGGGAATCATTTGTGCTTGACTTATTACCTTTGAGTGCAAAATGTGGTAGTGAATAAAGGTTGTTCTGGCTTTGATGCTAGCTCTATTCCTTCCTCCCAGAGCAAGTACATTTCTTGTGGTCATTCAAAATAATTTTTCATAGAAGACGAAAATAGAGGTATTAAAGTGGGTGAAATGGCTCAGTAGATAAATGCACTTTCAGCTAAGCCAGGGGATCGGAGTTTCATCCCCTGGCCCTGTGGCACTTATTCTCTCTCTCCCTCTCTCTCTGAATAAATAAATGTATTTTATAATAAAATAGCAATTTTAATTGATCTTTGACATTTCATAATTTGAACACTTTGGTGAAAAGAGAATACATTTTCTTAATGCCTGAGCTTACTTTTTTGCATGTTCTTTAGGAGACTTTCTAGGCAATAAAATGTACTGTAAGTCTAAAAATAAGTGGTAAAGTCTATTATCTTTGACATCCTTCCCTGGAATGCTTACTGGAAGCAGGATATTTGTTATGATTGTTGAGCATAACATCTAGTTATTCACATGCAAACATGCACACCCACACACCGCTCCTTTTTCGTTTTTCTGAAGCTTTTACCCTCGGCAGCCAGAAACTGCCATTTCCAATAACTCTTGAAGCAAGAAAATTAAAAAAAAAAAAAGCGCCTCCACATTTTCCTTTCAGGTTTGCCATGAATCAGAGGAGATGATGGAATTGCATTATGCCAACATACCCAGCAACACTCCAACGATTTCTGAACACTGATCACTCTTTAGTTTCATTATGTTTTGACCTGAAGGTAGCATCAGCCATCTGGGAAGGGCTGTTATTTAAGCAAACATCACTCAGCCAATGACCGAGGCATTGGATCATGCTGAACTGGGAGATTTCTTCCAGGGATGAAAGGAAACAATAAGAAATGACAATAGCAAGGGACAAACTTGGAGACTCAGCTTAGCTTTTCTGAAAACAGAAAAAGGAAGACATTTGTTTGAAACCCTAGGGCCTTAAGGCAGCTCAGCAGAGTCCTCCAGGCCTTAGGAATAATGTCCAATTTATCTTCAAGCAGACTGAAATGACGGCTTAAACATTCAAAGGAAAGATTATACATATTGAGTTCTTTTCAATCTGTATAAAATAACTGCATGTGAACGCGACCCAAAGGAAATTAGACAGCACATAATCACATGTTCTGATGTGCTGCGGTAATAACCTGAAGATTCAGAGCTTGGGTTTTGTGGAAGGTAATAGGAGTTAGGATGTAAAATAAAGCAGGGTAGAAAACATGAATTGCTATAAAATGAAAGCCGAGCTCAATCAAACAAAAAGCTTTCCAAGGAAAGACTATCCCTCACATCTGGGTGTCCTGGCTATCTACTTCTTCTCAGGACAAAAGTGGGTTATGAAATTATTTCAAAGTAGATCTTGTTCAGCTTGAAAATCTCTGAAAATATTTGGAACAATTTCCTGCTTTCTCTAATGCCCCAATGACTCTCTTTTTCCTGTTATATTTCTATTTGAATTTCATCTTGGACTATGGATCTCCTGAATCCATGCATGTTGGCATCAACACTGTAACTATAGGAGTCCCACACATTGGTGCATATCTTCTCATTTTGATGATCAAGCCATGTTAAAAGTGAAGAGGAATCAGGTTGCTTTCTAGAACAGCGGTGTTTCACAGGTGGGTTGTGATGCACTCAGGGTCACATATCAGCTACCCCGCATATCAGATGTTTACATTACAATTCATAAGTAGCAGAATCACAGTTATGATGTAGCAACGAAAATAATGCTACGGTTGGGGATCACCACAACATGAGGAACTGTATTAAAGGCTTACAGTGTGAGGAAGGTTGAGAACCACTGGTCTAGAAGGACCTGTATACTAGAATATTGTACTTGGCGTGAATTTCCCCCTTTTACAAGATAATACACTTGGATCTCCTGAGATCCTGTGAGTGAAGACGCATGGCAGGACTCTGAGATGGGTGTCATGGATAACTGGGAGAACTGGGATTCAGAAGGCCAGGAATCCTGCGGCCTAGTTAATACCTCATTGAATCTGTGGCCTTGGTAAATGACTGCATTCTCTGAACCTCAGTGTATCCATTAGCAAAATAACAGTGCTGATGGCATGTCCAAGAGGAGGGTGGTGGTTGGTGAGTGTGAGCATGCCGGAGGAGGACTGCCAGAGTTCAAGCCCCAGCTCTTCCACTTGCCATAGCAACTCTTTTGTGTCCTTTTCTTTGTCTCTCTTTTGATTTTACACCCACTGTGAATGTCCCTTCAGTACACAGTTTCATATCTTTGGCTTTACCCCTAGCAGTGGGATTGCTCAGTTATAGTTAGCTTTCTTTTTCATTTTGTTTCCGAGGAACGTTCATGCTATTTTTCAGAATGATTGAATTAAGTTACCATCCCCCAACAATGTACAAAGCTCTCGTTTTCTTCACTTGCTCATCAGCACTGATGACTATTAATAATTTTAATAATAATAATAGTCATTCTTACTACACCAAGATGATATGATATCTTACTGTGGTTTTAATTGGCATTAATCGTTAGTGATGTTGGGCATTTTGGTGACATTCCATGTCTTCCTTTGAGAAACAGAAATGTTTATTTAGACCTTTTGCCTTCATCTATCTCTATCTGTCTATCTATCTATCTATCTATCTATCTATCTATCTATCTATCATTTATCTATCATCTCCACATCTCTATCTATCTATCTATCTATCTATCTATCTATCTATCTATCTATCTATCTATCTATCTATCTATCATCATCTCCACATCTCTCTATCTCCCTATCTATCTATCTATCTATTTGCATTTTATTTTAGAGTCATGGTTTTCCTTTGTAGCCCAGACTGGCCTTGAACTTAGTATGTTCTCTAATTCAGTGTACAGACCAGACTGGCCTTGAATTCATGGCAACCCCTTACTTCAGTTTCCCAAGTGCTGAGACTGCAGATATGCCCACTACACCAAACTGTCAAATTTTAAGATTGGATTATTTGTATTTTGCTATTGAAGGATTTTTTGGTTCATTATGTGCTCTGGTTAACAATTCCTTGTCATATGTATAGTCTGTAAATATTTCTCCTCATTAGGAAGGTTGTCTCTTCACTTTGCTCATTGTTTTCTGTATAGAAGGTTATACTTGTTGATTCTAATTCTCACCGAAGAATTATATATTTATTCTAGTCTTCATTATATGGCTTACTGCTTGTGCTTTCAAAAATTTAACATAGGCATCTGGTTTATTATATCCTTGACTCTTATAGTCACTACCACAAATTTACCACGAGATGGCGCTGTAACTGCAGTTTTGCAGTATGCCTCTAGTTGATGTGTTACTGCTATTTTACCACGAGAGGGCGCTCTGCACCCAAAGTTTGATGTAAATCAGCAGATGGTGTGGATTTTTGTTGTTGCTGCTGTTGTTTTGGAGAGAGGCTTGAGGAATACCTAAAAAAGGCAGTTCAACATCCCCAGTGGTTCCATTAACCTTTTCTGAAATGTTTTGTAGAGGTCAGTTATACCCTTTTGACTGGTGTTGTTGTTTGGTTCAACAAAGTCTTTTGTGTGTGTGTGGAGGGGACAGGTGCGTTGCTGACGGGTATTGAAGTCTAGAGCTATAATGGTCCATGGTCCATTTTGTCTTGCATTTCTATCATTATGTCATGAAATAAACTCCTGGCTTTCTTAAAAGTAAGAGTGTTTAGAGAGAAACCTTTCAACAGGCGAAACAAAAAACAAAACAAAACAAAACAAAAAAAACCACACCTAGACAATGGTCAAAGAAAGGACCATATTTGTTCCCCAAACAAGGCCGTACAGGCAGATTTTCAGGTCTTGGAACATGAACCCATGATACAGTGGGAGAAATGTCCGGGAAATAAGGGAGGGAACAGCAGGAAGGGACTGGAAGGTTCATTGTAAGCTGATACTATAGGCAGCTGGGATTCAGTTTTCCCAGGCCACTCTGGAAATCGCTGTAAAACGTGCCTCGGATCATGAAGGCCTGGGCCATGGAGCCCCAACAGTGATTCATCAAACCTTATTCAGCGTTATGTGACAACTGCCCGAGGCCGTTAGTTGCCTAGAGTAGCCAGCTTTACCCCCACCTGAAGCAAATATTCACCAGTAGGCAAGACACAAAGCCACAGGTGATAGAAGCAAGCAGCCTCCCAAGCAGAGAAGGAGGAGGAGGGGTGGGTGGGGCGAGAAGCATCTGTTGACTGAAGGACTTTGGGTTTAAAGTGAGGGGGCCTGCGCAGAACTAGTCATGCCATGAAGACTTCCCAGAGACAAGCTTCCCAAGCCGGGACAGTTTTGGGAAAATGCATTGAGTTCCATGGGACTTGCACACAGGAGTAGCAGGAGCGAGTTTCGAATGTGGTGTCTCATCAGCCACTTGTCAGTGAGCGTCCGTCCACTGGGGAGGGGGCCTATGTATAGCAAAGGCTCCGGTTTAGACTCCACTATGCACAAAGCACTGCAGGAAGGCTTTAAGATGCGAAGCCTTTGCCTTTCAGAAAGAACATTCTAGCTGTGGGACCCGAATGGTAGTGTCCCTTCCTGTCACCATGAGCGTAATTTGCTCCCATCCATCTTCTTTTCCTAACACTATCAGAACTCTTGTCCTTGTGCCCTCACTAAGATTTTAGCAGGACCTATGGGTGCCTCTTCTTTGGGGACCTTGGTTTTAGTTCCCTATGGTCTCTCCTCCAGGATTTTAGGTTCTGACAACCATGGGAGCTTCCTTCATAGGTGACTTCCTCCAAAGTTACTATGTCTATGACACTCTGTGTACTTGTATTTTTTAAAAACATTTTTTTTCTCATTTTACATACCATTCCCAGTTCCCTTTCCTTCTCCTCTGCTCTCCTCACCTCCCACCCACCCTACCCCCATCCACTCCTCAGAGAGGATAAGGCTTCCCATGGGAGTCAACAAAGTCTGGCACATCAAGTTGAGGCAGGAGCAACCCTTCTCCACTATATCTAGGCTGAGCAAGGCATCCCTCCAAAGAGAATGGGTTCCAAAATTTAAAACTCCCAATTCCTGCTTTCCCTATGCTAAGATAATCACTGTGGGTCATCTTTCTGCCTGGATCCTGACTGAGAAGGATCTGAGGACAGGACTTCCATTAGAGCCATGAAGCATTCTCCACACCTGCCCGATGCCTCCCCAACGCGTTTCGCAGCTGGGCTGTAGGGATGGATAATGCAGGCAGCTGGGCTTTACTAGCCCTGGAGATTCGGGGGAAATGCTCGGTGGGGACATGGGCATCTGAGGAAGTGGACAGGACAACTATAGCAACAGCAACCATAAAAACATATGTTTTTGGGGCTGGAGAGATGGCTCAGCACTTCAGGCTGCTCTTCCTGGGGACCCAGGTTCAATTCCCCACACCCACAGGTGGCTCACAAACGTCTTGTAACTCTAGTCACGGGGAATCTGACACTCCCTTCTTGCTTCCTTGGGCACCAGGCATGAACATGGTGCACAGACATACATTCAGTCAAAACAGTCATACACATAAAAGTGGGGGAAAAAAGCTTCTGATTGTGTATACTGTACATCCAGCATTCACTGTTTCAAGAACTTCGCACATAGTTGACCTTCACAAACAACCTAGGTACGCATTTCCATTTGACGGGCGAGGACACTGAGGTACCAAGAGGCTAAGGCACATGCCTGATGTTGAAGATACGGTAAAAGGGCAGAGTTAACCGTAGAACCCGGCAGTCGATGTGTTCCCATCATAAGGATGATGCTCTATTTGTGTTCCAATGCCTCTGTGACAGCGTGGAGCTTGGCTATGAGGATTCTGAGAAGTCATCTTTAGTCTGCGAGCATGCTGCTGGAGAAGAAGGCCTGCAGGGAAGGCATGGCTGGGGTGGTTGGCCCCTCACTGTGTAGAGGCATGGATGGAAATGATATGGAGGAGCTGAGGGCTTATCATTTTCTGAAAGCTTAATTAGGTCATTGGTGAGGAGAGAATATTTTTTTTTAAATCCTATCAGTTAAGGACCTGTGGGATTTAATTCCCTCATTCCTGCTTTTGAGTCTTCGACTAAATGAAGCCTTTTCCTAGTTGCAAAAATGATGTTGAAAAATGATTGATTGTCCTAATGAGGAAAGATAACAGCTGCCTGAATAGCAGATGTAAGTTTTCTAATCATTTCCTCTTCATCGGTTTTCTCCCTAATGACCCTGCCACTGATGATAGTATTTAAGGAGGAGGCTGTTTGATGGGCAGAGGCCTGCAATGATCAGGGAGGGAGTTGGTGCGAAAAGGGAACTGCTTCCTTCGAAGCTCTCACAATCGGCTGCACTTTTCTTCAGAACGGCATGTGAACCCAGGACCTCACACATGCTAGCGAAGTGTCCTTCCACTGAGCCCCTTTTGTATTTTTAACATTTGACCTAGGGTCTCACTAAGTTGCTAAGACTGACTCTGTAGCCCAAGCAGTCCTGGACACGGGTCATCTTCTGGCTGCAACTTCCTGAGTAGCTGGGAGTGTTGATCTACACCACCAGGCCTAGCTCTGCATTTTTAACAAATCAAAGACTATTCACCGGGAAGAAGGCAACAGAACCAATTTGTGCAGTCTAAGTCCCCAGACCCGAGAGTCAGTACTGCCACCAAACCCACCTATGGCTACATGTGCACACAGGCTCCAGGGGACAATTAGGAGGGTTTTACTCTCTATTATTCTCTGTCTTCTTTGGAGGCAAAGTCTCTTGCTGGATCTGTATTCATTTCTTTTACTTCTGTGCAAGTGGGAAAAAAAAAGGTTTGGTTTCAGATGCTAGACAACCTATATTAAAATGGCATTAATAGAATTGGAAGCTTATTTCCCCAAAGAAAAGCAGTACTATCAAGACTGACTCATTTTGTCTTGAGGTTTTTTTCAACTCATCCTGCAGAAGAGAGTTGTTCCTGCAGAAAACATTGCTGCAAATCCAAGGCTCATATCCATGTCCTTTCCAACACCCAAGGGACACGGGAAACGACGTTAATGGTGGTTCTAGATTGCTTAAAGTTTTATTTATCATTAACAAATTATAATTCTTTGAATTTATGGGGCAGAGCATGAAGTTTTGATGCATATATACATTTTGCAATATACAAATCAAGCTATTTAACAAATCAGTTATCTCCTAGACTTAACCATTGCTTTGTAGTAAGAACATAGAAAACAGAGGAATTATTTCAGCTGTTGGAAAATACATAATACTACATAATCATTAACTTGGGTCCACTGGGCTGTGCATCCGTCTCATCCAAATGAAACTTTGTACCCATGGGCCAATCCTTTCCCTCTCAACTTCTGGAAACCATCATTCTACTTTCTACTTCTATTAATGCAACTTATTAAGATTTCATGTGTAATTGAGGTATTTGTCTTACTGTGTTTGGCTTTTTTTAGCAGCATAATATGCTCCAGGCATATTGTGTTGATGCAAATGGCAGAATTTCCAGTTTTGTAAAGAACGGATAGTATTTCATATATCTACGTAGAAATGTATGTTTATATACAATCTACAATTTAAAAATCCATTCATCTCTTGATGGGCATTTCTGTCATTTGTATGATCTGGCTACATGTAAATAGTACTCTAATGAACATGAGAGTTCATATGTTTCTGACATAGTTTTTTTTTTTGTTGTTGTTGTTGTTTGAGACAGGGTTTCTCTGTAGCTTTGGAGTCTGTCCTGGAACTAGCTTTTGTAGACTAGGCTGGCTTCGAACTCACAGGGATCCACTTGCCTCTGCCTCCTGAGTGCTGGGATTAAAGGTGTGCACCACCACCACCCGGCTATGACATAGTTGTTTTAAGTTTTTAAAATATATACCTAGGATGGAACAAGGAACTCAGGACCGCAAGGGGTGCACCCACACACTGAGACAATGGGGATGTTCTATTGGGAACTCATCAAGGCCAGCTGGACTGGGTCTGAAAAAGCATGGGATAAAACCGGACTCGCTGAACATAGCGGTCAATGAGGACTACTGAGAACTCAAGAACAATGGCAATGGGTTTTTGATCCTACTGCACGTACTGGCTTTGTGGGAGCTTAGGCAGTTTGGATGCTCACCTTACTAGACCTTTGCTGCACAGAGATATTTTTGATTTATTATAATCCCATTCCCTTCTTTTCCTCTGTATTTTAGTGAAATCATTATTCCCACCAATGTCAGGAAGATTAGCACATTGTGTTTTCTTCTCGTGGTTTGTACAGTTTCAGACATTATGTTTAAGTCATTAATAATCTTCTTAAGTCTACTCTTGTATTAAGGCTGAGACAAAGGTCCACTGCCATTCTTCCGTGTGTGGGTATGCTTTTCCCCTAACTCCATCTCTCGACAGAATTGTTCTTTCCCTGTGTGTTCTTGGCACTGGTGCAGAAAATCAGTGAACTATGGCAGCTGTTTCCAGAGCTTTTTGAAAGTACCATCCTTTGCCTTACAGGACAATGAGATCACACAGAAAATCCTCAACTAATCCTGGGGGCTAGAAAAATGCCATTTCTCTGACCTTGAGTAGATCTGGTCTGTGTCAACAGTAAGATAATGTGCTAATTTAGTGTGTGAATTCTAAGGTTAGACTGTAGTTTATGCTTCAGGTTGATTCTTCTAGGGACACCAGATGTCATAATATGAGGTCATTTCCACACACTTGTGCTGTGTCTCACATAGGCACTCAAGTCTGTAGACAATAGTACCCACCAATTGGCCAGCTACATATGTGAATTATCTTGGAAATGAATCCAGGTCCAGTACTAGGCAATCCTTCAGGTGACTGAATCCCTGGCCAGCATCATAACTACCATTTCCTGAGACACTTCGACCTAAAACCCAGGTAAACTTCAGAAAACCCTGAGAAATAGAAACGGTTATTGTTTTGTATAGCTATTAACTTGGGAACAATTTGTTCCAGAGCATCATACAAACAGAGCAGGGGTCCTCAATGCACACTGCATGAAGTCCTTGTTTTCTTTTTTTATTCAAGAAGCATCCTCCCCTCTTCCTTTCTTTCTGAATGAAGTGGAAAGTAAATGAATGATTTTCAATGACCCCCCTCTATTTCCCTTTCTGTTACTTTCCCCATGGCGCTGAAGGCACAGCTATCAATGAAGTGTTTTTGTGGCATCTTACTGATTTCTTCAAAACATTCCAACTTCCAAGTTGTGCCACAGACAGGACTGATAACGGGAGACAATGGATTGAGAAGTGGCCTAGAACCATCTGGATATCTGAGTCAGTCCTTAAAGTATAGAGACTCTCCACAGTCTGACATAAACATGTTCTACTTTACAAATAATCAAGGCAGAATTTCCCTTTAGCAGCAATGTAGTCAAGTTACAAATGACTAGGATATTCCATTTACTTTTTTTCTTGATTATAAACATAAACCCTTTTTATTATAGAAAACATGGGACAAACACTGAGAAGAATAAAAGAGAAACTAGAAGTGGCCCATAATTTTGCTACAGAGGCTGTTATTAACATTTCTTCATTGCCTTCCTCCATACGCTCACTATAAAATTGGGATATGAAGTGTGCACTTTTATATCCTCCTTTCCCCGTTATGTTCTGAGCATTTTCTCATATGGACATATTTTCCTTGAAAATAGATTCTTTCATGGATGTTTATGGCTTTATTAAATAAATGTGATCCCAGTTAAGCCATCTCTCTGGGTATTCCCAGGAGAGGGCTGTTGCAGACAGAGGTGGGAGGACAATCCAGGTGCATTCATCATTACATAAGCTTTGGCATTATGGCTCAAAAGAGTTCTTAGAATAGTCAGCTTATAATTATTTTCAAAGATCATTGGTTCATATTGTCAAACCACTTGCAAGGAAACCTCACCAATGTTAAATGCTTGAAGAATACACTGAAACTTTTTACCTCATCAAAGCTGGTAGGACGAAGTCTAAATATTATTATCAAACTGAAGGGTAAAATTAATATCTTGAGTTAACTTGCATCGCTGTATTAGTTGGAAGTTGAGTATCTTTTCACAGGTTTATCAGCTATTTGCTCTTCTTCTCTTGCTCTTCTGTCTATTTATCAACTATTTTCCCAGTAGGGATATATGTTTTTTCTTGTAATAAAAAAATGGTATATTGGTGTTTTGTCTGTATGGATGGCTGTTGAGCCCATGTGTAGTTAGTACCCACAGAGGCCAGAAATCCTTGAGAGCAGAGTTATGGACAGCTGTGAGTCAGTGTGTGGTTACTGAGAACAGAAAACCAGTCCACAGGAAGAGCAGCCAGTACTAGTAACCACTGAGCCATCTCTTCAGCTCATCTTGCGGTTATCTTAAGAGATGTATGGGTCCCAGACTAGTCTCAGACTTGCAAGCCTTCTGCTTTAGCCTTTCAGGACTTGGGCTAAGGACATGTACCATCATGTCATATCCAGCTATTGGTATTAAATAGTTGTCAAGAAATTTATTTGGCAAGTATGCAGATGGATAACAGTAAAGAATCTTTTGTTGAAAGCCGGGCATAATGTAGTAGCTAAAAGAAATTGAGATCTTTAGCATGAAACCTTCTGTGACTAAGAGTTTGGCTGTATTTGCCATTTCTACAGCCTCAGATGTTAAAGGTTTCAATATTCTCTCGTGTGCCTGTTTAGGTTTCCCCTGTGTCTTTGGCTTTCTTTCTGTTGTGCTGCTGTGTTCCCTACTGTACAGGGCCTAGGGACGGGGAGACAAAGGCTGTGGAGAGGACTGCTTTCTGCATCCTGTGATCCTAGCTGTTTTTCAGTGAGCTGTGTAGCTGGGACACCACACATGCTTCTTACAAGCTCCTTAGGTGAGACATAGGGAGAAGCTGGCTGGACTTGGCTACTTCCCTTTCCCAGGTCACTTGGACTCTCATAAATACTTTTCCTTGAGGGACATTCCTGAAAAAGAGAGAAAAGCTTGAGCATATTTCAAAATGGCTACCACCCTACTCACAGAATCAAGAGGGAGCACTTTCACCTCTCAATCTAAACTGATAACTTGTTGGAGATCCTGGAAGTATAGCTAACAGAAATGAGGGGTTCCAAACAGCATGTTCCTTATTTTTAACTCTTAGGATTGTCCAAATGGCGCCTTCAGAAATCCATCGACTAAAGCTTAGGCTATCCTGCTACTGATTGCTTTTGATGGCAAGCTGTCATTCTTTATCTCTGCCTGTCTCTCCAAATTTAGAGACAGTGGTTTGTCTCCTCTGTTAGATCTGAGAAGTGTATTTTGCTTTTCAAATGGTTTCAGTTTATTCTATTTCGTGAGCTACTTACATGTTGGCCCAGAGACGGAGTCTGTTTTCTTCTACTTAGGATCATAAAAAAAAAAAAAAAATGTTTCCAGACATTGCTTAATGCTTGCGAAAGAGGAGAAAAATCACCTTCAGTTGTGAATCACTGCTATTGTACTACTTAGAATGCTATCTGTAATGCCATTGGACCCTGGTGTTATTACATATTCTCCAAGAATAGACTAAAGCAGATGAAGGTCCCAGGTTGTGGTAGAGGAGAGACTGCTTTCCGCTGCTGCTTGACATAGAGACTGTGGGAGTTTTGTCAGATGTTTGTCCAATCCATTTCCTTTCCCTTGGCATTCAGACAACAGCACTTTCAGCATCTTGGCAACTAGGTAGAGCCATGTGATCTGTTCAGGCTGGGTGAAGATGGATCAGGCTCCTAAACCTGTGATCATCATATTCTTTCATAATTATCAGACAGCCAAATCCAGAAAAGCCAGAGAATGATCATTGTTCTAGTTCAGATTACTATTGCTGTGCTGAGACACCAT